>NC_054873.1:35718695-36378471 GCF_018320785.1 Cheilinus undulatus
TCATCCATCCATCCATCTAGCCATCCATCCATCCATCATCCATCCATCCATGCATCCATGCATCCATCCATCCATCCATCATCCATCCATCCATCCATCATCCATCCATCCATCCATCCATCCATCCATCCATCATCTTTCTGTTCATCCATCCATCCATCATTAATCCATTCATCCATTCATCCATACTTCAATCCATCCATCCATCCATCCATCCATCCATCCATCCATCCATCCATCCATCCATCATCCATCCATCCATCATCTTTCCATCCATCCATCCATCCGTCCATCCATCCATCCATCCATCCATCCATCATCCATCCATCCATCCATCCATCCATCCATCATCCATCCATCCATCCATCATCCATCCATCCATCCATCCATCCATCCATCCATCATCTTTCTGTTCATCCATCCATCCATCATTAATCCATTCATCCATTCATCCATACTTCAATCCATCCATCCATCCATCCATCCATCCATCCATCCATCCATCCATCCATCATCCATCCATCCATCATCTTTCCATCCATCCATCCATCCGTCCATCCATCCATCCATCAATCCATCCATCCATCATCCATCCATCCATCCATCCATCCATCCATCATCAATCCATCCATTCACCCATCTAATCATGCATCCATCCATCCATCATCCATCCATCAATCCATCCATCCATCCATCCATCAATCCATCCATCCATCTAGCCATCCATCCATCCATCAATCCATCCATCCATGATCTATCATCCATCCATCCATCCATCCATCCATCCATCCATCCATCCATCCATCCATCATCATTCCATCCACCAATCCATCTATCCAATCATCCATCAATCCATCCATCCATCAATCCATCCATCTTATCATGCAATCAATCCATCAATCTATCCATCCATCCATCCATCCATCCATCCATCCATCCATCCATCCATCCAATCATCCATCCATCCATCAATCCATCCATCCATCCATCTAATCATCCATCCATCCATCAATCCATCCATCCATGATCTATCATCCATCCATCCATCCATCCATCCATCCATCCATCCATCCATCCATCATCATTCCATTCACCAATCCATCTATCCAATCATCCATCCATCCATCCATCAATCCATCCATCCATCCATCCATCCATCCATCCATCCATCCATCATCAATCCAACCATCCATCCATCCATCCATCCATCCATCCATCATTCCATCCACCAATCCATCTATCCAATCATCAATCCATCAATTGATCCATCAATCCATCAATCGATCCATCCATCCATCATCATTCCATCCATCCATCCATCCATCTAATCATCCATCCATCCATCAATCCATCCATCCATGATCTATCATCCATCCATCCATCCATCCATCAATCATCATTCCATCCACCAATCCATCTATCCAATCATCTATCAATCCATCCATCCATCCATCAATCGATCCATCCATCCATCCATCCATCCATCCATCATCATTCCATCCACCAATCCATCTATCCAATCATCCATCCATCCATCCATCCATCAATCCATCCATCCATCCATCCATCCATCATCAATCCATCCATCCATCCATCCATCATTCCATCCACCAATCCATCCATCCAATCATCCATCCATCCATCCATCCATCCATTTATCCATCCATCATCATCCATCCATCCATTATCAATCCATCCATCCATCCATCAGTCCATCCATCCATCATCTTTCCATTCATCCATACTTCCATCCATCCATCCATCCATCCATCCATCATCTTTCCATTCATTCTTACTTCAATCCATCATCCATCCATCCATCCATCCATCCATCCATCTAGTCATCCATCCATCCATCCATCCATCCATCCATCCATCCATCCATCCATCCATCCATCGTCATCTATCCATTCATCCATACTTCAACCCATCCATCCATCCATCCATCCATCCATCCATCCATCAATCCATCCATATCCATCCAACCATCCATCCATTCATGAATATCCACATAAATATTTGCTGTGAAAGAAAAGAAGCCTTTATCTTTAGGTCACAGGAAATTGTCTCATCTGTCACCTACCATGATGCAGCCATTCGGTCATTAAAGATGTCTTTTCTTGAGGTATGTGTGAATCTTGTTTCTGAGAGTCTTGCATGCTCTTTAGGTCAAACAGAGTCATTGCCACTAAATTTAGACTATCGTCAACCAATGAAAAACAGGAAACGAAAACATTAACCTTCATGATAAGCATCTAAATGCACACGAAGACTCATATAAGGTAAAAATTAATGGACTCTTCCTCTTTGTGTGGAAGGGGAGGTGAAGTACACAAGGAGGCTGTCTTTACTGTCATTTCCTTCCTCACAACCAGACACAAGAAGCTGATGACTTTGTCATAGTGGAAAGCAGGGGAGGTGCGGGGGAATTTCTGCCCCATAGGTTGTCTAATGGCTGGATCAATTTTGGGTGGAAACCTGACACCACGCATATTTCAGTTCCACAGTGGACTGGATATATATCAGATGCAGCACCCCAAGTCCATCAGAGCAAAGAGAGAAGAAGAAGAAGAAGAACATCCTCATCACCACCATCATCATCATTAGCCTGTCAGCATCATGAAGACTCTTTGCTTCAGTCTGGGACTCCTGCTGCTTGCCATCTGCTGCTGCGATGCCATACGTGAGTGATCTTAGTTTTTTCACTAATTATCTTCAGTGTTTACTTACATACACGTTTGTACTGACTTGATTTCTCAACATTCGCAGCTGAAGGTTTGAGCAGCACAGCACCTGGAAAGTGCTGCTTTAAATTTTCTGAGAGGCGAGTTCCACCACTGTTTGTGTTGAATGTTACCAAGACCCACAGCTCCTGTGAGCACAAGGCTTTCATGTAAGTTGGTCCAAAATATTCTCTCATAATACTTTAAAAATATTATAAAAAGATGGATGGTAGACAGACTTCTGCAGGTACTAGATTCAGTGATGAGTTATAATACAGAGCACTAACAAAAGAAGGTGAATTGTCTTCGTTTTTGAGCCTCGTTTGCAAGTGATTATGTGACACTAACACAGTCTACTACCATCAAATGAGGGAAGCAAGTTTAGTTGACTTGATTTCTATTACAGGTGTTGATTTACTTTTTTCTCCTGTTTCTGTTTTACAGTCTGGAGACCACCAGAGGAAGACAGATCTGCTACAGACAGAGTTTTGAGTGGGCTCAAAATGTCTACAATCAGCTCTATAACACTGAAGGCAGCAGTCAGTAGCCCTGAAGATGACACGCATTACTCCATTCCTGGTTTGCAGGACCGAAGTATCAAGACTTGTTCTAAAGTTTTAGGAACATGTTGATATCTTATAGGAATGTATTAATTTAAGATTACGCACTTTCTCCACTTCAAGTCTTTTTGTATTGCTGATTTTTGTCTTCAGCAACCTGTTAAAAATTGTAGCTAAATAAAACTTTTCAGTCAAGTTCTCGTGCTGACTCTGATGAATTTTATTTACATGGTAGAGACAAAAGTGACAGACAAGATTTTTTTGGGCCAAGATGATATCGAGTTACCAGTGCATCAGACTCAAAGAGTGTTTGTTGGGCTAAACTGGAGGGAGCTACAGCCTCTTTAAACTGAATAAAAATAACCAGGACTCAAACTCAAACACACCAGCAACATGTTGAAATAAGGTAGCAGGTTAACTAAAAGAGCCAAAACACCATATGAAACTCAGTTGGGCAGCATCCACCCCCTTGGATGTTTTACCATTTTGTTGAATTTATAAATTAAACAGTAATCAATAAATATAATTTAGCTTTTTGACAAAACAAACAAACAAACAAACAAAAAAAAAACACTGAAATGTCAAAGTGAAGTAGTCTCACTATTAGAGAAATGGGGATCACCTGATTGCAGAGAATGTGTCTCAAATGACTGTAGTATAAAGACACCTGTGTCTGGAAGGTCAAGTCACTGGTTGATCAGTATTCCTGGCTACCATTACACCATGAAGACAAAAGAACACACTGGTGCCAAATCAAAGGGATATGGCACCAGTGTTAATTTTGGCAGCTATTTTAATGTTAGTTTTAGTTTTAGTCTTTAAATGAAAAGCATTTTAGTTTTAGTCCCATTTTGGTCGTTTCTACCCTTTTTAGTTTTAGTCTAGTTTTAGCCGATGAAAACTCAAAACATTTTAGTCTAATTTTAGTCCATAAAAAGTCCTCAAATTTTAGTCTTTACTTTTAATCCAAGCATTTATTTTCTTGCCTAAATTTGCTACCAAATCATAGTAGTATGTTCTCTGCACCCTGCCAATCCTGGGGTCCCTGCTTTCTACACCTAAGAGGCAGAATAGCTACAGATGCATTGCATTTGACCGATTTACCCACAGTGGAGAAAAATCACAGATTTTGAATGTCCAACAAAAACTAAATTACATTTTTGTCTACTTTTAGTCATTTTGACAAAAACTAAACTTATTTTTTGTCAGTTTTAGTTGTCACAGATCTATTTCTGTTAGTTTTAGTCTAGCTTTTGTTATGAAAAAAAAAGGCTGTTGACAGACAGTTTTAGTCAACGTAATTAACACTGTACGGCACATATGTAAATCTGCCTAGATCAGGCCATCCTGGCAGACTGAGTGACTGCTTAAGAAGGAGACTAGTGAGAGACACCAATGACTTTTCTGAAGGAGTTACAGTATAAGCTTCAGCAGATGAGATGGGAGGGACTGCACTGAAAGAGAAGGCAAAAAGAGACAAGAGCAACACTTCATAACACCTACTCTACATCCTGCTAGCTTTAGCTTATCTGAATTAGTTAAAAACAGCAGTATCAGACAAAAGCAAAATCAAAAACTTATATTACAGATCTTGAAAATGATTCAGGTGTTAATTTCAGTGTGAAGAGTTAAATGTTTACAGGGGCTGAAAAAACAAATGATCTCATAAATATCAGATTGAAAGAGATAAAAAAGAAAGATTGGCAAATATGTAATTTTTTGCTCATATTTCGGATTGATTTTATTGAGTCTTTTTAAAGTTATTTATATGGGACAGCTTATCATTTCAGAGATAGAGAATCGTGCTACATAAGGTTCCAGTTTCTGTGGCGGTGGTGGGAGTTCATGGCTATTATAGGCTATTATACACATGGTGAAAATAAAATCATTAATAAAGAGACTTTGATAACAGTTCATCAACAAAGGTTTGCACTCAAAATTGTAAGTTCATGTTGTGTAAAATGTTAAAGCAAGTCAAAAGCAAATAAAAATAGAGTAGTCCTTGTTTTTTTTTCAGTTCATGCCGTGAATGCTGTTGAATCTGCTTTGATCTGTTTCTATTTTTTAAACTAAAAAATATACCACAGCAGAAAATTGTCTCTGTCATCATGACTCAGAGGAGATGTCTACAAAGGCGTCCATGTATATTTGTCTTTGTGCTTTACATCAACAGTCTTACCTCAGTAATCCTCACCACAGGAAAGATGGCATGGCCAGCTAGTTTTTCCTCACTGAGAATTACTGGAAAACGCATCAGAAAAGTTAAATGTCACTTTAAAAGGTAAACTTAGCACAAAAAGTAATGAAATTTGTGTTTGGATCATTTCGTTGTTGTAACAGTGCTTCTTGGCAATAAATCTTATACTGTTGAAAAGCCTGTTTGTTTCCCCTTTTAATGTCATAAGGAACATAACCTGGAACGCCAGATGGATGATGTTTCACACATCCATCTGGTAAACCACTCATAGACAGCGTTTGGAAAAGGGCAGAGCCTTTGAAAATAAAACTCGGAGGGTGATCTTTATGAGCCAATCACAGCAACAAAACAAATGATGTAGCCACTACCATGCTGCACCCCTACCGAAGGAGTAAACTCCATACAGAACTGCATAACGAGAATCATGGCGACTGTAGATGTCAGTACAAGACTTTTGTCATTTATGAAAAGAAAACAACTCAATGCTGTTCTTTATTCTTCTTTTGAAGAAGAAATGTCGTCAAGTTCTGATAAAACTGACGCTTTAGCAGCATTCATGACATGTCTTCTGCCATAATTGCCCTGACCTCTTGTTGCTGCTTGCTTACGTCATGACTCTGCCGCGCCCAAAAGTACTGCCCCTCGTTGCTGATTGGTCCTGTTCATTTCTAACCGGGTCCAAACGGTTCAAACAGGAGCATTGCAAGATGGATTCGCCAGTGAAAAACATGAAAAACTGTATCCATCTGCTTTGCATGGTTATTAGGAACATGCATTTGTGTGATGAGCAGCAGAGCTGAGTATGTGGGCTGGGCTAATGAAGAATCTGTTTAATATTCTTTGCCAGTGCAAAACAGCTTATTTTATTGCCTGGCTGGCAACTGTTATGTTTAGCGATGTCCTGATTCAGCCTGCAACAGATGGATTGTAGGGTCAAAGTGTGGAGAAGACGCAGAGAATGCCATGCTGATGTTAGTGGAGGCAGTGTGATGGTGTGGAACAATGATGCTCAGTGATTTGCTCAGTTAAACATTTATAATTACTTTAAATCTAACAAAAGGAACAAATATTATACTCTCATCATGCAAATAGTAATACTTTTTAAACACAGAATTTAAGCCAGTATAAAGTGTTTTTAGTGCAATGCACATAAATGTTAATGGTGTCATCGAATGTTTTACTTACAGAGTCTTAGAAAAGCGCATTTAATAATGCATACAAAAGATTTTTACATTGTCAACAAAAGACAATTATATCTCTAATTTCTTGCTAAGATGGAAAGAGAGCTTTAAGGGTTTTGATATTTGGTAACGCAGAAGTACTCTAACATGCTACTTTTATCAGTAGGTAATTCAGTAATGAAACAAGTATGTAACGCAGTAATCTAACAAGGTACATTTAAAAGTAAAGCTCACCAACATTGAAGATTATTATTATAGAAATGTTTCTCTTTCTTATGTTCCCATGGTAGATTTGATCATGCTTTCCTAATTTCAACAATTCCTATATATTTGAAATTAACTTTCGGGCGACAGTGAGTGAAGCGGAGGACCACATGTGGCCCCCGGGCCACCAGTTGCCCACCACTGATTTAGGGTCCACAATGGATTATTTTTTCATCAGATAAACATGACTGGTTGAGATTTGTCATTAAAGAAACAGTCGTGGGTCCGAAGCTACATCCGTTGAAAACCGCGGTACTAGACAGACAGGGGACAGTCAGCATCAGATACAGAGGACTTTGTTTACCTTGTAAAAAGCTGTTTACTCCGAAACAGTAGGTGGCGCATTGCATCTTTAAAGTTCATATGTAGTTCGTCAATCAAACCCACGAAGAAGAAAAACTGACTCACCATGGCTACTGTTGACACTGGGGTAAAGCCCCTTCAAAATGCCATGAAAATGGCAAAAGTTGCCATTCAGCTGGACGGTGGGAACCAACACAAGGTAGGATTATACACAGCCTCTTTGTAACAACAACGACAGGACTGTTATAAGCTCACAGGAAGCTGACAGAGGAGATGTTTACATGCGGAGAGGGGCGGGAGCTGTCAGTGGGTTAGCTAGCTAGGCTGTCACTACAGGATGTGATGTCCTGTTTAACGGTCGGTCCTTAAATAAACCTACCTTTAAACACCACACTTTATAGTCATTTTAAGACTGGAAAATTACTATATACTATATAATAGATTACTTATTTAGTGTTTAGACCGTACCTTAATCTTAATGAAGCGACTTCTCACTTTACTTATAGTTAATTCCTAGAGACTGTGTTAAAAAGTATGGATGATTATCGAAAGAAAGGTTACTAGAAAACTATAACTAGATATATGTATTATAGAGTTATGCTGCCATGTTTTTAAACTGTAAGAATAGTTTTGATATTGAAAGATAGATAGTTACTTTCGTTGTAAACTGCCTTCCTCCAGTGATGAGAAATCTAATCTAGAAAAGCCCCATGGACTGGACATCACTGGACATTATAATACTCTACTGACTGTTTAATGCTGCAGGTCCCAAGAGTTTACTCTGAATTGGGTAAATCTGCTTTCAGCTATTGTGCTCCTAAAATGTGGAACAATTTACAACACAGTCTGAGGATTGATGAACACTTGTTTCTCTTATAAAATTGAAGATGATGATCTCAAATAATTTCATCACTGTGTGTGAGACTGTTTTCCACTGATCATACTTTCTTGCCTTGTTTTAACTTGCTCTAATTGTGTCTGTGTTGTATCTCAACATCATTGTAAATGAGGGAAACCTCAATGATTTTCGAGAATTATATTAAGGGTAATAATAATAATCATCCCTATGATGGCTGAAATCTATAGCTTCAGTACTGTGCATCTGGTAAATGTATTGTCACACTTAAAAATGTGGCTGCAAATACCAGTGATATACTCAGAATGGTTTAATGTGTGATTCTATAAAGATACTAATTATTTCAATTTTTGTTAACAGAGGTGGAAAATAACTCATTATCTTCATTCAAATTACTGTGACTGAGTAGTTTTTTGGGTGTTCGTACTTTTTTACATTTTGAAATCAGTAATTTGCTTCTTCTTGAGTAAGTTTTAACCAGAGAATACAATGTAACTTGAATACAATGCTCATGTGCTTTTTCCTCCTATGTTGACTACAAAGTAGTACATAGCGAGAGGATGATTCAACATCTGTTATCTGTATCCATAATCTGTTAGGATCTTTCTTTGTTTCCAATGTTGCAATACCATTAGTTATGTCATTATTTAAGTTCCCCACCTTATGTATTTTCAACAAACAAGTAATAAATTATTCTACATTATAACCAACACAGTATTAGATAGATTAAGCTTGAACTTTTCTTTACTGTAAGACAGACCTATATGTTAGGAAGAAATTAGATGATGCATGAATAAATATGGATACATACTTTTATTTATCTACTTCAGTCACATGGTAGCAAATTGACTGATATGTTCAAATTACAGCCTTGTGAGCGATCACAAACGTAATATAACAAAGCTCTGCCAAACAAGTGAAGTGTCATCAGTATGAAAGGCTGGGGCTGAAGAATTTTGAAAAAAACATCTATATGCAATTATTTTGACTTATATTATTTCATTGAGGGGAATGATCATTTATTGCTTGTTCTCATTTTGGATAAGAAAAATGTAATGTGAACAGAGGAGTTTTTGAGAGCTGTTCTGAAAATATTGAAACTTGGTTGCTGTCATCAGGCAAGAGGCGGGGTACACCCTGGACTGGTCGCCAGTCAATCGCAGAAATATTACACCTTCTGCAAAATTGTAGTAGAACATGTTGCAGTTTAATGTAAGTTTTTTATGCATTGCCCGGCTTTAGTATCGACTCGGTTAGTAGTAATTACAGTAAACTGTAAATTAAATATTTTCTACTTCTACTTCAGTACATTTATAGAGCAGTACTTTACTTAAGTAAATCTTCAACCAGAGTAGTCATAATGGTGATATTCTACTTTACATTTCTTATTGAAGTCACTTGGTTCATAGTGGTGTACTGGATTGCATTATGTTAAACTGTTCCTAATACTTAACCTTCCCCATTTAGATTGCTGAGGGAAGTAGAAATGCACTGATTGTGAAATCAGGAGTTATACTTACACTGGTGTTTAAGGTTAAAAATAATAATTTAGCCAATTGCTGCTACCAAAACCTGTGTTTTTTTTTTGTTTTTTTTTTTACTTTATTGTGCAAGACTTCCACTCTGCAAACTTTTTCTGCCTTGTTTGGCCATGAAAACAGATCTGACCAATAAGAAACCCTTTTCTGTAGCAGAAGTTCAGGACACTAGAGGCTAGCTTTTTTAAAAAACACATTTAGGGAAGTTTTGAATATAAAATATAATACCCCATTCCTAATAATCAGGCAGTGTAAAAAGAAATAGATATCATGCATGTCTTTGACCTCATATCACACTTAATACACAAATAACCTTAAAACGAAATTAAAAAGAAAATTAAAATAGTAATAAAAGGATATAAAGACATCACAGAATCAGCCTAAATACACAAATACACTGCAACAGTCATGTTCATCTCTTTGTGTATTTAACAAAGTCATGTAAGCTTGCAGCCCATCATATGTCAACAAAAGCTTAGTTTAACCAGTCACCATCAGCCTTTCATGTTGTTTATCTTGCATTAGATGTTCTGAGAAAGGTCTTTTTCCAGTCACAAAAATGCTTTCCCATTAAGAGCAACTTTTTCTTTGTTCTGTGGGTAAATAATGAAGACAATGTAACCAGATCTTCACAAACAGCTCATCGTGTTAAAAATCTCTTTGTACCAAAGTGTAACACTGGGTGGTAAATCTTTGATCCAATTGTGCAAAATACACTTCTGAGTAATCAAAAGGAGGAAGCCCTAGGAGGAAAACATCTAAATCTTTTTAAATTATCATTTTAAATATCCCACTAACTTCTTTGGAAATAAGTGTCAGAAATCTGGAGAGTAATTTTCACTCTTAGAAGCAGTGGGAATATGTCCCTCACACAGCTGCACTTAATGCACAGAGGAGAGAGGCCAGCTTTAAACACCATATACAAACATCAGCTACTGACATCAGTAGCAGGGCTCATGTCAGCTGATGTCGATGTTAACCAATGCATTCCTGCTTTCCCAACAAGGAGGAAAAATATTAGTTATACTTTTTAGTATAATGTGGTGGTTAGTGTTAATCAAACAATGTGTAAAGTTAGTGTGGTTTATGATTTAACTATGGTTACATACAGTCTTGTAGTATCATCATTGGTTAGTAGTAAACAGTAGCATATGCCCTGCGTTTTTCATGTACTATAACTACAGCCAAAACTGAGCCAAGCAAGTGTTAAAATAAGGGGCAGGACTTTTACTGTACCTTGGAAATGCAGAGTATGTAAAGGACCTGAGAAACTGGCAACACAGAAAGGTAAGTAATGTCAGGCATCTGAACAATGATGAATAGGTTGTAAATTTTGTTCTGTGAAGAAAGTCCCATTCTAAATACTGACATTTATGCTTAAGTTGTATTTATGAATATAAAGTGTATATGATTATGCAAATTTTGTGACATTGACACATTATATTTTTTGTTTTCACTTCCTACTGTTGCCATGTTTTAGTAGTCGATATGTTTACTGTATACACAGTGATATTAAGATTCATCATGTTTGTTGTCTGTCTGCAGGAAGCTTACTGTGAATATCTTCGAACTATCAACTACATTTCACATGCACTTTTGGAGGAAGCAGGATCACAAAGTAAGATCTGAGTGGTGAAATAATTAAAGATAACTTTTGCTTTGCAAATGTATGTAATGTGCTTTGATTAGTGCTTTGTGTAACTGTATATGATAAATGTATATAATCTGTTTCAACAATACTTTTTCGGTAACTTTACTCACGTTTACACAAGGCAGCCTTTTTTTTTTTAAATCGAACTGTCTCATGCTGCTTTTTTTGCCCCCAATCCATAATCCTAACACAGCACCATAAAGTACACAAGGGTTGTTATTCCTAAAGTGTATAAAATAGTATTGGGAGATGCTTCATCTTGCTCTCAAGAGCTGAAAGGTTCTTTTAAGGAATACATCAGTAATGGGATACTAGGGATTGCGTAGACTAGTCAGCTTACAACACTTCCAGCACTAGTTAAACCATGACACCAGTTCTGTACATTAGAAAAAATAAATGACAAAAAAGTGACAAATTCCATCTTCTGGATGTTTTTTGTTATGTCTAGGTTGTAACATCTAATCAGTAAACACCCAATCTATATTTTATTATAATTTAAAATGTGATTTCAATTAAAAAATACTTCTGCTTGTTATTTACTATGATTGAGCTCTTGTGGCCCATCTGCAGTAGCTCTTGCGCCCACTTGGGGCCCCATCCCTCACTTTGGGAAGCTTTGGCCTAAATTAATTACCATCCACTCTTTTTTGAGAGCCTGAAAGCTGCATCAAAAATTCTTAGCTCTCTATCAACCTCTAGTGGCAACACTTAGGAACTGCAATATTATAGTAAGTTGGAAACTAAAGAATGTTTTTATTCTCATCTCTCTGACTGGTTTGAAAATATCACTGGATGCAGAAACACATTACTCTACCAAACATCTGTTTTATCTTTGGTTAAATAAATTGACTTTGGTAATATAGGTCACTTGGAATTTGAGGAACTGTGGCTAAAGATAACTGCTTACTCCACCATTGTAGCCTACATTTCCAACAACATCAATGTTATTGACTTTTAGTCACTTAAAAGAGTCTCATTGTTTTAGAAGTCAACACTGTTTTAGTCAGTGTTTAAACTGAGAGGAAGTGTGCATGGTTGGAGGTTATAACTAAGCCCTAATCTCTTTCCACAATTTACACAGCAGTCAAAATGATTAAGATTGCAATCAAAATCAATTTAAAACACTTAAAATATGCATTGTGAAAGGTACTGTATTAGAATACATGTATATATAAACTCAAATTTGGATCATTAGACACTCCTAAAACAGTCCTTCAATTAATCCTATGTAGAAAAAATGATGTTTAGTTTTTTATGGACACAGTTTTAGAGGCTTTTTGATTAACTTTATAAGTTAGGGGTATATATTTAATAATTCTGTGAAACTATGAATTTTCCTACCCCCAGTAGTGTCAGAAGGGTTTGCAAAAAGCAGCTATATGTTCCGTCTACTGAATAATCTGACAGCTGAAGCAGTCTGGCAGTAGCTAGTTTCATAAGGGATGGTTGGTCTCTTTAATGGGCCTAAAGGTTGTGATATTCAACCAACCACCACCTCTATGGTAACATCAAATGAGGTTGACAATAGAATTACAAACCTAAAACATTTAATTAGTGAAATATTACATGTGATGGTCAGTGTTGTTAATCATTGGAAACAATGTAAACTAATCAGATTGTTTGAACCAAATGAAATGAGTTATAGAATACTCCATGATGAGCTTATAAGAAGTCCAGCTTTAGATGAATCTTGCAGCATAAATACTCCTCCTAACTTTCATTTTGTTCATATTTTTGTCTGCCCTGCCCTCAGAAGAGAGTGAGACGGTGGCAGTGGAGGTTGAGCGAATGTTGAGACTGGCAGAGCAGTGTCTGGAGCGAGCCAAGTCATTTATAGGGAAGAGCACTGATAGCCCAAACCACCCTGACACTGCTTCTGCTCCCCCTGTCTGTCCGCCCAGCCTGTCAGAGCCCAGTCACACTACTGAAACCACAGCTTTAAACACTGGTAAATACTTTATATCCCCCTCAATCAGAGACATCTCCTCTAATCACATACTGTGCAATCATTGCTAAAAAAAAGAGCCTTCCTTAGGGGGTCACAAAACAAAATCCTCATGGTTCTGGTCTGTAAGCCAATCACCTCTTTTTGTTCTCTGTTTCACCTCTGCTCTCACAGTTTCTCCATGTGATTTTCTGGTTGACAAAGAGCGTAAAGTGACCAGCCCAACAAAGACCGGTCACCGCAGGGTTATGTCAGATGGTAGTGGGGAACTCTCCCCATTTCTGCCTCCTGAAATCTTCCAGCGATTACAAACGGTGGAGTCACAGGATGCCTGCAAGAAGTAAGGGGCCAGCTTTTATCAGGGGAATACAAATATTGCTCCATTCAATGACAGATATCCTCCACAGAGAACAACACAAGCACAGATAAACAGAGATTTCTAGGAACCAGTCTCTTCAGATTTCCAGTGAGAGCACAATGTTTTCAGCTAGATTGGGTCAAACTGAGTTCTACTCTTTCATGTCTTAGATTTAGTTATCTTAATTTTAGGCATGCGGCTTGGAAATACAATTAAAAGGTTTGACTCTTCAATTCAGGATCACAAGGTTATAAAAATTATGCTTCCTGCCACTGTCTACTTGATATGCCCAAGCATAATTCTCTTTGGTCTTAGGTATAAAGACACAAAAATGTATATCAGTATTATAAATTTAACTCACAGAATCATGCTGTGACAATATATAAAGGCTGGTGATTACAAACAGTCATTTGTCACCTTTTTTATATTTTCCCAAAAAGTTAAAACAGTTCATTATGGGAGACTGAATATGTGTACCATGTTATAGAGTGTCTGGATCAGACTTTATAGAACATGAAATGTAAAATCATGAGGATTTTCTACAATACAATATAATTGCTGGGTAATGAGTAAATTTTGCGAATCTTGCATTTAATTCCCTTTCTGAAAGGAGAGGACAAAGGCAACATAAGATAGATATGATGGGCCCTTTAAAACCATTCCTGTGTTGTTAGGACTTGAGGAAATAGCCAGCTAACAGACATTGAAATTCAAAGCATATTATCTTATCTATATCCTTGTTAGATATAGGCATCTTCTGGAATTCTTTTAACATCGAAAAAGGATCCTTGCTCTACAATTGTTTTGTATTTTTTCTGTGATTCATTTGGACTTTTTGAGCTTTTTATGGGAATGCCAACCACACTGATTTGAAATCTTTCATTGGGTCTAAACTGCTCAAAATATTGACTTGTATGATGCCAACAGGATCAGGAATAGGTGTTTGCCCCAACACCTAAGGCCTGTCTGTATTTTTTGTCCACCTCAGAGAGCTAACACCCATCGAAGAGGCTTCCCGTTTGAACCAGAAGTTGAAAGCCAATTATGAAGCCCGTCTGGCACGTCTCACTCCAGGCCAGGCCTATCAAAAGACTTCTTTGGTATGTGTCTCTCTTTGTGTTTGTGTGAGAGAAACACACTTTGTAACCTCTGACCGGTATTTTTTGACTTGTACTAAAGATACAGTGATAACCGGAGCCCTGTGTGCAGCTGGTATCACCATGTGCTCTGAGTGACTGATCACAAGTGGACAGCATAAGTAAAGGTGTAAAGACACACAGAACATATTAAGGTCAGATCATGCAGGCCACATGGGACACATTTGCCTACCTTCAACTAGCAGTGTGAGTCCTGGGGCACTACAGTAAGAAGACAGGTGATTTAAAGAGGAGAGAAGTGTGCAGATGTAAGTGTGTTTCTGTTTGTCATAATCCATCCTTTACTTCATAAACAATGCTGTATTTCATCTGTTAGCAGTGTATTCATTCATCGCTGTGAGAACACAGACGTTTTTTTACATCTGATTATTTAATTACTTTTTTCATCTCTCCATTCACCCCTCCCTCTGTCTTTCAAACCTATAAATTTAACTAAAATTGTGAAGTACTAAGACATCTGCAAAAGTAGGCACATCTAGGTACAACATGCATAGCCAAGCTGTTGAAAATGATTAAACTACATAAAACAAATATTAGGTTGAATTTACTGAGAGCATGCTGTTGTTGCCATTCATCTTTACACACTGCTGTGCCGCAGTACAGTTTCCAATAGCACCACAATGGTTGTAGTATCTAATTCATAGATCTAGTGCATAAAAGCACCTCTTTTATTTTATAATGTCAAACACTTAATTGCACAGAAAAGAAGCAAAAGAAATAAGACTGAAATTCAGTCTAGCCTTCAGGTTAAGCCAAACAAAGGACCATTTCCAAAGTTTTCTGCAGCTCGGTTTGTTTTTGGCCGCACAGCTGTCTACACAGACCAAACCAGCATAACCAGCTATGATGAAGTCTGGCGTTCTTTATTTTGGTATTGGAGCTTTTTTGCATCAATTTCCTGTTGCCTGTACAGTATAGATCTGCATGATATGAGGAACTTTAATTAATGTGCAAAAACTAAAGTCAATACTGCAATTACGATATGAGGATTAGTTCCTCCATCTGTCTGCTGTTCGTCATTATTACACAATTCTTGTGTTAGCAAAATTTTGCTCCTGGATCTAAAATAAATCCAAAACGCTTTTTAACACTGATCTGAGAGTAGCTGACGGCCAGCTTGACTGCATCAAAATAGTGTGATAGCGTGGACATTGGTGCAATACCTCCATCCAACAAGTGCAACATATGCGTGCTGAGTTAAAAAGATTTACTTGTTTGCATCAGGGTTTGTCACTTATTCTATTTGAATACAGAACATGGAACTTAAAGTTAAGTAACGACTCAAACATGTATTTTGGCATTATCCTGAAAGGCGTTTCTATCAAATTTCCCCTTAAGCAAAAGAAATTACTATTGGACTAAAGTGAAGGTATTGAACCACATCTTGCGTGCTTTTATTTTGAAAGGTCTCCGATGTCATTTGTGGTGTGTTTGAGCTCACCGCAGCTTGTTGTTGATTACCTGAGCAGGAGGGCAGTGACATGCAGAGGCTGAATGTCTCTCTACCTCTCGGGCTTTCTGGGAACAAACTTTAGGACGACGAGGGCTCATTTGAACAGAAAACTTTATCCAGTCGTCGTTATTGTCTGTTTAGTTAAAACTGTCTCCGGGCACGGATGAAGATGATAAGCGCGATACATGTAATTTAAGTCAGGAAAGTTACATGCTTCTTAACTTAAACGGTAAAACACCCGTCTCTATTTCAACACTCTGTACTTTTGGAGTCTTTTATTCGCGTTAACTCACCGTTGAGATACAGACAATGTTTCGGCGTCAGGTGGAGCTCCGTGCTTACTGGAGAAAACTGAAGGCGTTTTTAAAGGTAATTCTGATAAACCCCACGGAACAACAGGATATGAAACGTTAAGGACGGTTGGATTGACACTTGTTTTGGGTTTTATTGTGGCTCCATATTAACCATAGCGTGAACGGTGTTAGTTCCATCTGTACCCTTGCTGGTGTCTGAAAATTGTAAACGTCTGCTAAATACTCTATAAATATGGACTTTATAAAGTCTTTAGTTTGTTGTGGTGTCCCATTCCAGGGCAGGTTGCAATATTTGGGTAGGCGTCATTATTTCTCCTCATAACTTTAACACTATTAAAAGATTAGTTGAGTTTCATCGAAATAATCTGGAGTTTCTATGAGACTGCTCCAGTTTTCAGCCATGAAAATAGGCTGGTAAATAAGCTGTAATGGTAGTAGCTAATCTATGGGGTTGTGATGTGATGCCACATTAAAGCACATTAAATTTGCTTCATTAAACACTGAGAGGGTTTATTTGTGTCATTGATCAGTGGCTTTTGCCTAGTCTATCTTACGGACTCATTACAATGAGAAACTGAACCATATTTAAGAAAATGTTCAACCACTCATATTTTTTTTAATTAAAAAAAAAAATACAACTAGATGGAGTGAAGTATATGACTGAATGGAGACATGCCAAACAATCTGAATAAAAGCACATCATTACAGAAGCCCTGAGAGGACATACATGAATACTTTTTATTTAACTCCATTTCCCATGAATTTTTTCTAGGGATCTTCAGAAATTAACACATTATCATGTGAAAGCCAGCTTTTTTATCCCAAAGGATAAGGTAAATAAGCCAAACCCTCAAGAAAACAATCCAAATATACCTGTTATAATGGCAAAACAGTAAAATATAATAGATGGTTGTATGACTGCTTAGGGCTTTCATACATCATAGACTATTCGTCACATTTTTTCCTGGCACACATTTGAAACCCATTGAAAATATCTCCACAGCCCACTTTTGGTCCCGACACACCAGTTGAGAACCATTGTCATAGCCATAGTTTGATTTGGCTCATTTTCCTTAAAGGATCATATTTCAATTATTAAACCCAACATTTGCTGAGGCAGCTGTAAAACATTTTGATCTAATAATATCCCCAAAAAAAACTCAGGACAAAATACTAGAATTCCCTCTTAATACATCATCCACTCACTTATTTAGAAGTTTTTTTTACCTTTAATTTTGTACCTTGGAGTGTTTGTGGTGACTGCCTGATACACCTTTTCTCCTAGTAATACCAAGGAAGATGCAACTTAATTTCCTACCCTTTATTTCTTTGACTTTTCATGAACATTTCACAAATGAATTCTTCTGTGTGTTTAGTTTTACTTGCTCACTTGTAATTGTGAATGAAAACTGTATATAAATATTAATTGACTGTCCTCTTTTCCAACGCAGACACTCTCTCTTCAGCGGCAGATGATGGAAAACCTCATCATAGCCAAAGCCAGACAGGATGCTGTATCCTTTAGTTTTTAAGCATTTTTTACTCACTGTTTGTACACTTTTTTGTGTTTCTGAAAGCTTCTAGCATGTCTAGGAAGGATAGGTAACAAACACGATCCACATAGGAAACGGAAGAGCTAAAGATGGTTTAATGTTTTCACATTGAGGCATTGTGTAGCTTTTAAGTATCAGTGTGTCAGTAACTACAGATTATGAGGAACACATCAAAATCCTAGCCTTAATTCATACTATAATGTTCACCTGTCTGAGTTGTATAAACAGCCCTGAAAAAGAGGAAGGCTCATATGAACTTTGATTGTAGACATATGTCCGTTAGAGCACAGTTTTTTGCTTAGCCTGTAAGGATTTATAAACCCTACTGGTGTATCAGTCAAACTGAGTTCATCTTGGCTCCAGTGCTTCTACATAGTTCTTTTAAACGTGTTTATAATTCTATGTAAATGGCCTACTGATGGTTTGTGAATGCCATTGAAAGATTTCACAGTATGTTTTACCATGTGACCTGATTCTTCATAGCCATCAAAAATTGTTATATTATGGCTCCAAATAATAATGATAATAATCATAATAAATAAGATGCCACTGATATCAATTAAAGGGCATCATCTTTAACTTCATCTGCTCCCTATGATGACTAAGATGTTTAAAAATTTGTCCTTAATTGTTGAAACTTTAGCTTCAGAGGAAGATGGAGGAGAGAAGACTAAGACTGCAGGAAGAGGCTAACAGGTACACCATAATTTTCTACTGAAACCCTCAAATAGGTTGAAACTTTGTTCTGTTTTTAGCTGCTGCTGTCTTTCTTTAACCATCTAAAAATAGAAGTGTGCTTTTAAGCTTTCTTTGGAAAGTAATCCAGGTCTTTCTTTGCTACTAACACATCATTTCAAGCTTACATGGTCTGTGCTGAGCTGAATTTTTAATGAAACAGATGCACTTAATTTAACTCTATTGTGTTTTGTAAATCAGTCTAAATTAACCCCCCCTCCCCACCACCACCACTTTTTGATTGAATTTGGTTAGTTTCCTGTATAATGCTGTGATTCTGGTCCAACATGAATTTTCTAAACTAGAGAATTAAACTGAAGCATCCTCTAAGTGTCTCCAGGTGAAGGGGTCAGGACTCCTTTAGGAAACTGACATGTTTTCTGTTATTGCTATTATCTACAAACAAGGCAGTTTGTCAGTTCTCTGACAGATCATGTAAAGCTATGCAGAAAATTATGGAAACCAAAGAACCAAGAGATATAGTTTTTTCACATTATGTGAGAAAATAATCTTTTTCTTTTCATTTAAATGAGTGATATTTTAAAGAATCTTTGTGTTGAGACACTAAAACATTAAATTTAAACAAAAAGATAACTATATTTCTACAATTTTTGTATTGAATTGATGCTAAAAAATTAAATGATAATGTTTCAATGTGAAAAGGAACCACATTTGGCTATTCAGGCACGGTTGAGTCTATTCGTGGTTTATTGTTGCAGTCCAGGGGACCAAGCTGGTGAGGCTTTTCTGTTGCATATGTCGGTGGTATAAAGGATAAGAATTTCAAAATACGGTTAAGATATGTGAGAAGACAGAGAGTAAAACACAATTTGTTCGGTGAGCATGCTCACTTGTTTTTGTGTTTAATTTGTTAGCCATGCTTCAGACATATAATTTATATGTATGACTTTTCATTTCATGAAGAGTGAAAATAGTCCCATGTTAAGAAAACAGATTTTTTAACATATTGTCTTTTATTTGTACAAATCTGTCTAAAATAAAACAGTGTCTCCTGTTTGGTTCCACAAACAAAATATTAGAAGAAGATGATTACTGTTATACATGAAGAGGGGACTGTGTGCTAATGCAAAAAAAATCTGCCTGTGTTTTACTTCACAGGAGGTTTGCAGCACCTGGAGCGATGACAGCAGAGGAGCAAGAGCAGCGTATTCTCTATACTAATGTCCTGGAGTATGAGCAGGATCATGTAGGTCTTTGAGTATATGAAACATTACATAAAAGTTAACGATTTTCTGCATAACATTTTCTTGGGCTCTTTTAGGACTGGCCAAAACTGTGGAAAGCCAACTTGAGGAAGAATCCAAATGACATCACATTAGTGTCAGGACTTGTCTCCTACCTGCTCAGGTAACTGACAGCATTAATAACATTATGAATATACAGTGAAGATTATAGTTTTGTTCCAGGTCCCTTTTAAGACTGAGTTTCTTTAAAAATGTTGAATATATGTTAACTATTTTAAAGTTAACTATGGACAAGCATTTAACAGCGGTTTTGTAATAAAATTGATTTATTAACAAACCTTAATTCACATCACATGATCAACAGCGTAAAATGGGCATGCATCGACTAGTCTTAATAAGCACATAAAGTGGATTCCCTCACTCCTAATTCAATCTAAAGCTGATAATGCTGCACAACATGGGAACTGTTTGAACATTAGTTTCCCTTCTGCCCACGTAAGTAGTACCTTTATAAAGCTCAAAAATTAACTGCAAAACTGAATTAAATGTATTCAAAAAGGTCAGCTTTTACACGATTAAGTCATTTAAATTTAGTTAACTGCTGCTATGTAAGGTTTTTTGAAATTTTCCTTTGGAATACGTTTGCATGACAAGTGTGTGATAAATCAGGAACATGTGATAAGAAATCACATATTGTAATGGCACAACAAAAACAGAACAGATTATAGCATGTATGTGGCATTATTAATAACTATAGGTCCATGAGAGGCTGTCATGAAGCATGTAGAAAAAAAACTATTGAGTGTTTTGTGCGTGCCCATATATTGCTCCACTAAGACAATATAGAGAAGGTTATTTTTACCAAATTGTATTGTTTACATGAATCATATCTTATGTTATTTAAGTCCTTTGATACTTTGTTTTAATAATGTTTACTAACCTATATACACATAAACATTTACCAAATATACAGCATGTTTTAGATTTACTTTATATGTATATTTAAGAATAAAACCTGATTTATATTTTTGCTAAACCATCATGCCATCACCAAACAATTTTTAGGTATTCAAGAGGTTAACTGAGGTTTGCCTTTATTGCAGGGTTATGCAATTACAAATTCAACCAGGTCAAATTTTAAAATCAAGAAATATAGCCAGACCAGACAGCACCCAGTAAGCAGCTGGTAATGTCAGATTTCAAACTAATACAGATCAATTGGATGAAAAATCTGCATTTTTTATTCATAGTCTCTTTTTTAAATTTGGCAACATGATAAAAGCACATCAAAAAGTGCATAAAAATACAACAACAGAGCTGTATTTGAACATAACTTGAGGTAGTAGAAACATTTTTTTCACTTTTTCTCTTAAATTTTTTTTCAAAAAACAAAACAAAAAGAAGCCCAAAACAATAGAATTAAAAAAATAAAGTGAAATTCTGTAAATAATAATTTTGGTCACATTTTACCCAGGCATATTTTGCACAGTTGTCGGTACAGCTGAAAAGGACATGTTTTATACTCGGTATCTTGGGGTTACTTCTGTCAGCATTGTTAGCCACGGAGTCTTGCATTCACAGTCTGAAATTCTGTGGAAATTTATGAAAACTTGTGAAACAGGTTGCCCTCTGCATTTCTGGCATAACCACAGGCTGGGCCCCTTCGGGGTTTATTCTGTAACAAAGACAGGCAGAGAGACTATGTTTGTGTGCCTGCACAAATGGATTCTTTCAAGAGTTACAAACCTTTATGTATACTAAAGATAATAGTGGATATCCATCCATTTATCTACAGGATGCTGTTAAATCTCTGTTTGTAACAGATATTCAATACTGCTGCAGGATGACAATTGATTTACAAACTGACTTAAATTTGCACTGTGTCCTCAGCCGGTCTGACCATCCTGTGGTAAAGCTGCTGAGAAAACACCAGTACAAAGTTTACAACAGACTCTACCCCATCGTCAGTAAAGGACTGCTCCAGAGTCCTGGCCAACAGCTGAGGCCTTCTCGCAGCACTCACAATTTGCTCCATCCAGGTAAGTGAATAAGGGAATTAAAGGTATCACTAAAAGTTTGCACAATGACTGATATAACATTACTACTTCCGGATAACTATCTTTTCAAGATACTACAAAATATGCCATAAAATGCAAATAGAGTAACAACAGGGTAGCTGACATTATAGGGTCATGCTGCTGGCAAGGCTAAAAAAGTACATGATTATACATTAAAGAGAAGATCATGCACTAGCACTGTGTATCTGTAGGCAAAACACCACATGTCATGATCATGAATAGGTGTAACATTAGCAGCAAACACCTGCTAACATGAAAAATCCTGTCGATCTTATAGAGACGCCGAGGAAGCCAGCCAGAACAGCAGGCAGTAGTGTTGGTGGTCAGAGCTTCAGCACTGGCTCTTCTCCCTCACTTTCTCACAGCCTCCACACAAACTATGACGATGAAGAAGGGGAGGAGCCACACACGCAGGTGACAGTGGATCGGGAGAACTCATTTGAAGATCTGGAACAGTTTCTGACCCAGTTAGATTGGACTGAACCCAACAGCAGCACAGATGACACTGGTTTAGATTTAGAGCAGACCACTGATCCCTCCATGCAGTTGGAGCAGGAAGATGGAAACTTCCAAGAGTTGGAATTGAGAGCTCTGAACGAACACCTGAAGGCCATTGTCAAAGACATTCACATAGCAATTGGTGAGCATGACCACAGCCAAAACAAGTTTGTTCAAGTTTGTGTTTACATGCGTTAAAAGTGCCCGACTGGTTTGACTTTGAACAAAACAATGCTCTTGTATAAAGTTTAGGCTAATTTTCAATGAACAGTCAGGATAAAATTGTCTGAATAATGATTTCAAGGTGTCTTGTTGTGTTTCAGATCAGCTTCTGTCACTGTGCTTGCTGTCCTTTGAGTGCCTGAACACAGCCACCTCTAAAGATCTCTGTCTGGCCAGCATAGAGGAAGCCTTCTTCACACCCCTGTGGAGCGCTCTGGTGGCTCTTTTCAGGTAGAAAAGCCTTAGTACTGTACTTGACATATAAGGTTTCTCTATGCTTCACGCTGTTCTCAGTAAGATCAAGAGATGAAGCACTTCTCATGGTTATTAAAAGAAACCATGAGCAGCTAAAGGTGGCATCACAAACTGATGTTTATTTTGCTAATTGAACATTGTAAGTCTATAATCTTACAGTTTAACAGGCTCTTATGTGGGTTAATGTGGGATAAGCTTAAAAAAAAAATCAGGTTCTAGAGCAGTATACAGTGCTGTGACAAAGTATTTGCCCCCTTTCTGATTCCTGATGTTTTTGCATATTTATCCCACTTACAGGTTTCGGATCTTCAAACCACTTTTAATATTTCACAAAGACAACCCAAGTAAATACAAAATGCAGTGTCTGAATGATTAATTTTTTTAAGGAGGGGAAACATCCAAAACTATCTGGCCCTGTGTGAAAAAAGTAATTGCCCCCCTTGTTAAATCATGAGTTAACAGTAATTAACCAAAGTTTTTGGAAAGCTGAGTTTAATTTCGCTGGCCACACCCAGGCCAGAACGACATCCAAAGAACTGCAGGCCTCACTGGCCTCAGTTAAGGCCAGAGTTCATGACTCAACCCAAGACACTGGGCAAAAATGGCATCATGGGAGAGTTCCGAGACCAAAACCTCTACTGACAAAAAAAGAGCACAAAGGCTCTATTCACATTTGCCAAAAAAATCTTGATGATCCCCAAGACTTGTGGAGAAATATTCTGTGGACGGATGAGACAAAAATTAAACTTTTGGAAGGTTTGCAGCCTGTTACATCTGGCATAAAAATAACACAGCATTTGATAAAAAGAACATCATGCCACGCTGCGGCGTGCCAAACCAAGCCGTGCTGATTTGCATTTCCATCATGAGTTTGGCCATGCTGAGCCGTGCTCAAACGGCCCTGCTCATGAGTAGGGCCAAAGCAGGCCAGCCCAACCTTCAAGCGCGCTGTGCTGACGTCAAAGCTCTTCTTGGGGTCTGATTTGCTGTAGGGATTCACCCCCTCTGCTACTGATAACCCTCTGTGGTCAATTTTCACCCCGCGAGGAGACAGGGAAAAACGTTTTAAATCAATAATAAGGAGACTGTTCTTTAACTTGTATGTAGGAAATATCCTCTCCTTTTGGTGATAAGCGCGAACTATTGTTTTTTACTAATCGTGGGATAAGGGAGAGAGAACGACAGGGAGAGAGAGAAGGAGAAGGAGAAAGAAAAAAGAGCAGCTTGCAGCGCTGTAGGTGTACAGTTTGACTTTTGCTTTAACCCAATGTAAAGTCATTCAAATCAGATAATGTAGAGAGATCGAGGAGAGCTCAGAACACCGCGTCATCAGTTCTAGACGCGCCCTCAAACGGGTGGCTCGGCTGTGGTGGAAAAGCAAACTCCTTGCTGCGCTTGTCTTTCATTAAAGAAACAGTTAACCTCCATGTGTTACAAGGAATCCCAAAAAGCTTACCTCTAAACCCCTCCTTTAAAAAAAGGGGGGGGTTAAAGATATGAAAGGTAATCTTATTTCAAAGTTAACTCTTATGCAGTCAGGGCTCCATAATGTTCATAATAAAACCAGAGTAAGTCCAGTTCAGACATTTACTGTTCTCCGTTTTTTTACAAACTGGCCAATATTGACAGGTAGATTTAAAAACAGTGTGGGTAAAGGTCCCTCAGTGACCAGCATGGGGCAGTGCTGCTCCAAGTATGTCAGCCACTTCCCAGATTCTGATTCTCCTGGGATTCAAACTGCTTTGAAATATTTTTCACTTTCACCAGCTGTGACAAAAATTGAATAGGATGATCTCTGATCATCCCTGATAAAAAGCAAAAACCTCTTTATACGTCTTGGAAAGTCCTTGCAATGCAATTTCTCAATATTGTCATGTTATTTGTATTAATTTATTTAAGACAATAGCTTGGTTTCAGGGAGTGCTTAGGCAAATACAGCATACGTCAATAAGAGATCAACTTGAGTCTTTTAGATGGTTTTACAGTGTCACAGCTGACAGCTGCCCTTCTAAAATTAAGATGGTGCCAGTGCCTAATCGATGCCTGAATCCATCCTTTATGAGAAAAAAGAGTGTTAAAGTCAGCAGCTGAATAAAAGCTGTCTCAGTATTGTAAATGATTTAGAAATAAATTGCCAATAGAGCATATAAATGCCAATAGAGCATATACAGTTGCAAGAAAAAGTATGTGAACCCTTTGGGATTTCTTGGATTTCTGCATTAATTGGTCATAAAATGTGTTCTGATCTTCATCTAGGTCACAACAATAGACAAACACAGTCTGCTTAAACTAATACCACACAAAAAATGTTTTCATGTTTTTATTGAACAAACCATGTAAACATTCACAGTGCAGGGTGGAAAAAGTATGTGAACCCTTAGGCTAATGACTTCTCAAAGGGCTAATAAGAGCCAGGAGTCAGCCAACCTGGAGTCCAGTCAATGTGATGAGATTGGATGTGTTGGTCAAAGCTGCCCTGCCCTATAAAAAAAACACACCGGTTTTGAATTTGCTGTTCTCAAGACATATTGCCTGATGTGAACCATGCCTGGCACAAAAGAGCTCTCAGAAGACCTACGATCAAGAATTGTTGACTTACATGAAGCTGGAAAGGGTTACAAAAGTATCCCTAAAAGCCTTGATGTTCATGTGTCCACAGTAAGACAGACTGTCTACAAATGGAGAAAGTTCAGCACTGTTGCTACTCTCCCTAGGTGTGGTTGTCCTGTAAAGATGACTGCAAGAGCACAGGACAGAATGCTCAACGAGGTGAGGAAGAATCCTAGAGTGTCAGCTAAAGACTTACAGAAATCTCTGGCACATGCTAACATTTGTGTTGACAAATCTACAATAAGTAAAACATTAAACAAGAATGGAGTTCATGGGAGGACACCACGTAGGAAGCCATTGCTGTCAAAAAAAAAAAAACATTGCTGCACGTTTGAAGTTTGCAAGAGAGCACCTGGATGTTCCACAGCACTACTGGCAAAATATTCTATGGACAGATGAAACCAAAATTGAGTTGTTTGGAAGGAACACACAACGCTATGTGTGGAGAAAAAAAGGCACAGCACACCAACATCAAAACCTCATCCCAACCGTGAAATATGGTGGAGGGGCCATCATGGTTTGGGGCTGCTTTGCTGCCTCAGGGCCTGGATGGATTGCTGTCAGTGATGGAAAAATGAATTCCCAAGTTTATCAAGACATTTTGCAGGAAAACTTAAGACCATCTGTCCACCAACTGAAGCTCAACAGAGGATGGGTGATGCAACAGGACAACGACCCAAAGCATAGAAGTAAATCAACAGAATGGCTTCAACAGAAGAAAATACATCTTCTGGAGTGGCCCAGTCAGAGTCCTGACCTCAACCCGATTGAGATGCTGCGGCATGACCTCAAGAGAGTGATTCACACCAGACATCCCAAGAATATTGCTGGACTGAAACAGTTTTGTAAAGAAGAATGGTCCAAAATTCCTCCTGACTGTTGTGCAGGTCTGATCTGCAACTACAGGAAACGTTTGGTTGAGGTTATTGCTGCCAAAGGAGGGTCAACCAGTCATTAGCCTAGGGGTTCACATACTTTTTCCACCCTGCACTGTGAATGTTTACATGGTTTGTTCAATAAAAACATGAAAACATATCATATTTGTGCGGTATTAGTTTAAGCAGACTGTGTTTGTCTATCGTTGTAAATTAGATGAAAATCGGAACACATTTTATGACCAATTTATGCAGAAATCCAAGAAATCTCAAAGGGTTCACATACTTTTTCTTGCAACTGTAAGTTAAGGAAACGGGTGTAACTTCTTCACATAACAGCTTCCATGCCTTTCCTTTGGACTAGTGTTGGATTGTGTTTGGGTGGTGTGGTATGGAAATGAAAAACCAAAATCTGCCTTGTGTTTCAGTAGAGTAGGTATTGAATGTGTTGATACCGGTACTATGTCATTACTGGATTTTGACACTAATCCCTGCTTCAGCTCATGTTGTGCTTCTATTTGATCTGGAATGATTCTGTTACCATGACCACTGGGATTTCTGGCAAGCATTGGGCTTTTTGACCCAGGTTTTAGTGAATATTTATTTTTACATCTAAACATCCCTTAGAATTGTAAATTCAGATTTACAGTTAAAGTTCACTTTAGCCCAGGTCTACTGGTAGAATGAGGGAGGAAAAAATTAACAGGAGAGCTCAGTGTTTTAAAAACAATGACAAACATTTCCAAGTCGTATTGAGGATATTTTAGTCTTCTCTGAACACAGTTCCTTACCCAAAAGTTGTCGCTCAGTCTCTTATTTCTCCTAGCATCCGCATTAGCATGAATTTTTTTTTTTACAAATTATTCCCCAAAAATGCAGACTTTTATAAATGGCTAATGCAATGAAAATTACAATGTGATGTTTTTGGGCTCTTGGAACTTCACAGGCTTCAGAAATAACATAAATGGTTCTGCCAGTTAATTCCCCCTAAATACAGTTTTGACAAAAATGAAAATGAGTTATGTTGGCAAAATGTTTTTCTTTTTCTTGCTGTACATGCCTGTAAACTTGTGAATATCTGCAGTGAATCTTTAAATGTGGCTTACTGGTGATGTTGTGTGTTGGGGCCAGTTTTTAAGCCTGTTGAAAAAGTCTGGTCTTTCATTCACCTTACATCTCATCCTTAGAGGATGCTAAACTGTTCAGACCAGTGCTCAAGCCCTTCAAAATCAAAATATCCACCAAAATTGCATTAATGTCCTGAGTCAAGCTGCTATCCTGTAAAACAAAATTCATTTTTAATGTGCGACTCATCTTCCCTTTCCTTCAAAACGTCTGGTAGCGAGCCTCATTCAGGAACATCAATTTTTAAAAATGTTTACGTTCTTCTGCCCAAGTATTCTGTCTGGTAACCTTTGTCTTCTTTCTCAGGAGGGTCCACAGAGAGAGAGAGCAGGCTTTTGAGATGAGCATGAAACTTTTCAGAGATGCATCACCTGGAGATGTTGGTGTTCCATTGAAACTGTTCCCCAAAGACCCTGGCACACTACAAGGATCCTACCCCTATGAGTCTGCTGTTCAGGAGCTAAAGCTTCTCGTAAAAGACTGCTGTCCACAAAGAAAGTTAGAATGTATTGGTGAGTCAAACTATTTTTACTCTTCAGGTTAGACACTGGACCTAAAAAGACTTCAAAAGCTTGATTTAGTCAAACTTGTTTTATTTTCCTTTATAAACAAAGAAAAATGTAAAGCAGACGGAGCTATTTAAAACAGGACAGACCCTACCAGTAGGAAGCAGAAATTAACTTTTGTAACTACGCAACAGTAAATGCTGTTTAAAAGTCCTCTGAAACAGAGGTTGGGGGTGTTTCAATTAAAAGCGGTTCAGTGTCGTCCCTAAGATCTGCCATTATAGAGATGCTCTCATTAAGTCATATGATCTTCAATTTTGGCCCTTCTAGGGTTAATCTGATCCTGTTTTAGTGCTTCTGACACATCAAATTCAAGAAGTTAATCTTTACTTTCTGCCTAATTTATCCCACCAGAATATTAACATTATTCCCTTCACCAGGTGATGGTTTTATGTTGTTGTTGATGGGTTAATTGATTAGTTGATTAGACATTTATGTTTTTATTGACTTTGCTTTCTTATAGTAAGAACACTACGGCTGATTTGTGCCTGTGCTGAGGATTACAGGAGTATGAATGAGGGGGACTTGACACCCAGAACTGCTGCCATGTGAGTAAATCATTGACTGAAACCAGTGGAAACTATTGTAATGATGGTTATGATTCTGCAGACTGAAACCCAAATCTTGATTTATATTGAGATATTTGTTAGAAATACTAAGAGGTTTAGGAGAACCATTTTTAGTGTCAGACAACCATTTCTACTGTTTATTACAATGAAGTTTAAGAAACACTGCCTATTTAAGAGTGTTATGGTGACAGAGGCCTCAAGAAACCATAGAGTTTGTTAGTTAGTTTTAAAAGTCAGAAACCCAACATACACTTGAGGTGTCTGTCACAAATATGTCCAACATTTTTTTTTTTTTTTTTTAACTTTGCAAAACTGATGGATTGGCCACATTTCGTGTCTGTCATCAGGTGGATCCATCTTGAAAAGCTTTAAGCTGATGCACTTAATCACAGTCAGAATGAACAGATTTGTGATTTTTTTAGGAAAAACAAGGCGGTAGCTTCAGTGTGGTTTAGCTGTATTGCAAACAATAGTGACTGGTGAAGAGCCTGGCGTGGATGCAGCAATTGTGTCAGTTTTGTCAGAACTGGACAGCCTCTCCTTATTAAAAGAACACAGAGCCACTATAAAAGCTTTTCCTGTGTAGAAAAGATGTTTATGCTCCTTTCTCTACCAGGTTTGGCAAGAGTTTTATTTACCGATTGGCTCCACTGAGAGTGAACAACACTGACTAGGTTACCTGTCAAGCTTGTGTAATGAAGCCTCTTTCCTTGGGGCGCCACACTCTACAGGCCAGCCAGAGCAACAAACATATTGAGTAGTAGAAGAACATTTGTGGAGTCACCTGTTTTTTTGTTCTTGTTTGTTTATTTCTGTGTTTGAAAAGTTCAACCCTCCCAATCACATTTATGGGCTGTTTCCTAGCCTGATGTAAACTAGACCCCATGCCATAGGCAAGTCAAACAGTCTATCTGATGTGTAAGGTGTAAAATAGTGAATAAAGATGTTAGAAGTTAATTTTTGAAGTGTTTCTGCAACCCTGTATAGCAGAAGTTGTAGTTGGTTGACAGAATCTTGCTAACTTTCGCTGTGTTAGTACAGCCTTCTGTGTCCTTAGTAAGTTAAGTCCATGTTCCTATGCTGAATATCACCACTCGTTACAGCTGTTATATGTGAGAATAACCTGACACAGCTTATGG
The DNA here is from genome assembly GCF_018320785.1 of Cheilinus undulatus. Lineage (NCBI taxonomy): Eukaryota > Metazoa > Chordata > Actinopteri > Labriformes > Labridae > Cheilinus > Cheilinus undulatus. The sequence goes on from NC_054873.1 coordinate 35,748,626, forward strand.
ACAACTCTGTTACCCTTGTCTGGATCAAAATAGTGCTAAACTACTAAAAGAACAACTACAGTGGCTACTAGTGGCAGATGGCTGCAGTACAGTCTAGAAGGAAGCTGACTCATAAGTCTGGAATCTGACTTGAACTGTTTATCTGGCTAATCAAAATCATCATTTTGGAATAATCAAATTATATCAATGTCACTGTATTGCCAACTTATTTGTGCAATTTACACAGTGTTGGTTTTGCAAGCTCAGAGCATGCAGATGGAAGTCAAAGTCCTTTGGTCTTTTGTCCGTCTGCTCTTACTATACTCTTGTTAGACCTGGACATTGACAGATGGTGCAGACTGGACTCCTTTGTGACAAATTACTTTTGGTGCATCTTTGGCTATCGTTGGCAAGACCGTGTTTCTAATTCTAATGTGCTCAGAAGAGCAAGGTTTCTAAGGGTCAGCTGCTTGACACAGGATCAACAGCTACTCTTTAATGGGCTCCTGGTGGCCTTTCCCGTGTCTGATCCAGCTCACCGCGTACTGGGTGCTCAGGGCCTAGTGGGCTGGTCCAGACCCCGGGGGTGACCGTGTTCATCATGGAGGGGGCAGCTGGGAGGATTACTGGAAAGATGGGGAATGGGCCTGGTGCAGGCCTGGATGATGGCTATCAGGAGGCCAGAGCAGTACAGGACCAAGGTTAATGTGGCCCAGTGCCGAACTGGCACATCCTCCCATACCCTGACCGCGATCTTTGCCTGCAATTTTTGATAGCTTCATTACTCACCTATACAATAGTCTTGTTAATGTTTTTTTTTTTTTTTAATTTTCACACTTTTTGTTACTATAGAGTATTAAAATAACAGACATATCATTTTAGAAAATGTGTTACTGAAAAGTGTCAAAGTGTCAAACATTACAAAATACCCTTAAAAAAGCAGTTTCGGGCTAAAAATCTTTTTCCCTCCTAAGTTTTATAGTTAAACAAGAAAAGCACTGTGAGAGCACAGACCTCCGCCATTAGCCCTATCTCCCAATAGTAACGAATCCTTTAAAAAAATTCCTGGATCCAGACGGTGATCCGGATCACTCCCAAAATCTATTCAGTTCTTCCTTGTGCCGTTTCTGACATTTCCTGAAAATTTCATTAAAATCTGTCCATAACCTTTTGAGTTATGTTGCTAACAAACAAACAAACAAACTAACAAATCAACTAACTAACTAACAAACCCTGCCGATCACATAACATCCTTGGCAGAGGTAATAATTTCCTCATACCCTGAGCATGACAGGAGTTTACTTCCACTATTGTAAATGTTCGGCCTTGCTGCTACACTTTTTTCCCCTTTACTGTGGACACTTTAATCCTTAGCTCAAAACAGTGCTTTGCAGAGTGCAGTGAGTGTTATCCAGCGTGTTTTTTCATATGAAAGCAAGAAACGAACTATTGCTGTTGCATCTTTTTGTTCCTTTTTCCAATGAGTGTGAAAGGCAGCTTATCTATGCATATTAGTTAGAAGTGTCTGAAGTTTACTACTGTTAAGGATGTTAATTTTATGCGTAGAGATCATTTTTGCCTAGCTGTAATTACACTTCAAAATAAGAGACCTCCCTACACTGATTTCGTGCTTTTGATGGAGGGTGAAAGACTGTCCTAACGTCCAGTGGAAAAGCCCAAACATCATCTAAGGACTCTGTGCTGTGGTAACTATCCTGTCAGTTCTCATCATTGCTCAGATATGAGTGGCTCAGCAGGGGCTCTCCTAGGTCTATTGCCCCCTGTTGAGCGCCTCTTCCTGGCTGGGCTTGAAAGTGGGTCGTCGTGTCTGGATTTGGAACAGACCCAGGGTCCAACAAGGGGCTTCGGGGAGAAAAAAGAGACTGAGGTTTGTGGAATCCGTGATGATGCTCAGAGAGCCAGACAAAAGCTCAGTGGGTTGTTGTAGCACCCTTAATTGAGAACATAAAGTGCACTGTGCACCCAATTTAAATTGTTCTGTGTTGACTAAGTTTGACTGAAGCCCTGACAAATCCGAAGATTGGTGCTGAGGAAGCTGTTTATTTTTTTGTTGCGGCTTAGAATTATCCTCTGAACCACATCCAAGAGAGAACGCAATGATGCGCTTCTAATCAAACTTGTCACTCCCAAGTTTAACTCTCATGTGTAAGTTAATGGACTGAAAATATTTTGCATCAATATTGTATAAGCAGAGACTGAGACTTTGTCAACAACAGTAAACAAAGTAAGAGCCAATAATTTTCCCATTAGTGGGTGGGGAGCTCAGACCTGGAATAAGGGAACATTTACTGAGTTGTTCAGGGAACCAGTCTTCTGTTAGAGCTTTTTACTGAGCTTAGTACAGTCAACATTGAGACCACATGGATTTTTCACATCATTTAAGATTTTTGTGTGTTTTCCACATAAATGAAGCTATTAAAATTAAATCTTAAGTATGGCATGCAGAGGAACCCTCAAGCATCTAGTGTGAGGACGATTAAACAGCAAAAAACATCATGTCCTTTTCTCCTCAGTGGTTTGATTTCTGTCTGCTCTCATCCGTTTTTTTTTTGTTTATTAGATCCACACTTTCTTTTTTTTTTTACGTAATGCCTGAGACTGTCTCCTGCTCCATATCTGTCTCTTTGTATTTTTGTGTCTAAAGTGAGAGATGTTGAAGAAAAAAGTTGACCAGCCAACACACACCTTGAAGATCTCAATTAAAAAAGCTGTGGTGTTGATAAGTACTTTGTGGCTTTTGCGTACTTTAAAATAAACAGCTTGTTAAGAAAAGGCAGCTTAAAGAAATGAAAACTAAATCTTGCTGTGTGGATTTTGTTTTGTTACCTGGAAGCAGGAGCCAGACATGACTAAGCCACAGAACTTGTTTATATCTCAGAAACCAGGAATACAATCACATCTGACATCTCCGTATATAATCTGTTATCATGTTTTCTGTTAGGCCTGGGTAAAAAAAGGTCTGAATCAAAACCAGCATTTCAGAACAAATATTTTTCAAAGACAAACCCTGGCACTTCTTGCCACTCGTAAATCAGTTTTGTTTGAACAATGTCACAATAGCCTGTGGCATTGAAGTTGTTTTTTCCTCTGAATTTGATTGAAAGTTCCTTGGAAAGAGTTTATGTGGACTTCTATTTTTTTCCCCTCCCTACAAACTGTGTGTTGACATTTTTCTGTATTGATTGTTGCTCTGCACAGTTCCATGTGTGACTGCTTTTCTATTATATCCAAATACAGGTTGCCTTTCTTGCATGTGTCTGTGTCTCACAAAAAGTGTTTTTCATTAAGGCTTGACTGAGATTAATCACCATTAATTGAGTCTGCACACAATCTACATGCAAAGGAGAGGACTTTTTTCATTACAGCAGATCAGCTGTCATGCAATCCTGAGACTATTGGCTATTGTCTAAGGGGGATTAAGATTTCATTAATCTCTTTAGAAATCTGCATTTTAGTGCAGCCAAAAGCCCTAAAAAACAGATGTAGTCTTTTACTCCAACCTAGCCTAGTCTCTCATATTGGACTTTAGACAATAAAAGAGTGAATGAAACTGGAAATCTCAGCTTTGAAATCTATTGCTTTTTATCAGAAAAACTGCTGGATACACCAGAAGTCCCCCAAAATTGGTTGTTGCCCCCAGAAGCTTTAACATCATCACATAAAAGCCAGAAGGTGTATTGCATATGAAGTCAGATATCATATGAAACGGGACAAAAAAGCCAAAGCATCTATGTTTTCAGTCAGTGTTACCTTATCACAGATAAATCAGTATCAGCACATGTTCCCTGGTGATGCTGATTTGAGAGTGCATTGATGAACTAATACTGCTGGAAACAGTTTGGCCATTAGAGTGGGCTCTGATTCCAAACTTTTCAACAATCATAGCACTGTGTACAGCACATGCAGCAAAGCATTACAGACAATCTAATCTCGATTTACAGATTCTACGGAGAATGTAGGGTCTGTACAGGGTCTGGATTTTCAGCATGGGAAGTTACCTTTTTCCTGTCTGTATTAATTGATCATGTATCAGCAAGCTTTAGTGTCTGCAGGAAAAACAGTCTATGTGGAAGGTAAAAAGCAAGCAGACTGTTAGCCACGCTTTGACATGCCTTCTCTCAATTTATTTATCTCTATTATATAACAGTATGCATAAAGTTGAGCAGAATTTGGGATACAAATCAAACATTGAGCCACAAATCTATTTTACATTGTGTTTCTAGAGGCAGTTAGCATTTAGATTCCCTGACTACCTGAGATGCATCAAAGGATATGCCTGCAGAGCTCATAGACAGCATTGTTTCAAGACAAAGATCTGGAGAAGGCTACAAAAAACCTTTGCTGCACCGAAGATTCCGAAGGCTTTGTGGCAGAGTGGCCAGATGGAAGCCTTTTGGCTTGCAAACTCCAAGTTGGCTTTCACATGTTTTGCACTGAGGAGAGGGGTCTGTCTAGCCACTGCTATACAGTGCAGATTGGTGAATGGCTTCCTTCATAGTTATCCTTCAAGAACTTTGCCTGAGCCCTAGAGATCCTGTGTGGAAATGGAACATCAGGTTCTTGGTCACCTCTCTTACTTTGGTCCTTCTCCCCCCATTGCTCAGTTTGACAGGCAAAAAGCTTTTGGAAGAGTCCTGGTTGTGCCAAACTTTATCCTTTTGAGATCTATGGAGGCCACTGTTCTCTTGGGAACCTTCACGGCAGTAAAATTTTTGTATTCTTTCCCAATCCTGTCCCTGAGCTCTGAAGGCATTTTCCCTGAAGTATCCCAGCATGAAGCTTGTGTGTCATTTACCATATACCGTTGAACTGAAACTCACAGAAATGTTTTCCAGGGTGTTATGGACTATTAACATTTCAGACATAATTGCCTCACAGAAAAGGAAACCTTGGTTAGAAGTTGTTTAACAATAACTGTTGCCTTCATTGGAATTTTTTTAGAAATTGTCACCTGTCTCGAGAGATGTTTTTGTCAATCAGATTATAGTAGATGATTGCTGATGGATTCTGAAATTACAGCTCAGCAGATGTTGATCTATGCTGAATTGTTTGACAGTGTTTAATTATGTTAATTCATTTTTCTTAATTGATTTAAGAATCCAGCCCTCAGATAACCCTTAATGTCCACAATCTGCTACAGGCTGGCTCACCAGCTTTCAGAAGACTTGAATGCACTTGATATTTTGGCAGGATATTTAGCTCACTTCATTGCTTTTTTCTATATTCCATCTCTCCACTGACGCTTTGCCCCACACGGCTACTAATTTACAATCTCACACAACCAAACACCCTTTATTGTATTCATAGCCCTCCTTTAATCACTGAAAAGCATTTCTATTTTCGTCAGTTCTTTGTCCTTGACCAACTGGGTGCTCATTTGTTCTCTCGTGTGCTTTTGTCCACATCCCTTTCTTTTCTCTTCTCTATTGTGCTGCTAAATTGGTCACCTCTCGTCCCCTGTATTCTGTTATCAAGAATTAAATTCCCCTGTCCATGTCTGCCATTTTTCCCTTGTTTTACTTTCCACTTAAGTGAAAACATCACACAACCAATAATGGATAAAACTTTTCTCCCTTCAATCCACATTTCTGCATGTTGGAAGAGTGCATTGTATTCTTGGAATGCAGAGACACCAGTTTTTCATGTGAGAGGATTGATGTGTGTGTTTACAGTAGTGAACACAAGAGATTATAATTCAGACTTGTGATTGTGCATGTGAGGTCCAGCTCTCAGTGGTTACACGAGCCTGTCCAAATCTTCCACAACCTGCAAGAGCAGGATATCCAGTTGCATGAAGCTGGGTCAGTCGAGGGCCAGAGAACCTACCTTCTCACGCAAACTAGCAAGCCTGCAGTTAGCCTGCGTGTGAGTCCTGATAAACAAATGGTCACTGTCTGCACACAGGGAGAATGCTATCAGGCTGTCATCATCTCCCAGGCTGCAATTTGTCCTCCCAACAGATCTCATGGAGAGGGAAAAAAAAGCTTTATCATTTCCCTCCCTGAACATTTATCCCATTAAGAGCTACATTTCATTTAGTTTCCATTCAGTTCCCTGGAGTGCACATGCCATCACTCTCTGTATATGTCACTTTATTTTCCCTTCTTCTTTATTTATTTACTTCTGTTTTCCTCTTTTACTGAATCCGCCTTCTCCCCCCCTCTTGTCCAACAGTGGAGCTGATGACCTGTTGCCAATCCTGTCTTTCGTGGCTCTGCGGTGTCAGTGTCCTCAGCTGGTGGCTGAATGTGCTGCTCTGGAGGAGTTCATTCATGAAGGGTGAGTCACCATGATGGAAAAAGATGCTCAATAATCATCTCCCTTGTTCATTCAAAACATAAAAAAAAAAAAAAAAAAAAAAAAGTCTGAAGTTAGTTTTGAATGAATGTCTTTCTGCACGCTCACCTCCCCAAACATGGAGACGTTAGTGAAAGGTCTTCTAGTCAGAGCTGGCGTGCCTGAAGTAAACCTGGTAGAAATCCCAGCCAGCTTACTCATCACTGCAAATACCGACAAGTGATGACAAGGTTTCTGGCCTTTTCCATTTGCATGTACAAGTTATAAAAAAGACACTAAAATCTCATTCAAGCTTTGACCTTGTAAAAGGGATGATACTATATTTTGACTGACCTATGATGGTGGTGTGTTGCACTGGTAATCACTATCTATATCAAAATATTTATAAATATTTATTCATTGATCCAACTGTATGCCTGTATGGCTCTTTTTTATACCTATTGCTCCATATTAATCTGTTTCTGTATTTTTCTGTTCCTTTATCTCAGTCTTTGTATCAATACAAAAAGTTTTGCTATCTTTCCATCATCTTGTCAATTGAAAAACTCCTCATATTGATATAAACCTATATCACCTCCATTAAACTATATTATTCCAATCCCAGTCTCTCTCTAAACCTAGTATTTTATTTGTATTGTTACTTTTTATTTCTGTCCCTCTCTCTATAGTGACCTATTTATTCAGGTGCATCTAAAAAAACAGAATATCATGCTAAAGGTTTTTTTTTCCTGTGATTTAATTCAAGAAGTGAAACTTCAATATATTCTAGAAACATCTCTTACATAGTGAAGTATTTCAAGCCTTTTCTTAAAATGTTGATCATTACACCTTACAAAAATTGAACACCCATCATCTCAAAATATTAGAATATCTCAAAACCAAAAACGGATTTATAAGACAAAAAAGTTGACTTGGAAAATTATGCTCATTTATGCTCTCAGTAATTGGTTGGAGCTTCTTTTGCGCAAATGACTGCATCAATGTGACATGGCATGGAGTCAATCAGCCTGTGGTACAGCTGGAGTGTTATGAAGCCCAGGTTGCTCTGATAGCAGCCTTCAACTCATCTGTATTGTTGAGTCTGGTGTCTCTCATCTTCATCTTGACATTTCTCCAGAGATTCCCCACGAGGTTCAGGTCAGACCAGTTGGCTGGCCAATCAAGCACAGTAACACCATGGTCAGCACCCCATCCTCTGGTAGTTTTGGCTTCACTATGGGCATAAAGTGCTCTAAAATCTCCTGGTAGATGGCTGACAGTGTCGAGTCTGGACTTGATAAAGCAAAGATGACCAACAGCAGCAGATGACATGGAACCCTAAACCATCACTTACTGTGGAAAAGGAAAATGCTGGACTTAAAGCACCTTTGACTGTGGGCCTCTCAGATCTTCCTCCAGACTCTGGGACCTTGATTTCCAAATGAGTTCAAAATTTATTTTAATTTGAAAGTAACCAAATCATTGAGCAACAGTCCAGTTCTTTTTGTCCTTAGCCCAGAGAAGCTTGTGACATCTGTGGTTCAGGATTGGCTCAACACTAAATTAAGGGGATTGACAGTACCACCCTGAGGTCATCAACTGTGGTGGCCCTAAACATTTGCAGCATTTCCACTTAGCCACTGTCCATGCCAGATAACTGTACCCCCTTTATCGGGCTAAACACTACACTAATACTCTTATAATCTAATAATTACTTGTGTTTAATGTTTCCATTCTTCATGTGTGATGTAAAAGCTTAGCTTAGCTTAGCTTGTTGATGGTTGGCAGAGTGGTGGCAGGACACCAACTGACCAGTGTTACAGTGCTCTCCCTTTGTTGCAAGTTTACAGCTAATCATGCTGTTGTTCCTTCAGTGCTTTGACCAAAAGTGCATAAGAGTGGCTGTGTTTCACTCTGAGTCATTTGCTAGTTTGGTAGACGACCCTTAAACCTTTGCTCAAGTGTTGCTCATTAAGCAATAACGATTTCATGAGGATATAATACTTGTTTACAACTTAAAATACTGATTTCTTAGCAATAATGTATCTCTTCACACACACTAAGGTCTGATACCAGCACATAATAAGAGAAGCAGTGAAGTAGGACAGGTCTGGAAGGCCTGCTGTTCTGGTTTGAGATACTTGGTGTCATTGCGTGTGAGCTTAGACCACATCCATGAGGTCGACTCGTGGCAATAAAATAACTGTGGGCCGTAAAAGCCGACTGGTTAGATTGGCAGTGGCTGAGGAATGTCAGGATATTTGGGATTTGGTTTCTTTTCTCTAAAAGAAATCCCACTGAATGTTTATGTAGTTCAGTGGGATGGAAGGGTTCAAGTGGAGGGTGGAGTGAAACCAAAGGCTGCGACTGAGAGCCAAGACACTTTAAATGATTCGTTGAGTCAGCTGTCGGTCAGTGTATTTGGGATTTTATGTTTGAGTTTGTGATGTCTACAGTTTTAACACAAACCAATCAAGAGTTGTTGCCTTAAAAATAGTAAATAAAGTAGCAGCACTGTTTGTTTGTCTTTTAATATACTTTATTTTACACAAGACCAACAACATTTTTACATTTATAATTTAAAAAATATTTCTGTTGATAAATAATTCTATCTTTTGCCATCTTATGTAATAAAAGATTTCTACATGATTTTTGTCTGTGACATTTCCTACATGAAAAATGTCAGGCTGTCTAAAAATATTGGTCAAAGGCAGTTGCTTTCTAGGTATTACAGTTGGGTTTTGAATGCTTAACTTCCACATAAATATTTTGGTAATTTTACAAGTTGGGACCACGTTTATTCATAATTTTCAGACTCTAGTCAAAGGATAAGCATCTTATCTCTTTTCCCAATCACTCAGTCTTTGTGTTTCTCCGTGCAATGCTGTGTCCTGGACACAGTCGCTCTCGTGTCTTGCTCTCGTTAGTTAAAGGTCAGCCAGAGTTGACTTGTTCTCCAGCCACTCTCAAACCTCCTTCCTCATCACTTTCTCCCCTCACATATCAACCCTCCATCTATCCATCACTCCTCTGTTTCCAACCTTAATGATCATTGTACAATCCAGAAAGAATAGTCAAGGCACATTTTTTAAGCAGGAATGATTGCTCTTTAAGTCACCATTGGAAAATGTTGCTGTGGGCAGTTTAGCTCTTTCAGATTAGAATACCTTCTAATGTGTCCCTATTCAACCTCTTACACTTTCTTTTATGTTAATTTTTTTCACTAATAGATGTCTTATTGTCTTTTTTCAGCTACTTGATAGGAGAAGAAGGTTACTGTCTGACCTCCATGCAGAGTGCCTTGGCCTATGTTGAGTCTTTACACACCGGAGGAGCTCATCTTTCTGCCAACAAACTCACCTGATAGAGGTAAAGTCCAGACTGGATGCTGTATTAGAGATGTTTTGGCTTGTGGGTGAGGAAAGTTAAGATATCTGAATAATAGAGCAAAGATGCAGAACCCAAACAAAAACTAAAGACAAGACAACAAAACAATCAACAGCAAAGGCACACATCAGCATCAACAAAACCCCAACCACAAAAGAAAAAAACAACCAGTATAAATCAACACAACCATCAGAAGAACCTAGACATTGAAAGATATCATAGGAACCTAGATGTCACATGACAACGTAGGAACCAGAACGTCATTAGAGCCCATGTCCAAAGCTTTAAAAGATAATCTTTATTTACATGTGAGGCACATCAGGTTGGTTGTTTCAGTCTCCAGACTCTTACAGGATCAGTCAGAATTCAATGTTTAACTGGACCCTATGTCTCTTATGCCTAATTCAAGTAGGTGATGGTTGTTTATTAGTTTAGTCGGCTTCATTCTGGAGAGTCTGTATTTAAACTTGTTGATGTCATTTTTGATGGCACTGGCTGTTTGTCAGGTTTACTGTGAATTGACTTCTTGGCTTTATATGTGTTTCTTTACATATGTACCAGAGATTGCATGTCAAAGAGTGTTCCTCTGTAATTTGGCTGGAGTTTTGACCCAAGCAGGATTTTGGGTGGAATCCAACTGGATTTCCGTCAGATGTTCAGGCGTGAGACGGGGAGCTGACATGTGCCCTTGTCCTCTGACATCACAGTTGTTGATTCACTGTGAGGTACAATAATGTCCATTGCCTGGATGAACCAAAGCTGGCCGTCCCCCAGCAGCCATCCTATTCAGCAACTCAGTTGACAGCATTAAAGTAAATGAACTGATATTTAATATGAGGGACTCCTGCTGCTAGCTGTTCCGTTGTAGGTGTTGTAAGAGGGCTGAAGTAGGTGCTTCTTCTTATGTGATGAATTACCAAACACGCAAGGGTCACATCATCACTGCAATACTTCTGAACAATTTATTGATGTCAGAGATTTTTGTGTTTTTGTTTTGAACAAGTTTATTGGCTACTTAGGCGAAACACAGACAAACACAGAGAAGAGCACCCTCACCCACATACAGAAATGTGCAATGAAGTTCTGATGGCAATTTACATTTCTTGAAGTTACAAGGAAAGGAAGTTAAGTAATGACATTAGTTTATGCCATATATTGGGTTTTAGGGATCCTCACCCAGGAAATGTTTGTTGCCAACACTTTATTTCTTCTATTGTAGTTTATTTTTATTTTCCAGTTTGTAATTAAAGTAAAGGGACACAATCATTTTAACATCCTCTACTTTATGCATGAATGTAATATTTCACATTCTAGCAAGAATAAAGCTCCATCATTCACACAGCGGTCTGATGATGTCTGAATGGTGAACCTTTAGATTAGAGGAATCGGGTCTATTTTTCAAAGGGTGTTCACTTTTAATTTTTGCACTTTTTTTTGTGAGTTAATCCACCATAAAAAATATGACCTTTTATGACCATCCACTGACATAGAGAACACATTTTAAGGGATAAAGCTGCTTCTATGACCTGTTGAATCCTGACTGTATGATGATGAACTTTAACCTATTTAGTCTCAGTCACTGTCTGTGGCAAGAGCATGTTTCTATTTAATTGTTGTCAATTTATTATCAATTTAAGTCTCATCAAATTATTCAGGATGCTAAAACATTTTAGAAATATGCTGTAATCAAGATGTCAGTGCATTGAATTTTAAGTAATTTGAAATTGAATGTATAACGTGCGCACGTGGAAGAGAGAGAGAGAGATAGAGTGAGAGAGAGGGGTAAGCACCAAAACAGGACTTGAATTGTGAAGCCTGACTGCCTTCTGTGAAACCGTCGGGTCAATCAGAGAAGTTTATGAAATTCCCTGAAGTCTGCAGACACAAACTGAGTGCTGTCTCACAGCCGCGAGTCATGCAGGCAGCGCGTAAACTCTGAGATCTGCGTAGGTTGGCTGGTGCAGGCATAGTGCTATATTTGCCATGAAGCCACGACCAGTGGATGCGTAAAAACGCAGGACGAATGCCTGTAAACATCAATGCATCAACTTCTCTTCTCTTGTGATTTTCACGCCTTGAATCATGCATGTTACAAATCACTCGAATAATTCGAGGAATCATTTCAGCCCTACACAGCATGTATCATTCCACCACCAGGGGGGCTCTCAACCAAAACGGCAGCACAATATGATGAGTACAGACCAGCGCTGCCCATTTTCACTGTTCACTTCTTGTTTTAAATTGAAGACTATTATTAAAACAGCACCGCATAAGATATGTTTTAAAATGTGTGTATAATTTTTTTTTTTTTTGTTCAATAAGTTATGAATTTCTCTGTCTCTGGAAATTTGAGGAAATATCTGATATGCTGTAAGGCCTCAACTAAAAAAATACATGAGATAGGAATGTTCATCTTTCAAATTAATATAGATATTTCAGTGCAGAAATTCCACATATTGCATCTTTAAGACCATCAAAACACTGATAAAGAGACAGAGAGACAAAAGAAGGGTGAGGCAGACAGCCTTGTTTAGAGAGCAGAGGTACAACTAGTCTTAGTCTGAAAAGATTAACAGATAAGTTCTAGTAAATGAATTCTCTCCTAAGGGAAGAGAAAAATATGGTTAACAATATATTTAATGTGCAAAATATCATTTGAGCAGCATTATTTTTTGAATTTGCATAAATGTGTAGATATAAACACACGCTTTGCTAAGCTTCTAGCTGACATAAACCAGGTAAAGGTAACAGTGCACTCCACTGATATACCTTTTAATGTTTGCTCTTCAGAAAGCAGAATCTATAACTTTTAACAAAGATTTCTTGGTCTGGAAATTTCAAACTCTTGAAAGGGATATAGAGGTAAGTTAATGAGCACATTTTGGGTTAGACTTGAAGTATCTGCTTTCTTTTGAAAATTACCCAACACCTCTCCGTTTGTTCACTGTTTGTTTGACCATTGAACTGACCGAACTGACTGGTCCCTCTGAGGAGAGATGTAATGAGATAAAGAGGGCTACATGGAGTGAAGTAGACTGCGACTGATGCCTTACACTGAGGGACAAGCGTGTCCCAGAGCGGCTCGTCTGGTGCCCAAGGTGATGTTACCACACGGCTACTCAGAGTGACGGGCCTTATGACATTACATGTTATGAAATGTGACACCCTCAACTGGCATCGTCCAAAACTTTAAGTGACAGAATGATTCCTCTACAGGCAAATATTTAATATTTGATTAATACGTAATCCTGCAGTGCAGACCCCAATGCCCCACTGTTTGTCAGCCTTTTGATCAAAAAGAAGGATTTAAATTCTTTACAGGAGGTTAAGTTTTAATTTCCTGTTGTAGTTTTTCATGTATGTTTTCAACACAAGTACTGGGAATGATGTAGCATGTTTTCTTTTAAAGGCACGGCTGTCATCAGACCCTCTGGATGCTTCATCCTGCCCTCCCCGCTGCACTACAGAGAAACAACTTAACCTGCAGCTCCCTGAATGCTGCGCAGATGCACGTTATCTCACATGGAAACACTGTATATTTACCAGGACTTCCTTTTGCTCAGTCCCTGACAGAAGAGTAAACCAGTGCCTAAGAATGGTTTGTAACCAGTCAGACCCTACATAGGGTCAGGCTAGGCTTTGATGTGACTTCCTTCAGATGTTTTTTTGAACAGTAAAAAGGTACAATAACTCGCACTGTTATTTTAAAGGGATTACTGTGAGGTTGATACCAGAGGGAACCGTTTGATTGAATGCCATTGATTGAGTGCTCCTCTGCATTTGAAATGAAAGTATATCGTGTTTTTTAATTTCCTACTAATGAGGCACTTTGCGAGCATGTTTTTGTCTGTTTATATGTTTTAAAGACTGGTGGCAGAATCAGTCCAACAACTCAATATTTTATCTAAATGTATGCACTTTGGTTAATGAAGCGTTTAGAGTTGATGCTACACTGGAGGACTGTTTTGACAGAAGACAGTGAATCTATTGGCAGACTTACTTGTCCACTAGGCAGTTCATTTGTCACTCTCTGCCTGTCTTGTAAAAGGAATAACCACTGTGGGCTGTGAGGTCCAGCTTGCAGTGTCTGTTGTCAGTCACTTTGTTTGCATACATGTAACAGCATGTTGAATAAGTAAGGCATACAGAATTCTGCTTGTTTACTGTATGCTGGTGCTTACTGTCTGTCATTATACTGCTGCACTTTGTTGATCCATTTTTAAGTGTGTTTGTGTGATAATTTGCAAGGTAAGCCAGAGAGACTGTGAAGAAAGTGAACAAAAATTGACTGTTTTGATTTTTTCTTTTTGCATTGTTTCCTGATTTACATTTATTTTTGTTGCTTTGTATGTGTGCTTGTTATTTACCTTTTTTATTTGATAAGGTCCAAAATCATCAAACTGTTTAAAGAACTTCAGTAGCTCTTTTTTTCAAACCAACGTTTATTGTTCTGTAGTTTTAACCAAGGCCCCAGTGCTTTCTTGATGTCTGCTGTTTCTCCAAGTTTCCGAAAAGATGACATTTAGAAATTCAGTAATAAGAAAAGTTATGAGAAGCGTGGTTTCAAATGGATCTTCTCATGTTAACTTGACAAGACTGAATAGTCCTCTTGACAAATATTTAAAGGTACACGGTGTAATATTTAGCTTAGTAGCACTGAGCGAAACACACTTGGTAAAAATGTAACATAATATTTATAAGTAGGCCGATCTTAATTACCTGAATATGTAAAATAGTTTTATTATCATTTTGGTCCCTCCTGTGGAACTGTAGAAACTTTTAAGATGCAAAAATCAAATATGACAGAGACCATGGAGGGTTCCCTCCCCATGTAAATAAAAAGGCTTGTTGTAGTTAATAAGAGTAAATTGATTTTTTATCCAGCTGATTAAACACCAATTTAGAGAGGCCTCCTTCTAGATATTATGTCCTAGTTCTATTAAGTTTGCTTTGCTAAATGCTGCAAGGCTAAATATCACACACATATATCACATTTTCCATGAGGCCATTCAGGCTGTACATAAAGGATCTGACATTTGCATTGAATTTCTCCAAATCATGTGACCATTTTCTTAAGCAGCGTTCTTTTAAGTCTTAAGTGTGTCTTTATCTACTTCAGTTATTATTGTCTTAATATGCCTGTCTTTGTTTTAACCTCTGTGTCAAGTTTTTCTGTGTGGTAGCATTAATGGAGCTCAAACCTCTGCATGAATTTTGTGAAATGGCCATTTTTGTAGGCAATGTCATTTTTAGACTTTTTTTTTTTACATAGAAATTCCAAATTCATGACCATCCTGCGATTAAAACTATGATTAGTGAATAATGTATAGGAGAGTTTAGTAGTGTTTAAACAGGGATGCCTCCACTGTCATTTACAGAATGAAAACACAGTTTTAGAGGTCATTTTATTGTATGTGTTTGCTTGAATTTCATATTTAATAGTTATTTTTCAGTGAGCCCAAAAGATGTGAAAAGATGGCATATGAGCTGTTTTGAATTTCTAACTGCTACCTGCATTTAGAGTCATGACTACCAAAACAGATTACTGTATATGTAATTAATAATAATGTGATTATGCTTAGAACAGCAGGGGGCTGTTTGCAAAGTGGATAAAGCCACTGCATTTATGTAAACAATTAATTGTTTGTTGTGTGTTTATTTTGTAAACTGAATGATAATCTTATTCCATTATTATTTTTTACAGTCAAAGGTTGGAAATGTTAGAAGAAGAAGGCTGAATGTGTTTAAGAGACTAGTCCATAAATAAAACAGAGAAATGCTTTAATTATTTAACGGGTGCTGTGGTGTGACTCCTAATCTGACTTAAGTCTGGGGCATGTTTTATGTCAGAAGTTCAGCTCACTCAGGGTTTCCAGTTTTTACAGGGATGTTTGAGATTGAGTGAGTTCATGAATTCTTACTGAAAAGAGTTCATAAGGAAAATGTCTGTACTGAAGTGCACAGTGTTCATCAAAAGTTATCTTTCTGTAGCCCACTTAAGCAACTTTTAATAATTAGTTACTGTATAGATCAGAAGAATAATCCAAAATGTTTTTGATCACTTTTGCCAGTGGTCGAATCATACAGAGCAGTAATCCTTTCCATTTGTGACTGTTAAGGTTGGCTGTGGCAGCTGTCAAAGCTAACTCTTGCCACAAATACTGTTTTTGAGCAGCACTTGTAGAATGTGTGGCCAAGGCTTTGTGTTAAATAGAATTTTTTTGGGGGGAAGCAATTTTAAAGGACTTTCCCACCAGTCCATAGACCATAGGCCTCATCATTACAGTCCCCTCCAAAAGTATTGCAACGGTGGGCCAATTCCTTTATTTTTGCTGTAGACTGAAAACATTTGGGTCTGACATCAGTGTTTTTCACTGGTGAATCCATCTTGCAAAGCTCCCATCTGAACCATTTGTGCCCAGATAGAAAGTGACAGGACCAAACAGTAACGAGGGGTAGTACGTTGAGGCGCAGCAGAGTCGTGACGTAAACAAGCAGCAGCAAGAGCTGGTGCAGTTATGGAGGAAGAGCTTAGCGCGGATGCTGCTAAAGCGCCAGTTTTATCAGAACTTAGCATTTCTTCATTAAAAGAAGAACAAAGAACAGCAGTGAGTTGTTTTCTTTTCAAAAACGACAAAAATCGAGTACTTACATGTCTATAGTCGCCATGTTTCGCGTTATTCCTCAGTAGCTGCACACGTGCAGCTCGATAGCAGCTGCGTCACGTGTTTGGTTGCTCTGATTGGCCCTTAGAGATGTGACAGACAGAATGTTCACCCAATCACACTCCGAGTTTTTTTTCAAAGCCTCTGCCTTTTCTCAAGTGTTAGAAATTGAAGCTAGAAATATTGAAGCTTTCCCAGATGGATGTGTGAAACACATCCATCTGGTGTGTCCGGTTAATTTATATCTGGATCTAATTCACAACTTAGGAGATATATTTTAACAGAACACCACATTTTTTAGGTGAGAATAAGTATTGGAACATGTGACTGACAGGTGTGTTTTGTTGCCCAGATGTGTCTTACTTATTACATTGATTATTCAAACAATGCATAGCGCTGAATGTCTACGCTCAGTTTCAGATTTACAGCAGGTTTTGGCTGTGCAGACTGCCTTTATAGTTAGAGGTGTAACCAATATTGAAACCAGCTGTCTATGGGTGAAAAACGATTGAGAAGCTGAGAGAAGATGGAAAATCAATCAGAGCCATTGCACAAACATTGGCCATAGCCAGTACAACCGTTAAAAATGTCCTAAAGAAGAAAAAAAACACTGGTGTACTCAGTAACAGACGTCGAACAGGTAGACCAAGGAAAACAGTATTTGACAACAGAAACATTGTGAGAGCTGTAAAGAAAGACCATAAAACAACTGTTAGTGACATCAGCAACAGCCTCCAGAAGTCAGGAGTGAAGGTATCACCGTCTACTGTTCACTCATTAGCAAGAGGAACAGGAAGACCAGGCTGGAATTTGCCAAAAAGTAAAGAGATGAGTCTCAAAAATTCTTGTACAAAGTTTTATGGACTGATCAGACAAAGATGAACCTCTACCAAAGTGATGGAAAGGCTAAAAATTGTTGAAAGAGAGGATCTGCTCATGATCCCAAACATACAAGCTCATCTGTGAAACACAGTGGAGGTAATGTCATGGCTTGGGCTCTCACGGTGTTCCTGGGACGGGCTCATTCATCTTCACTGATGACGTAGCACATGATAGCAGAAATGACCTCAGAAGTCTACAGAAACATTTTGTCTGCCAATTTAGGGAAAGATGCAACCAAACTGATTGGGAGATCCTTCATCATGCAGCTAGATAATGACCCAAAACACACTGCGAAAACAACAAAGGAGTTCATCAGAGGCAAGAAGTGGAAGGTTTTAGGCTGGCCAAGTCGATTTCCAGACCTAAACCCTGTAAAGCAGGGGTCATCAACTAGCATCACAAAAGAAGAATGCAAAAGGTTGGTGCTGTCAGCGGGTCAGAGGCTTGATGTAGTTTTTCCAAGCAAAATATCTGCAACCAAATATTAGGTCTTATTCACTTTAATCCATTTGGAAGTCTATCTGTTCCAATACTTTTGCTCACCTGAAAATGTGATCTGTTGCAAATAGTGCAATCTTATTGTTAGTGTACCAGATCCAGATGTAAATACCTGGAATTAAAAGCTAAAATGATGATCTCTTGTCTGATTTTCATCTTTTAATGTCAAACCCAAATGTTCTCAGTGTAAAAAAAAAAATAAAGCAATCGTTCTCACTGTTGCAGTTCTTTTGGAGGGGAGTGTAGATGAAGAGAGGCCACTGCCGTATCCCTTTATCTTTCATGAATCTTTAAAATGGAATAGTAAATGTAACTCAGAGCACCAAACATTAAATTGTCAGTTACTGACTTTAAGGATTCAAAAACTGAAACAAAAACATCTTTCTTTCAAGAATATGAAAGGGGAATTTATACATTTAATGCACCTATCCCCGTATTATCCCTGCACTGCTCTAAAAATAATGTGAGAGGTAAATCCCTCAGTTATCAGGCCCCATTTCTGTGAAATCATGTGCCAGTTTAGGTGCCAGAGGTACGCACCTTCTTCCTTTAAAGGGATACTTCAACATTTTGGCAAAGTTGCCCATTGCCATAAACCCTATAGTCTTACTAATAGGTTTGTTACCTTTGGTTGTTGGTGCGAGCTATTTTTAGATGAGTTAAGTTAGGAGCTGCCCTGCTAACCCAATGGAGTCTTATGGTATCCTGGCTTTCCCTCATCAAACTCATCAAATACACAATCCAATAACTCCAAAACGCTCTCGTGGACAAGTTGTGACCTGGTAAATGCAGAGCCGGAACTACACTCCAGACATGGCTGCTGCACTGCGTCACTCCACCCAATGGTTTACTCAAGAAAAAGTTCAGAGTATTTGCTTCATGTGTCGCAATGTTACATAATTATATGTTATTGTTTCATACCGTGGTGAATGTGCAGGTCACAACTTGTCCATGAGAGCGTTTTGGAGATGTTGGACTGTGTATCTGATGAGTTTGATGAGGGAAAGCCAGAGTACCGTAAGACACCATAGTGTTAGCTGAGCAGCTACTAACTCAGCAGCTCCGATCTAAAAATAGCTTCCACCGACAACTAAAGGTAATGAACCTATTAGTAAGACTATAGGAATTATGGCAATGGGCAAATTTGCTAAAATGTTGAAGTATCCCTTTAAGAGGCTTAAAACATCCTTGTTTGATCAAGCTTAGGCCTGGATCAGGCTTAGACCAGCTTGCTATAGGCTTGAATTGCTTCAGACTCTCTCTTCAGTCTGTATGTAATCATAGAAGAACTAGAGAAGGTGTCTGCCTCCTAAACTAGCAGAAGGATCGAAGGACAAAGAGTCTGATACTAAAATTCTCAACCTCCCATACTGCTTTCTAAGACCCTAAAGTTCACCTTTAAGCTTGCAAATTCAGAGCACAAAACTGGTGACATTTTGAGGTTAGGTTCAAGGTCAACCAGTTCTTTTTGTGTGCACAGCCTTGTCTCGAAATTTGATGTACTTGACTTTGTTTGAGTATTTTTTGGTAGAACAAAGGTGTTTCCCTGCACATATGAAATAGACACTGTCCCTGATGGTCCAGTGGAGCAGTTGGATACTAAACTTTGGAGAGACATGACCCAATAGCTGCTTTAAACTTAAAAATAACTTTTTATGGAGGCATGGAAAACAATGACAAATCAACAGGGGTGTCTGGGTGAGTATGAGTGGTTTCCAATCTCAGTGTAGAACTCTAAATAATGTGGGTCCAGTTTTCTTTTATACTAAACAAAGGGCAGGGGCAAAAGGGTTCAAATAACTCAAAGAAAACTGTCCCTTACTCCCAGCAGTTACAAATGATGTGGCATGCTTTTTATTTGTCTGTCAGTTGTTCGGATGTGTGTTTGGGGATGACTCAAGAGGCTGTGACGGGCACATGGATAAATAGCAGGCAGAGGAAATAACAACATGCCACTATGAATCAGTCAGAACACCACTAGGAGCCACAGCACCACCCATCATGTCACCCTCTTCTAACTCATGTTCTCTTGCTCTTTCTCCTTGTGAATGTTCTTTTTCTGTCCCACTGTTGATCCTTTTTTGACCCTTTTCAGTTCACCTACCCTGTTGCCTCACAGAGTCAGAGTTTCTTGGATTAATTGCAGGTCATAAGGTTCATTTTCTTTTGCTTAAGTTTTAAACAAACAGTGGACTTTGCAGTTCTTATAAAGGTCTACTTTATGAACACCTTAAACATGAGATACAATATTTCAGCTTTAACTTCAAACCCTTATATAAAATCTTGATTTCAGCAATAAAAAAACTTTCCTGGCTCCTTGCAGTCCCTTAGAACTTTAACACAACCAGTGAAAGATTTAAGGATGAAAGAAGTACTTTGATATGTGGAGAAAGTATTTAATTGCCTTTCTTCTAATAATAAATTATCACCAACTGTCACATTTACCTATGTATACCATATTCACAAACTGAAAGCAGGAAATACCGTGTAATGTGTCAATTGTTGCATTTTAATGCCATTCATACACATCCTAACACTGATGACAGATGATGCTGTGGAAAATGTTCATCAGTACTGAATCCATTTATACACATCCACACACTGATGAGAGCAGATGCTAGGAAACATGTCCAATCATGTGTTCTAGGATTCTGTGTTAGGTGTCTATCTGTATGTTCTAATTGAAACCATACACATTTACACTGATAGAAGAGGATGCTATGTTACGTGTCTATCTGCAGTGTTGGGGGTAACGCGTTACAAAGTAATCTGTTAGAGTACTCAGATTACTTTTTTGTTGTAACGAGTTATTACACACAGCGTTGGAGTGATTCTGTCTGCTTCTGCTCAGCTTGTTGTCAGATTATGAGCATGTTAAAGAGATGTAAAGGTTTTCCTGTTTGTTAGTGGTGTTCTCAGGCTGCAGAGATACTGATTATGGGCTGTAAATTACGCTGTACATTGGCATTAGAGTCTGCACATTCAAATGCAGACATGCAGTTGTTATCTGTCGTTTTTACAACCGACGAGTGGGACGAGTGGCTAAAGGGTTTTAATACTTAACAATGCAAACGTACTCTAACGCGTTAGTTTTAGAAGTAGGTAACACAGTAACACAACAAGTGACTTTTCTCAGTATGTATCGCAGTAATCTAACGAGTTAGTTTTAAAGTAACGCTACCTAACACTGTCTATCTGTATGTTCAAAATGAATTTATACACATTCACACTGATGGAAGAGGATGCTATGTTACGTGTCTATCTTTATGTTCTAATTGAATTCATACACATTCACACTAATGGGAGAGGATGCTATGGAGCATGACCATTGGAAAGAGTTTCATCATTCATAAACATTCACATACTAATGGTTATGTAACAGTTCCATCATCAGTTTGTACTCATCTAAATCATGTACTTAAACAAACTGCTGACACAACAGAAAAAGCAATTTTGGGTTTAGTAATTTGCCAAAGGGCAAACAGCAAAATTAAACCCTTCCCGTGACTCCACCAAACTCATGCTGAAGCAGGTCAGGAGAAGAGTGAACATCTTTGTCATTATGAAAAGCTTTCAGAGCTGTTATGTGCTCTTTATTTGATAAAGAAATGTGGTTAAATTCTGATAAAACTGTGGCTACACTATGGCTACGTATTAGCTCATAGCTACATTGGCAGCAGCCATTACTACCCTCTCCCAGTACAACTAAACCCCACCCATAGCTACTGCCACATTCTCCTCAAGCGACGCTGATGACCTGAAACGATCGTTCCGGGTCAGGTCCATTTTCAGACCTGGAACAATCGTTTCAGTCTGGAGCATCTAATCTATTTGCTTTGTTATGTTATTGCTAATACTGTGACTATCAATTTTCTATACAAAAACATCTCCCCAACTGAGGAGAAAAACAAAACTGCTGATATCAATTTTGTCACCAGAGGAGAGATTTGTGTTTTCTTGGTTACTTAACCGACTCTGAGACTCCTGCTAATGCAAGATAACTATTTCTTTCCATTGTCTTTATATTTTTGGTGTATTTTTGATGTGAATAAAAGCAAATATCTAGTATAGCTGGTAATTTGAAACTGATTTAACATTACAGGAAGCAAAATCTTTTAAAATGTGAAAATGGGGTTCTAGAAAGTGCCAGCCAAAATACATGAAAGAAATGCAGACAAAGACACTTATGCAAGTGTCTTGCTCTCTAGTTTCTGTGTAGAAAAAAATAGATTTTTCACTTTGCATCATTTATTTATTAGCTGTATGTTTCATTTTGTTTGTTTGTTTTGTCTTATTACAGCAGTTATGTCTGAGAATAATGGGTGTAGAGCCTTACTGGGTATATCTGTGAGTTATCAGCTTTGATTGGAGGAATCAGATTATTTGAAACAAGTCTTCCCTCAACTTGAAACTTTAAACTCAGTACAAAAGATCATTTTGAAGTCTCTTGAACTTTCTCCATGAAGTCATCAGTTGAGTGACTCTGTGACAAGCTAGCATGCGTCTGTGTTTACTCGTGTGTTTTGCTGCTGTCAGTGATTGTGTGTCCTGTCAGCGGGGAGGGACACACCCTGGTGGAGATAGCGTGACTTGAGAGTTCTGACTCTGTGCTTCCCTGACCTCAAAGCTGGCTGCTGATATGACACAAACCTCCAGAGTATGTTGGCCTGTATCAATAATTTCCAAAGCAAACTGTTACCAAGCACCTACATCGCAAATGGGCTGGTCATCCTTTTGTCCATGTTTTCCACAAAGCTGTTACTCCTAGACCACACACAAACACACAGACACACAAACACAGACACACAAACACAGACACAGACACAACCTCCCGGCTGCATAGCTGCCATGCCCCTCTAAAATACTGCCTCTCAGCCGGCCTGTGGTGTCCCCTGGCAACTCTGTGATGTGTTGGTTTTTCAGTAACGTTACTCTCAAACACAATTTTGGTAAGGTCCCAATGCTCTCTCACGAAAAGCATAGCATTTTACTGCCAAGATCACAACTTGCTTTTCATTCTTTTTAAACATTTTAATCCCTCTCGTCTCGGCCACTCCAGTTTTTAATCAAAAGCAGAGCAGTGTTTTGACACCCACCTCCCCACTGTTGAAATACTCTTCCTCCCTCATCATTATCATCCCTACATACTCATGAACATGCAGCTAATGAATTCATGTGTTTTCACTAACAGCATATTAAGTAACCAAGGAAAATAAATAAATTCGCTGAGCTTTGTCTGTGCAATTACCCCTATTTAACCTGGGTTAATGAAATTCCCTCTGCTGCATAGAGCTCCTTTTATCCTGCTATCCCATATTTAAAAATGGGATCCAGCCAAAGTAAATTTCACATTTCTGGTTGTTTCAGCCCAATGCTTGAATGTCAGCATGTTTAATTTGGCCTTAGATTTGTAGACTAAACTTTACAGTGCTCAGCTTCAATCTTAAAAAAAAACACTCTGTTCTTAGGCTCAGCAGGGCTTTGGGCCAAGTTCACAAAAGGTATGCAACCTGTCTTGTTTGACAGAAACACTTTGGGATCATATACAGAAAAATAACTATTTATTATCATTCCTAAATTCTTGATGATTAAGAAATCTGACCACAGAACAGTTTTCCATCTCGCTTTTGTTCATTTTAAATGAGCTTCGGCCCAGTAAAGACAGCGATGTTTCTGGATCCTGTTCATAAATTGCTTCTGTTTTGCATGATTCAGCGTTAACTTGGATGTAAAGGCAAACTGTGTTGACAGACAGTGATTTCTGGACGTGTTTTTGAGCCCATGCAGTGACTTCCAGTACAGAATTGTGCCTGTTTTTAATGAGGACTTGAAGATAAAAGCATCCAATATTGATCTTCTGCCTTGTCCCTTGATCACAGAGATTTCTCCAGATTCTCTGAATCTTTGAATGATGTTATGCACTGTGGAGGGTGGGAAAAACAAAGTCTTTGCAATTCTGCATGGAGGAACATATATCTGAAATTTTCCAACAATTTCTAAATGCAGTTTTGCCCAGATTTGCGCTGACGTCGAAGCACTTCACGGGGTCTGATTTGCTGGGGGGATTTACCCCTCTGCTAACCCCTCCAGGGTAACTTTTCACCCCACGGGGAGAAGGGGGAGTTACGTTTTATCCCTGCCCCTGCTCCAGCTGTCCATAACTCTGTTACAGCGGTGTCAGCAATCACTGTATGACTTAAATATTTATGACACAAGACCAAAACTTGAGATACTACGGTCTGATAGTTGCGCACGGCTTCTCCCACTAACTTCTGCACCTACTGATAACAACAGTTTGACCCTGTCCCCTTCTTATAGATGAATGAATTCTAGACTTTTAAAAATAAAATACTGGAGACGTTCGTAACATTTCGCCCATGACGGAGTCTGTCTTTAATTTATTCTGGCACTTTACGCCTGCTGTTCTCACTGCCCAAGTTAAAAATATGATTGTCTTCATTTTCTGCTCTCTTGAGACCCATAAATCGATAATTAGGAGACTGTTCTTTAACTTATATGCAGGAAAAGCCTCTTCTCTTGGTGATAAGCACGAATTATTGTTTGTTTACTGATCGCGGAGAGAGAGAGAGAGAGAGAGAGACAGAGTGAGAAAGAGGAGAGAGAGAATGTAAAAAGAGCAGCTTGCAGCGCTGTCAGTCTACAGTTTGATTTTTGCTTTAACACGATGTAAAGTCATTCAGATCAGACAGTGTAGAGAGATTGAGGAGGGCTCAGAACACTGCATCATCAGTTCTAGACATGCCCTCAAATGGGTAGCTCAGTTGTGGTGGAAAAGCAAATCCCCTGCTGTGCAGGGTTGCTGTGCCGAGTCAAACCGAGCCGCGCCATGTAATAGAAAAGCCCCAAGGGTAACCCACTGAGCTATCCAGCATCTCAGTTGGCAGCTGAGAGGAGAATCAGCAGAGGAGGGCAGAACTTTCTTCTAAGTGGAGCAGGCCAACCAAACGTGGGGGTGGGTGCTAACTCCCCACATGACAACATGAGGGGAAAATCTGAGAACGGCTTGTTTCAGCACACATTTTCTGAAAGGTGGAGAAAGGAATTCTTCTGGTATTTGAGGGGGTTGTGGACAGACACATTTTTGTCAGAAAAGCCTGAAAAAGTGATTTTTGCGTAATGTGTCCCCTTTAAAAGCCACTTTTTATATGTCAATACAGCCTGAGAGACCAGAAATGTTGACTATAACACACTGGAATTATCATATTGCAAAATAATTCAACTTTATTTACACAGATGTTTTTAAGTTCCATTTTTCCATATTGTCAGCCATTTTTTAAAAATGATTTAAAACAAATACTTCTCCAAATTGCGTTTTATTCTCTGTCTCTAGATTTTACAACTACAAAATAACTACAGGCCACCTCTGATGACAAAATGACCTGGCATATTTGCTGTGATATAAAACCCCCTCCAAATCTTTGTGCTCTTTTCACATTTTGCTATGAAAGTGGTTAATACAAGTCATATACCTTCTCATTCAAATAAGAATCTCTTCACAAGAGAACACAAATGGAGAAAACAATTGCAGGAACATGTTAATACAAAACTCAGATGTCATATTGCTGTGCATAAATAACGATATAAGTCAAAAGATCACCAAAATAACTGCAATTGATCTTCAGAGTATTATGAATGTTTGTGCAGAATTTCCCAACTTTAAAAATTACTGAACACTACCAAAGTAGCATTTTTTTACTCTTAGAGTTGTAAATATGTGTACTAAGTTTAACGAAACTTTTACTCTACCTTTGAAAGCATTTAAAAAAAAATTTTAATAAACATTTAACCTTCTTTTCTGCCTCCCTTGTCCAACATCAAAGCTAATTTGCTCCCACTTTTCTCTCATTTAATCTGATCAGTCACCATCCTCTCTGACTGATCCTCTGTCTATTGAGCTTGGTTTAAAAGATGGAGGCCCCTTGTTTCTTCTTAGACAAAAGCCAGTTTTCTTTTCCTATTAGACTGAGATGAGTCATCAGCAGAGGCAAATGCTTGTTTGTGTGGGTGTCTTTGACCTTTCTGTCTTTCTTAGAGGGAGATCAGGGGGACAGAGGGGATGAAGAGGAAGAGAAAGTGGGGCCCAATGGGTCCTCCTTTGCGCTTCAATTATATATTGGTCTAATTGATCCATCATCCAACAAGTTCAAGGATGAATGTGACTGAACACCCCCACCTATTAGTGCTAATCTTTCGTATATAATCCCAGTCATGACCCCTGATATAGCATGAGTGCATTTAAAAGCCAGTGTAAGAGATAACAATGGCCCTTCTGATAATGCCGTCGTCTGTGACCTGTAAACTTCTGTTCAGTTTATCTAAGGGGTATGGTGCCCCAAATAATGGGTTACACATATAGGGGCCTTTAAGGGGTCTGTGGCATGCTTGTGTTTGTGAACAGAACAAAAGGTCACGCTATGTGGGATGTAAATGTGTCAAATCACCCTGTTTACCATCTTTATCTACAGATTATTCATTTTGAGTGTGCTATCCCCATGAATGTAAGAGCTGCTTATCTCTGTAATGACTGACATGATTATCAGCCCCCCATTTTATAATCATTAGTTTAAGTTCATTTTAGAAGGATCACTCTATTTCGCACGTTTCTGCTCCTGCTTAAACCTTTAACAGCATTGTGACCATACGTCTATTTTATACAGTACATATTAAAATGATTCACCCCCTTGGATGTTTTACCCTTTTATTGATTTTATTAATCAATCATGGTCAATATAGTTTGGCTTTCATGACAGGAAAAAAAGAGTACAAGAAATGTCTTTAAAAATATCTATACTTCTATCTATAATATACAGAATAAGTGACTGCATAAATATTCAACCCCTTTAATGTGACTAACCTAATTCAACAGATGTCCACCCAATTTGTGCTATAAACTCACTCAGTGATCACCTCAGTGCAGTGAATGTGTCTCAGGTAATTGTAGTATAAAGACACCTGTGTCTAGAAGGTCCAGTCACTGGTTGATCAGTATTCCTGGCAACCATTACATCATGAAGACAAAAGAACACTCCAACAACTCAGAGAAAAGGTTTTTTGAAATTGAAAGCTATATAGAGATGGGTCAAAGACAACAAAGTGAATGTTCTGGAGTGTGTGAGTCAAAGCCCAGAACGCAGTCCAATAGAGAATTTGTGGCTGGACTTGAAAAGACTGTTAACACCAGGTCCCTGTGCAACCTGACAGAGCTTGAGCATTTTTGCAAAGAAGTAAAACAGCAGTGTCCAGATGTACAAGCCTCACTGAGACCTATCTACATAGACTCAGTAATTGAGTGCAGCCAATGGTTCATCTACTAAATACTGACTTGAAGGGGTGAATATTTATGTAGCCACTTATTTTACCTTACATATTCATGTTTATTGGGCTTTACTTTGAAGAAATCTGTTTTCACTTTGATATTGAAGAGATTTATTGTAATTTTTTTGGTCAAAAAAGCCAAAATGTATATAGTCATGGATAACAGTATTGGCACCCCTGGAATTTTTCCAGAAAATACAACATTTCTCCCAGAAATGGTTGCAATTACAAATTTTTTGGTATACACACATGTATTGCCTTCATGTGCACTGGAACAACACAAAAAAAGAGGAAAAAAAATTGACGAAATTTTACACAAAACTCAAAAATGGGCTGGACAAAATTATTGGCATGCTCAACTTAATATTTGGCTGCACACCCTCAGGAAAAAATAACTAAAACCAAATGTTTCCTATAACCATCAACAAGCTTCTTACACCTCTCAAGTGGAATTTTGGACCACTCTTCTTTTGCAAACTGTTCCAGGTCTCTCAGATTTGAAGGGTGCTTCTTGCAACAGCAGTTTTGAGATCTCTCCATAGGTGTTCAATGGGATTTAGATCTGGACTTGTTGCTGGCCACTTCAGAGGTCTCCAGCGCTTTGTCTCCAACCATTTCTTGGTGCTTTTTGAGGTACGTTTCATCTCATTGTCCTGCTTGAACACCCATGACCTCTGACGCAGACCCAGCTTTCTGACACTAGGCCCTACATTGCGGCCCAAAATTTTTTGATAGTCTCAGATTTCATGATTCCTTGCACACAGTCAAGGTACCCAGTGCCAGAGGCAGCAAAATAACCCCAAAACATCCTTGAACCTCCAGCATGTTTGACTGTAGGTACTGTGTTCTTTTCTTTGTAGGCCTCATTCCGTTTTCTGTAAACAGTAGAATGACGTGCTTTTCCAAAAAGCTCTACCTTAGTCTAATCTGTCCACAAAATGTTCTCCCAGAAGGATTGAGGCTTACTCAGGTACATTTTTGTAAACTCCAGTCTGGCTTTTTTATGTCTGTTTGTCAGCAGCGGGGTTCTCCTCGGTCTCCTGCCATGGTGCTTCATCTCATTCAGATGACGTATGGTTCGAGCTGACACTTTTGCACCCTGAGTCTGCAGGACAGCCTGAATTTGTGTGGAAGTTGACTGAGGATGTTTATCCATCGTTCCAACTATCCTGCGTTGCATTCTTTTGTCAGTTTTTCTCTTCCATCCACATCCAGGGAGATTAGCCACAGCTCCATGGGTTATAAACTTCTTGATTATATTACGTAAAGTGAACAAAGGAATTTCTAGATCTCTGGAGATGGTCTTGTAACCTTGAGATTGTTCATATTTTTCCACAATTTAGCTTTTTGAGTCCTCAGACAATTCTGGGCTCTTCTTTCTCTTGTCCATGCTTGGTGTGACACAGGCACACAACACAAAGGTTGAGTCAACTTTTATACATTCCAACTGGCTTCAGGTGTGATTTCTATAACGCCAGCACCTGTTTCTGCCACAGGTGAGTTTAAATGAGCATCACATGCTGGAAATAAAATGATTTACCCACAGATTTAAAAGGGTGCAGATAATTTTGTCTGGCCCATTTTTTTAGTTTTGTGTAAAATTATGTCAATTTTGGCCTATACATTTATAGGCACTGTATAACTCCACTTAAACTTTAACACAAAACACTTGTGGCTTCAGTATGACCTGAGCCCTATTACTTGAACAAACTCAAGATTTAAAAGTGTAAATTGTTTAAAAATAGACAAAAATAATTTTGTTGACTCACTACAGGCTTTTGACGTCTGAAGTTGCAAAAAGAATGGTTTTTGCCGAGAGGTAATGCTTCAATTAATGTCAAATTTGCAGTCTTGGCACGCAGATGGTTGAGTGGTTTAAGGCGCACACCATGTACACGGGCAGCCTGGGTTCGAATCTGGCCTGTGGCCCTTTACCGCATTTCTCTCCCTACTCTCTCATCCCTGTTTCCGAGTCTATCCACTGTCCTCCTCTATCTACTAAAGGCACGAAAAAGCCCAAAAATAAATCTTGGAAAAAAAAAAAAAAAAAAAAATTTGCAGGGATGACATGGGATGACCAAGACAAGGCTAAAAGCCTACTTGTGACCAGCAGAACAACGACTTTGTCCCACCTCTGCTTGTTAGGTACACAGGAAGAACAACTCAAATGTTTCATTTCAGCTGTCTGAAATGACATGGGTATTTTATTGACTAACATGAGTGCTTTACGTCATCACAGGTTTTAAGCTTTTTAATTCAGCAACAACTCAGGACTCAGAAAGTCAAATTATCAACATACAGTATATTAAACTACAAGATACACCCACATTTATGCAAAGTCCTAAACATCTCAGTTCACATCACCATCAAGAAAGGCTGAGTTACACTGCTGCCACTTCCCATCATGTTTTATCAGGATTTGAACATTTCCTATGAAGATGTTTCTTCTTTCACAAAGATTTATTTACTTGCAATACCTTAACATAGATATTTCTTTAATTTACATTTGTGGAGTTAATTAGTCAAACTCTCTAAAACTAACCTGACACGCCAAATGGATTTGTTTCATACATCCAACTGGGAAAGCTTCAATAGGAAACGTTTGAGAAAAGGCAGAGGCTTTGAAAAAAAACTTGGAGTGTGTCAAATCTCTACGGGCCAATCAGAGCAACAAAACACGTGATGTAGCCGCTGAAGTACTGCCCTTGGTCGCTGATTGGTCCTGTCACTTTCTAACCGAGCCCAAATGGTTCAGATGGGAGCTTTGCAAGATGGATTCACCAGGGAAAAACAAAGAAAAAAGGCATATCCATCTGCTTTGCAAGGTTACTCTAAAACCTGTGTGTTGTACAACTGCTAGCCAACTATTGTCATTTTTTGCATATATGCCACCAGTTGTAATTTGTATATCAGTGCAGAATTTGTGGGATCTCTTGTGCTCACTCACACAGAAGAAACCTGGCATCCACCCATCAAAACACTACATCATGATTTAACAGGAAACCTTAAAATCAGCGTTTGGAAAGACACATGCTGTTAGAGAAGTTAACTGATCTTGGCTGCATTTGAGCTAAAATTCTTCTATTCTGTACCTTGAATCTTCAAATGCTTTGTCCACTAGTTAGCCTTAGGAGCTCAACATATTTAGCAAATTCACCACATTTTTACAGATGTATGACTACATCTGGTGCAGAGGAATTAATTGCTTACTTAATACAAGAAATGGCAGCAGGTATATACGATAATATTGGAAACAACAATTTGAAAGGAGAGCATGAATGGGGTTTGTATCTCAAACAAATAAACCAAAGCAGATGTACAATGTTTTTTTGTGGAGAGTTCGGTGAAAATAGGAGCAAAAGAAGTGTAAATGTGATACAATAAAAACAAAGGATTTCTCTAAAGGTTCCTCTCCAAAAGCACAGTTTTTAAGTCAGCAGGACAGTTGATGGTGAAGACGGTGTGGGACGTGTTTGGTCTTTCCACAAGGGTGGCGACAGCTTCGCCCAGGTCCAGGTGGTTCAAGTATCCAGGTGCCAGGCGGTCTGGAGCAGCAACACCTGCGTTGATCTTCACCTGCAAACACCAAAAGAAGGAGCCGCAAAAGGGTCTAACATCAGTTCATCTGACTGTTGGTATGTTAGGATTTCTGTAGCCAGAAGAGAATTCAACCTTAATACCCGGCACAAAGAGCTTCACCTGCACAAACAGATTAGATAATATTCTAGCTGATCTCACTTCATCAGAAACATTCATTTAGTTCTTTTAAGGCCAGAACCAGATTATAAAATAAAACCTTCAGTATGTGAAAAGGGAGAGCTATTCTCACAAGTCTTAAGTGAACTAAACTGCACCCTGAAACAATTAAACTTAAGAGGCAGAAAAGCAACCAATCATACATTAATCTCACTGAAAAACAGAGAAGGTGGTATTTAAAGTATGCAGACTTTTATTATGACAGATAACAGCATTCACTAGCAACCATAAACATCAATCATGCTAGGATGGGAATAATGAAAATAAAGTCGCCTTTGCCAGAGGAGACTACCTTTTCTGTTTTAATGCTAACCAGTGAAACCCGTCATTACCCAAACTCTGTAACAAAACCAATGTTTTTTCATCATCAAACAATCATTACAAGAGTGTTTTTTTAAGTTCTGCAGTCAGCTTAATATTTTGGAAATTGGTGCTACGCAAAGCTTCAGTTAGCTTTTATAGAAAGCACATGGAGGACTGGTACTAATGTCACGTCAACCTTCAGTAGTGGATTATTCATGAGTAGGAGAGAGCTGGCTACCTCTGTGTTGGTTACCCGTTGTAGTGACATTATTTTCCTTTATTACAGAAAATACTCAAAGCCATTGTTAGAAATGGGTTGAAGTGTTCTGGTCTCACCTGGTTGAGCTTGCAGGCTACATCAGGATACTCTTCTCGTAGCACCTGACAGAAGGCCAGAGTGCTGGCAGCTCCGACTGTCAGGAAACCCGTACCTGGCATCAGCAGCTTCTCACCTGCTCCTCCTGAGGCACAGAGCAGTAGACAACAAGCTCCATCAGCTGTCCTTAACTCAAATTTACTGCTTTCATATGACTGAGACGAAAAGCTACAGCTAGACCTGCAGTAAGTGTGCATTCAGAAGTATTCAGACCCTCTTCATTTTTTCAGCTTTGTTTTGTTGCTGCCTGATGTTACAATGTTTTAAATGATTTTTTCCTCTGTTCTACCCTCAGTACCCCATAATAACAAAATGAAAACAGAATATTTTTGGTCCACCTATTGTTAATTGAATTAACAAAACCCAAGCTTAGGTCAAAGGCTGGGCTTTCATGTGTTTTGCATTGAGGAGAGGCCACTCTGCCATAAAGTCCAGATCACTGGAGGGCTGCAGTGATGGTTGTCCTTGTGAAACTTTGTCCCGTATCCACAAAGGCTCTTCGGAACTCAATCAGAGTGACCATCAGGTTCCTGGTCACCTCTCTTACTAGAGTCCTCCTCCTGGATTGCTCAGTTTGGATGTGCAACCAGCCTTAGGAAGAGTCCTAGTTGTGCCAAACTACTTCCCTTTGAGAATTATAGAGGCCACTGTGCTCTTGGGAACCTTCAGTACAGCAGAAAGTTTTGTAGCCTTCCCCAGATCTTTGTCTTACAACACTCCTGTCTCGGAGCTCTGCAGGCCGTTCCTTTGACCTCATGTCTTGGTTTTTGCTCTCAGATGCAATGTCAGCTGTGAGACCTTCTGTGGAGAGGCGTGTGCCTTTTCAAATCATTTCCAATTAGTCTAACTTACTACAGGGGGACTCCGGATAAGCTGTGGAAACATCACAGCAAAAATCCTGAGAACGAGGAACCTGAGCTTAATTTCAGGTGTTGTTGCAAAGGTTCTGAATACTTATGTCAATGTGATTTGTCATGATGGGGTACTGAGTGCAAAAAAAACGAAAGAATTGAAACGATTGTAGCATCAGGCTGCAACTTTACAAAACTGAAAAAAATCAAAGGGGGTCAGAATACTTTGAATGCACTGTAAATCAGTGTGTTATATAATTTACACTTTTTGCTGCAACATCAAGTAAACATTGGTTGTTTCTTTCATGATCTGTACTTATCCATCTCGTTCTATTGTGATAGTAAATTTGGTTTTCCCACGATACTCGCTGGATCTCCAAAGATCTTCAGCAAAGAGCCACACTTAACAGGCCATCCTAATAAATGGGATTAAATCAAATGAATGCATGTCCTCCCAATGCTTGTGATGCACTGGGACGGGTCCTAAACTAGCTGCAAACAACTGGTTCATAGTGCAAGTTACAATTACACTTGAGGTCTTCTGCAGGTTTCATGTGGAGTTAAAGCAAAACTGAGACTTAAATGAAACCTTGGTCATCCTTCTTTGCCAAAAATCTTAAATTTGTATTTACAAAGCTTTTTGTTTGGCTTTGGTAGCAGAAAAAATGCCAGTTTAGTTAATTTTTCAAAGTTTCTCCCCTGCAGACAAACACTTCCTTACATGAGAGAATGTTACTCTGAGGTGGGGCTTTGCTAATAGAGATAATGGCAGAAGGAGTCACCTGTTATGAAGGTGTAGGTGCAGTTGGAGTCGTCCCTCACCAAGGGGAAGAAAGCTTTCCATGATACAAATGTGCTGAAAAGTAATGTGTCAACCACCTAGAGGACGGACAACAGATTAAATAAGAAACAATTAGACAAGGTTCAGAAATTCACTTCATGTCAGAAATCAATTTAAGACATGGTAACAAGAGAACTCATAGAAAGGACATGCTTACCACAACTGTAACTACCAGCTTCCATAAAGACTGTTCTTAGAGCTATATTGTCATCAGTATCATCAAAAGCCTATTTGATTTCTTTGACAAGAATGGTCAATATTTCATCATCACCACTGCCTGTATTTTTCTATTAGATGTGTGGTTTAGATCTGTATGCTCACCCAGTGTAGGTCTTTGAGTGTCTGGGTGTGTGGGGGCCCTCCCTGCCACCAACTGAAGCCCAGAGAGGACACGATGTCTGTCACCTTCCCCACTGCCTTCAGCAGAGCCTGCTTGGCCTCCTCTGCTCCCTCCTCTGACCCTGGAAGAGAGAGAAGTGAGACAAAAGGCTCAGAGACACTGGTCAGGCAGAGGGTGTCCTCTCTGTGTGTGACATGTGTGGATGGATAGATGGATGAATTGCTGGCGAATCCGCTGCCTGCATCTGTGTCAATCTAGTCAGTATTTGGCCTTCAAGCTAGCAGTCTCAGTCAGTTAGCATCCTGCATGCTTATCGCTAACAGGATGTTGTGCCAGTTTGCTGCCAAGTTAATTTCTGTCCTCTTCTCAGCCAGGTCTGCATTTTATTTATGCTTAGCACTGTGAACCTCCTTGTCCCGAGGTGACTGGTCTGCTACCTGCTTGTCCTCATCAAGCTACCATGCATGTTTGTCCCTTTACAGCTCCTGTGAGACGCTTGCCCTCAGCATGCCCTTTTCCACTTTTGTAACCTCTGCTGCAGGTCTGACGTCTGATGAAGTGAGATACAGTGTGCTTCAGAAACAGCCTTTGTTTATATTTTCTACAAAAAAGAATCAAAGTGAGCAATACATTTTTCTTCTGAAAGAAGAAAGAGATTTTTCCCACAAGGCACAAGATAGCCTAGTAGTTATGTCATACACCCATGTGTAGTAGGCGGCCTCAGTTTGACTCCCACCCTTGGCACGACTCTATCCATTGTTCTTCTCTACAATTAAGGCTCCTCAAAAATCTTTTTAAAAATAACCTACATATGAACATATATACACAGGACAAGATCAGCAAAAAGAAAAGCTCAATGAGGTGCTACAATAATCACAAACTGAAGATTGAGTAGTCGACTGTCACACTCAGTGGCTGCCCTTTGTACCCAATGAGGCCCCTTGATATTTCATAATAAGGAATCCCAGCCAAATCTCCACTGCCTGTTTCTGTAGGTCTTCTGCTACCCAGGGACTCCACTGACTAGTGCCAAGCAGCCAACTGTCTGGTCCTCTTTTCAGGGCCTGACTGACACAAGTTTCTGACCCTGCCAAAGCCAAGTCTGAACTCTCTGACACTCTGCTGGCTGTCATGGCCTCCCTGTTCCTGGAGTGCAGAATCCACCAGCTTCTGTGCTTTGGTTGGCCTCAGAACAGGAGTTTTCTGCAGACTGCTCTGACTTTAGCTGTTTATTGAAGCTGCTTCTCTTGCCTTCAGTGTAGTTTTGCCTTGGCCCTTTGTCACCAGGGTAGTCAACACCAAGTAGTCCATCTCTGTCCTTTATACATTCCATGTTTCTTGCCAGTCCTGGACAGTCCTGGACGTATGTAAGTCTAGCAACAAGGTTGTCATCCTGAAGTCTCCTGCTCTGCCTCTGTCCTGACCCTAGCTGTTCATCTTCTATTACCAGCTCTGATCTTCTGCTAATGAGCCAAAAAACCTCAAGGACATTTATGCTTTGATTGCATTTGCATTTTGAGTTCTCTCTGGGTATCCCAGTTTCCTCCCACTGACCAAGAACATGTTGTTTGGTCTCTAAATTATCCGTAGGTGTGAGAGTGGCTGGTCATTTGCCTTTATGTGTCAGGCCTGTGATTGGCGACGAGTCCAGGGTGTACCAACTTCAACAGGGATTGACTCCAGCCCTCTGCAACCCTGAATGAGAAAAGTGGTAGATACAGTACTGTGCAGAACTTACAGGCATTTTTGGGCCAAAAATTGAGGCTTAAGTAAGGTGTGTAATGGCAAGTAAGGTCGTCTGAGGGCACAATTTAGCAGGAAGGAGGACTGAAACAACCCAGGTTGAGCTCTAGATATCCTGTTACCAGGGGCATGGGAAAATAATCAGTTGAAAAAAATAAACATGTCCAGAACTTTAGGGCACAGTGAGATGAGCAAGCATGGCCTAGAGTACTGTCTGGGCTGGTAGTGGGTTGCCATGAGCCCCTGGTCATGCTGTGGATGTCCCAAGGCCCCGAAAACCACCAGCAGTCTCAGGGCATGTTACCTGGGGGAAAGACATGGACAAAGACATGCCATCAAGCTTGACCTTGGCTGCCTGGTGACACATGTGTGACGACATGTATCCAGCTTGACTCTGGCCGTCCTCTCAAGCCCCAGGTTGTAACACGTCAGGGGATATGGTGAATCCTTAGCACCCTACATTACATGACTGTAGATGGATGCATTTGCACACTATGGAAGCCCTTTCATTCTTAGGTTCTGTTTTCCCAGGAACTTAACTTATCTATCTCCCATCCTCTCCCATCCATCCCCCAGAGTTGCAAAAGCTCACAAGATTGCATGAAAAATATTCCATCATCTCATGACAAGTTTTGTTATCTTTAGATAATGAGAAAGATTCATCTTCTTTTTTTAATCAGAGATAACCAGAGATATTCTAAGATAATAAGACAAGTACACCAAAAACAACAGGAATCCCCAATATTCACTGGAAAGTAGAATAAATAAAATATTTTGATTCAAGTATGCAGCAAGTTGAGGCCAAATCTGAAAAAAATTTAGTAACACTGTGTTCCTAAATAACAATAAATGACCTTGATTCCTTACAGACAGCTATCTGGGTGAATGGGAGGATAACTGGACTCACCCACATTCCCCACTATAGTAGTGAGGTTATCCTTTGTGTTGGGAGAGACAAATGAACGGAGTCTCTCCAGTCGGCTGCTGTCCCTGGAGATCACTGCTACTTTGAAACCTGCATACACACGAAACACATATCAGATAATACATTAATCTTTAAAGTAGAGAGTGAAAACAGCACTTTCAACATGGACACATTAGGACTAATCCCTCTCACATGAAAACAAACATATAATAAAAAGCCTATATTGTTCTAATCTGGTTATGAGGGTCATCAAAAGAATAAATGTGAAAGAACAGCAGATGGTTACTTTCTGCTCAGTCCAAACAGCAAAGCTAGGGACGTGCAAAGTGCAGCGTTCTGCATATCTTCTTCACTGGTTCATTCATAGTGCAGACGCAGCAGAGCAAAAACAAGCCTTAGATCTTAGTCTTCGGACTGGAACAGCCTCTCATCAGGGATGGAGATGACACCAAACCCAATTTGACTTCCTCAAATCATAAAATTTATGATGTAAAATAGTGAAAAACCTTCAAAGTTTTTTGTGACATTGTGCCCCAAACCACCTGTAATAAAAAAATCCTAGCTACCATGAAACTCAAGCATTGAATACCTTTTTGTTCAACTTTCAACATAAATATTTATATCAATTTCCATCTCAACACATTGACATTCATGTATAGATGGTGCACATATTGCTGGACT
Organism: Cheilinus undulatus; assembly: GCF_018320785.1. Classification (NCBI taxonomy): domain Eukaryota; kingdom Metazoa; phylum Chordata; class Actinopteri; order Labriformes; family Labridae; genus Cheilinus; species Cheilinus undulatus. The sequence continues at coordinate 35,785,486 of NC_054873.1, forward strand.
GTCACATGTAAATGGTTACAAAATTTTTATCATCCCTAAATACTTCCTCCGTTTGCCCACCCTCGGCCCCATGCTAGCTGTAGAAACAGCCCTAGAAATGGGATCAGACGTACAATAAACAACATTTAAAATCAAAATGCCTTGTTAATTTCTCACAGTATTTAGACAGTGTAGTCTTAAAACTTTTTATCAAGCAGAGAGGAACAAATATTGACTGATTGGGACTATTCTAGCTGCTCATTCATACACTAATGACATTTGAGTTTTCATAGATGGAGATATGAAAATATTGAAAATAACCCCCAATATTATAGAAAAGAGCTTCTCATTCTGATATGACAGCACTGCTGAATGGTCACTTTGGACAAAAATGACCTCCCTGGCCCAATGGTTTCATCAAATCACAGCAAAAGCTTGATCATATGAATTTTATATACTTAATCATTAAAATTCTACTGTTTTTATTTTTTCTATTTACTCATAATTTTCAAGTTGGGTCTGTTTGACAAGAGTTTCTGAAGGGCCATTTTGCTAGTTTTGAGGTACATTAAATCAAAGTATTAATATTACCCTACCTAAATGAGAAATAGCACATTAGAGATGCATTTAATAGAAGTCTGCCATTGATTTGGCACTACATAATTATTTACTGTTAAGGTAAAATCTTAAACAATATTTTAATGAGGAGCCCGATTTGGACAATGTATCAATTAAAGTTAAGCTTTTTAAAAAATGTGTATCTTCTTTATTTATATTTGATGCAGCTGTTCTACGGAGGTAACTTTGATGACCAAATGTGAACAACCCACGGATCATTTGTAGTGCAGCCAATACCAAGACGCACCCCAAATGATGTTTGACCTGGCGTAAAGAATAAAACGGCACACTACAGACTAATGGACATGCATCTTAAAGTAATTTGTGCTAAATTACTGATAGTAAGACCTCCCCATCAAGCGCATAGAGATTAAAGGGCGCAAAAGACACACCATCGACATAAGATTACGTCAGGCAGGTTTTCAAATATTATCAAAACAGATGCCAACTTTCTAAAATCTATTTGCATTTAACTGTGTATGAAATCATCTGCATTAAACGCGAGACAGGTATCCTGTGCGTAAAACTGCATCCAAAACGCCCCCTGGTGCGCCTTACCTTTGTCTAGAAGTGCTTTCACTACTCCAGAGCCCACTGTCCCCGCTCCTCCCAGAGCTAAGACAACCCTGTCCGAGTTTGACATGCTGGCTACAGCTGCAGAAACCTGCTGGAGGATGTTAATCAGTCTGAGAGTGAAGTTGCAGCCTTGTGTTGAGCATCATGACCAGCCCGTGATGCTATAAACCAACGTCAGGGAGCACAGGTCCGCCCCTCCACCAGTGTCACTGAAACCACGCCCGTAGGTCTGAAAAAGCGGCAGGAGGATAATTCTCTGAGTGTGTTTGTGTTTGTTCAAGTTACCCACTGATTAAACAGGGGACAACAAGGGTGACACTGGTTCATGGCCAGAATGGCGCTATAAAGATGAAATACTGCCACCTTGTGGAGGAAGTACTTCCAACAACATAGGAGTCTGCTTAATGGAGAAGGGGGCTCAATGAACTGATTATGCAAGAAAAGACAATTAGGTAGCTGAGACTTTAATTTAGTTTAGTTGTGTACTTCAGTTTTTCCCCCCACTCAACCTATCAACGCAGAAATAGACAAAAAAGTGAGACATTTTGTGTCAAGGTAAGCTTTAAATCAGCACTATTGTGCACTTACAAGTAGACAAAATAAAAATAATTAAAATCCACGTGCAAAAAAGGCAATGCATAAAAGGAAACTATGCACAACATAAACTCTTGAGTGTGTTTCTTAAAGCCAGGGGTTTGAAAAGTACATGACTATTGTGTTTAAAACTTACTCAAGCAGAAGTAAAAGTTCTTGCCCATAAATCTACTCAAGTAAAAGTAAAAAGTTTCTGATTTAAAGTCTTCTTTAAGTACAAATTGGCCACTGAGGAGTTGTACAATAAAATATGGCATTTCCTTGATGGCAAGAATAACAAGAATAGTTCTCCAACCAGGCTGTTCAGGTAAAGTCACATTTCTAGGCTAGAGATGTGACTGCTAGAGACTCTAGCATATAATAAAATACACAGCAAGTTAACAGTGGTAATTAAACTCATATAAAGCTAAATTTAACACTTTAATGTGTCTATATCGGTCCACACTACATATTGTTAAACTGTACTTTTGAAAGCTTTAAATACTTTAGGATATGACAGAGCCACAGTAACCTCTGAAAGTCTGTGGCAAGGTGGATTTCCTCTAGCAAGAACAAAGCAGTGGATCAATCTCTTAGCAAAGCAGCGTATGCTGATGAAGAATATGCTATATGCATCCCTAAGGAGCAACTAAAGCCATAGGGGCACAAAGTCTAACTCAGTGGACAACTTCACTCATGCTGAAAATGTGTCATCAGAAACAAAAAACAATACATCAATAAAAAAAGACAAAAAGAGCCCCAGCAGGGATGACTGCACAACAGACAACATTCAAAGACAACTAAACATTTATTAAACATCTAAAAACTCTGCCCAAGGGCATGATGGGAAACTCCACTCACACATCCCCAGTATTTGAACTACAGTGGAGAGCTTTGATCAGTTGACAGCTGAAGTCAAACTAACGCCAGTGGGCCAACACTGTAAAATAACTCCAACACTGGAGGCTATCTCACTCAAACTTGAATTAAAATCACACTTTAGGAGTAAAGATAAACTCTGAAATGTTTTTAGACAAAGATATCAACAACCCAGTACAGTTACTGTGGATAAAACTTACTTTGGTAGAGGTAAAAGTACTGATTCAAAAGTAATCAAAAAAGTACAGCTACCCCCAAAATACTACTTAGCTTAATTACAATCATTTGAATTATGTAATTAGTTTCTTATATGTGCTTATAGCTACCATAGTACTGTATTCAGACGTTAAAATATATGATTTATAAGTAACGTCAGTATTTAATGATGATGTATAACCCTGTCGGTTATTAAGTCTTCATGTTTAGTCTATCATAGCTTTATTGTTTATTTCTTTGGCCATAAAATAGTTTAAAATTGATTTTAATTGCAGGACCCTTTTTTCTGGCATACGCCAGGTCTGAAATCAAGCGCACCCGTGTCTGAGTAAGGGGAAATCCGTGCCACGTGACAATGTTTACTTTACCTGGACAATCAAGCCGCCACCACGAGCACAGGCAGCACTGTGTGGCCCCGGGAGTGTTTGACATGAATCACTGATAACACCTTGATAAGTGACAGGCACAGGTGAGTTATTATTGTCTCTGGTGTGTTATCAAAAGCTCATATTTTGATCGAACCTTAATCTCTCATTGCAGGGCGACATCTGTTTAGCATATAGTCTACTTCTCTTGCATTGATATAACATTCATTTTTAAAATTTAGTGTAGTCTATCAACGAAACTTCATACCTTTCTAAAGCTGAACATTTTCTAAACCACCGAGAGTCTCCTTTTGACTCGAAACCCACCCAAAACACTCTTGTATGAGGGGAAATGAGCTTCACTTCCTGGGTCTTCCCCCTACATGAAACCAACAGACTGGCCCGGTTTTTAAGAGAAACCTTCGTTTATTGGTGGACTGTATGCTAACCGGGCGGCTCCCTATGTTCGACTGGGATTCTGTAAGTTTGTTTTAATTGAAGAAGCAAGTTAAATTGAAAGTACGTTGTTAATTAATCGTCAAAACCAATCAAGACAATCAGAAAGGGTTCGCTGAAAATACAGCTAGTCTCTGTGGACCTTTTGAGGGGTATGCTAACGTTAATGCTAACGTCAAACGTTTTCTAACGGCGAAATACTTTTCTTTGATACGGAGATTATGCTCCAGCTTGATGTTTTCGGTTTTACTAACCTGTTAGCGAATTAAGTAATGTTCAGGTGGAGATATAAGTTCACTGGAAGTCAGTAACTAAAAGTTTGGTCCGTGTCAGAAGTTTCACTTTCGATTATAGTGTTTACCTTAATCAACTGATAGTTAACGTAAATAAACAAGAAAACTACCTACTGTGGCAATATTCTGCCTGTTTTGTAGCTACTTGATTAACTAGAAGCAATATTACATTTACATTTTTGTTACATAGTCCCTGTTCTGTCTTGTCAGATACACAGTTTACTATAAAGCAAACATGAAAACAAAGGACAAAAAAATCAGAATATTTAAGAAGAAAAACTATTCACAGTGGGTTAAGGGGGTTACTTAATAAATGGGTCGATGACATGACATGCATATATTAGTGCCCAAATCTATTATTTTCTTTTAGGGGAAAATGAGTTCATGGCATATATCAGTTTGTTATGTGAAACTTACTTTGTTTGATTTCATTTTCAGTATACTTAAATAATATGATTAATTTTATGTTTTAGCATCTCAAACTCTTAAAATGTCAGACTGTGTGACCCTCGGTTAAATAAATTGGTTAGTGACACTTAAAATGGGATTTTAATTTGTGAAAAATTCAAATTACAACACTTTCACATGATTTTGTGGTTGATGTCTTTAAGTTATTAAAGTCTATTATTTTAAAGTCAGTAAGATCATCAAAAAACTTTAAACCCTGAATTGTTAGGGTCTTAAATGTAAGGGCGGTACAACCATAATCATGGGACTTAAAAAAGAAGTGATATAAAAAAACATTTAACACAATTTTTTTATCTATATGACTCCAGCTGACACTCATGGCAAAGTGAAATGGTTTGTAGATCCTTTTCAAGTAAAGATAAAAACATTTCTTTTCAGTCACAGGTGGCAAGTACACATTCTGTCAGGTGGTACAACAAAATTAAAACAGAAATGTATCTTACCATAAAAATTTTGATTTTATTGTAAAAATGTATGTGTCATCTTTTTAACAATAGCAAAAGTAACAATATGTGTCAAAGTATTTGCCTGTTTTAAAATTAGTTGAGATGCCAAGTGGCACAACCTGTGTTTCTACTGGTAAAACTGCAAGAAGTGGCAATAGATATAGATAATAGTATTTAAAGCTTTAAGAATATTTGTTTTACCTCAATTAAGGTATCACATACTGAGAAAAAATGATTAATTTCATTTATACTTTTTTGTATACCCTGACCTATTTTATGTTTAATACCTCTTTTTGTTTGTATATTTATGTTTGAGCACCTGTCTGTTCTTGTTGTAAAAAGTATTCAATAAAATTTCTGTTAAAAAAAAAAAAAAGATTAATTTCAGTTTTGCTAAGGTGAGCTTGTAAATTCCATGCCAGGTGGTAAACCAAGGTAAAACAGCAAAGTTTTTATTTACCATAAAACTTGATTTTATTTAGGAAAATATATGTGTCCACTTTCTTACCAGAAAAATAGTAACAACATGCGTCAAAGTATTTAGCTGCTTAATTTAAAATTTGTTGCAAATTAATTAGAATGGGCCTGTATTTACATGTATTTATCATTATTTGGAAAATAATTAACATATTTTAATATTAATAATTTCATCATCCACCAGTGTTTAACAGTTTAGAAATAACATCATCATGTAATATATCCTGAAAAGTGCACCTTAATTTTACCGTCTGTTTCACATGAATGGGAACATCTTAGCAAAGCAGAAAGTGAGACACACCATTTGTTGATGCTCAGTTTAAAATAAGAGGGGGCAACATATGTAAAGTTATCTGAAATCAGCATACTCTGTACTAGATCTGCAGCCAGAATTTTATTTATTTTCTTTATTAAATTTATTTGAGAGGGACAATGCAAATTACATAATTCAACTTCAGTCTGTTACAAACAAGCTAAAAGTCACTGATGTTTCACACATAGAGATTACAGCTTTTACCAGTTTCCATCTCCTGTCCTTAGTTTGGCTTTTAAAAAATTAAAGAAGGTAAAATGAAAGATATCAAGTTGTTTTTAAGTTATTTTTACTGTCTTTGTGACCTGTTTGACATGTTTATCAAATTTAAGTCTGGAATCTAGAACTACACCTAAAACTTAAATTCATTAACCATCTCTATTTCTTCTCGCTGGACTGTTACTCTGGGTTTTCCTGATTGTATTGGTTTTTTGATAGAAAAACACATAGTCCAAACCGTCTTTTTCATGTTCAAAGTGAACTTATTTTTATTAAGCCACTTACATACCCTGTTCATATATACAAACAGTCTCTCAATCGCCTAATTTTGGTGTCTTTGCTGAAGTGCAAATGATTGTATCATCAGCATAGAGTTGACAGCCAGCCCCTGGACAGCTTTCAGGCAGATCACTAATAAAAAGGCTAAAAATCAGTAGGCCTAATATTGAGCCTTGGGGTATACCCATCTTGTTCTGTCAAAGAGCAGACTTTTTTGAGTCAATCTTTACACATTGCTCTATTGTCTTCAAATAAGAGACCAAAAATTAAAAGCGTTCTTTGAGAAATTAAATTTAGACAACTTTGATAAGAGGATGTCGTGGTCAACAGTGTCAAACGCCTTTTTCAGGTCAAGGAGCACTGCCCCCACAACATCACCCCTGTCCATAGAACATTTCACATTTTCTACAAAAAACAAGGTGCTGTTTCTGTGGAGTGCTTATGTCGAAATCCAAACTGCTCAGAGTATGAAAGTTGATTTGACTGTAAATGATCAACCAGCTGTTCTGTCACCACTTTTTCCAAAACCTTGAAAAGTACAGGAAGAACAGAAATTGGAAGATACTGACATACCTGCTCTTTGTCTCCCGACTTGAAAATGGGTATGGCAACAGCTTTTTTCAATTGATCTGGAAATTGACTAGATTAATGGAAAGGTTAACTAGTGAGTCAGTGGTTTTATGAATGAAGAACTATACTTCTTAATGAAGGCTGTGTCTAAGTTAAACATGTCTTTAGCCTTTGAGTTTGACAAAAGGACTGACTTTGTGGTTTTATTAGTTACCGCTTCATTTCCCCTTTACTGGTACATTATTAGGTATATTACAAATCAGTATAGTTTTGGGCTTGGCCCAATTAAATCACTTACTGATGTGGCTGTGAAGTCAGGTGTAATGGAGAAGCTTTGTTAAGCCATCAACAAAGCTTCATCAAAACAATATATGTCTCATTCAGTTATGAAAAAACAATTTTGTCTGTCTGGTTGTGCTGCATTCTATCTCAAAGTCTCCACACAGTCGTGTAGAACAGGACACAGATATTTGTGAAGTGCATTCACCAAAATTACTTTCATTATTGCAGTGTGCCTCAGCTTCAGGAAAGAGGCATTTTACATTAGGAGTTTGATTGCCAGTATGTCTACATATATTTTTTTGGATTCAGGTTAGTTGTGTTTTCCTCTGCTATGGCTGGTCCAATTAGTCAACACTAATTTTACCTAAGCTCTATTTTTTTTTTTTTTAAATATTTGGTTATGTAAATGCCTTACATATGCAAACATTTTAGATTCCTCCTGTGGATTGCCTCAACTGGCAGCACTACAGTGGGTTGTGATGGCTGACAATATTATGGAAAGGATCCCATTGAAGAGAAGAATTGTACCCAGAAAAGCTTTCTTTACAAGACTTTAAAAATATATATATTTACCTGTTGTAAAGAAAACTGGTTTATTTAGGGTTATGTAATTGTTGTTTCTTGTTTAAAAAAGACTGTCTTTGTAGGGATCATCTGTTTAATGTGAGGTTGAACAACAAGAACGTTAGTGACATCCAGTTATTCTCTTTAAGCAACGCTGTCACTAGTTTTATAGCTACTGGCACAAAGAGGGCTCACCTTACATTAAACAATAAACTCCTAAAAAAGATATAAAATCACTGTTGGCTAAATGTAATGATGTGATGATAGAGGTTTGGTAATACTGTTCTTCATTCTTGTCTTCTGTCTGTCTCCCTCTCAGCTGAATGAAAGACATGAGCATCTCCAGCCAGAGAGCCAAAGATCTAGTGTCTGCCTATGATCACAGTTTGGAGCAGCAGATAGTCAGGCAAGGCTCCAGCCTGGCGTGTAGAGATGAGGAGCTGTGGAAGCTGGTGGAGGGGTACCTGAAGGTTGTGGACGCTCAGGAGACGCACTGCCTGGGTCTAGATCCACTGAGAGTAATGGAGGAGTCGCTTACAGCAACAGCAACAGCTACAGCTGCGGCCAGCACAGGACAAGTGAAAGCCAGAGGAGGGCTGCAGGGCCTGGAGAGAGCATTTGAAGTGCTGGAACAAGCTGCTCTGAACCTTTATCTCTGTCCGTGGAGGGAGGAGTATAAAGTGGTCAAGGTTGGATGAAACACTTTATTTTATCCAGAAATCAGTAATTCCTTATGTTATAAATGATGTATCGTATGATATCATATTGTATCCTGCTTATGGTACTGAGTCACAATTACTGTATTGTGTTTTGATTTAAGAAAAAGACTCCTATCTTAAATATATTATAAATGAAACCTGACTTGGTGTATATTTCCACTCTTAATCTTTTTTTTAATTTCCTCTTTTTTTTTTGTCCCAGATGTACTCTGGTATGTTCACCCACCATATCAAACCGGTGCTTTCGATGCCACAGATTGAGGAGCTGTTTGGCCTAATGGGATATCAGCCCAGCTCCCCCCGGCACGAGCAGCTTCGTCTTAACTCCCACAGAGTAGGTTCTCTGGATGACCTCCTCTGCTTGTCGTGTGCCTTCTTCTTGGCCCGCTGCGAATGTCGCCTCCTTCTGGTGGCTCTGGGAGAGCATGCCAATGACATCCAATGGGAGCTGGGGGTGGTGAGAGAAAGGCAGTCAGGACAGAGCCTGCAGGTAACAAATTAATCATTAAATTAGGAGAAAGGGCCTTTATTTTGAAATGTTGAGCTATGTATTCAGTCCCCCATATTTTGTGCCAAGAAGTGCACCACTGCTCCTGTTTCAGTTTAAAGACACCCAGACAGCTCAGTGGACAAGTTAGAAATCATCTGCACCTTGTGTTATCAAACATTTACCTTTTTACTTTTCCATTATTTCTTTTCTAATCCAAAACAAGTTCTTTTTTACAAGGTAAAGTTCCTGTCATAATCTACACAAAGTTCCTTATTGTGTTTTCAAAGAAAAACAGCTCTGTATTCAAAAAGGAGGTCAATTACCCTTACATTTAGATGGTATAGAAATCCAAACTAGTTTTAAGCAGACAGTGGAATTTCAAAATGTAACAAATAGCTGAATTAATTGCAATCAACTACAGAAAGTTTGAGATTAATAGTAATTAAAAATCTCTGTTGTTTGACTGTCTTAATATTTATGTTAATGTATATGGTTAAGGTTTGGTAGGGATTGAAAATAATTACTAGATTAATTCTCCACATATTTCAACAGGGTGCCTTGGAAAACACTAAGAAGATCCTGGAAGTGGAACATTTAATGGAGGATGCTGATGGAGAAGTGGATGTAGATCTGTACACTGATGTGCAGGAAAATGGGTGTCAGGATAGGGAAGTGGTCGATGATGATGAGGGTCCCCGATCCTTAGCTTGGGTGACTCAAAACAATGCCTCACCTCCTGCTGTCAATACACAAAGCAATGGAATGACATCTTTGCCCTACATATCCACCTCTGCATCCACCAGAGAGCATGTCTGTGTCTCCACACTGAACTACCATCTGACCAACACACCACCACCTCAGTCGCACATCACCAGAAGTTCTTCAACCAGTGCCAGGCAGCGCAGACGTCTTGCTGATGACTCACAGTCTCACAGTCTGCAGGTAGAAGTTCCCAGGAGTGAAGCTACAGCTGACCATCAGTGCAACTGTCTCCAGTCTCCTCATGTGTGTCTTAAACTCTGTAAAGACTGCAACAGCCTCCATGATGTCGAGTGTGCCTTGCTGAAGTACTGCAACAACAGTAATCACATTGTGATATTCCCTGACAATCCTAGAGAAGAGATGAAAAAATCAAGTGCTCTGTCCCAGCATGCTGGAAGCTTCAAAGTTAGCGTATCACCGAATCTCACAAGCAGCAGCGCAGCACTGTCTTCCTTAGGTCTGAGGGATGAGCCAAAATCCATGATTGCACCAATCAGCTACCACGACTGCTGCGACCTCTCCCAGCTAGACCCGCAGGTCCTTTGTCATAGCTGCAGTGTTTTCCATGCTGGATCCTGCAAAGGGATTTACTTTTGCGAAAAAGAAGAACATGATTTGAAGCCACTGGGAATGTGTTCCTGCGGGAAGGAAGCTTCCAGAGATCCTCTGATTCTCTGCAGATATTGTGGGAATGAGTATTGTAGGGATTGCTGGTACAGAAGCCCATTTGAATGCATCTGTGGTAAAAAGTTTGACCAGTCATCAACACCTGTGTGAATGTACTGACGATTATTGCACTTATGAGGCACAAACAAATAATCACAGTGCCTTAAATGAATTACAATAAATCAGAAACCCAACTATTGCCTTTATACAATACTGACATGAAGTATTACATGTTCCCTAGTCTTTTTTTACCTGCAGTATCTCTTTAAAACTCACATTATAGTCTATTGTACATGTTGTCTAAGTGGCCATATTTGATATTAACCAGATTTCTGAACTGTGTACTGAGGCATGAAGATGTGATGACACTTTGTGCTTTTTGGGTCTCTTCAATGTAATTTTTATGTAAAGCACACAAAAGCCTGTTTTCATCTGTACTCGTTGCACAGACTGGATTAAAAAGGGTCTTTATGTCACTCTACTACGTGAATGTGTTTTTAATTCATGAGCAAATTAATCTTCTTTACTTGGGATGTATCCATACCCTTTAATTACACATGTTCTTAACATCTTTTTGCCTGTAAAATCCATTCATGTGTTTGCTAAGTCTTGCCTGATCTCGTCCCAGACTTGTTCCGAGTCCCTGCCAAAACTTTTTTATAATGTGCAGATTTAACAATTGTTCCAACTCCCTTGTAAAATGAGTTTTTAAGGCCCATTTTTTGAAGATTTTGAGAAAAGTTGAGGAAAGGTGGCAATGCTGTTGGGGCTGTGATGTCAATGTGGTAGGATAGGTATAGTAAAGAATGTCTATGTTGGCACAGTGGGCAGTGAATGGTAGCTCTACCAACTTATCCACTGTCCCAGTGAGAGCTGGCATGGAGAGAGGCAGCTCTGGGACCCTGGACATCACTAACCCTAACTCGAACCCTGCCCTCTGGAGGCGTTGTGGGGCCAACTGAATGAAATAATGGCTAAAAAGGTCCCCACTTAACAACCCTGTCGAAATGCTGGCTTTTAACCACCCATCAGTCTGCATGGTTACTTGTAGGAACAATATTAGGGGCTTAACTGAATTAACTTTGGGCCTTTTTATTTCAGGGAGGCACAATCTTTGACTGAAGAAAATCAAATACAGTCGCTAGAAAAAGTATGTGAACCCTTTGAGATTTCTTGGATTTCTGCATAAATTGGTCATCAAATGTGTTCTGATCTTCATCTAATTCACAACAATAGACAGTCTGCTTAAACTAATACCACACAAAAAATTATATGTTTTTATTGAACAAAACATGTAAACATTCACAGTGCAGGGTGGAAAAAGTATGTGAACCCCTAGGCTTATGACTTCTCCAAGAGCTGTTTGGAGCCAGGAGTCAGCCAACCTGGAGTCCAGTCAATGTGATGAGATTGGATGTGTTAGTTAAAGTTGTCCTGCCCTATAAAAAAACACACACCAGTTTTGAATTTGCTGTTCTCAAGAAGCATTGCCTGATGTGAACCATGCCTGGCACAAAAGAGCTCTCAGAAGACCTACAATCAAGAATTGTTGACTTGCATGAAGCTGGAAAGGGTTACAAAAGTATCTCTAAAAGCCTTGATGTTCATGTGTCTATGGTAAGACAGACTGCCGACAAATGGAGAAAGTTCAGCACTGTTGCTACTCCCTAGGTGTGGTCGTCCTGTAAAGATGACTGCAAGAGCACAGGACAGAATGCTCAATGAGGGGAAGAAGAATCCTAGAGTGTCAGCAAAAGACTTACAGAAATCTCTGGCACATACTAACATTTGTGTTGACAAATCTACAATAAGTACAACATTAAACAAGAATGGAGTTCATGGGAGGACACCACAGAGGAAGCCACTGCTGTCCAAAAAAAAAAACATTGCTGCACATTTGAAGTTACAAAAGAGCACCTGGATGTTTCACAGCATTACCAGCAAAATATTCTGTCCATAGATGAAACCAAAATTGAGTTGTTTGGAAGGAACACACAACGCTATGTGTGGAGAAAAAAGGCACAGCACACCAACATCAAAACCTCATCCCAACTGTGAAATATGGTGGAGGGGCCATCATGGTTTGGGGTTGCTTTGCTGCCTCAGGGCCTGGATGGATTGCTGTCATTGACGGAAAAATGAATTCCAAATTTTATCAATACATTTTACAGGAAAACTTAAGACCATCTGTCCACCAACTGAAGCTCGACAGAGGATGGGTGATGCAACAGGACAACGACCCAAAGCATAGAAGTAAATCAACAACAGAATGGCTTCAACAGAAGAAAATACGTCTTCTGGAGTGGCCCAGTCAGAGTCCTGACCTCAGACATCTGAATAATATTGCTGAACTGAAACAGTTTTGTAAAGAGGAATGGTCCAAAATTCCTCCTGGCCGTTGTGCAGGTCTGATCTGTAACTACAGGAAATGTTTGGTTGAGGTTATTGCTGCCAACGGAGGGTCAACCAGTCATTAGCCTAAGGGTTCACATACTTTTTCCACCCTGCACTGTGAATGTTTACATGTTTTGTTCAATAAAAACATGAAAACATATTTTTTGTGCAGTATTAGTTTAAGCAGACTGTGTTTGTCTATCGTTGTAAATTAGATGAAGATCAGAACACATTTGATAACCAATTTGTGCAGAAATCCAAGAAATCTCAAAGGGTTCACATACTTTTTCTAGCGCCTGTATGTCCCCTAGTGATGAACTAAAGTTACTTGGCTCCAAAAGCACCTAACAATGTGTTAATTAGTTCCACATGTTCATCTTTTCATTATGCCTCCTGACAAGGGTCACACATTATTGAAGGGTATATACAGAAAGTCTGGCATTGGATTTAATACATTTTAAGACCAATCACATTTTCAGTTTCGAACCAATTATTAATGACACAATGCGTATGTTTTGCTGATAGTAAGACAAGAATGTGACAAAAGAAAATGCCAGCAGTATTTATTGTTTCATGTAAATTAAGCTTTCTTTAAGCATTTTAATTAGACTATGAAAAAAAGATACCAAAAGGTAGCTGAATCAAACATCTTAATTAGCTATCTTAAAATCTAGAACTATCTAGTAACAGGGCCTGCCATTAAAAACTAAGCAAACATGGTAGTAAGAACCAAGGTATGACTGCCAATTTCAGGATACTTATAATCCTAAATTTGGCTTTTAAGTGCTGATGTGTAAGTCATTTTACTGTTACAGAGAGTCATAGCTCACAATATTTTAGTTGTATTAATTTCAGTAATTTACCTCCATAACTTTGGGAAGAATTCATGTCTAACCTGGCAGTTTCAAAAATATCTTGTGATTAAATCTAAATCAAATACTTACTGCCAGCCTCTTCAGATGAGTAGGATATTTAAAACAAACAAACAAACAAAAAAAAAAAGACATCAGAGTCTTGCATTTAAGACTTTAATACTTTTAAAGTCCTTAATTTTAACTGAATTGATTGATAAACTTTTAGTACTTTAAAGACCCCACAGACACACTGTACTGATACCCAGTTTCTCATAAATTAATTGGCATCTTTATTGTTCATACACAAAGGATCCGGAGCACATGAATCTCTTGGTGCAGTACACTTTCAGGAAACATGTCAAATTTCAGGAGAATCAAGCCTTTAGAACTTTAAACACATCACACTTTCCAAATTGGTATAATTTCCATAAGCTTTTCTCAGTCAGTCTGATACCAGGCATTTATTTAACCAATTGGAAAATGTATAATTTCATGTATAATCAAGGTTAACAGAATTCAGTTTGTACGTACGTTGGAGGACAAGACTGTTGGTGTCTGAAGCTTCATTTACATCAGTGAATACGGAAAATCAGACTTGTCCTTTAATGATTGTTTGCAGGAAAACAGAAACCTAAAGATGTATCAATGTCCTTATAATTATCCAGGGACATGTCAGCAATGGTTTGAAAGAATTTAGCTTTCTAATAGCTTGCGTGCATTTCTTTAAAGCTATCTGAAATGTTTGTTCTCAACTCCAGCTCTACTGCTGAGTCTGTAGAGCTTTTTTTCAACCCACAGTGTTGGTTAGACTAGATAGAGGTGGTCTAAACCAGAATCAGTGCATAAAACTTTTATGGATTCCTGAGCCAATGTCTGTGCTCTGTTTTCCTATTCATTGTACGCCTGCCAGTTGATGTTGAGGAAGGTCTTGCTGTCCATGCGGTCGATGTACAGGACACCATCCAGGTGGTCCATCTCATGCTGGATGATACGAGCTGGCCAGCCGCTTGCCTGCCATGTGACAGGTTCACCTTTCTCATTCAGACCTGCAGGGGTAACACAACAGAGGCACATAAAAAAGGGTTTTAGCAATAGTCCTTTAATATGTTTCCTAACAGCACATAAACTAACTTCCTGTTAGGAACATAGAGTATTACCAGCATCCTCAAAGACTCTTTAAAATGGAAATACCCTGTCATTCAATTTTTGCACACATTAGCATGTCATATAAAGGATCTGATGTTTATAAATTAAGTTGTTTAAAAATTTTGATACCTCGTTTTTGCTTTGCTTGTTTTGAAACGAGATTCTACGTTGTATCAATGAATGTTTGAATCAAAACAGGGATGGATGATAATGGTTATTTTGCTGGTATCCAATATGCTAATATTTACAAAATAATTTTAGCCGATACCAATATTGATATTGATATTTAAATGTATGTCAGACCTATGACTTAAGTCCTTAAAACATACCAAGTCTGAGTATGAACAAATTAACAAATTCTGTCCTTAAAACACACTTTAAAGTTTCAGTAATGATGATCAAAGAAGAAAAAGACTTCAGCTGACTAAGGTCTGTTGGTCCAGCCGAAAAACTCCAATAATGTTTTCTGTCTGTACGGCCAGTATTTACAGCTGATCTAGGCTGTAAATATACACACCCAAATATCTGTATATTATATATTACATCCAAATATCTGTTGTAAATATTGGCAGAAAACCAATATTAAATGGATAATATTGTGCACCCCTAATCAAAAGTGCAGAAGCTCTGAAAAAAAAACTGCTTCAATTTCATAAGACAACCTCAGGAGAAGAATGAATCTATCAAAACTTGCAAAGAAACTCCTAAATATTGTCTCAAATGTTGTTTAGACAGTGTGTAAGAGTTTGCATGCAATTTATGACAACTGAAAACACAATGTTCCCAATATTGGGTGCCCAGGACTTCTATTTTTGTTATAGCAGGCACAAATATCTTATGTATTTTAGAAGTTTCATATCAAAGTTTAAAATGATGGTATTGTGACAACCCCTATATATAAAGTACAGGGTTTAGGTCAAAACATTCATACCAGAAACTTCCACAGACAGGTAGCGTGGAACTGTGGCAGAGAAGCCTGAGATACTCTCACAAGCCTCCTGAAAAAGCACTGTCCGTCCATCCAGGACTCTCAGCTGAGGGTTGATAAAGATTCTCAAAGGCTGAACAGAAAGACCACGGGCCTCTCTTGATGCAGGTGAACTCTCTTCTAACATTTTCTCAGGATATTCCAGAGCCAAGATTCGGAGCGGCACCCCAACCTGAGGCGCACTAAGTCCCACACACTCCATTTTTCGCATCACTTTCACCATAGTGTTGATGACCTTTTGAATCTCAGGGCCAGTAATTGCTGCAGGATCTACAGCAGCTGCATGTGAGCGTAGCACCGGGTCTCCTACCTGGCATACGTGCCCATATGGAGGACTGGGAGGGGGTTTGATCTTGTGTTTCATGTATTGAAGATATGAGCGTACCTTGACGCTGCTGGAGTAAGAGTGACAGCTGGGTACTGATAGGATACGCGAGATATTTGGATGACAAGTAGAAGTCTCAGGGAAACTCAGCGCCTTGACGCTGCAGTTATGGGATTTAGATGCACAAAGTCTGAATCCCATCCTGGAGAGCTGCAGCAAAGCTCCTGATCTTGTGTTCATGGTGGGAGTCGTGGGACTGCAGCAGGGATGTTGTTAGATGAAGCTCAATGCTGTTAGAGAATTGGACAAAGGAGGAAGACATAGTTTATTCTTACACAGATTTAACTGAAACCCAATAACAAAGACTTTATGAGAACACTGCTGCCAAAGTGGCTTCAACTGGTGGTGATTTTGAGTTTAGCTCAATAAATTTGGGGTATAATCACTTTCTTTAGATTCTAAAATATAAATGTTTGTGTAATACTTCCTGTTTAGTTTATATACTTAGTCTACTAACATTGTAATTAAAACTGCCTACCCCTGCCTTAAGCTTTCAAAGTTTGATGTTATTCCTACCATTATCACTTGGAGGACACATTATACAAACAGCCAACCAAGAAATAACAATCTAGTCAGTCTATCCAGAGAGACAGTCCCGACGGCTTATAGTTGCACGCATCTTATATCGGCGAAAATGGTCACCACTTATGTGGCTGATTTTTCCATGTGCCCTTCCTTTTTATCAAATTTCAAGCAGAAGTCCGCTTAGCTCCGCCAACGGGGTACGCAGGTGCTTAAAACATGCGCGCTTCTTTCCCTGTGCCACAAGCTACAAAGCTAAGCCTACAGCATTCTCATGTACATTGGCTTCCTTTAAATGCAATAATAAGACAGCATACTAAACTTAGTATGTTCACAGAAGAAGTACATTAAATATCGTTACCGTAAAACACTGTTGGGCTTCTTTGCTCACTTAGAACACCACATAATCAGGACAAAAGGTGAAAACAGCAAGAAGCCAAGGCAAACGGCTCCCTCAACCACTTCCGGGTCAACAGCGTCAGGGAAATTCACAAAAAAGTCCATACGTTAAGCTTGCATTATTATCTAGCGTTAGAGTTCCCGTTAAGCTTTTATTTTGAAAGCAACTTTATCATCGACAAGGAAGTGATTTGCAGCGTTTTCGAAACGAAACTGTGGTGTGAACAGTCATACAACAAGGAGCGTTCAACACTTTTCACCGCCGACTTGCCGGTACATGTTCAACAGGAAGGAGGGGGTTTGAGTGGTTGCATGAAGTTCATAAATGGGAGTTAAGCAGGTACGGCGGGCCTGTAGCCGGACACCGGCGCTGTGTTTTTCTTAAACACCGTGCTTCTGATGGAGGAAGAGCTGCCGCCTGTCAACACATGTTTACAGAGCTTTCCGAAGTTACCACTGTGGATCATAGAGCATGTGTGGGCTCACAACGTAATGGATCTACAGGAAGGTTGGTCACCGTTTGATGATAAATGTTGATCTAGTTAGTGCTTTTATTACATTTATTCTGGCACTACAACTTTATAAGGAGTTATAATGAAGTAAGTCATACTTGGGCATTTTGTCGTGTTCAGTTAAATTACTTTTTATAGTGGTTTTCACAAGAATTTATACCTAGTATATCAAAATACACTTTATATTTTCTTATACAATCTGTGTGTGAAAGAAAATTACATTTTGTCACTGACTCCACTTAAGAAGACTTAGAATCCAGAGCCTATTACAACAGGGCATCTTTTTATCATTCGATTTGATACTTAACTATATCAGCTATATACACCATCAGTACTTGTTATTTGGCCTTTAAGTCAAAGTAAAATCATTTTATGCTCTGTAGAATTGAATACTGTGTAGTAACATGGTACTGTTTCTTACTGCACTAAAGTTCAATTTTGAGGCACTTGGACATGCAGATTTCTATTCTTTTTCGCTGCTAATTACAGAGAAGAAATGCTTGTGCTGTTAAAACATCTTTGAGATCAAACAAAAATATTTTGGACAAGTCACTGTTAACCCGTTAATTTGAATCTAGAGAAGTTGTGACTTGCCTAATATCATTGTTATTATTCTTATTTTACAGTGGTGTCCTCATCAAAGTGGCCTGAAATGGACTCCCAGCCACTGACCCTTGAGGATTCATGGAGGCTGCGTGTTACCTCTGCTCAGGTGTATTTTATCATGAAGAAAAGGGACATGGAGCAGTCTGAGAGAGTGATGGAATTTCTGGAAGCTACTTATAAAATTCTGCCCAGACTGGTGCCTCCCATCAAACACATGAAGATCATGTTTGGCCTCAAAACCATGGTATGTGACGGATTAGAATAAGAACAGTATTCACTGATTGGACAGTTAGAAAAGTAATTGTTACTTTGTTGGGTTTTGCAGCCATACAAGTACCTGATTTCCTGGTTAATGTTTTCATCTCCAGAATAGTTTCATCAGATAGCTGTTTGACCTGAGCCTGGTTCTGCTCAATATTCCTACCTGTTGGGTCTTTACATTAACATATCAAATACTACAGTCTAGACCTGCCCTCTTTGTGACATGTCTTGGCATGACTTTGGTTTTGAATTGACGCTATACAAATAAAGATTGATTGATTGACTGTGTTTTCCTAGGTCGTCATGCAGATGCTGAGGGAGGGCCGAGGAATGGTTGATACCGTCTTTAAAATCAACCAGTATTTTCCAAGTAAACTACCTCAGTACCAGGATCAATGTGTAAGTGTCTAACTTTGTAACCAGTATGTCTGCTCTGTAGAGGCTAAGACCATATTCAAAAAACTGAGTGCCTCAACATTGTGTTTTTATTGTACCAATGATCAAAACCAGTGTTTTGATTTTTTAAGTATATTTTATGTAACTACATTTTTACAGTACACTTTATTGCCTCCTTGGGTAAATTTGGCTTTAGGTTTTAAATGTTGTTGACACTTAGCTTTGTCCATAATGGTACAAATTAAAACATATTAAAAACAAGCAACAATTCACCAGAGAAACATGAAAACACAAACAACATGGAGCATATTGTCTTAATCTTATTACACCTGATGTACATAAACACTAAATAATTTGTGACAAAATAAGATACAAATTAGATCATCATGACATTGTTGCACAACTGATATAGCCTTCAGTAGAATTCACCACTCGAAAAAAATAAAGGGAACACTTCCCATATCTGGATGAATGGAATATTCCAGTTGAAAAACTTCGTTCATTACATAGTGGAATGTGTTGAGAACAGCATAACATAAGAACGATCAATGGAAACCAAAATAATTAACCCATGGAGGACTGGATTCAGAATCATATTAGAATAAAAGTGGATAAATCGGATCACAGGCTGATCCAACTTCTGAAAAAATACTCAAGAATCAAAATGAGGCTCAGTAGTGTGCATGGCCTCCACGTGCCTGTATGCACTCTCTACAACATCTGGGCATGCTCCTGATGAGATGACAGATGGTCTCCTGAGGGATCTCCTTCCAGACCTGGATCAGGACATCAGTTAACTCCTGGACAGTCTGGTGCAACATGGCAGCGGTGGATGGGACGTGACATGATGTCCCAGAGGTGCTTGATTGGATTCTGGTCTTGGGATTGGGCAGGCCAGTCCATAGCATCAATGCCTTTGTCATGCAGAAACTTCTGACATACTTCAGCCACATGAGGCTGAGCATTGTCATGCATCAGAAGGAACCCAGGGCCCACTGCACCAGCAAATGGTCTGACAGTCAGGGTACCTCTGGCTAGCACATGGAGGTCTGTGCAGCCCTACAAGGATATGCTTCACAAGACCGTCACTGAGCCACCACCAAACCGGTCATACTGAAGGATGTTGCAGGCAGCAGAATGTTCTCCACGGCGTCTCCAGACTCTCTCACGTCTGTCACATGTGCTCAGTGTGAACCTGATCTCCTCTGTGAAGAGCACAGGGTGCCAGTGGTGAATCTGTCAATTCTGGTGTTCTCTGGCAAATGCCAGTCAGGCTGCACAGTGCTCAGCTGTGAGCACAGGCCCCACTTGTTGACGTGGGGCCTCATACCAACTTCATGGAGTCCCCCCCCCCGTCTCCTGGTGTGCTGGCCTGTCTCCTGGTATCTCCTCCACATTCTTGACAGTGTGCTGGGAGACACAGCAAACCTTGCCATGGTGCACATGGATGTGCCTTCCTTGATGAGCAATACTACCTGAGCAACTTCTGTGGGTTGCACATGCCTCTTGCTATCACTAGTGGTGAGAGCACTGGGAAAGTGCAAAAGTCACCAAAAATCAGCCAGAAAGGATGAGGAGAGGGAAGTTGTCTTTGGCCACCACCTGAAAAACCAGTCATTTATAGTAGTTGTCTTGCTAATTGCCTCTCCTTTCCATCTGGTGTCTGTCTTGTTTGCACAACAGCAGGTGAAATTGATTCACAATCAGTGCTGCTTCCTGACTGGACAGGTTGACATCCTGGAAGTGTGATTGACTTGGAGTTACATGTGATGATTATGTGTTCCCTTTATTTTTTTGAGCAGTTTAATTCAAATTTGATCACAAAAGTGCTTTACTAAATTGAGTTAATTTTGCCTTAAATTTAGTAATACCTGTCTACTACTGCTACAATGCAAATAATATGTAATGTTTTGTGTTTATTGTTTGTTTCACAGAGCCAACATCAAATGTTCCTCATGAGGAGGAACAATCTGGAATTCAAGACTTTTGCACAAGAACTGGCTATGGACAAAGACAAACTCAAAGATTATGCAAAGGTTAGTTTACTTCATCTTCCTTCTTAAATGACATGATGGGATAATGTGTAAGAGGGGTTTAAAACCAAGAATATGTTAAAAGAATACTCACAGTAGTACTGCTCTCTCCTCAGTCCACATTTTGGGTTATTTTCTGTCCAGCAGGGTGCGCTGTAGATTAACAATTCAGAAATGAATTTTTCTAGCAGAAAATGCAGAGTTATCACCCAATGTTTTGGAAACTAAGAATGTTAAATTTCACCGTGATTGTATTTGAAATCATTACATGTGAAAAACAAATTAAATTGTGTCATTGATCAACAGTGTAGGAAAATACACCAGAATAAACTCTCCCAGCTGTTTAAAGAGCCTGCACTTTTTCCAAGAACCTGTGGAGCAGGGGTAATAAAGTTCACAAAACAGTCAACAGATGAATGAAAAACAACACGGTTGAAAAAAATATTTATCCTGTTCAGTCAATTAAACAAGCTCTAACAGTGCAGGATTTGTGCCATCTAGGTCACGTTTCTTTATCACATTAAACCTCAAGATTCTTAGTGATTTTGCAAGAAATAATTAAACTTTACTTAAATTAGTTTAGGGATTGAATATTTTTCTTGAGATTGTGTCAAAGTATCATGTTCAGTACTTTGTGTCTTTCAGAATCAGATGGAGGAAGAGTACGGTGAGTCCTATGCCCAGAAGGTCGAGGACAGGCTGCTGCACTACCTGCACAGGTTGGACACTGTACTGCCAGGAGACACCTACATCGACAAGGTGTGTGTGTAATGGAAAAAAAAAAGTTGAAAATGTTGCTGTGTTAAGGTTTATAGAGAGCTGCTGTAAGTGATGGTAATGTGATGTTCTCATTGGTGAATATACACTGTTCACCAAATCCACAGCATCCATTTTCTCTCATCTTGTGCTTGAGCTGGAAGCTTGAATCCTCTTATGCTGCTGTTTCTGCATTCCAGATTTAAAAATCACAGTAGTTTTTTGTTGTTCTATTTTGAAATATGTTGCTCTAGATTTTGACAGTGTAGTTTGTTTTAGGGATGATCAGATGAAAGAAGTTTAAGTAAAAGTCGTTTGTAAGATTACCTAACTTTATTTAATCAGCAAACATGAAACAAAGCAGATAATCAATATAAAAGCATGTGCACTCTGCTGTGTGAACATACGAAGTGGATAGTGAGTAAAGATATCTTATATTATATGTTATGTAATATTCCTCCATCTGTGTAATGAAGTGTTTTAAATATGTAATTATAACAACAATGACAATCCTGAAAAGTATTATAAGTAAATAACTATGCCTGTTATAGTAATAAATAGTCTGATTTAAGCAGGTACAGATAGCAGTTGCCTGTTTCTGGCAGTACAAGTTAAAAGCAATTGTTGAGGTTTCTCTCAACGATTGTTGAGCGTCAATCTTCAAATGCTTCACAATTATTATTATGAATGAAAATTGCCACTGATTTTATGCAAAACAGGTGCAAAAGAAACAAAGTCCTGTGTCTGAAGAGGAGAAGCTGTTGTTGGAAATTATATCCTCTGACACTGCAACAATAGCAACAACTTTAAGGAAACTGCTGCAATGTGGTAAGAAACACCTCCAAACATTAAACATATGTCAAATCATTTCCTAGAGATGTATGCAAAACGACAGTGTGTACTTTGCAGTAACATCGATTTTTTTTAAATTCTTGATACATAAAATAGGAGGCACTGTTCTGTATTGTGTTTCTTTAAATGCTATCCTGATACTATACTTAATCAAAGACAGCGGGTTTCAAATGGGGGGGAGACATTAAATTGCTTTACAATTATTGAAGAGCCTGTAGAAAGACAGATAATACAAAAAGTAAAATACCACATGAAAAATCAATGTCAGTGCAAATAAAGTACAGGCAAATACCACTGAAAGGGATAAAATTCATAATAAATGCAGAAACCAGAAAATATACGGGCAGTGTTTAAAAAAATGCATAATTTGGAAAAAAAATTGATGGACATAAACAGTATACTAGAAATCTAAAACTACTGCCTGGCATGAGTTATATAATTACCAGAACAGTGAAAGGACAGTGTTGAAGTCAAAAGGAGAGGAATTTGAGTCCCAATGATCTTGACCTTAGACCTCCAAAATCTAATAAATTCATCCCTGTGTCAGATGCTGTGTTTCCATTACCCTTAGAAATGCGCAGAATCTAAATAGCGCAATAAAAAACTGGTAATGGAAACACCTGAATTTTAAAAAACTTCTCAAATATTGCTAAAAAGATTTTTCGCTCTCATGAGGAGGTTTATCTGACATTTCCATGTATAGAAATATATTGCAAAAGTGTAATTGAAACACTTTTTATGCATTTATACATCACAGGAAGTAACATGTGGTGTCACATTACCAGTTTACCCCGAGACAACGTTGCACGGTACGTGTGGACAGAAGAGGGGACAAGACTTTTCTTAACATCATACTTTTACCCTAATACGTGGCTTTTGACATACATACAGACTTTGCCTCTGAACTATGATCTGTTGCCTTTGTCTTTTGTTCGAAATTATCAAGACAACTGTTGTAGATGTAATCATAACTGTATCAACATGTAACAGGTTTTGAGCATCTGGCTTCTTTGTAGTGGAGTTTCACGTGAAGAGATTTGACTATAATTGCGAGGCTCATGGCCCAAAACTCCCTTCACTGGAAACAGTGTTAGGTAGTGTTACTTTTAAAACTAACTTGTTAGAGCACTGTGTTACATACTGAGAAAACTAACTTGTTACGTTACTGCGTTACCTACTTCTAAAACTAAGGTGTTACAGTACTTTTGCATTACTAAATATTAAAACCCTTTAGCCACTTGTTCCACTCGTCAGTTGTAAAAACAACAGATAATGACCGCAAGTCTGCGTTTGATTATGCAGACTCTAATGCCAATGTACAGCACAATTTACAGCCCATAATCTGTATCTCTGCAGCCTGATAGCACCACTAACAGGCAGGAAAACCAAAAATCCATCATAATGGGGATCAATCCAGAGTGTCATGCTGTCTCCTGTCATCTCGCTGGCGTAATGGCACGGAATGTTTACCTTCTGCTGGCATGGCGCTACATGCCAACGTGGCTACAGGAAGAGAGAAGGACAAACGGAGCAGATGCTTAAAGGAGCTATCTTTTTTTCTTGCTCTCTTTTTGAAGCAACGGAAGAGAGAGGAAATTTGGGATGTAACTAATAATGGGATTACTTGAATTGTAAAACTAACGCATTATGTTACCCGTTACAACAAAAAGTAATCTGAGTACTCTAACGGATTACTTTGTAACGCGTTATCCCCAACACTGACTGGAAACACATTCACAGCACAATTGTACTTAGTCAAAATTTAAGAAATATTGCTTTGATTTTGCGAAAAATTGTAATGGAAATGCAGCTAGAGTAGACATTTGAGCAAAGTTTGAAGAAAAACTCCCAAAGAAGACATTGTGTTCACAAGTGAAGGAGGAACATGAGGCCCATTGACCTTGAGCTTTGACATATGACCTCCAAAATCTTATCTCATAGTTGATATTTTTGTGAAGTCTGGAGACAATCCATCAAATAGCTCTTGAGATTTTGGGTACGCAAGAATGGACAGACAACCCAAAATCATAACACCTCTGACCTTGGCTCCTTCCTAGTTTCAATCTAAAACTTGCAGTGTTCAAACTCCATTTACATCACTTTAGCAAATTTGACTATGACATGTAGATTTGACAGTTTATAGACATTGGCAAAACAAACAATTTGGCCCAAGTTTCCTCAGTTTTTGAATAAAACAACTTTATTGAACCCCAAACATTCTTGAAACAAATACAGAACATGACATGCTTTTAATCCCCTCAGTGTTCTTCTGTCCAACAGTTAACTGGGACCCATATTAAAGGGATATTTTAGTATTTTGTAGGTTGGGTTGTATAAGGTACTTGGCCATTTCAGTGTGCATTAGACCCCAGAGATTTCAGTAGGCATGGCCCCTTGCAAGCTGAAGCCTGCACTGCAAAAGAGGCTTTGTGGGTGAAAAAATACTTCTAAAATTTTACAAATAGCAAACATTATCTTTTCACCCAATTTTTCCTTAAACTCGCAAAATTACACAGAGCGACTCTACCAATCTGTCCATCCTAGCCTATCTGTTGGTAGAACGAGTGAGTCTTTCTCAAAGGGGCAGAGCTCACTGAAGTCACTGGAAGCTAATGCCACTACTGTCGCCAGGTTCCTGGCACCCCAACTTAAAATA
Organism: Cheilinus undulatus; assembly: GCF_018320785.1. Taxonomy (NCBI): domain Eukaryota; kingdom Metazoa; phylum Chordata; class Actinopteri; order Labriformes; family Labridae; genus Cheilinus; species Cheilinus undulatus. Next base: position 35,810,456 of record NC_054873.1, read on the forward strand.
CTGAAATACCTCTTTAACTACCTGGTGATTAAAACCTGTAGAACCACTGAGCCATCTTTAGTTTGCTCTCTGACATGTGGTATCAAAACAATTTTGTTGCTGTTGTTACACCAACAGCAACAAAGGTTTGCATTCAGTTTGTAAGCTATTAATTATTTCATCGTTTCTCTTTTCTTGTTTTTATTAGAATTTTACATAAAAAAACAAACTGCTTTGTCTTTTTATCTCTATTAGATGTTGCTTCTTGTTGTCCAGATGACAACGATCCAGATTTAAGGAGACATCATCAATCAAAGGGCAATGGTGAGGCCAGCCCCTCTCCTCAGTTCTGCTCCAAACACCAGCGATGGGTGAGGAACATCCTGCAACACTGTCCTGATGAATGTTCAGAGGAGATGAGGCTTCAGGCCAATGTTTCTTCATCTCCGACACTCTTCCACTCGTCATCCTCTGGCTCTTCATCAGGGGACCTCACCCCCTCTGGACTCATCCCTTTACCCAGTAACGGACAGCACCCACCCTCACAGACCTCCACCCATCTTCAGACAGCAGCTCTGCTATCAGAACCGGCAAACTCTAACAAACAGATTTCTGGATCCACTGTTACCTCTGGGACTGAATCTCAGAATGTGTCAGGTAATGCTCTGCAGCAACAGCTGTTGTCACCAGTGGTTCAATTGGTAGACATAGCCTCAATCCCAGGGTTCTTATCTATATTTAAAAGCCAACAAGTACCTCCAAATCACAATCTTCAGGAAACTTCTAATGCAAGTCCTCACATACGAAGCTCTGGGGATGTTGCCATATATCAGGAAACAATGAAAGACACTTCATTCAGCCAACCAGGAGCCCTTAAAAGTCCTCCTTATTCAGCTAATGAAGCCTCTATATCTAGTGATCTAGCTAATGTAATCTTCTGTCAACCAGAAACACGACGGCATTCTTTTAGACCTTTCAGGAAGTGCAGACTGGCTGGTTCCCAGCCTCTGGGTAGCATTAGTAGAAACCCTTCAGCCCAAACCACCTTTAGGAACAGCTGTCCACTCCTGCCTGAATATCATAACAACTCTAAATCTTCTTCACAAGACTGTCCTTCCACTAGCTCTCAATCAGGGACTCAAAGTTCATCCAGCCCTGCTTACAAAACCCCTTTAAGTTCAGATTCGTCTCAAGAAGTCAGCACTGAAAACACTCTCACATCTCATCGCCTGTCCCAAAGCCTCACAATCATCTCCTCTTCCTCTGACTCAAGATGTCTCTCCGTCCGCTCTGACACCAGCCAAGTCCAAACAGCCTCTCTCAGGTTGTCTCTGCGTAGTCAGGCTGTACTGCTGCAGTCTAAGCTGCTGCAGCCCTGTGTGAGTCTCGTCAGGCTGAGCAGGCAGGAGTGTTATGGAGGGACTGTGTGGAGATCCTCACCCACACACTTGCAGCCAGAGGGGCAAGACAGCAGTGGTGACAGCAGTCAGGAGAGCAGGATGGAGGACAGCGAGGATGAAGATCCCTCATTTGATGTAAACGTTCTTTTCTCCAGTTTCTCTTCAAGCAGTGACAGTGAAAACCCGCTGGATTGTGACCCTGACTATAAGCCTTGGATCAAGAAGAAACGACTTCTTCTAGAGTATGAGTCTGCAAGGGTCATAAATCAAACATGAGAGGTGTTTCTTATTTATTTGTATGTTTGGCTAAATGTGAGCGATACCAGATTTATCAGATCATGCTGATAATGTTACTGAGTTAGTCGTCATGACTTCCAACGAGTGCATCTTCACAAAAAAACTCAAAAGATACCTAAAGATAAATTTTACACTATTAATGTTAAGTTTTCTTTTTTTTCATTGATAAAAGAGTTTAATTAAGTAGTTTCTAAACTAACAAAAATTGAATAAATTTCCTTTACTGCAACTAAATGCCTTAATTTATTCATTTCATTCGTTATGTCAAATCTGACCCCAGTTTTATAAAAATATCTTTGTTTTAAAAATTCCATTAAAATGGACAGCATTTTTTTTTTACATATAAGCTTATTGGTACAGATTAGAGATATTAACAAATTATATAATGCTAGCATCAGGCCAAAACCTTGTACCTCCACTTTTCACAATCTTAATTTTTTTTTCTTTCAAAAAACAGAGCAATTGGTCAACCTTTACATCTACTGGTGGATACTGGATAAAGTGTCAAAAAGATGCTTTGACCATCACCATCATTTGAAAAATACATTTATTTTTGTATTCCCTGAAAAAGTAGTGCTTTTGGCAATACAAGGTTTTAAGACCATCTGGCTGCAGGTCGTTCATGTGAGATGCCGAAATACCGGCTACTTTTAAAATAAAACTGGATTAAACTTCTGTTTCAGGTTAGGGTTAGGTGTCAAGAAATGGTAAGGATCCCAAAAGTTATAAGTCCAAAATCTGACCCGCACACTGTAATTACATATCATTTAATACAGCCAAATAATTACAGGAAAAAAGCTTGTCCCCCATGAAAACATTCTGATGCCGCAAGCTTACGTTGCAGTTAGATGTGTAAGGTAAGTACACCGCTTTCCACATTATTATGCGAACAACATTTTTCTCTTAATTTCCTAAATATTAATGCAAATGACTTAATATTTTTCAAGCCATCAGCCGTTAGAGCATAATTCAAATGTTTTTGAACAAATTTCATAATAATAACCATTATTTAAAAAAAATAAATAACTCAAAATTCACTGTTCCACATTATTATGCAAAACAGAGTTTTAAAAGATTTTATAGGTTGTAAAGAACTGAAAATGGTCATTCATTGAATTTGCAGCATTGGGTCATATTTACTGAAATGAAAAGCTATTTCAATCAAAAACATCTTAACAGGACAAGTTCCATGTTAACATAGGAGCCCTTCTTTGATATTACCTTCACTATTCTTGCATTCATTGAACTTGTGAGTTTTTGGCGAGTTTGTGCATGAATTTCTTTGCAGGATGTCAGAATAGCCTCCCAGAGCTGCTGTTTTGATGTGAACTGCCTCCCACCCTCATAGATCTTTAGCTTGAGGATGCTCCAAAGGTTCTCAACAGGGTTGAGGTCAGGGGAGGATGGGCCACCATGAGTTTCTCTCCTTTTATGCCCATAGCAGCGAATGACACAGAGAAATGCAGCATGAGATGGTGCATTGTCATGCATGAAGAAAATTTTCTACAGAGGGCACTGCTCTTCTTTTTGTACCGTGGAAGAAGTTTTTGGTGTGCATGGGCGCTCGGGAGTGTTTATCATCTTGGACATCCTCTCTGCCTTCTCTAAATCTTTTGTGCCATTCAAACACATGTGCATGTGCCATGCAGTGTTCCCCATACACCTCTATTAATGTACTTAAAGATACAGCTGCCTTTTTGTTCAGTTTCACCAAAATTTCAAGTTTAAAAAAAAGTGCACTTTACCAGCTAGCAGTGAACCAAATACGTGCATGAATACCAACCTTTAACATACACCTGGTGTGACAGTGAACCACGTGATGTTATCCTCATAATCACAGTCTCATTATTTAATTATGTAATACTTCATATACAAATAAATGATCTTTCAATAAACTGCATTAGATGGAAGGACATATGCTGTATTGATAGAAACAATGTCATTTTATTATATCTGTTTGAAAATTTATTGATACATCTAAAAATGCAACTTATTTCCCTGCATGCTAAGCTATCACTTCTAGTTCACGTTGTTTATTTCAATTTTCAATAGTTTGCATGTTATTTGAATAAACATTATTTCGGCCCCCCTGAGATAAGTGACCTGAACCCATTTATCTCTTAACTACAAGGTCTTCAAAACACTAACTGGGTTATCTTCAAAAAGGACTGCAGTCGTGAAGTTGTCATGTTTTATTAAAGTTTTTATGCTTGTAATTTATTGTGATAGATAGCTCTTACTTGCATGTCTGTGTGTTTTTTACATTTTCAGTTGAGATAGTTAACAGATATTTTTTTTTAAGTAATATGTAGTTTAAAATATGTGCTATTTAGATAGAGAGGGGGGTAACCTATGGGGCCACAATAATTCTTTATTAGCTCCTCTTGAGTGTTGGAATTTTGATTGATTTCAAGATACCTTTTTTATGGCCTCATAAGCATTTTGGCCACACAGACCAGAGTCTAAAGCCCATCCTATAAAGAGATCATATTGTACTGTGAAGGAGCTGTAGCATCATGCCAGCTGTGTCACAGTGCCACAAATTTTTTTGCCCCTTTCTGATTCCTGGTGTTCTTGCATATTTATCACACTTAAATATTTTGGATAATCGAACCCAACGTTAATATCTCACAAAGACAACCCAAGTAAATACAAAGTTCAGTTTCTAAATGATGATTATATTTATTAAAGGAAACCACGAGTCAAAACGCGTCCGTTTCTATTGTCATTGCTGTTTTCCTTTTCTACCATTTTTTATCTTTTCTTCACCTGCAGAGATCGCTCTCTGTAAAGGATGAAGAAATTTTGGTGTACCGGCAGATAATCAGCGATCTGATGGAACAGCTGCGTTCACCACAGCTTGACTTGGATAAAAGCAACATTCTTGCCTTGCAGCAGGTGGGAACATTATGTTTTTAGATTGGATAAGCGTGAAGGAAGTGTTACATTAGTAATAAAAAGTATCTAATGTATGGCATTACTAATTCTATCATAATCATTACTATACTCCCCCTTTTTTGTCCCTCATTCTATTATTATTATTATTTTGTTTTTTCATTTCTTATTTTTTCTTCTTTCATTCATTCTTTACCATCTATTACAATTTATTTTTTATTATTGATTTGCTTTTTTTTCTTTTCCCCCTTCCACTTTAACTACTTCCTTTCATATACTGACCTACATCAGTCTATATTGCATCCTTTTAGTGTCCCCACTCCCGTCTTTCATATATCTATACATTTTAATCCCAACTTAAATTTTCAACCTGTATCCCCACCTTTCTATTATGTTCCCCAAAACAAATACATTCACCATTCACACCCCTGCACACATAAATACACACACCCACCCACATGAGTTAAAACAGAGCCTCCCAACACCTTCAAACTTAAAATATCTAAATGTTATGAGTTCCTGCTTTGCTTGTCTCTTCCTTGTCTTGTTTTCATCCTCTGTATGTATCCCATGCGTGTTGTCTTTCACTTATCATGATCTGTTTTGCATCACTTAAAAAAAAAAAAGATTGAATAAGCGTGTGTAGACTTAAGTATGTGAACACAAATATTTAAGTACTGTACATAAAAGAAGCTTCACATGAAGGTTGCACTTATATGGTATGATGATGATGTAGTCATATTTTGGACACCCTTCATTCACAATATTAGCTCTTACTGGAAAAAGGAACTGTTTTGCTTGGAGACAGCATAAACTTGGATTTCTGTCACATGAAAGAACAATTTAATTTATCCCATCCATATGTTACCGTATACATACTTGCCAGGTTAGGCATTTTTTTGACTTGAATCCCAGCCTGATTCCAGGGAATGGTGTTATTCTAATAAACTGTAGTTATAGTTGTTTACATAAAGATGCCTGAAGATTAGGGTTATGTCTCGTTAATACTGTGCCTGCCAGTGCAAGCACCGCCTCTTCTCTTCAACCAACCACAATGCACATCTCATCGATTCCTTCAGCCCAACCCCTCCCCCAATGATTGTGGGGGCGTGTCCCAAGTGAAGCCTCATCACATATTACTGTGTGTGAAAACCTTGCATGTGTATGGTGTCAATATCATTACGTTACTGCTCCAAAACATGTTGTTGCCTCGCAGACCCAGAAGCTAGAAAAAGAGAATTCTCAAGAAATAGATGCATTTATTTGAATATAGAGGCAAGTATGCAGGTTTCTTCTTGATATGAACATTTTCATTCACCCATAGGATCAGGGGCTCTATTTTCATAGACTAATAAGACTTTATAACCAAAAGCCTTCCTACAAACTTTAAGACGCTTTGTCCTGTTATTTTAGATCACCACATTCACAAAAATACAATCTTGACAAAAAGACTCACTACACAAAGACTCACTCCTTCATCCAACTCACTTTATCATCCAATATGCCATTTAGAAAATATTTATATATTTGAAGAAAGGGTGAAGCCACCAGGGCAATCTTCAGCCACACTCGCTTGAGTCAAGGATTTAGGTAAAAAGACTTTATTATTTCAGGGCATATCTACTAAAAATTAAAAGTCACTTGGAAAGCTGACTGTTTCTACCACACAGGGTCTTCATCAGGGCGTGAACAAATCACTGACGTCAGTGTCAGTATTTTGTCTTATTAAACACAACTGATAATGCTTCAGAATTTATGATCAGGGTCTGCTACATAAAGTATTGAAATGGTTGTTACATGGTTTTGCTGTAGCCCCACTCTGTTTAAGAGGCTAGTAGCAACTCTTACATCTCGTGTCCTATCTTTTTAGAGTTTTACATGCTGTATCATACTGCCCTTATTGCTTCTGCATATGAATATAGTTCTTTGTCATCCTGCCTCCTACTGTTAAAGGGCAGTATTAACTCATACACACACTGCTCTGTGGCACTTCTTTCTCTAATCTAATGCCATTCCTGGGATACTCAACATTTCTGCCGTGCTACAACACACTGCACAGGTTTGCTAACGTTCGACTATTCCCACATACCACCAATTGCGTCACACCCTGATGAGGGCCCTCCAGTGCTGCTTGCAGCCCTAGTTTCTAATTAATTTGCTAACAGAAAAGTATTGAATATTATCTAAATGCACTGTATCTCCAGGTCTTCCACCTGGTGCTGATATTGTACTGTACCCACCCTGCCTGCCTGTTCTATGTTGCGGTCCTTTCGGCCCTAGAGTTCACCAAACAAATTCTTGGTCTAATACTTCTGTTTCTTTGAGACTGATCATCTCCAGTTAATGCTTTCTAGACATGAACCACCACCACCACACGGTCATAACTGCATGAACCACCCACTGGGAGCCATGCGGACTTTCCTTTGGTCAGTTCTGTACTTGTCTCCTGGGTTATCCTATCATCTCAGTGGATGTCAGCTCTGTACCGAGGGACGTCCAGTGGTATGACACCACACTGAGTGGCTGCTGCATAATGGTTAAATATGTGAACAGGGTCATATTGGAAATGGGTCGTCACTGAGGTCAGCAGTTCACCTCTGTGTTTGCATACAGTACATGTATTTACACAGAGCCAGAAGAGAGCTTCCAACGTAACAGTGAAGGGAAAATGAGGACACTGGTTTGTGGCTTTTGACCTGATGATTGATTAGAAACTGGACTTTAGAATTAAACATCCACTTCAAAATGAACGAGCATAGAAATGTTTTTTTCTTTAGCTTGAATAGATATTACAATGTTTTTTTTTAATCTTTTATCCTATTTATTTGGTCATTTAGCCATGTCTGTACAGGCCAATAAGTGAACCCCAGACCAAACTTTTACATGTCTTTCAGGCCAAAACCAAATCATAAAGTCAAATTTAAGACCTGAAACTGACACCTCACAGTCTCAGAGGACTATATCAACCCAGTAAAGTGGCCACTTTTTCAGGAATATCTCTGTGCGAAGCCTGCTGGACATGTCACAGTCAACTGTAAGTGACATCATTAGAAAGTGGAAGCATTTAGGAACAACAGCGAGTCAGCCATGAAGCAGAGGACCACATAAGAAAGCCTGGACAATGCTTTACCTCCAAATTTGTGGCAACAGTTAGAGGAAGATCCTTTTTTGTTCCAGCATGACTGTCCCAGAGTACAAAGCAAGAACTATAAAGACATGAGTAAAGAAAATGAGTTCAGTGTGGAATAACTTGACTGGCCTGCCCTGGGCCCTAACCTCAACCCCATCGAGCACCTTTGGGATGAACTGGAACGGAGATTGCAAGCCAGCCTACTCATCCAACATAAGTGCCTGACCTAATTAATGCTCTTCAGACTGAATGGGAACATATTCCCTCAGAAACACTCCAAAATCTTGCTGAAGGCCTTCCAAGGAGAGTGAAGGCTGTTATAGCTGTAAAAGGGAGCCAATTTGTTTTTTAAATACATATTTGAAAAAATGTTGCAGAATACTTTTGTCTATGTAGTGTATTTAAGTAAGAAGAAGAATCATTGTCAGAACATTTGTCATTTCACATTGGGCATTACAACTGATTGAGCCTTCTTTGATGAGGAAGTTTGGACAGTTTATTGAGATTTTTCTGGTTATATTGATAACATCTAAATGTAATGCACTGACAAAGGATCGTTCTCTTCTTTCACCTAAAAATAGTTTATACTACAGGCCAACATTCACCTATTACACACACATAAAAGGCCATGAAAGGCAATGTTAAAAATCACAGTGTTGATTTTGACAGCTATTTTTAACCTTAGTCTTCGTCTTTAGAGTGAATGCTTTTTTAGTTTTGCCACATTTTAGTCATTCTACCCTTTTAGATTTAGTCGACTTTTAGTTGACGAAAACTCAAAAACCTTTTAGTCTAGTTTTAGTCCATAAAATTTTTTTATATTATAGTCTTAACTTTTAGTCTGAACATTTATTCTCTTGCTTCAATCTTGTACCAAACCATGGTAGTGTGATCTCTGCACTCTGCAAAACCTGTGATCCCTGCTTTCTACAGCTGAGAGGCAGAAGAGCTCCAGATGTACTGCATTTTGACAGATTTACCAAGAGTGGTGAAATATCATCAGATGAAAACAAAATTACATTTTAGTCTAGTTTTAGTCATCTAGATGAAAACTAAACTTAATTTTAGTCAGTTTTAGCCATCAAAGTCTATTTTTTTTATGGAAAAAGGCTGTTGATGAACCATTTCAGTCAAAGTTTTAGTCAACGAAATGAACACTGAGTTAAATTCAGAAAAAAATCACACACTAATGGATATGACTTCAGGAATAATCTACGGATTAGCATCCTGTTCAAATACACCATGCCAAATGGAGGTGGACATGCTGCTCTACCCATGAGCCACCACTCACTAGCTTTACTGAGAAAAACCATTAGATTGTGTTGTCTCCTTCATAACACAATTGGTGATACTTTCCTCACTGTGGTTAACTTATGCTGTCAAGCTCAAGTGTTTTATTCATCAAAAGATATAATGGCAAAGGCTCTATTAAAGTTGATCCACTGCTGCTCAAATGTGGATGGGTACAAAGTTCCAAAGGGGATTACTGTGAGTAAATCAAGCCATTATGTAAGTGTTATATAATTTTCTATCAAAAAATAGATTCACATTGAAATAGAGTTCATTAGACAACATTTTAGATATGGATTAACCAGCATGTATACATATGAGAGCATCACATGAAAGGTGCTGTTTCTATACAACCCTAGCTATGTTGGTACATGTAATCTGTTTGAAAGCAATGGTATCAAAAAGTTTTTAGAAACAGACAGAAAACGCCTTGTTAGACAGGTAACACTGTGACGTGTCAGGACACACATAGTGGCTTTAGTGTGGGATGAGCTTTCTATGAAAATTTGGCTGTTTATTTCTATTTAGTCATGTATACAAGCTTTGAAGTGGTTTCACCTCTTATCAGTATTGCATCAGAGTCAAGTGATGCTTGATGTTCCTACCTGATGAAGTAACACTAATGTGTGTTCTTGTTTTTGTGTGTTCATGGCAGATTGTCTGTAAATACCTGCTGAACATGGACCTTCCATTAGCCGTAGCATCACGGTGTCTTTACTAATTATGCTAGCACACACCACTTTGAGTTTGTAATAAGTTAAAGCAGAAAAGCAGACAGACACTGAAATTTGTCTGGGAAATGTAATCCAGGTGTGTTTGTTTTTGGTAGAAATGCTTCAGATCTAGACTAGTGCATGTCACAGCACTTCTTAAATGCTGAATTGACATTAACCTTGCAAAGCAGATTGATTGGAAAGATGTCTGTCATCAGGCAGATTCATCTTGCAAAGCTCCAATCTGAAATGATCGTGCCAGGTCTGAGAATGTACTGGACCCATCAGTGTCATTTGAGGAGAATGGACGTGGCTCATTTAGACTGAAGGCCAGTAGCAATGGCTGCCGCCTATGTAGCGATTAGCTGGGATGTAGCTGTAGAATAGTGACAGTTTTATCAGAAATTAACAATATTTCTTTATCAAAAAAGAGCAAAGAACAGCACTAAAAGTTTTCATGAAGACATCCTTGCTCCTCTCCCATCATGCTTCAGCATGAGTTTGGTGTAATTTAGTTGCACTGTGAGCAAGTTTATAGCTGCTGGTGGAGCGATCAGCTTGGATGTATATCCACACTGGCAGATTTATCAGAACAGGACCATATTTCTATGTTAAAACAAGAGGAAAGAAGTTAAAAGAACTGCCCAGAAAGGTTTTTTTTGGCAGAGAATTGCATTTAATTCTTCCCATATCTGCTTCAGCATGAGCTTTATCCTCCAACAAGCTCCAAAGTTGATAAACTACATCCTGACTTACTTAGCTGTGCATGCTGACTACCTCATTTGGTCTTTCCTCTCTGTTTGTAATGATGTAGCAGACAGAACATTTGTAATGTTTTTAAAAGACATGCTCTTTCCGAACACTTTGTTTGGGAGGTTTTCCAAATGAATGTGAAATATACCCTTTGCAATGGAGAAATGAAAACTCAAACACTGGCCATTGAGTGAATTTGTGATTTTTAGATATTTAGTCTCCATGTGCACATTAGACTTGCTAATACCACATTGATGCTTGGTCTTGGGAATTCCCTGGTGTTCTCTTTCACATTAATTCTTGCCATTTATATTGCTTCAAATGGAGGCTAATGTGCTACTATGCGACCAACACACTCTTAAGCCCAGTTCAGACCAAAATTGTGATGATCACCTCTGCTTCCGCTCAGTGCCATTCTTAACACCGGCGACACTCCGCCGCAACTGAAGGATTGTCAACTGTTTTTGATCACTGTGAGGTAAATTTCCCAGATCAATCAGCCATGGTGGTCTAAGGGCCATTAAAAGTATTATAAGACAGAGATTTGTGACGGAAAACAGTAAACCCCAACTTCCGTCTCTGCTCTGGTTCGGAGCCAGGCAGCTGCACTCTGATCAGAAGCATCCTGGAGCAGATTTTACTGCCTAATTTTTCAGTATTTGAAGCTTAATTATATAAACTTGGAGATGTTTTTCATGACTAAAATTTGGCCTGGTGGTTCATAACACAGTGGCATGTCATACAACAAACCTAATATAAAAGTTTTTTGTATCACTTAACTGGGACTTTAATCTGATTCTGGTTACTGTTCAAGTATTTGGGGTTCATCTTCTTAAATGAGTAGATGTAAACTGTATGATTACTGTTAAAATTCAGACTTGTGGTTCCTTGTATATATACAACTACTATGTGAGAACTTTCTTAAGAATGGAGACCCTCTGGTCACCAGACCACATCCTTTCCCTCATAATTACTGTTAATAAAATCTGAATTACAGTGAATAAAGAGCCTTACTTTAAATCTGTGACATCCTAGAATGAAAATAATCTCTTCAGCATTGCAAATAACCCCTCTTTTAAACCAAAGCCTCTACTATTTGTGCCAAAAGCGTGTTAAATGACCCACAAAGCTGATTTATGTATCCGAGCAGTCTCCCAATGATGAAGCACCAGGCAATGACTTTGCAGTTTTTAAGGAATTGGGTCAAACTTAACAGCCACACATGCACCAAAACATCTCACAGAAACATGACCCAGTCATTTGCTCAGAAAAAATGGATACCATATGGGTCAGGTATTCCCAGACATGTTTTGTAATTCTAGTAAAAGAGAAGGCCATCAAGGACATCTACAAACCCCAGAAAGTTGAGATTGTCTGTAAAATATGAATCAAAACTGAAACAATGAATTGTATATCCTTTATACCTGTATTCAGTTGACAACAGCACAAAGACAAGACACACGATGTTCAAACTTGTGAACTTTATCTTTTTAAAAATATACTCATATCTCAATTTGACACCTTAAACACAGTTCAGTATAGTTGGGACGGGAGTATGTTTACCACCTTTTCATCTGCATCACTCTGTAAGCGTCTGTGGACTGAAGAGACTTAATGTTGGAGTATTGAACGTGGACTTCTTTCTCATCCTTGCTTCATGTACATCTCAAGTCACTCAACAGAATGTATTTTGAACTTCATAATGCAATATTACATTTTAAGTTGTACACAGAGGTGGAGTGCATACAGGCCAGTCTAGTGCCTGCATTCTTTTACTGTGAAGCCATGCTGTTGTAACTCCTGCAGAATGTGGCTTGGCATTGTCTGATTGAAATAAACAGGAATGTCCCTGAAATGGACGTCAATAGATGGAAGAATACATTGCTCCAAAACCTGTAACAATCTGGCTGGATCTGTTCCTCCGTAATCAAAAAACAATTGCCACAGAGAAATTTCCTAATGTTCTCTTCCTCATTTGTTTTTGCTGTTAATTTTGTTTCAAATAGAGGCCTATGCTCTTCTAAATCCCACTCTTTATTTCAGGGTTTCTTCCTTTCTAACATACTGTACGATAAGCAGATTGGTGAGAATAATGCCAACATGAACAGTTTCATCCAAACCCACCCCCTTTGATCTGAGGTCATATGAATTTGCTCAAGTGTGATACATGAGTAATATTGGTGCATTAATCTTGGCAAACTCAGACACTCATGAGTTAGAGCATTAGTTTAGTGCCTGCACTCTTTTATTGTGAAGCCATGCTGTTGTAACTCCTGTGTGTCCCTGTGTTGTTAAAATAAACAAGGATGCCCCTGAAGAGAAGTCATCTGGATGGAAGCATATATTGTATAACAATAACATGCATGCTATTTACTCATTTGCACAAAAACTCAAGAGCTTGCTGCTACTCACAATCAGTGAGTCACAGTCACCCCCATATCAAATAAGACTGACGGAAAAATACTCATCATGACAGTGGTAGCTATGCAGCATATAATGATTTTAAGCTTGTTTTCAAAGCTTTTTCCTGTCATAAATGTATCTTGTGGGATAAATTCATTGTTAGTTTTTATGGTATTTTCAACAGTACAGTCTCCTCTCTAAGTTTTAATCACTCCATGTTCACCAACTTTATCTGTGCTCTTTGTCCCTCTTAGGAGACTTCCAGGCCTCACTGGTGTTATTTTACTCAAAGGGACTGTTAAATTTACTGATGCTGGACACGGAAACTCCACATCGCCGGGGAAAAAAACAGCTTGACTGGCAGGCGATTATGTAAGGAGTCGTTTTCCACAGATGTTTAAATTCAACCCGTCCCCCCCCCACCCTGTCTGCCAACCAGCACTGTACGCTGAAGTTCACTGAACGTATAAAGCACTGAAGGAGGTGGGATACCTTTAAAAGATGACTCAGACTTTTTCAAACAACAACACTGTCAGTGTTTTTCCCGCTGTTTGTCTTCCTGATGTATTGACTGAACACAATGTGACTGCTATGTTTGGAGGCTCAGATGTGGGCAACACTGACAAACAGGAAATCATAACATGTTTTGAGGGATCAGCTTTAGTGTGTCAGAGCTGTCATGAATAAGTAACTTTTTGTTTGAGCAGCATTCATGTATACAGGTGGGGGCTGATGACTTGCTGCTATGCTCGCTGTACAACTGAGGTCAGAATTTATGACCTTATTTAACTTGTTCTATGCCATGAAGAACTTCAATTAAATATTCAATATCATGTAATTCATTATGTTTATGGAGGAGCTGCATGGTGCTGCAGTGGTTAGCTCTCACCTTACAGCAGGAAGGTTCTTGGTTTGAATCCTGACCTTTCTTTTTAGAGTTTGCATGATCTCCCAGTGAATGCATGGGTTCTCTACAGGTACTCCTGCTCCTCACACAGTCCAAAAACATGCTCATTATTCTGAGTTGTGATTCTAAATTATCCATCGGTGTTAATGTGAGAGTATCTGTAATTGACTGCCAGACTATCCAGGGTGTATCCTGCTCCTGTCCAGTGGCAGGAAATCAGCCCCAAGCCCCCTGCAATCCTAAATGGGACAAGCTGCATGGATGATGGATGGATGCTTTTGGAGATCAAAGTCCTTTTTTTGCAGCGGTAATGAAAAAGTACCAAAGACACCAGTCAAACTGAAAGACAAGAGCTATATTTATCATTAATAGTTGGCATTGCTCCTTTTATGGTAAAAGAGGAGGAGTGAATAAAAAAGTACTCCCAACTGGCTTTTTTTTTTTACTCCAGAGAGATTTATTGCCCCGTACTGTACATTGTTTTGGTTTTCCAGCCTACAGTTTTCCAGCTACCAGACTCACACTGTTGCTGTTAACCACAGCAGCTAGGGAACAACATGTTCCTCTATTTAGGAGGAAAACCATCATAAAACATACATCATTATAAATTTATTATAAAAAGTTATGATAACTAAAAAATTTAACAGAAATCCCTCCACTGATGCTGCTGCTTCCACTCTTATATCCCTTAACTCAGTTTATTACTCTGCTCTTTAGGTTTCTAACAGGAGATCCTCATCATTGTCCCTACATTGTAGTGTTTACTTTTAGTCCAATCATTTATTCTCTCACCTGAATCTGGTACCAAGTCATGTAAGTTGGCTCTATGCATCCTGCCAAATCTGAGGTCCCTGCTTCTACAACTGAGAGGCAGAATAGCCACAAATACGTTTGAGAGATTTACCCACAATTTTTTGTCATCGGGATCTATTTTTAGCCAATCTTCATCTAGTCTTCTCATGGCAAAAGGTTGTCAACTAACACTTTTTGTCATAATTTTAGTCAAAGAAATTAATACTGGCACCATGTTGGTAATAAATTTCAATACTGATGCGACAGACACAGGTTGCTAGCCCCTTTATGGCACACCATTAACCTTGGCACAAGCTGCTGAACTAATGGCTTCCTAACAGCACATGCTGTTCAACTAAGAGCATATGTCTCTGACTTTCAGCACATGCCACTGCTCTCCAAGTGGGACGCCACTCTTCGATCTTGCTGTCTACCTTCTGTGTACAAAGCTTAACAATTTTTCCTCTCAGCTATTGCTCTCATGCACAGGTTTTCTGACCAAAAAACATCCTTTTTGATTTTTATGCCTAAAATGTAACTCAAAACAAATCTTTGGTTTGGAACAATGACAAAAGGCTGTTTCAACTATGTGCTGATAGCTCCTCTTCTGCACCCACTCTGCAGCAATGATGATGGGCATATAAACACATGTATAGAGTTACTTTAATGGCATTTTTTATATTACTTTTAGACATTGTTTTGGTAGTTTATGATGGAAATGTTCATGGAACATACACATTTTTTCTCTAAAGATATGTACAGTCCACTCTTATTTACTTTATATTTCATAATAAACATTTATAGTTGTGTTTTTTAGTAAGCCTACAATAATTTGTCGAATCTTAAGGTCGTTTCCATCTTTGTTGTCATATTGATGACCTCTCGTGCACTCTTTCATCTCTCTGACGCCAGCGTGCGCGTGACGCACTCCTACGTTGCCACTGAGGTGTCCCGCCGCGTGCAGAAAGCGTCCCTGTGCCCCCCCTCCTCCGTACTGTGATTGATTCTGTTAAGGGTTCGAGGTGGTATGGTTCTGGTTAGTGATGTAAGAGGGGTGTAATGGCACAACCCTCAGCCTCCACCAATGGAGATATGGGCAGGGCTCAACACCCATTTCCCGGGATTTTGCTATAAAGCCGGCTTAAAACATCAACTAGCTTCTTAATAATCCGAGCAAGAAAAATTAGCCAGCGCTGCACTTCAAAGACGAGACTTTTATAGATAAACAATGAGGTGAGTACATCTTTTTATCAGTTCTGGTTTATCGTTTTATCATTTGAAATAACGGTCTGTTAATATTGATGCTTGGTAAATAGATACACGTTTGGTCAAACGTGTTCATGATCAATTTAGGTTAAGAAGATGATCATTTTTTCTCTTAATGTATTTTTAACGTCGTTTTTAATGTAATTTCTGTCGATGTAAAGAGAGCAACACAAACATCAGGACGACTCAGTGACGTTTCAATGATATAATTTTAAATAAAGTTTTGATAAATATAGAAAGAAGTTTGAAGAAGCTGAAAATTCTTATCTTGGTGACGATTTTAAGTTAAAGTTTAAATTTTTTCTTGCATTTGCATTACCAAAAATCAAAGAACAGCTGTCATCCATAAATGTAGAAATACTACACTGTAAAAACGAATCGGCGTCTTGCAAAAGCTTTGATTTAGAAGTATGCTCAAGTTTAATACAGACATACCAAAACTATTTTAGTATTTATGGTATTTATTGTTTTAGCAGGCTCAGACTGGTGTTACTTTGGGTAGTTTTTTTTTTTTTTTTTGCAGCCAGCTGACACCAATCACAAAATAGATGTACAATGAAACAGAAAGAGAAACATTTTAAACATCATAAAACATGATACAAATTCAATAAAATATAAAAACATACTTACATACATATATCAACCAATAAATGAAAGTATCTATCTATCTATCTATCTATCTATCTATCTATCTATCTATCTATCTATCTAGCAGTTCCAGGATGGATAACAAGTCCTACTTGGTCCAGATGAATGGGAATGGAGTCCACGGCAAAAACAGCGTCAATGCCAAAACTCTGAATGGGAGTGGGGTGAATGGGAAGGTGGTTCACGGGAACGGCTTCCACCATGTCAGTGTGAATGGCTCTCTGTATCCGGCCAAAGCCAAGAGCCGCAGGCAGAGATGGTCAGTGAAGCCGTCAGAGATGGCCAACAACACTCTCAACCCCATCAGGGCCATCGTTGACGGGATGAAGCTCACCCCCAACCCTGACAAACCCATGATTGCTCTCTCTATCGGTGAGTGATCCACTGAATGGTTGAATTAGTCATTTATTCTGCTGGTTTTTAACAGTTTCTTATGTACCAATTCTATGGTATCTGTTTAAATCTAGAAGGATGTTTACCTTTGCAGTGTTAGATATTGG
This sequence comes from Cheilinus undulatus, assembly GCF_018320785.1. Classification (NCBI taxonomy): domain Eukaryota; kingdom Metazoa; phylum Chordata; class Actinopteri; order Labriformes; family Labridae; genus Cheilinus; species Cheilinus undulatus. The sequence goes on from NC_054873.1 coordinate 35,827,429, forward strand.
GTTTCTCACTCTGTTTTCTTGCAGGGGATCCCACTGTGTTTGGAAATCTGCCCACAGATGATAGCGTGCTTCAGGCCATGAAAGATGCCATAGACTCCCAAAAATACAACGGCTATGCTCCTTCAGTTGGTGAGTCACATTATCATGAAGTACATTATTCTTAGTCATCAAAGTTGCCCAATAATATCATTAACGGATGGCTAATGTACAAACAGTTGTTCTCTTAGTATTTACAATTCAAGCAGTCTTCTGCAACTGACATAAAATTCATTTCAAGCCAGCTATAATATCAAAAGTAATGTATAAAGGCATGTTTTTTTTAAGATTTTACATCAATGTTAGGTGACTTGACTTGTTCAGCCTTGTAACTTGAAATATTTGATACCAAATAATAATATATAACATGCTGATGTCTGATCATCTCTGCAGGATATCTGAAGAGCCGACAGGCAGTGGCCAACTTCTACAGCTGTGCTGAGGCTCCACTGGACGCAGAGGTGATTACTCCACCTTAATGTCCTACCTGTCTGTGTTCTCACATTGTAACAAAATCTAAAGAAATGTCTGCAGTCTAACATGTCATAATATCAGCAACAATGCTATAGACACTTCACTTTCTGTGGCAGGCTCATCATTTATTCCTTGTAATAAGATTGTTGTACATCAGAATACAGAAGTCAGTCCACCTTACTCAGCTGAATGACTCAGAGTCTAAACTGAAGTTCTTCCACCCTCCCTTCAGGATGTAATTTTGACCAGTGGCTGCAGCCAGGCCATTGACCTGGCTATCAGTGTCCTGTGCAACCCAGGGGACAACATCCTGGTCCCATGCCCAGGATTCTCATTATATAAGACCCTGGCCGTCTCCATGGGCATCGAGGTCAAACTCTACAACCTGCTGGTCAGTAAGAGGCCGACCTCTGCTTTATTTCACCTTTACCTCCGCCTCTATTTGCTCACTTATCTCTGTTTGTCAGAAACTTACATGCTTGTATCTCAATTTGAGAGGAAAGAACTGAGGAAAAGTTAACAATTAGGGGAATATTCTCTCTGGCATCCATGTAACAGTCACCTCTGTTTGTCCTGAATGGAGTTTATTATTACCAGGCTGATCAACATGTTAAGAATCAGATTAGCTTAACTTCAATTTAGGACTTGAATTAAAGGGTAAAGTTTTGCTTATTTAAAGAATTTTAACTTTAAATTCACAGCATATTATCTTCTCAGTTATAAACAAGGAATTCTGAGTTGAATTTTTAGTGCTTTTATTGCTAATGGTATTTGTTGTTTGCACATTAGAGGCCTTTTGTTATCATTCAGATTAGGGGTCAAAGCCTGTTCAATTCTTTTTAAATGAACCACCATTATCCTGTTTGCTTTTTCATTTTTCTGTCCTTTTCATAATGCATCTCCTTTCTTTATGTTGTAAAATGGGATTAAATTGGTGGAAATAGTTTGCAGTTAAATCGGGAGCAGATCTTGAACTGTTAATCTAAATATAAAAAAAACTATACCACAGACATTTAAAGGAATCCACCTAACTGGCCATGTGATAAATCCTTGTAGACAGTTATTTTAATTGTATAGTGTTAATTTCCTTACCATACAAACATTTATCTGACATATGTAGCTGACTGCGGGTCAATTAAATGACAGAAAGGTCATAAGAGGAGAAGTGTCAATGAGGCCAGTGATGGCTGGAGAAAATAGGAAGATAAACATGATGAAAGTGTGTCCATCTTTGGTGTACTGTATAAACACTGTAAAACAGTTAACCACCGCTTGCTGGCTTCTAGGGACACAATACCTTTCACCCTCTTGGATGCTCTCCAACATCACATTGATTTAACCGCATTTCAGACAGACTTTGTGACGCTGTGTCTGTCCTTGAACATCATGAGTGAGCTATCATGCACAGCAAAGTTTGTGCTGACATACTTTTGATTTTTCAGCCTGAGAAGTCATGGGAGGCTGACCTGCAGCACCTGGAGAGCCTGATCGACGAGAGGACTTCCTGTTTGATTGTCACTAATCCGTCCAACCCCTGTGGCTCTGTTTTCAGCAAGGAACACCTGCAGAAGATCCTCAAAGGTGAGCCACAGCTCTGCCAGACATTTTTACACAGCGTTAAGCTTCATGTACATAAAAAAAATAATCACTGGCTCTTCTAATTCTTAGTGGCCTCCAAACACTGCCTTCCCATCCTGGCTGATGAAATCTACAGCGATATGGTGAGTGCAGTTACTCCTCTGACCCGCAGTTAGACCAGCGAGGCACATTTTTCTGTTTCATTTTGGTGGCATTTGGCCGGGTTCTGGATGGTCAGCACAGGGGGGATTATTGGAGATGTGCAGTGAATGAGGCCTGGAAACAGAGACCAGTAAGGCCTGCACACTGGATGAGCAGCGGGGCATGGGGGTCAGTGAGGGCAAGCAGCGGTTGCTAGCCACAGGGATAGAATAGATGCTCAGGCAGTGTGGGTGCTCATAGCTGGTGTTCAGTGATTTATTACAGTATTCCTCTTTTTATCGCTGCTGCTCTGCATATAAACCTGACCTTATATGGGATCATGCAAATTACCCATTTATATGTTTGATAATATCATGACTCTCTGATCGATTGTATCACAACTGAGTGCAGTTTTACCCATTTTTAATTGAATGGTGTTCCAAAATGAAAGACATTAAAATTATAGAAAAATAGCACAGGTACTCTCTGAGATATGTAAAATGCCTTTTAATTTAAATATGATGAAAGACCAGTTGACTTTGCTAGAGAATGTTATGTACATGATTGTACAAGTGACAGACACACTGATCTTGATAGGGAATTAATTGTTGCAGAGTGCAACTGTACTTTGCGATAGTTAATCCCAAAAATCAGATAATTTAACAAGTTGTTAACTCTGGAAGATCCTTTCTTGATGAAGTAACCGAGCCATGAGTCTCTCCTGTATGTTCAGAGTAAATGAAGCCACCAGGTCTGAAAGCTAAGCCTATGATAAGATGGCTCAAAATGGCTTTTTTTCCCCCTAATGACCAGCAGGGGGAGACTCTACTCAAAACAAAATGAGGTCCGTTTGAATGTAAGAACCAGAAAACAAGCGTAAGTCTCACTGATTTTAGCACTTTCTTTATTACGATACAGCCTTCTTTGCTAGTCTTCTTTAGTGAAACACAATGCTGTTTGCTAAAAGCTTGGGTAAAAATGTGATATATCTGAGTTTGCATCAGAGCAGTGGTTCCCAAAATCAGAGTCAGGAGAGAGGGGTTGCAAGAGACCTTCCACAAAACAAAGGTCATTTTTAAATGATTTTAAAATGGACATTTTACAAATTGTTGTACAAATATATGCATACAGTTGGTGCAATTTAAGATAAAGCCATGGTCATCAGGTGAGATTTATTCTGAAATAAATGTTATGTTTTTAAAAATCAATAAAATGTAAGTCTGCACACGACTATTCTTGAATGTGTACGGCTGTGTGCACCAAGATTATTGTAGTGAACTAAAACTAAAATGAAAATAAATAGTTTGGAAAACATGAAAACCTACTAAAACCTTATTCTGTGCTTACAAAACGAACTAAAATGAATTAAAATTAAGAGATAAAATGTCTTTAGTTTTAGTCAGCAGGCTAACTGACATGTACAATTTAACTTGGAGAAAAAAAAGTCCTGATTTTGACTGAAGAAGGCCTCGCATAACAGTAATTTTAGGGCTTGAGTTCTGTACAATCCTTAAAATTCAATAAATAAAACAAAATGTGAAGAGCCCTTTGGGCCTCATTCCGGACAAGTATTGCATATTGCAGAAAATACACCCTAAAACTGACACTAATAACAATAAAAACTAAACTGAAATTTTAAACAACAGGTAAAAACTACATAAAAATACAAACTAATGAAAATCAAAAGCTGTTATACTCCTATTCTTTAACTACCTCCAGTGACAGTGGGGGTCCCCAGTGTCTGGCACCATTTATTTGGGGGCTGCTCTAGGATGTGCTAGGATGTGGCTGGATGTCAAAGACAGGTTGATACTGTGGAGGGCTAATAAACCTTGTTTTTTGGTCTGTACTATTTTTCAGTGATAATATGTAGATTTTGGTCTTTTTCAAGTCCTCGGGAGTTGTTGTTTTCATGAGAAATCAGAGCTGTTATCTCAAGATAGCACGATAAATAGGAGTTAGATCTCAAGTAAACAACCAAAATTTACCCCTTATCACAGGATAACAGTAAAATTAAATGGACAGATGTAACTGGTCTGCTTTGTGCAAGCATAACTTGCAGTGGCAGTATAAATAGTGAAAAAGGCTGAGTGGCATCAGCAGTTTGGTTACTGAAGAAGGTTTCTGCCACAGTTTGGAGAGGAGTTTCAGGTCCACCAATTAACAAGACAAAGAGGAGGAACTGAGGTTGGTCCTATGCCTTGTGACAAATAGCCACAGTGGAGGGTGATGGGACAAATGTCCCATCTGTCAAATTGATTACAGGCCAATCAGAGCAATAAAGCACACGCCACAGTGGGCATGCCCAATGAACTTAAACACAGTTGTGGCTGTTAACTATTACCGGAGCCAGTTGGTACAGAAGATTGGGAGGAGATCAAACACATTTTTTCCACCAAGAAAATCTTTCAATGTCATTATTTTCTCCTCTTTCAATAAAAATTTTGATCAGTTCTGATAAAGCTGCCACTGTACCTACATCCAAGCTAATAGCTCCACCTGTAGTCATTGTATACCAGCTTACAGTACAAGTAAACCCTGGCTGGCCTGGCTGTAAATATCATAAACTCATGTCAAACTCGATCAGGAGAAGACCAAAAAATATTTTCCAGCAAGAAAAGATTTCAATGCGGTTCTTTGCTCTTCTTGTAATAGTCTTGTACGCTTCCAATAAAAACTGCCCTTACAATAAACATACACACCCAGTCAAATCACTACACTGGTTGCCACTGGTTACCATCTTGCAGTGCGTATGCTTGTAGTTGTAGCTAACGCCTTGTCCTCCTTAAATGATGCTGATTGGGACGGCCCGTCGTCAGACTGGGAACAACTGTTTTAGATTGGAGCTTTGCATAGAGGATCTGCCTGATGACATACAGGAAATCAGTTATACAAGGTTACTTTTAGCTTCACAGATGAAATTTCAACATCTCCATGCGTTGGAGTAGAGCCAGGATGAAGGGTCCAAAAGACAGAAGTTTGAATCTAAATGTTGACTAAGAAAAAACAACATCATCAGAACATTCAGTCCAAAACGTCATTGCTGGCCTTGACAACTGTGTACTGGTCAATCTTTGGCTGGAGGTCATGCAAACAAGTATGAACGCACGTAGACTCCTATTCACACACACAGACAGGAACAAACAGGTACACTCATGTTGTTTGCCAACAAATAACACTCAGTCTGCTCAACAGAGAGCAGATAAATCAAGCCTAAAGGCATCTTTCAGCCTTTGAATTGCTTCACCAGTTATGTTTTGTCCAGCATTACCCTTTTTATTACATTCTTGGTGCCTTTAATAGCTTCTTTTGAAAAAATATAATAAATGTGTGTAAGACTATAATGGCTTGGGCTTGGTTTGACCAAGTGAGAGTATAATGCAAGTCTGGATCTTGTTTTCTATTTCCAATTGAATGCATCCCTTTATTAGTTGTAAGCAGAGAGTGAATGTTAACCATTGGATTTTTTTGCCTCTTGATGGTTTCGTAACATTTGTTGTGAGTGGAAAAGTTTAGAGTCGAGGTTTGTTGAGTGCATCCACATCATCCTCCTCACCACATCAGACCGTTTCAGATGAAACGCAAGCAGACCAGAATGACTTTGCACTTTTTGCCTGCATGTGGTTGCACTTAATGCAGATGTTGGGTTATGTAGCTGCAGAAACACGGCAGGAATGGGGGGGGTTGGAGGGTGGAGCGCTGGATGGGGGTGTGGTAGTGAGGCCTGTTTTTTATGACTGTAGCACTAGGAGGCTAAGGGGCCACAGAGTCTGTGAACCTCACCAAGCTCAGTCAGTGGGACATTATCCCCCTGGCTCTCTTTGCCATACGCTTAAGCAGTAAATTATGTTTTCACACGCACATTTGCACAGTTTGTCCAGATGTGCGACCTGTATATAAGCTGTAAAGTCAGCCATCATTACTATAAACCTGCAGAGCAAACTGTTTCTCCTCTTTAATCGACACATTCGTACTGAAGCCGTAGTTGCTCCTGCTGTATTGTTCATGTTCAGTTTTCTGTTGCTCACCCAGCTTCCCCTCTCTGCGCTGATCATTATGTTTTTACATAACACCTCAATTTGAGTGTTCGCACATGTCAAGTGAGCTGAGACAACCACAAGCCAAAAACTGTTTTGACTTGGAGAGCCATGCAGGCGCATTTATTGTACAGGCACATTACAATGTACATTGCTGTTATGTCATTCATCGCGGTCCAGCCAATAGGATGCGGGGCAGTTCCCCACTCCACGTCAAAGATCCTGCTTGGCTTTAATGAGAACCATCTTTGTGTGGGTGGAGCGTAGCATACTGTGGTTACAGTAAGGTTCGACCCTGGACGGTTCCCCTGAACTCCCCCTCTGTCTGTACTCTTTCCTTATGTTCCTGCTCTGGTTTCACCCTCATATACACAGTCAATATTATGTAATATGATGATACACATGTTTCACCAGTGTTTTGTTGAAGTTTTGAAACAAATAGTTTCATTTGTAATAAGAATAGGTGCTGAAAAACAAATAACAACTGATCATTCACTTTATTTGAGATAACTGGGGTGGGATCTGAGATATTACAGTCACAGTTGTGATGATAACATTAGGATAAATGACTTTTTTAATGTTAACAGAACACCAGAGAAGACAAATTATTCTCTGTCTGCAGTTTATGCAGCTCATCCCCCTCCCATCAGGTCACTGGTTTTTGATCACACCTTCACCTTTTTTAGATTGACACTGAATTCTCCTCTTAAAGATTAAAAAACAGATCAACCTCACGTGTGTGTTTTCACATGTGTACCACAACGTTACCCCAACACATCAAGTGTATTAAGACACAAAGTTTGGATTTCACTTTACAAGAAATTTAAGGTTTTTGAGCACATGGGAGAAACATTTGAGACCTTTTGGCCTACTCTTTTCACTGAACTGTATGTACTGCTCTTGACTCTATGTGTATCTATGTAAGCAGTGAATCATTTTAGAAGCATCTTAAACTAAAGATTTAAAGCCCTTTATCGATCAGCATTTAAAGCCCCTTTGAGGAGTTTGGAGTTGTTATGAAACAGACTGAAATTGATACTGATGTCAAGATGATCAGGATGAAGACTGGTTGTCTCTGCAGAGTGATTTTTAATCTATGTAACTTCTGACTCTTGGGAGGTGTTCATTTCCATTTGATCATAAGAACTTGTAGCAATTTGTACATTTGACTCTACAAAGACAGGGGGATATGGCTTTTTTTTCTTAACCACAATACTGCACTGTTAAAAATTTGACCATAATTTCACAAGAAATTATTTTTCTCCTTAAATTACTTCTCTCCTCTTTTTTCACCGTGACTACAGACAAGGCGTTTAGGAGCATTGTGTCCCGGTCTGTAGTTTAAAATCTAACAGTCGGAGTGCTGCATAAATTTGAATTCTATAACTATAAGTAATTACCCGTCATGCATTGTGAAAGCCTTGTTACATTTGTTTACTGTGAAAATTTACTGTAGAAGCCTGATGATATTCACATTAACAGAGACTTACTATGATATTACAAATAATTACCAATAATGCTTAAAAAAAGCCTTACTACAGTATTTTAGTGTGAGAATTTATTTAAAAACCTGGTGGTTTCTAACAGTGTGGCTAATGTAAAGGACAAACTAGCTAAAGAGATAAGAGGTCCTGCTTTAAGTCAGCCAATCTTTTTTTGCATAGCACTAATTTATAACAAATCTTATCTCAACACGCTGTAAAAAAACAAAAAGGAGCAGGTAGATAGCACCTTTTACACTCTTTTTTATACAGAATCCTCACAATCCAGCTGCTTCACAGGAGCTTAAAGCTTACACATGACTCTGGATTATTCTAAAGTTTTTCCTCTTTTTTCACTCTTACCTGCAGGTGTTCCCAGGTTGTGATTCTCCCTCCATGGCAACTCTCAGCAGTGATGTTCCCATCCTCTCCTGTGGTGGTTTGGCTAAACGCTGGCTGGTACCGGGCTGGAGGATGGGATGGATCCTCATCCATGACAGGAATGATATATTTGGACCTGAGGTAGATAGACTTTTCATATCTTTATTTAGATACAGGGTTACAATGTCATTCAGCAGACGCTTTTATCTAAAGTGATGTACATATAGGTAGACAGGTGTTCTAGGAGTTAAGTGCCTTGCCCAAGGGCCCAAAATGGATATTGATTCTGTACTGACTGGGATATAAATAGAGAGAAAATAACAAGACTAGATCAGGGTACTGATACATTTAACTTACTGATACATAATGTACGATATATCTCCACTGTAGATTCGACAGGGTCTGGTGAAACTGAGCCAGCGTATTCTAGGAGCCTGCAGCATCGTCCAGGGAGCTCTGGAGAGTATCCTCAACAACACACCTCAGACTTTCTACCACGGGACCATCAGCTTTCTCAAGGTAATCAGGGGGAAATCATATCTTATTTTACACAATATACCTTCCTACTATTTCTGTTTTACTGCTAATACACCATTTATACCCTGGACAGTAATTCATATATGAAGAATATGCAAATGTTAACAAAGGGGTTAAAGGTTCAAATACATTAAGAAGATTTTTTTCATCTTGTTCTGTTTTGACCTTTTTGTACTTCTCAGTATCACCCTTATATGTAGACTGAGTCACAGTATTATGTTGTATATGACACTGACAGGATGGTTTATCGTTGTCTTCCTCAGTCTAACTCAGAGCTTTGTTTCAATGAGCTGTCCTCCGTCCCTGGACTGAACCCTGTGATGCCTTCAGGAGCCATGTACCTCATGGTTAGTACTACAAATGTGCATGAGATTGTATGAAAATTATGAACCACTGGTGTTTACATGAACATGTAAAAGCAAGCGTTTTGAGGGCTTTGCCCTTGAATTTAGTCAATTCCAAATTTAGCCATGACCTCTTTTACCTTTGCAGTGAGTGACTATGATACAGTCTTTGTCACAGACTGGTATTTTGTTAGCTGGTCTTGGCTAGGTCAGTGCTTCCCCAAGTGTATACTGAGGACCACTTGTGGGCCCTGAAGTACCCCCAGGTACTTCAGGTGGGCCGTGAGAGGTTTTTACCTTATATAAAAACCATGAACATCATTTTGAAAATTAAAATCAAGTTTAATTGATCATAAAATGCTTCATTTCATGTTAAAATGTTTTTTAAGTCCAAGAAGTAAAAGAATAAAACTGGAATTTTTCGCTTACATATCATCCTAAAACATTTATTTTGTCTGATGTACAGAATGGGTGTCATGGTTTAACTGGTGCTGAATTAACTGATGACGCTCGATTAAACATTCTACAATGCTGCATTAATGCTACTAGGAAAGGATTTATGCTGTCACAGCCTATATTTAAGAGACTGATATAAGAAAAGAAAGAAAAGAAAAGAAAAAGAGACTTTGTAGAGGCCTGTTTAAACTAAATAAACACTGTTGGCTTTTTAATTGTACTTAATCACTGCCAACATTTTCTTGTTCATGTCTAATTACTAGGCACTTGCTTTGAAACCTTCTGTTTATGAAATGAAAATATAAAGGTAAATACTTTAAGTCTCATGTTAAGGTTGAATGAAGGTTTTGGTGGAGTTCAGAAGATTTCCAGGTGTCGAATTAGGCCACAGTGCACTGAAGTTCAGGAAAGGCTGGGCTAGGTTATTCACTGTTTGTAGGTTATTCACCCTCTTTCTTTTGCTCATTTCTCCAGGTGGGAATTGAAATGGATCACTTTCCAGATTTTAAGAATGATGTGGAATTCACTGAAAGGCTGGTGACTGAGCAGTCTGTCTTCTGTCTGCCTGCTTCAGTAAGACATCACTCCTCATTTATCCATCTGACCCTGCATTTGATACTCTTAAACTTATAAGAAAACGTGTGCAATCACTCTAACGGCAATGGTTCTGTCCTCTCCTAGGCGTTTGAGTATCCAAACTTCTTTCGCGTTGTGGTGACGGTGCCTGAGGAGCTGATGGTGGAGGCTTGTGGTCGCATCGCTGAGTTTTGCCAGCGCCACTATCGACCCCGCAGCCGTGACAGTAATGATCTGGATCAGTGATGCAGCAGGACCAGTCTGAAGTAATGGACCTTAAAGAGACCAAGAATGTCCACTTTATAGTGCAGATAGAGATGTAGAAAAGTGATGTCAAAACTGTGTTAATATCATCACCACTGTGGGAACAAGAAGCCTGGGAGCAGCGTTTAATGGTCCATTGATGGTGTAATTTTTGATGTAAACCATATGAAATGAGCAGACTTAATATTTATATTTTATACAAGTGACCTATGTTAACCTCTACTTATTTGTGCGTATTTATATAATTTGTGTAGCGTGTTCTTTGTCCATGCAGCATAACCTCTCAGACAACAACTAGGACCATAGACTGTTCATACTTGCCTTTATAAACGTTATATATCAGTAATCTTTGCATATTTGCTTTTGCTAGACATCAACTCTTAATGCATTGTAAGTTTGCATTTGCATGCTCTGTATCTCATCCATACTCTGTATATTGTTTAAGTGTACTGAACAGCACTTATGTATAAAGATATTTTTACAGGGAAAATTTGTATAGTAGTTTTGTTAATAGCAACCTAATAAAAACATGTGGAAATTGCTTGTTGATATTTTTGTAAAAAAAAAAAAAAACAACAACAAAAAAACCCATTAGGATGCACATTGTGGTTAGAATTAGTCTCTAAAATATTCAATATCTTCAAATTGAAAATAGTCAGTGTCTATAACAACCTTGAAATCTGACTCAGATGACCAAAATCATTTTAAACTCAATTATTTTTCATCTAATGTCATCCATTTTTAATCTCTCATAGTCTGCTTTATTCTCCACATGGCATTTAAATCTGACGTAACTCCAGTTTTGACTTTATAAATGTGCAGTACACAGATGGATCCTCTCACTGCAGCCTGTGAACTGTCAAACTGACCTGCATCTCCACTTAAGAAGATAAAATGAGCTTTAATCCAGGAAAAATTCTGATTGTTGGAAAGTTTAAGTTCCATATATTCTACATTCGTCTCATACAAATCGAAACATTCCAAGTTCTTTCTGTTTTAAACTTGATAACGACTTACAGCTCATGAAAATCTAAAATCCTGAGCCTTTAGTCTCTCACTCTGGTTCAGTTCACACAACCACAATCATGGGGAAGACTGCTGACATGACAAATGTCCAGAAGACAATCATTGACACCCTTGATAAGAAGAGTAAGCCACATTAGGTCACTGCTGAAAGGGCAGGTCTTTTTTCAGAGACTGTATCCAAATGTATTCATGGAGGTTGACTGGAAGAGAAAAGTGGTAAGACAAGGCGCATGAGCAACAGGGATGAGCTCAGCCTTCAAAGGATTGTCAAACAAAGCAGATTCAAGAGCTTAGGGGAGCTTCACAAGGAGTGGACTGATGCTGGAGTCAGTGGATCAAGAGCCACAACACACACATGGGTCCAGGTTCATTCTACTGAGCCATTCCTGAACCTGAACAGACATCAGCTTCTCACCTGGGCTGAGGGACCTGTGTCATCAGGAGTCAACATAGAGATGCTGCAGGAATAAAATTCATGTTTTTTTAAATTTATGAATATGTAAAATAAACAAACTGGTGAAGATTTTTGTCTTTTACTCCTTTAACTTCCTTGCCAGGACATTTGTATTTGAATATGTTGGCTTATTTCATAAAATCTCAGGTGTCTTAACTTAAATCAAGACTTTAAAAGCTAAGTTACAAAGGTCTGGACCGTTGCTCAGAGATGCAAAGTAAATTTTGAATCTCATTTGTAAATCAAGGGTCTCAGAGTCTGGGGAAAGATCTGAGAAGCCCAGAACCCATGGTGCTCAAAGTCCAGTGTTATCAGTTTCCACAGTCAGTGATGGTTTGAGGAGCCATGCCATCTGCTGCTGTAGGTCCACTGTGCTTTATCAAGTCCAGAGTCAACGCTGTCAGCTGTCTAAGATTTTAGAGCACTTCATGTTTCCATCTGCTGACTCGCTTTATGGAGATTCTGATTTCCTTTTTTTTTTTTTTTTTTTTTAAGCAGGACTTGGCACCTGTCCACAGTAAAGCTAAAACTATAAGAAACTGGTTTGCTGACCATGGTGTTACTGTGTTTGATTGGCCTGCCAAATGGTCTCAACCCCATGGGTTCTGGGGAAATGTCAAGAGGAAGAAGAGAGACACCAGACTCAACAATACAGACATGCTGAAGGCCACTATCAGAGCAACCTAGGCTTCTTAACGACTGATTGGCTCCATGCCATGTCGCATAGGATTTGAGTGCATAAATAATAATTTAAAAAGTCTTTAAATATTTCACTTTGTAATGAATTCATCTAGACTATATGGATAGATGCACCTGTAAGATGTGGAGGCTCAGAGTGGACAGGCTTTCATATTTTACCCCAAGATTTCCATGACTGAATTAACTTTTAATCAAAGCCAAACCAGCACTGTCATTCCAAAATGACAACGAAATAAATTATAATCCTGAGAAAACAACCACCAGTTACTCATAATCAAAAATGGAAGGCTATACACAAGATTTTGGAGTGTTTCTGTGGAAATTTGTGCCCATTAATTCTGTAGAGCATTTATTAGGCCAGGCACTGATGTTGAACAAGAAGGCCTGGCTCACAATCTCTGTTCCAGTTCTTCCCAAAGGTGCTTCATGGTGTTGGGGGTCAAGGCTCTGTGCAGGCCAGTCAAGTTCGTCCACCTGAACTCATCAAACCATGTCTAGAGCACAGTCATATTGGAATAGGGAAGGGTTGTCACAAAGTATCAAGCATAGCATTGTCAAAAATGCCCTGGTATGCAGTAGCATTAAGATCACCCTTTACTGGAGATAAGGGGCCTAGCCCAAACCCTGAAAAACAGCCCCACACCATTATCCCCCCTCCACCAAACTTCACAGTTGGTACTATACAGTCAGGCAGGTAATGTTCTCCTGGCTTCTGCCAAACCCAGACTTACATACCAAATCCAAGTTTAATTTTTTGAAGGTATAAGAGTTTGTTTATTTCTATTTTCTGACTGTTCAAACACTGTACTGGTATTAGACTAGTTGCCCACAGACTGTCCTCAGAGAAAAGTTTATAAATAGAAGAATAAGCTGATCATAAATTATGCGGTTAATGCCTCTGCATATAAGACATAACTACAATAATAACCTTTGAATGTGCTAGTTTAATCCATTCTAACAAATCAAGATTATCATCATCAACTGATAAGTCAGCTGGACTTTGGCTGTGATTGTTTATTTGATCCTCAGTATCACTGAGTCTGGAGGGCCAAGCTACAACTCATGTGCTACAGGCGCCATCTTGTGTTCTGAAAAAATGAAACAGTCATCCCTTCCTCAATTTGAAGTTTATCTTTACTCATGTGCAGTCTTGTTTTTGTACATTTTCTTGTATTTCATGTACACATGAGGGCAAAAACAAGGACCTTGACAAGGTTTCCAGTTCCAGATACACTGAAGCATCCCCACAGCACAATACTCCTACCACCATGTTTCACTGTGGGGACGGTGTTCTCTGGGTGATATGCCTCTCCCTTCTTTCTCCAAACATCCCCAACATCTCTATGTATGGCCAAAGAGCTTTAGTTTAGTTTCATCTGATAAAAGGACACGCATCCAGTATTCATAGTCCTTCTCCAGGTTGTCCTTAGCAGACTTCAGCTTGACTTGAAGGTGTCTCTTCTGCAAAAGGAGAGTTTTTCTTGGTCTGTAACCCCACAGTCCATCCTTGTGCAGGGCTCTAGTGATGGTCTTCTTTGAGACTACAATCCCTGACAGTAATTTTGTCATCATGTGTATGATAAAAGAAATGTTGAATCACATCAGTGTTGCAGATCCCTGATTACGGACACTTCAGGCAATATTTAACTTTCCATTCCAAAGCAAAATATCTCCAGTATATTTACACATAGGTGGCCGTGCACCAAGGAGCCTCAAGACATAGGCAAAATATGTGTGCATTAAATGTATGGAAGGCCACACATTGAGAATAATGTATTTCTAAAATCAAGATGATTATTTGGCATCAGAGACAATAAAATTGCATCAAAATCTTTTTTATGTCTAAAAAATTTCCTGGAATGTACCACAGGCCTGCTATTGAAGTTCAAACCCCTGTAAAAGCACCACACTGTAAACACAAACATCAGTTTTACTTAGAAACACTGAGGTTCGTTGGATCCTGTTATAAACACATACCACTTACTTGTGATCTTCAGCTATAAGAGCTGAAGAGCTCGCCTTACTTATGTTTACTTGTTTTGAACAAATTGGGTAAATTGGGTAGTTAAAAAACTGAGTTGTGTTTATTTAAAAATCCAAAACAGCTATTTCATTGATATAACTCATTTTCACTTTTAAAATAACAGTAATCAAACAATCAAAATATTTTTGTTATACCTCAACTTATTTGAGTTATGGCAAATCTACATAGTTTTCCCAGACTGCCTTTGGAGACTACACCTTTTTGCATAACGAGTGAAGTTACTAACCTGACACAAACCTCTGATAGACCGCATCTGGGAAAGGGCAGAGGCCTTGGAGGGTGATTGGATAATCGTGCTGTCTGTCACATCTTTAAGAGCCAATAAGAGCAACAAAACACGTGACGTAGCTGATACTGAGGAGTAAATCCATAGAGAACTGCATAACGCCAACCATGGCTTGGTGCTGATTGGTCCTGTCACTCTCTAACCGGGCCTAAACGGTTCAGATGGGAGCTTTGCAAGATGGATTCACCAGTGAGAAACATGGAGACGGGCGTATCCATCTGCTTTGCAAGGTTATAAAGTTACCGTCTCAGGTGAAAAGTTTCTGCCTGTGGGCGGGAATGTTAATGTTAAAGATAATACTTCTCCACCTTTCAGAAAATGTGTGCTGAAACAAGCCACTCTCAGATTTTCCCCTCATGATGTCACGTGCGGAGTTAGCACTGCCCCCAGGTTTTGCAAAATGTTTGACCAGCTGTTTTCATTATTACCACTTCCTTTTCTAGCCTTTTGTTTCCCTGTCGCTACCATTTGAGATGTGCTCTGGCAATCAAAGACAAAATAAGCTAATATTTTGACCTAAAATTGTAAAATCTCTCCATTCATACTGAAGGATATTGGATTTTTGTGTTTGTATCTTCTCTGTTTACTGTGAGGTTAGTGTAGAAATGCTGCTGATCCTGTGTTAAACTATTCTGCTGTGTAATCTTTAGAAACACAAAATGAGCACAAAATGTTCTGAATAACAGGAGATATCTGTATCCACTGAAACTATGCCTCCTACACTGCTCGTTAGCTACACGCCTTGAAACAACACACTATTTTGATACATACAGGAATGAAAATGTGGGCTGACAGGTTGGCACAGCTCACAATAGAAGAGGGCCCTAGACCTCTTTGAACTGGAGTCAGAAATTGCGAAACTTAAAGTCGAACCCATTGTACTGGACGCGGCCCAAGAAGTTAAGTGTTCATGTTTTCTGTACATCAGCGCTCATTCTTTCTGAGACGTCAGCTGAGCACATGCTTTACCTGTGACCAGAATAAATGCTGTTGACTTGAGACCAATCCCTCTCTTGTCTTTCTTCAGAGCTTCCAACAAAAGAACACATTCTAACAATATTCTACGATGGAAAAAATATGGATTTGTGAGATTTGCAAATCACTGCATTCTGTTTTCATTTTCATTTTACACAGCGCCCCAACTTTCTTGGAATTGGGGTTGTATAACTTACTGAAATCTTTCTATGTAGAAAAGGCTGTTTCAATGTCAGCAATGTGTGAAACACTTCATTTGACACCAAAGTGTTTTTTAATGCTGATGATGATCTCGTTTGCTTTTAATTCTTGTTTGGAGGCTTCAGTATAAATTTGAGTCTGTTTTATACCCAGTAAGCTTTCAGCAAAATACATTAGAAACTGAACTCATTTTTTCTTCAAATCTCCAGAATTTTAATAACAGCTGCATAAATCCCTACGGTGGCCCTGAGAGCTCACAGCACTTCATCAATTTGACAACACATGCGCAGCATTTAGAAAACACGCTGCAAAGACCAACACAACACATTAGAAAAACGCGCTGCACATAGACCACAACACATTAGAAAAACGCGCTGCAAATAGACCGCAACACATTACAAAAACACGCTGCAAATACACCGCAACACAACGGAAGTGTTTCCAGAGGACACTTAAAAGTGATGCACACGTTCGGACACGCTTATTGATGTTGTCGACCATAGATATGGATACGTAGATGACGCGTCCACAGCTATTAAACGTAGCCGCTCTGCATCTGCCGGTCCGCCATCTTGGAACTGGCGGGATTAGTGAACGCTCATTATAAACAAGCCCACTTCGCCTGTAATCCGCCCTACCTTGCTTAATCCTGAACCAATCTATATGAAATTTGTTTTGTTATAAAGATGAAAGCTTGAACATCATACTGATTACTTACTGGAGTTAAATCGAGGTACTTATTGTGGGTCTGATCAACTTTAAATTAAAAATCCTATTACGTCTATGAGGTGTACAGGGAACATGTGTAATTGAATATTTAGAATCTATATTAAAATAGTTTTTGTTTCCCCAAATAGATTTATATAGATAATTTCTCTCCCTCTCATCTTGGCTCTGGTCTTTAATCTAGGCTACATGCAGGCATACACTGGGAGTTGTCACGCCCTTTCTCACCTGATGATTTTTGAGTTTGCAGTGCATATTAGCCATGTGAGGACACAACGGCCGATCTCGGCTTAATTACTCATGCAGGGGATGGATTTCCGACTTAAACACCCACAGAGCTAGCAGATTCCAGTAAAATTTTCTGAGCGGATCATCAGATGGGAGGCAGAGAGAGAGAGAGAGCTACATGAGGAAAACTAAAGTCTCAACAGGTAAAAGTCCCGACGAGTCACGTGATTTCTAATTTCTCATGATTTTCTTCTTTATGGTACAACAAAAAGTGGCAAAACAAAGAAGGAAAGAGCAAAGTTAAAGCGGAATGTTCCTGGCTTCTTTGATCATCTTTATGTTGTCTAAAAAGCCTAAATCAAACTGATACTCACACTGTCTGTACAGCGCGGTGCACACTGACTCTCTCTCTCTCTGCGGTGCATATAATAATGCTTATCGTCAAAAAGAGAGAATTTTCCTGCATTTAAGTCAAATACCAGTCTTCTGATGACTGATTTATTTGTTTGTGGGACAGCAGAAAATTAAGGCAAATATATTTTTGGAGTGGGCGATAAGAACTGCGTGCTTTACTAACGCCAAAAAATTTTATATCACCTAGTTGTATATTTTAAGTATTGTATTTAATGACATTAAAATAACACTGAGTAAAAAAATAAATACTTAAAGCCAGGAGGTGCTTTCTGCCAGCAACATTAAAATGACCAATCTGGCTTTTAACATTCAGATGACGGTCAGTACTACACCTAGTGAAAGATTCCACATTACCTTCCAAAACAGCGGGTGCATTGTATTTTAAATAAGGTAACAACTTTTAATAAATAACCCGGTCGGAAGTCCTGTACATATTTAAAGCCAGACCACCACCATCAGAGGGAGAAACCCATCGTATCTGTGGGCGTCAGCACAGGAATTTGGCTTTTTCAATGCTGTCTGCCCATATAACTCTGTTGCACTCTCACTCTTTTGCCCTTGCCAAGATGGCGGCCCCAAAGACGTACCATCAGATAGCGAACGCGTCATCTACATCTTGACATCTATGTTGTTGACGTGGATTTTGAGTTACAGTGGTGTTGGAAAATTAGATAAAAAGTGTTTTTGATTAATTTTAACATTGTGGTCGCATGATTCAGATTTTAGCCTATTGCAGTGATCTGCTGTTAAACTATCATTAGCCTTTTGCTTGTAATTAGCCTGCCAATTCTCATAACCTGATGAAACAATACACACGATTAATTCACTGTAAAACCATAGACTGTATATAGTGTGAAACCATGTCAGCAAAACCCGCCGGTAGTTTAACTTACTTGTCCCCTATTAAGGGTTCTGATAGTAACTATAGCCAGCTAACAGCGTGTTTCACACTATATACAGTCTATGGTTTCACAGCGAATTAACCGTGTGTATTATTTCATCAGGTTATGAGAATTGGCAGGCTAATTTAAAGCAAAAGGCTAACGATAGTTTAACAGCAGACCACTGCAATAGGCTAATATCTGAATCATACGATCACAATGTTAAAATTAATCAAAAACACTTACTTTTTATCTCATTTTCCAGCACCACTGTGACTCAAAATCCGCGTCAACAACATCAACAAGCGTGTCCGAACGTGTGCATCACTTTTAAGTGTCCTCTGGAAACACTTCCGTTGTGTTGCGGTGTATTTGCAGCGCGTTTTTCTAATGTGTTGTGTTGGCCTTTGCAGCGCGTTTTCTAAATGCTGTGCATGTGTTGTCAAATTGATGAAGATGTTTGTGTGCATCACTTTTAAGTGTCCTCTGGAAACACTTCTGTTGTGTTGCGGTGTATTTGCAGCGCGTTTTTGTAATGTGTTGCGGTCTATTTGCAGCGCGTTTTTCTAATGTGTTGTGGTCTATTTGCAGCGCGTTTTTCTAATGTGTTGTGGTCTATTTGCAGCGTGTTTTTCTAATGTGTTGTGGTGTATGTGCAGCGTGTTTTTCTAATGTGTTGTGGTCTATTTGCAGCGCGTTTTTGTAATGTGTTGTGGTGTATGTGCAGCGTGTTTTTCTAATGTGTTGTGGTCTATTTGCAGCGCGTTTTTCTAATGTGTTGTGTTGGTCTTTGCAGCATGTTTTCTAAATGCTGCGCATGTGTTGTCAAATTGATGAAGATGTTTTCTTAATTTGCTTGTGTTTTGTCTTTTTGCATGTGTTTTCTTAAGTTGCAGTGCTGTGAGCTCTCAGGGCCACCGTATAAATCAGTGATACAACATCACCATCTAATGTTGAACTGAAATATGCCAGAGAATTGTGTCACCGCCTCTGTGTCTGCACTGCTGCCCCTATGAGAAGTTGACCTTTGCAACATGTTCCTCGACACTTACGGAGTAAACATGTCATGCTGGTGAAGTATTTGGTGGTTGTCCAATAATTAACCAGCTGACGGATAAGGCAGGAAATGTGGAGAGATATAGGGAGTAAGGAGGAAACAAAAACGACACACATAGTAGAGAGAAGTACAATCAGCAAAGAAAGAGGACGTTGACTCAGCAGAAGCACTAAGAAGAGAAAAAGAGGAAGAGGAAAGCTCTGACACTCCATGTGTGTCAGTGAATGCTTCATTTGTGTCTCTCCTGCTTTCATGTACTCCACAGACGACTCTCAGGTGGCCCGGACCATTGAGCTGAATGATGGCACTCGAATGCCAGTTTTGGGTTTGGGGACATGGAAGGTAGATGCAACATTAATTTTGAATTGCATTTCTATTTTACAAGGTATTATCAGTTTAATTTCCTGCATATTGCTTATTATGCAATTTATTTCCTTAAACCGCCAAATACATGCATTTAAGTGTAAGTGTGCTTTACTATATAAGATATTACTCATTTGTCAAGTTCAAGTGGCAACAAACTTAATGACTCTTAAAATACTGTCAGACATGAGCTAATAGAAGAATTCCACCTCTTATCAGGTAACATTACTGTTTGATAGTGGTTGGTTCATGACACAGTAGCTAACTTCTAGCTAACAATACCGGAGCTAGTTAAAGTTACGTTAGCTTGTTAGCACTATCGAAGCCACCTATAGTGACTCTGCTGTTGTCCTTTTATGTTATGAAATATTTTTTCAAACAGACTAAATGTCCAACTACAATTTGTAAAAGATGTCTTACCTTTTCCAGTCCCACCATCTTCCCCGCTCTTCAGTTCAAGGTGCAGTTGAAGCCGCCATTGCTGCCGGGTACCGCCACATAGACACGGCTTACGCCTATGGCAACGAGATTGAAATTGGCAAGGCTCTGTGTGCCAAGATACAGCAGGGCATCATCAAACGAGAGGACATGTTCATCGTAAGTAAGGTGGGTGCAGATAAGACCGGGTATTTCAGCAAGACCAGTATACAACATGAGGAGAAGCATAGACCAAAACACTGATGAGAGCAATGTCCCTGTTCACTACAGAGTGTGCTTTATAATTATTTTAGACAGTTTTACCTCCGCCAAGGAGGTTATGTGATCGGGTGGGTTTGTTTGTTTGTTTGTTTGTTTGTTAGCAGTATAACTTAAAAAGTCATGGACGGATTTTGATGAAATTTTCAGGAAATGTCAGAAATGGCATAAGGAAGAACTGATTAGATTGTGGGAGTGATCCAGATCACCGTCTGGATCCAGGAATTTTTTTAAAGGATTCTGTACTATTGGGAGATAGGGTTAATGGCAAAGGTCTGCGCTGTTACTACTTTACACCAGGAGATGACGGACATGAGTAACTTATTCAAAGTTTTGGAATTTATAGACAGACGAGTCGGAGTGTAACAGAGAGAAAGATAGCGAATTGTAGTGAGAATACTCACAATACTGGGAGGAACAGAGGAATATTCACCCTCTGCCATGACTTCCACATGTAGCGAAGCCAATGCTTTGCCTCACCGTGTCTCCACCCCACTGGGGAGGGAGTCAGCGGCGAATTAGATTTTGGGAGTGATCCGGATCACTGTCTGGATCCAGGAATGTTTTCAAAGGATTCTTCACTGTTGGGAGATAGGGCTGATGGCGGAGGTCTGCGCTCTCTGAGTGCTTTTCTAGTCTTGAATGCATTTACACACATGTTGACTTCAACAGTTGTTTTTCAATCCTTCATAATAAACATAGGAGCATTTTAATGTGGTAGATAGTCCATTTGTGGCTTTATAAGACTTTATGAGATTTAAATGAGTATTAAATCTGTGGCATATGATGTTACAGTGATGAATTTACATCATTTGGATTTATTGCAATCTTGATTTAAAAATGTCAGTTTTCAAGAATCTCTATCATGAATCTAACATGAGGAATTGGGCTTCAACCAGTGCATCAAAGGGGGCATGCAGCAGCGGACTTTGCCCTCTCTGCTACCTGTAGCAGAAAGCACTCATGTTATTTCAAGCCTAACGAGAGGAAAATGTTTTTTATCTGTAAATGAGCCTATATGGTGCTCGTATAAGGATATGAGAATGTAGATGTAGTCAGCAAAATAAGGAGAGAGGCCCACCCTGCAGTAGTAGCATATCCTCTTTATCTTGTCTCCCAACTATTTGCAACTGCAGCAACTGACAGCTTATCAAGGCAGACGCTGTCAACAGGCATGCAGGAGGAATTTCAAAATAAAAGCATAGCTTGAAGGTGATGATGTAGATCGATGCTTTGAATTTCCATCAGTCTTACTGGATAATTAATCAACCAACTGATAAATCGATACACATCGATGGATCATTACACCCCTACTGCAAACCCCCCAGTGCCTGCTGGAGGTCCCCAGCTGAGGAAGCCAACAAAACCACATCGTCTGCAAGAAGCATAGATGGAATTCTGCAGTTCCCAAACCAGAAACCCTCCTCCCCCAACTGTGCCTCGAGATCCTGTCCATGAAAATCACAAACAGAATCACTGCAGCCCTGGAGGAGGCCAACACACACTGGCCGACAGAATGCTGACACAGCTATTCCTTTGGTTATACAAGGACCTGATGGCTTGCCAAAATAAATTCTACCATGCATCATAGTTCAACATAACATTTGGACATGCCATTAGAGGCATTTTTTAACTGAAATCTATAACCTGTTTAAATAAAGTGTGAAAAATTTAAGACAGGATAAGTTTTTCTAATAATTACAGACATCAGACCATTGTCTGTATAGAAAAATAACAGAGATATGGCACAAAACATAGAACTTCTAAAGAATTTATAATTTAAATTTCATTATGAAAGCCCTTTTAGTATAGTATTAGTTGATGAGTGCATTTTATATTCCACTGTAGAGGACTCACTGTATAGGAAATAGAGAGAGGGAAACACTGAAGGCCATAATTTCAGAAAAAATCGTAGTCTCAGTGACATCATCCAATAGTTTGTGTTAAAGCATATCTGAAACAGTGATTGCCATAATGGAAATACTATTTCCACTTAACTGTCTGACAGTTGAGAAGATCTGCAAGCCTGCCAGAAAACATACATGCGAGTTTAGTCTGCTCACCAGGGATTTAAATTCAATCATACCTGTAATTATGTAAATTAATGTGAAACTTTCAGCTTTATGACAACAGATATGTTATTTAAACATAAGAAAAACATCATCAGCTATAGTGTGTGTGAAAAACAAAATGAGCTGCTCAGGATGAAAAAGATTTTGTATGAGGCTGTAAATATGTTCATTTTATCTGAAAAAATGGATGAACCCTATGACTTTCAGCAAATTTAGTTTCTGAACATATTTTTTTTACTGAAAGCCTTCCCAACACATATTCAAAACTGCACAGACATACCCACATTCAAATCACAGCTCAAAACTCACCTTGTTAGACAGGCTTTTCATTTATGATACTGATTTTGTTCTGTCATTTATGTTTGACTGTTTGTTTTTGTCAGCTTTATCTACTTTTAATGTTCATTTATAAGTGTCTGTTTCTTTTTTCTTCATTGTACAGTGTCTTTGAGTTTTTATAAAAAGCGTTTTATAAATAAAATGTATATATA
This sequence comes from Cheilinus undulatus, assembly GCF_018320785.1. Lineage (NCBI taxonomy): Eukaryota > Metazoa > Chordata > Actinopteri > Labriformes > Labridae > Cheilinus > Cheilinus undulatus. The sequence goes on from NC_054873.1 coordinate 35,850,347, forward strand.
TTATTGTTGCTATTATTATTATTGTTCTTAATTATTATTATATATTACGTTATTATAAGCATTATTATTATTATTATTATTATTATTATTATTATTATTATTATTTTACGATGAGTAAAACCACAGATGGTTAATAAATTGACCTCTCCCATTCGTGAACTGAGTTTATATGACCACCTCTAGTTTACATAAATATGCAAAATGAAAAAAGCCCTGTATGTGATTAATTACGTCTATTTTACTTACTTATTTTTTCTTTTTGGTAGCTGTGGCATACTCATTTTGCCCCAGAGGACATCCCATTATGCTTAAACAAGTCTCTGAAAGACCTCCAGCTGGACTACCTGGACCTTTACCTCATACATTTCCCTGTCGGCTTTAAGGTACAGTGTGGTATCCACAGTAGTATGGTAAAATTAAAGAAAAAAAGTAAAGCAACCAGTTAATTTTGATTCACCATTTATGCCTTTTTATTAAATGTCCTGTTGATCTTTGTAAGAATTTAACAATTAAAAAAAAATGTATCTTTGCCCAAAATATAGTTTTGACTGTTACCTTCAACTCTCCTCTCAGAAAGTGGGCGATGAGCTTTTCCCTAAGAAGGACGGACAAATTCTGACCTCTGATGTCGACTATGTAGATGTCTGGAGGGTATGTGAACTCTGTATATGTGTTTGCATCCAAACAGCTAAAAATCAGTGAAAACATCAGTTGAATAAAGATTCAACATTTTTTTTTTAAATCAAACCATTTTTTTATGTCAGTCTCAGAATAAAAACAGTATGGATACTACTTTCTTCGTAATTACACTCTGATAGTGTCTAGTGAAGCTCGTTATGTCTTTGACTGTTGTCTATGCTGTTGCGTCTTCAGGGGATGGAAGCCCTGCAGGCCTCTGGGAAAGTGAAAAGTATTGGTGTGTCCAACTTCAGCATCCTGCAGCTGGAGAGACTTCTTGCCCTGTGCAGGGTGCCTCCTGCTGTCAACCAGGTCCTAATTATTGAGTAAATGGACTGGAGATGAATCCAGGTTCAGAAATGTACCAATCTGTGTCTGGAAAAGCATCCACATTCACTCTGGTCTGACGCACTGTCATGTGATCCATAGGTGGAGCTCCACCCTTACCTGGTGCAGACAGAAATGATAGAGTTCTGTAAATCCAGGAACATTGCCTTGACTGCCTTCAGCCCCTTTGGCTCACCTGCGAGACCCCCAGAAGAGTAAGACGACCATTTATTAAGATCTTTGTTTTTGGTTCACTGTGCTCAGCTAGAACAGAATTAGAGCTTGCAGATAAATCAGGAGCAAAGTGGGGGTTTTGATCTTCTTCTAAAATGACAGCAACATTTCAGATAAACCTTGGTCAGTTAGGGGGGAATTTAAACTTTAATGACACTGTTTTACTTTTGTCTGACTGCACTATAAATAGATATTTAAAAAAAAAAAAACATTTTAAAGAAATGTTATTAAACCGTTTGAGGTAATCTTCTGGAGATGAGTATCTTTTGCTCTCAAGTTCTGAACTTTTTGTTTAAGATTTATCTATTACCTCCGCCAAAGAGGTTATGTGATCTGGTGGGTTTGTTAGTTAGTTAGCAACATAACTCAAAAAGTTCTGGACGGATTTTGATGAAATTTTCAGGAAATATCAGAAATGGCATAAAATGACATAATGAAGAACTGATTAGATTTTGGGAGTAATCCCAGGAATCCAGGAATTTTTTTAAAGGATTATTTACTATTTGGAGATAGGGCTGAGCTGCCTTGGCAGAGGTCTGCACTCTCCGAGTGCTTTTCTTGTCTAGTTGACTTCACTGATTGGTTTTCTAGTATTGTACTCAAGTATAACCAGTAGGGTCATCAAATGGTTAAAATTGTTGATCAGGTTTCATCTCAGAATTTTGGTTGTTAATCATGATTAGTCTCACCTTTTTGTTATATTATGAAATTCCACTATTTTGCATTAAAACAGTTTTTGTTGCATATTGGACTTTCTGTTCTATGTTGAGCTAATTTACCCCCTTTTGGATTCAAACTTGCTTTTATTTTAAGAACAAACATGGAACTTTAGGTAGAACAGAGATTATGGCATCAATTTAACCACAGAAAAGGGAATTTGTTATGGATTGAAAAGGAAATAAAGAAATGTCAAAAGTGTAACACAAGGTTGAGATGAGGCTTGAATTGTCCACTTAGCTTTCTGTGACTTTTTAAAAGTGAAATGAGACATTCGGGTGCAGTGATGGACTTACTTTACATAACTGAGGCTGCAGGGAGACAACGTAGTCCCTTTCAGTAAAGTTTGCTGAAAGGGACAATAAAACATGCCATTAATTGTAATTTAAAATAAAATAATGAACTTATTATGGATTTTAACTAATTGTAATTAATGCATTATTGCTGAGAGCCCTAATAATGAAAAATATTTTGACATAAATTCACTTTGAGAGAAGCCAAAATACTGCTATTAAAATCTACTTTTTTAAAAGCAAAAGGAAAATAACTGAAGGTTTTCTCAGAGTACAGAGTTGTTACTTTGATATCTGCAGGGCTTGAGGAGTTAATGTAATAAGACAAGGTTAGAGTGTACTTCCAGTGGACAAAACTTTGTTGACTGTCCTTAGTCAACTGTCCTTTAATTGCAGAGTAAAACTAAAATTACTGATTTTCAAAACTTGTCAAGAAAGTGAAAGTACTCAAAAACCTCTGAACTACAGTAACACGAGTAAGTTGTTTGTTACATTTTATTTAAATGTTACTGGACATTTTCCAGTTGACGCTATTGGGCAAGTGCTGCTGATAGAAACAAAATATATTATGTAGCTAAAATGACCAGTCTACACAGAAAAAGGGATAAGACTTTTTAAATTATTCCCACTAAAAGTGCAGCTTTAGTTTCTTGTTGTGGATTTCACTTCCACAAACAACATCTGGAGTTATGAAGGACCCATGTAGTCTGGCCTCACTGTTATACAATAAACTGATCTTAATCTAATGATGCTGTATCTAATCTAATTCATCTGAGATTAAAATCAGACACTGGATTACGGATTGTTTTGTGAATTAGAAATATGCTTTAGTGATCTGTTTAGTTCAGTTTGTGTGGTGTAGTTGAAATAATCCTTTTCTTTCGTCTGTTTTGTCTCTGACATTTTAGAATCATAGGAGACGCTGATCCACATAAGCTCTTGGAGGATCCTGTCATAGCAGAAATAGGCAAAAAGCACAGACGTAGCCCGGCTCAGGTCAGCGTGGAGGCTCACTGTTCTTTATGAGTTTGTGCATGTGTTTGTTTGTGTGTCTGACTGTGGTCATCATTCAGGTGTTGTTGAGGTACCACGTGCAGCAAGGTATTTCAGTCATCCCAAAGAGTGATCGGCCTCATCACATCCTTCAGAACACAAAGGTAAAACCTCTACAGTGCATCATTTATATATTGTTTTTTTAGAGCCCTTTATACACTGTAGCTGCCTGGAGGTCAATCTTGAAGTTGTTTCTGCAGATTTTTGATTTCCATCTGACTGAAGAGGACATGGCAGCGCTGAGAGGACTGGACCGAGGGTGGAGGTCTGGCATAATGGAAGAGTAAGCAGATGAACGCCCTTTATTGTTCTCAGAATTGTCTGTCCTGGTATTTACACTGTGATGTTCTGTTTATTTCAGAATCAAGTCTCATCCATACTATCCCTTTGAATGAAGCATCCTTGACTTGATCATCTCATCAACAATAACAATCATCAGTATTAAGGCCAGCTTCTGAGGTCTGCCCACAGTATCCCACATTCTACTTGATCAGTGATGTGTTTACCTTCAGTAAAGGAGGGGTGATTGGAACAGTCCCAGTTTCCAATGGGATCGTAATAAATGTGACTAATGAAAAAAGATGTGAAGTTCTTAAAATGTGCACTTTTTCCTACAATGGATAAATCAACGTGTCTAAATAACAGTTCTATTTTATTATGCCACACTTTCTGTACAATTATTAATGAACATGAGACTGATACATGATGAAAATAAACTATCAATGAGTTAAGATAGCAAGAGTAGGAAGTAACTAATCACATTTTTACAAATAACTTCACTCATGCTAACATAATTCAGTTTATTTTTTGTGCATATACTTTTTTGAGCAGTGTTTACATTAGTAGTTTTACTATTATGAGAGTAAATTTGGGAAAGAACTTCACTTTATTTCACAAAGCATCTGTCACTGTACTGGTGGGCTCAGAGGGGGTGCCCTGATGTACAAAAAAGTGCTCTTTGGATCATTTTGGTACTTAAAACTTTGTCAAGTGCCCTCTAGTGTGCCCTCTCAGTGGACAAAATATGATAAAGTGCCATTTTGGGTCTACTTCTAGTGGACAAAACTTGGTTGACTGTCCTTAGTGTGCCCTGTTACTGGAAATTAAGTGACACAGCGCCCTCTAAGAGTGTCCTTCAAGTGGACAAAATGCTGTAAATTCCCTTCCAGGGTGCCCTACCATTGAGGTTTAAGTGACAAAGTGCCCTATTAGGTGCTCTTCGAATAGGTCACATCTGATAAACTGTCCTCTAGGGCAGTGGTTCCCAACCTTTTTTCCTCTACAGTCCTCCTATTTATATTCAAGAACTGAGCTTCCACAGGACCCACACCAATGAAAACAGTTACATTTATGTCAAAATCAACATCAGTTTTATTTGCTTTAAGGGGAATTGCTAAAATCGGTCTAATTAGTTTCTCATCAAACAGTCTTCGCATCAACTTTCTGTGACCTCAGCAGTCAGCCAAAAAAAAATGTTAGGAAAAAGTAGAGTCTCCCCATAGAAGAATATCAGGCAGTAAACAAGTAAACTGGAAGTATCAGTCTTCATTTTTCATTTGTCATCACATTTGTTTGAGTAGATGTTGTCAGTCCACCAAAATAGTGCTTTCCTTATATCTGTCCTCCGTCTATGATCTGCCACAACAAAACATAGTTTTGCCAACTTTATACCATCATTTGTTTAAATGATAATGTGAATATTGTGATATTTTGGTATAAACGTACAGTACTGTGCAGAGGTTTTAGGCATGTTTGGGCCAAAATCTGAGGCTGAAGTAAGGCGTGCAATGGCGAGTACTCTCACCTGAGGGCCCCATCAGGGGAAAGGAGAGGATTGACACAACCCAGGTCATGCTCTGGATGTCTTTGTACATTTCCAAGGGCATGGGAAAATAATTTGATGAAAACAAAACAAAAACCACAGCTTTAGGGCAGAGATATAGGTAGATATGGCGCTTAAACATAGCCTAGGGTACTGCTAGGGCAGGTAGAAGGGTTGCCACAACCCCCTGGTAGTCGTGTGTATGTTCTAAGCACCTGAAAACTGTTGGTGGTTGCTGGGCGTCTTACCAGGGGTGCAATGGCCCGGACAAAAGAAATGCTGTTAAGCTAGACCTTGGCTGGTGAGCGACACACGTACATGTCAGATGTGTCAACACCGACTCCCTCCTCTCTTCAGCCCGGGGTTGTGGAACATCAGGACCTGTGAAGAATTGTTAGCGCTCTACATGCCTAAAACTTCTGCACAGCACTGTATTTATAAAAAATTAACCACGGCTGTAGGGTTTGGAAGAGCCTGAAAATGCTCCTTGAAAATACTTGAATATGATCTTGGAAAAGGTGAATGAACCCTGGCCTTTTACCATAGTTGGAGAATCAAATTCTCTTGTTGTTTTTATAGGTTACACGCATAAGAAAGATCCTATTTTACTTCACAGCCACCCCTCAGGCATCAGGAATAAATGCTCCGTACTTTGAGTTAACTTTAAATGATTTTATCTTTTATTTTTGCTTGAGTTGATCTATAGAGCGGTAATTGCACTGTAACTTATTTTGATGAAAACCACAGTGCTTTTAGCTGAGACCATATCCTGGTTCTCTTTCCACTCCTGTAATGTATTTTTTTCAAAATCACCTGAAGCAAAATAAAAAAAGATACCAGCATTACTGATGAACAAGATTATCACTTAATTCCTTTGAACAATAAACAAAATAACTGATTTAACTTTGTTAATAGTTATAGTTTTGTTTTTATTCAAAGTGTTGACAGCACCATCCAACATTAATTCTCAGATATTCCAGATTCACACTAACCTGACATGCCAGATAGATTTGTTTCACACATCTGATTCACCAGTGAGAAACAAGGAAACAGGCGTATCCAAGGTTTGCAAGGTTAGATTCACATTTGTTTTATTCTTCATTTATCACTTCACACAAAGTTACAAATAAATGGAGGTAGGCACCCTGTACAAGCATGTTTTATGTATATTTGTGCTTTAGTGAGTAACAAAGGAAAGGTGAGGCTTTTATGACTGGAGAACTGTTTAATGTGACATGAAAGTGACGGGTCAGACTGAGCCTGCAGCTTGGTTCACAGCTACTCTGATGAGTTATTTCCAGAATGAGCCCCTTCATGGCGTTCCTCTTACCAAGCAAACTCTCTGCGTGGTGCAAATAAAGTCTAAAAATGTCAGGGTTATACTTAGTATGTTATCAAACTGTTGTTCTTGGCTTATTTTTGATACCCTAATGTTCATGCACCATTGAAACACTGGGCTCTTGATTTCTGACAAGTACAGCTGTGTTTTTGCTTTTGTTGGTATATTTTAGTCAGTTTGTCTGATTTTATCAGCTGCAGGCTGAATAGGCCAGTAGTTAGATATTTTAGTTCCATATTTGTCTTTGGCTTACCTTTTAGACTCACCTTAGTTAGTTTTAAGTTTATATAGCACCTTTAAAGAACAGGAAGTCACAAAGTGCTTTACAAAAAAACAGATAAAAGAAACACACAAAAAACCATTCTGATGCCATACTCAAATGTCCAAGTAAGTCATTCTTCATGTTTAAGGTAAAAAATGACCAACATCAGCATTCACTCACTTCAACAATAAGCACACTTCCTAAAGCCAGATGGAAAATGCACTTCATAAATAAAGGTTTTACTGTGATATTTAGTCTTTCTTCTTACCTGACCTCAAACTGTTCAGGTAATCATTTATTTGTTTTGCACTTGGGGATACGTCTTTATATGTTCACAGCATAGAACAGAGAAGTCTGTTGCAAGTGCCTTGAGTTCACTGAGTTTTCCTTTCACAAGAAGAAGCTAGAAAGAAACACGTCCTGCTAAAGATTGTCACCTAACTGTATCTGCTGACCAACAACCCCTGTCAGATTAGTTTAACTTGAGTATGGCTGAAGAAAAACAATTAAAAGAAGCTTTTCCTTCAATATTATGAAACATCACATTGAACAGTGATGTAGGAATTTAACGATGCAGTCAACCCACACTAGAATATGTACCACTACAGTGAGATTGCAGTACAATTTTAGTAGAATTTTCTGCAACATTTTGGATTAAAGAGTGAGATTGACTTAAAAATCTAAATAAATGAGTCCTTTATTTCATAACTCTCACAGTAACACAGCAAAATCCTTTAATGTTTTATTTCCATGCCTGTCTTCCTAAGTTACTGATGCTTGTTAACAAAGAGCACTGCAATACATCTTTATGTCTAATTAGTTCAAATTGACATTTATATGCACTGATTTTAAGCTGCATTATAAGTTGACCCTAAAATGCACTACACTAAGCTGTTGCACTCTTGGCTGGTGTAAAAATCCTTCTGACGATTTTTTAGACTTCATATCAGTATAACGGCATTTATCATCACTACGTGGGGTATGATCTTACTTTAATGCCTTGTCCAATCTTTTTCCTCTCTGGAGATGGTGATGATGATGAAGGCTTTACAGTACACACACACGCTGAAGCCCCAGCAATGCGTTTGGGCAGGTCAGGTCCTCGGGACCATGACCCCTTGTCCGGGTCATACACCTGAGAAGCTCTAGAGAAAGCCATACTCTCCCAGCTGTAGCCCCCCAGCACATAAATCCTCCCCGCCCAGACAGCGAGTCCCGCCTCACTGTTGGGCAGAAGCAGCGGCGACACCTGAGTCCACTGGTCGCTGCGTGGGTCGTATGACTCCACCTGAAGAATGTCAAAGCGCTCTGTGGTGTCTTCGTGGTCATCGCTGCCTCCTATGGCATAAATAAGGTGGTTGAGGGAGGCCATGCAGTGCCAGCCCCGGGCCAGAGACATGGCCTGGCGTTCCACCCACACATCACTGTCCCGGGATGGATCATAACTCAGGACTTCTCTGCGGTACGGCCCAATCTGATAGTCGTGACCTCCAGAGATGTAGACTACACCGTGGTGGACCGTCCCAGCATGGCCGTATGTAAATCTAAAAAGGATGAAATTTATAACCAAACACAGATGTAAAAATGTTGAAAAAGGGAAAAAACTACAGCCTTTTCTACTCGGTGCTAGTTTTACTTGTAGACCTTTATTACTAAGATATATTGAGGTTGTGCATGTTTTGATCTGCTACGTCTGCAAATTTCACAGTTGGAATTCCAATCCAAATTTGAAAGTGAAAATTAATTTTGGATCCTATCCAATAAACATCTCTTGTTCCTTGTATTTATTTTGCACTATTTTTTCCTATTCTCTGAGCTTTTTGGACCTCTTTCTGAGTCACTGAGAAAAATGTTATCAACAATTTCCAGTCTAAAAATTTTGATTGTCATCTCTCATAAAGAGCACAGAAGTTGACAACGGCAGATAAAGGATGCTCAAATTCACCAAAGAAATAATCCAGCCATTATCCTGAACGCACTGGTAGCAGAATCAATTCCCAGTCTCCATACTTGTTTGGTGGATGTCTTCCTCTTCTATCTCTCTCCATATTTCATGTTTCTCTTCAGCTGTCCTCTCTTTTCTCCAAAAAGCCCAAAATATAATAAAAAAATTTTTTAAATGTCCTCTCAAGAATAAATAAAAGTTTGAAATGAACTGAAAAAAGTAGAGGGAAAATCCCATAATCATTAGATATATGACAAGTATTACTGTGTGTGATAGGAAATATATTACACACCAATGGTTCTCAACTGATGGATTGGGACATAAATTGGGTTACAAAACTTTTCTCAGCTGGTCACGAATGTGTGTCTGAAAGAAAATGTGTCAAAAAGTCTGTGATATACAAAATCCTTAAGCAGACATACATTTATATGTTATATTTGACTCAGGTTTCCTGTTTGAATGAGTAAAATTTAGTTGTTTTGTAAAGATTTTGACTTTTTTTTTCAGATATCACAGTTTGTTTTTGCATGATGAGGAGGAAATTCCTCAAGATCTTTAGAAAATTAGCAAAGTTTTACAAAATATCACAGGAAAACAGTGCAAAATAAAATGCATGCATACATGTCTTCTATGATTACTGTTTAAATATGTTTTTTTTGTCCTGTCTCTTTGTCCAATCACATGTAAGGTCCAAACTCATTAAATACATCTGAATGGTTGGAGGTGTGGTGGGTCCTGAGGATAGGCCACTAGAAAACCCCTGTTATATAATGTATTGAAACTAAACCTGTAACTGTTGGACTATTTATAGTATGATCAGGAAGAGACTGTTTTGTGTAAACAGACTTCTCTTATTCTGTGTGAATACAACAAACAAACAGACAAAGACATGGGGGCCAAATTCTAAATGACATGAGGCTGTTATAATAGTGGATAAGTGCCAACTGGGTTGAAATAATCAAAGCTTTTTATTATTTTGGCAAAAAACAATTAGCATGGACCAAATAAAATCTTAAACAATTTTAAAAACGTGGGAGAGCACAGATATGAGGACAATTTCAAATTACTTTTCATCTTATAATCCTCTGAATGCAAACACTAAACTACTTCACCAGACTGTCAGACCACTGGAGACCACTCACCTGCCGTCCTGCAGACGACCTCACAGGGAAGATTACCCACACTCAGACTTAAACAGAATCCTGTGTGATCAAATGTGACTTAAGAATAAAAATAAACATGGATGACTTTGATATCCTCAGCTTGCTGTCCCTTCCTAACAGGATGTCCTGGTGTGTGTTTAAGTTGCAGCAACAAGCATAAAACAAGGAAAAGAATCAGGATGAAATCCTGGCTAGAAGCAGTGAAAGTACACAACAACTGGCTGGTGATCCTCGCTCTCATTGTTTGTGTGTCCATCAGAGGCATTACTGGAATTGTAAATATTGGATGTGTTTTATACTTAGGATATAGGCAGGGGTGGTTTTAGTGACTTGGAGGCCCCAGGCAAAGATCAATGTGAGGCCCCCCCTAATATCACTCACCTCAACTTCTTTGATAACCGCCATATGAATGTGATTTAACAGAAGCAGCACAGTGTGCAGTGGCCACTAATAACACATTTAACTCCATTCAGTGTAAGATAATCTGCATTATAACCAGCATCTGTTAGGTCCCTGATCATCATCTGGTGGCCCAGGGGCCAAATCAGGCACCCCAAAGCTTCCTGTCAGACCCCCGAAAGATCATTTAATTCAAAGATGTTGTGGTTTTAAGAGAATCCTTTGGCTTTAAATGTCTTCAGCTGTTAAATCCATCCCACAAACAATGAATAGTGAAACAGTCTGAGAATTACTAAACATTTGATCTGTTTTTACAGAAATTTAATGTCATAATTAGTAGATATTTAAAATTAGAGTTAAGCTTGGCAGAAGTGCTAGAAAAATGACCAGATAAAGTGGTGAAAAGGGGTTCAAATGTGGCAAAAATGGGTTAAAGAGGGAAAAGGGGGCAAAAAGTGCCATAAATTGGTTACAAATTACAAAAATAGTTCAAAAAAGCAATGAAAATGGGTTAAGAAGTGGCAAAAATATAAGAGAAGTGGCAAAAATGTATAAAAGTTGCTACTATTGTAGCTATGTCATGAAAAGAGGTTAAAGAGTGGCAAAAATTGATAAGAGTTGCGTAAAGTGGATAAAACATGCAGGAAAAGTGGTTTAAAGGGTTAAAAGAATGGCTAAAACTGGGTTAATTAGGCAAAAAAAAAGGGTTAAAATGATTTGGTATTAAGTCACAATAGTGGAGGGCCCATTCTCTGGGGTTTTCAGAGGCCCAGCCAGTTCTTTTGTCAGGCCTGTCTCCTTGTGTCCTGCTGCATGATAGATAACAGGGATAGATCTCGCTGGTAATGCCTAAAAATGTCAAAATACAAATACTACTGTAATAATTTGTTAGCCAGACCAAAATGTTTATTTTATTTTTGTGTATTTGAAAGTCTGGCCCCCAGAGTTTCTGTCGAGACTAAATCTGGCCCTTGTGCAGATGTACTTGATGAACGCTGTGTTAGGTTCAGTATTAGTGAATACTTGTTTACATCAAGCTGGACAAACTGCATCCACCTTAGACAGAGAATAAAAAAAACAAATGTAAAAATGATGTCTCGTCCAAAAAGATATGAGAATAAAGACTCTCTGTACTTAAATGATTATTATGCCAAAACTTGTGTCTTTTCTTCATCATTTTCTGAAGTTCATGTACTCTCCTGTTCTAGGGTTTTATGTTTTCAGGTACATTATAGTAAGTTTATCTGGCCCAAGGTCCCATCAAGAACTTAATGTAGTTAATTTGTATTTCTGCATCAAATCAGCTGCGTTACATGAGTTTTATATTATGTTAATAAAAGAAATAAACAAAAGCCTCTATTTTCAGTATAATTTTTCATCTGAATCATACTGAACTGCAGCAAAACAGGGATGTCAAGCTCATTTTGGGTCAGGGGTCAGATTTGCTCCAATCAGACGTCCTGCAGGTCAGACAATTTTTTAGCAGTATCTATACCAAAGCTGATATGAAGGCTGCTGTAATGTTTCTAAAAAGAAATGACCCAATATTAGATGCAGCTACCATTTAATGAGTGCTGCATGTTTGTACGCTAAAGGGTTAATTAGCTACTTTAGAAAGAGAATTTACCTGCAAGTAAAACTGAACAGGTCAGGCAAAGATATGCTGTCCTTTTTATCGTGACCATTTTTACAGATTTTAACGTTTTAATGAACCACTGATAATGAATGTACAAGACTGAAACATTCATTAGGCCTATAAATAAACATTCAACATGACTGTTTGTGGATTTATGTCCCAGGCAACTTCTTGAGGCCCCCCTTATGGACGAGGCCCCAGGCAACTGCCTACCTTTGCCTAATGGTAAAACCGCCTATGACCACACATCTAAAATATTGACTGTCTTTTCACTCTTCCACAAGTTCACATTTTCTATGTTTATTTTGTGTACCTTTACCTACAATTTCTTCATTACAATGAGCATGTTATACACCTTTTTTTGTGTAGACAGAGTTCATTCGTGTCTTAGGGCCTACTGAGGGAGCCAACGGCCAACGTGATTTTTTTTTTTCAAGATTTATTTTGGGCATTTTTGTGCCTTTTTTTGACAGAGGAGGATGGTGGATAGAGTTGGAAACAGGGATGAGAACAGGGGAAAGACATGCAGTAAAGGGCCTCAGGCCGGATTCGAACCCGGGCCATCCGCGTACATGGGGCGCGCGCCTTAACCACTCGGCCACCTGCGCTCCAGCCAACGTGATTTTAACATGATGCTCACAATGTTTGTCACAATTGCAACTTTGAGAGACACGAAACTGCACAAAAACAGTCTCAAGAATATAATAAAATCCCTGTCTATAAAGTGTCTGTTCTGGAATGGAATTGGAATTGGAATGAACAGAGCCCTGTGATATCATAAAGGAGGGGTATCTGAGCCCTGATTGGGCAGGAACTGTTCACTGTGTTCCAGTGTTCCATTCCATCCAGTCACAGAAAGGCATAAAAGGCCTGAGATATGCTCTGGCTTCATTAATACATCAGTCATCCAGTTATTTTTCTTTTCAAAACTTTTCAAAACTTGTTTGAAATTTTCAACATCGAAATGGAGAAGAAATTTCAGAGAAGGTCCACAAAGCCTAAGAGAAGAAACATGGAGGCAGGCTGGACATCTGAGTCAGTCCTGCAGGACCAACTTTCACAGCTGATGGAAGAAAATGCTTTCCTCCATGAACAACTTCAGGAGAGTCAGCGTTTACATCACCACAATAGCTGTGTAAACTCATCCCTGCAGAAGGAAAACGCAGAGCTGAAGTCTCAGTTGAAGACGGCTTGCTCAGACCTTTCCCGAGCTAAAGACAGAGTTGCTGTTTTGGAGCATAAAATTCAGTCTGGAGGAACGGACACCCAGGAGCTGATTCTGCAGCTGCAGACGGCTCATGAGGATCTAGAAAGACAGACAGTGAAGCTCCAGTCCCAGAAAGACACTTTGGAAGTTGAGCCAGAGCAGGCTCAAAAGATTCACACTGTAAAAACGGGCATCCAAAACCTGAGTGTGAAGCTGCATCAGGAGCAGGCTGTTTTATTGAAGAAGGCGTTGAAGACTGAACGCTGCCCCGGGAAGGAAGAAAGCACCAGCCAGGGGTTCCAGCACAGTCAAGCTAAAGAGATAGAAAAGATCAACCTTCACCTGCAAACCGTCCAGCTGGATCTCCTTAATCAGGCCCTAACTTTGAAGTCTCCAGCAAAGGTGAAAGCTCCAAAAGAATATCAGTGGGTCAGAAAGAACCAAGAGCAGAAAACTGATGAGCTGGAGCCCAAGGAGAAAGGCCCAAGTGTATATCAGCGGGTCAGAAACCACCAGGACCAAGAGCAGCAAACTGATGAGCTGGAGTCCAAGGAGGAGCTAGAACAGGCAAGGGCCTCCTTTGTTGTCCAGCTCGATCAGCTACAGAGAGAAAACACAATGGTAAAAGCTGCACAAAGGAAAGCGGAGGAGAAGCTTCAGGAACAGCAGAGACTGTGGCAGGAGGAGAGACGCTCCCTCCATGACGCTCTGCAGATGCTCCACAAACGGCACGAGGAGAAAAAGAACGAGTGGGTCGCAAAAGAGAGAGCGATGACCCAAAGGATGGATGAGCTGGAGATAAAGATAGAGGAAATGCAGGAAAAGAAGGCTAGAAAGAAGAGAAGCTGGTTTAAAAGGCTATTCACATGCTCCAGTTCTTAACGAAACCAGCGTCAGCAACACAAAGTTTAGAGAACAACTTGTGGCCTTAGGTGGGATGAACCTGACGGAGGTCACAAGCAAAAAGGAATCCATCCAGAAAAATGCATTTTGGCTTGTGGCCTTAGTAGGGAAGACCCTGATGGAGAGCCAAAAGCAGAAAGGAATCCGTCCAGAAAAATGCATTTTGGCTTGTGGCCTTAGTTGGGAAGACCTGATGGACGCCAAAAGCAGAAAGGAATCCGTCAAGAAAAATGCATTTTGGATTGTGGCCTTCGTTGGGAAGACCCTGATGGACGCCTAAACCTGAAATGGTCTGGAAGTTGTTCTCTAAACTACTAAGTGTTGCTGGAGCTTCTTGTTTCTTTTGAATCAAAAATAAAGATTCAAACTTGACTTGTAATGTATGTCTTGTTTCAAAACCTACAGGTATTTCTTAAGTCAATAAAGGTTTGTTTGATGGGAGGATGTGCAATCTTCTACAATAAAATGGTGACAAAAATAAATCTAAAATACTGCATGCATACTATATGTCCTCAATTTGGAGGTTTTGATTTATCAAAATGTAGCCCATTTTGAAATACTTATTAGTTGAGACTCCATCCATAGTGATGTAAAGCCTTCAGTGTAGCTGCTTTCTTTCCCCTGGATTTTAATCCTAAAACACTTTCACTTCTGAAATATCCAATTGTTGAGTCAAATTTCTAGGACTAAGTTTTAAGATTTCTGCAGCCATTGATATATCTGGATGGACAAAAGTGTCTGCTCAATAAAATCACAACATTTTAATCCTGGAACTGCAGACAAGGTAGGTACATGTTTTCTTACCTGGGCAGTCCTGCCACGTAGGACCAGCAGTCCTCTGCGGGATAATAAACCTCCACAGAGGACAAAGCTCCAGTGTCATTCCTCCCTCCAACAGCAATCAGACATTCTCCCACTGCCCCCAAGTAAAAATCCACCCGCCGCTGATTCATTGAGGCACCCTGGAAAAACCACATGCTGTCACAGACAAATACTACAAACTGGAAGGATCAATAATATTGTTCATTAGTGTTGTACACGCTTTAGTGAGTACTTCAGAGGAAAGGAGCTCCTGTTCTCTTTAGTATATATAATAGCTTCATCTGTGAACTGTGCTGTGTTTGGAGACTGAAACTGTCTCGTTACATTACCCTGGTCCACTGGTTGTGTCGGGGGTCGTATCTGTACAGCAGGTTACAGGCAGCATCTCCACCGTTGTCCCTGGATGAGCTGCCTCCAGCAGCAAAGATAAAACCCCCGAGCACAGCTAGGCAGTGGTGGCTCCGCTGGGCTGGCAGCTGCGTCTCTACCTCCCAGTTTCCTGTTTCGCTGTTCAGCCGGCAAACGTTTGCACTCAGCTCCTCTCCACGTTCTGACACCTTGAGAAAAAGAGAGAAGACTGTGAGAATCTATGGAGCTTCTCTTCTAGTTGAGTTTGAGAACATTTGTTTTTGCAGTTTTCTGAGTGTAGACAAGTTGAGTCAATAGTGTCAAAAAGAACTGTTATAGATGCAACATGATCTATGAGAATAAATCAAATTGGAGGGTTACATTTGTTCCTGACAGCTCTTAATGTTAGTTTAAGTGTCCAACAATTTTTTTTACAGCATAAGTTACTTTTAATAGCACCCGACCCACCATTGTTTACTGTTGCCTCGCTTTGCCTCTTTTTCAGAAAATACTGACTTGGAAAATACTGACTAAAAACCCAATAAACCACCAAAGCCACACAATAAAACAAACAAACTGAGGCAGTAATGGACCAGCAACACTGACAGTTTTATTGCTGTTTTTTCAGTCAAGTCTTTTGCCATTAAAGGTACAGTGTGTAAAAATGGGACTATCAACATCTAACAGTCAATTCTGGACTGTGATGCTCATTTCTCTGGTGATAACTGTGGGAACCAGTGAAGTTTAAAAATCAATACATGCTTAACTGTTATTTGGTTCCTTCTATGGTGCCATAGAAACAGGCAAAATGCAAAAATCCAAGATGGCAGCTTCCTTGGAGGGGACCCTCCCTATGTATGAATAAAAGGCTTATTCTGAGTTAATTTTAAACATAAATTTAAAAAATGTGTCATCAGATGTCAACACTAATTTAGATCAATCTACTTATAAATGTTATGTTTCATTTTAACCAAGCTTGTTTTGCTAAATGCTAATAGACTAAATATTACACACTGCACCTTTAAATAAACATCATTATGTAAAAAAAAAAAAAAGGCCTGTCTTTGTAGGGATTTTTTCCACAATGCTTTCTGACTTTGAAATCTAAGCCTCTCAAACAAAAAAAAGCAATTTGGAGTGCCTTTATTGATCAGGTACATCTTCCTCAAACTTTGTCTTTTATCTTTAACACCCTGGTGGGTCAGAACCCAAACGACATTTTTTGTGTGCCTAGAAAAAACATGAGGCAAAAAATGTATGATGTGCTTCTTATCAAATGTCAAGTCTCAATACATATTTTTGTTCCATCTCAGGTCCAAACTTCTCTATTTTCAATGAAAATATTAAGTTTTAATTGAAGAATTTGTGAAATTTGAGTCCCGGTTTGTCCCTAAGGATGTATTGGTGGGTCCTGAACGCTGACCAAGCTGAGAACCACTGTTTTAAGCTTTTATTCTGATTGGGCTGTGGATATTTATTACTTTTTCAATTCAATTCAAATGAGTTACAAAAATGTATTTATCCCTATGGAAAATATTCAAGGCTCTGCAACATTTCAAAGAGCAAAGAGCAGAAGTCTAACAAAAACTAAATCTGAATGGCAAATTAGACAATATACAGTGAAAAAAAAAAAAATTTTTAAACCATATATACAGTATATGCATGTCTATATAAAAACAAACTCTATAAACAGATGATTTTAAATCTAGGTTTTAGATAATATCATTACCAGCATTTAAATATATGAACAAAAATGAATTATTACAGAAAAAATGACAGCCTAGAATGGCTGTAGTGCAAAAAGCCTCAAATTTCATCTGAAGTTAAAAATATAAACAGGGTAATGTAAAACGGGCCAATACTGAGTAAAAGAAACAACTGTAGTGTATTAAAATAAATTAAAACATAAATAAATATGAAACTGACCAAGTTTTAAAAAAAGGTGTATTACTGCAAAAAAGGACATGGGCCTGTATGTATTTACACCCTAAAACTAAATAAAAAGGGAAAACGGTAGAAATTTCTTTTCAGTCTCAATACTACATTTTTCAGGCCTGAAGTCTTTTAATTCAGGCTATGTTTATGTTGCTATGGTTATGTTTATATTTTGAATATTTTTTAAATGGTGACTATGTCTTTCTCAATAATCAAGAAAGAACTTTTTATATCAGCAACTTCAAGAGAATTTTTTTTCCAAATGTGACGTGGGTGTGAAGTAAAAGTAAACTTAGAGGAAATATCTAAAACATACATTACCTGGTTTTACTTGATTTTAAAGTCATAATCAAAGTGATCAGTAACACATCTGTACCTCTCCTCCAATCTGCAGCAGCCTCTCCACTCCTCCTCGCAGCGTGGTCCGTTCTGTCTGAAGGAGCGGCTGGGCGCTCATCCTGGCATGATACCCCACAGCTTCCTCCACCAGAGCCTCACAGCCGGCCTCCTCTGGCAGCAGAGCCTGCACAGCTGGCAGCACCCGATCCACCAGGTCTCCTACCGGCATCAGAGGGAAGCGGATGCGGGAGAGGAGCTGTCGAGCGTGAGGGGCCCGCTCTGGACTCTGGCTTAGCCACTGTAGGGAGGCCTGGAGGAGAGCCTGCTCGCTGTCATGCTGAACCTGGAGATGAAGAGAAAAGTTCAGTTTTATTGTGTTGTCACATGCACAAGCTGTGGATCCTACTGTATTGGGCTGAGTTTATGTAAGCGTAAAGTGTTTACCTGGCCACTGGAGAGATAGGAGTTGAGCTTGTGAAAAGGAATGTCCCGCAGAAAATCAGGGGTGAAAGAGAGTGTGGCGAAGCGTGTGAGGATAAATTGGTCTATGAATGCGTCAAGTCGCTCCAGACTGTAGAGCAGAGCCAGCTCCTGCAGGTACAGGTAGTTGTCCTCACTCACCTCGCGCTCCAGATACTGGCAGCAGAAATCAACCACTCGCCTCACCTTAATCACAGGAAATATGGTGTAATTTTTCATTTTCCAAAAAACATTTCACATTATTACTCTGGTACCACTAATTTTCAAAAAGATTTCAAATAAAAGTTTTCTTATAAACAGCAAATACATGCTTCATACTCCAGATGAATAGCTTTGTGCTCTATATGCATATCCTTTAAGCATTATTTGAAAGCCTACATGAAGTAGTTTCCATAAATTTTGGACAATTTTTGTTTATGTGTTGGAATATCAGAATATCCGTGTTAACTAGCTAAATTTGGTTGAAACTTGGTGCATTGTAGCAGCTTACCTGCAGGAGGTGAGCAGCTTCCAGCACATAATCAATGTTTCCGCCATCCAACGGCAGCTCTCCACTGTATAGAAAATCCACTACAGCTTTCAAACCAATGTACGCCACTCCAACAAGCTCCACCTGCAGACAGGATGAGGATAATGGAGGAGTATCAGGGGCAGACATATGATTATCTATCTGTGCAATATCATATCAAACATTTAAGCAGCTTAAGGCTGAAAATATACCTCTTGCTGGCGTTCCTCCCTCATACCCAGAGTGAACATGGCATGGAAGTATGGACTGGAGACAGCCAGCAGAGCTCTGTGAGCAGGAACCCGCTGCTCATCGGCCACCAGGACTACATCACAGAACTGGCTGCTCCTCCGCTGCTCATTGAGGCCCTGTAACACCTCTACAGCCTGGTCCACGCAGCAGAACACCTGTGAGCACAACAAAAAATAAACACAAAAACTGACCATGACTTTCATAAAAGGGCAAGGACATTTTTTGTTATTTAACAAAGTCATCAATAATTTGATGATTGCTAACAGACTCTGACTGAAATTAAAAACACAGGGCTGCATTTCACAAGTACAGGCATTTTAGTGGCATTTCTACAGTCCCAAGCTGAGAAGGACATTGGTTTTACTGTTGTTGCTGTATTGTGAGTAAAGGTGCCATCATTGTTCTTTCACAGTAAAATATTGCATGAAAATGACAACTTTGCCATGTTTGACATGACACAAAAACATCACCAGGTAGGACCATTTCAGGTCTTTATCTATTACAAGCTGGCAAATTAGTTGTCTTAAAAGTATGCTAAATAATAATAAGATAAGATTCTGATGAGGACTACTCAGTTACTTTGTTGGTAATCCTAGCCCTCACAAATTTCTATTGAAATAACTACACGTTATGTTCACCTCTCTTTACACACTGACCTTAGATGATTCACTGATCCGGTGGGGACGGCACACACGGCCCGCTTTACCATTGTCCATTATGTCCCCTCAGGCTGGCATCATCTAGAAGAGACACACATAACACATGCAGTACTGTACAATAATACAATAGAGGAGTCAGCAACCCTGAACATGTCAAGTTCTTTGGACTAAATTAACCCCAGAAATGAGAACCAGATAAGGCAGATACATAGATTATTAGTAGTAAAAGGCGATGCAAAGCAGAGACTGTCTTCATTTTAAAATCTGTCTGGTTCTTACATCCGTTTAATCAGAGGACATCTCTCACTCAGCTGATACAGCTAACAGCATCTCCTCTTAGCACAGGTTAGCTGAACCAGGAGGACCAGCTGCTTCCTGGGATCAAATCATCAACATGAGACAATTTTCACAGTCGACACGAGGTGGTCTGTATCCTGACACTGAGGTCTTAACCACGGTCTCTATTTCAAAGGACAGCTTCCCTTGAAAGCATGGTTTCTTCAGTAGGAGAGAGCGACAAGACGGAGCACATCATCAGCTCAGCTCGCAACGTAAACACAATTACTTCCGGTCAAAGATTTCAAAATTAAATGTTCTGATTTTGTCAAAAATAAAGGCTTTAAAATACAATTTGAAAAAGAAACAACATTATAATATTTAAGCCAAAATCAAGGTACGTTCAATTACTTTTTAATTAACGTTTAGTACAGAACAATGGCAAACTAGCTGGGTCAACAACAAGACAATTGCAAGAGCGAGAAAATCTTTAGGCAGCACTAATTCTTACATTTTTTAAGAACATAAGCATAACAAAGTATATTTGCTATTGGCTACTAAAATATACTGACAGAGAAAGATTTTTCTTTTTCTTGCAATTTGAGCACTTATTCAAGACTCAAAGTCAAATCTTGATCATAGACTTACTCTTAGACATTTAGATTTTAGAATTTATATTTTAGAGTACGTATGGATAAACTGGGTTGGGGGGGTCTATTAACCTTCTGTTTGTAACAATAAAATTCGATTTCAGAGTTACAAGCACCGGTGTACTCACCGATACACACTAAAATACACCGGTGATTTTATTTTGTAGTTGTAAGCTCCCTATGATTCCGAAATCCGGAAATCATATGAAGCTTATGGACCAATCACCGCGCGTTCGATGCGGGTGCATTCAAGACTGAAAACGTCGTCTTGTGTTCCGAAATGTTTTGATAATTTTTGGGGTAATTACATAAACTATAGTTCAGTAGCGATACTTGCAAGTTTTTATTTTTTCCTCTTTTACTCACAAAAGAGTTTTACTGGAAATGAACTACAAACAAACAACGAAACAAACAAACAAACGAAAGCAAGGCTTTTAAATGTGGCTTAGTTTTTTCCCAATGTTTCTTTTTGAAGATTAAAGAGAGTAAATAATAGAGTGGCTTAATTATTACTCTCTGTTGCCGTGTAGTAGCAAGGTTTTACAAATTGACTACAACATTGCATAAATGTCCTTATAAACAGTGTGGATGCTCAACAAAGACTCAGAAAACTCACAGCTTCACAACCCTAAGCAGAGAATTTAAAAATCAGCCCTATAAAAATAGAGAATTTGTGTGTGCCATCACTTCATCAAAGCAGGAGTTAGGGGCGGGAGATTTGTTGGTTCCCTCCATAGAAGCAGAAGATCTTCTGGGTAATTATCACTTATACATGTAAGCACTGGTGTGTATTGCAGAAACATGTGACAGCTCGGTAAAACATTGAAATTGTTGATGAATCTGCTTAAATCTGCCCACACATTAAAAAAAATAGTAAACACTTGTTTTTAATAACTTGGCCTTTACAAAGCTCCTTGTATCTCACTTAAATGTATTATTTCAAAGACCGTTAATCCAGATGCAGACACATCTGATGATATGTTTTGTATACAGTAGCTACTAATGCCAAGTAGCTCTTCCCTAAGCCATTCTGGGCAATTATCAACACTGGCTCTGAACTGAAGGTTGATGTTATGTTAATAGTTAACCAGCAGAGTGCGCAATAATACTGTGACAGACAATGCAGTAAGCCGGAGCTCAGACAGGGATGTTGAGCTGCTGCTCAGCTCTTCATCATCACATGTAGTCCACACATTTATCCAACCCCTCCCCCGTACTACATACTTTTGACTCTATTCACGTTGATTTAAGCTACACAGATCTGGTGTTGATACTATACACTGTCAACAATAATATGATGAAAACGACAGTCTTCACTCCTCTATAAAATGTCTGAGGTTTACACCACAATGATGAAATGTGCTTTCATTATCCTTGCGTGTTTCAGAGTGTGTGATTTATAAGCATATCATATAATATGAACAAGATATTATGTATACATGTAAGAAAATCTTAGCTTTTATTACCTCCCTATATCAAGTTGGATATTTGGACACCGGCAAAACCGGAAATTGATTTGGCTTCAAAATAAAACACTATCTTTTGATAATAAAAGTTGTTTTCAATAATCATATCGTATCCCGCTTTTTGCAGACTATATAAATCCATATTCCAGACATAAATACAGATAGACATAACTCCTTATGTCTATTTATTTATTTTTTATTGTCTAGACATCAATTTATGAATCACTGTGTTCTCCATTCAGTGGTTAGCAAACCAAATCCTGCGCAAACAGCAAGGGTGGAAAGACCAAAGAACACTCAAGTAAAAGTACAGTTACTCTGATTGAATTTTATTTCAGTAAACGCACTGCTTTAAGTAAAGCCTAAGTTAAATGAGATTTATTTCATGTTAACCCAAAGTACTGAGTTCTAAGTATTTTATATCTGAGGGGGTAAAAATAAATCATGATTTGTCCTATATCAATAAGAGAGAACACGAGTCTTCAATCTTATTTTTTATGAAAGGTACAGATTTCAAAGAAATTGCAGTACAACCTCTCACAGAATCAGTAACACCATGACAGCATATCAGCTGCTTCAGATCAGTCAAAGAGTTAAAAGGGGTAGTAGTGACATATTCCCCCATGACCTTTCAAGTTCCAGTTACATCATCATGGACTGATGCAACAACAATACAACATTTCTTCTATGAGCTTAAGGAAGCTGCCTGATCAAAATAAGAAATGTGAAAATGCATTGAAAAAAAATTGTGTTATTAGGTTGTTGTCCTAAAAGTCTTGCAACATCTGGTAAAGAGTGCACCACTGGAAAAGTTCTGTCTGGAAAGCCATGTAGCTCTACCACCTCTCCCTAAACCCATCCATTTCAACAAGGATCAGGACACCTTGGGTGTGCACATGCAAACATAGATGTAGGTATGTGTGGTAGAGGCCCCTCACTATGGGCCTCTGAATGTCATGCTGTAGCTGTAAAACAAACAACTTCACATCATGCCATCTAGTGATATTCTTTTAATTCAGGAGCTGATGCTTTTAAAGACAGTAAAATACAATACTTTCCCCAGTATATGCTTAAGTAAAATTGATGATTTAAAAACTACTTGAAAAAAATATAAGCACATGTAGAAGTAACTCAGTTACAGTAACGAGTAAATGGACTATAATTAGTGTCTATCCACCCCTGTCAAAAGGACAGCTTTTGCAAAAACACTCTCTTATGAAGAAATGTTGTTTGTTGATGTTGGTACACAGAAAAAATGGAGTGTTGAATTTTCATTTTTAAACATTTCAGAGCTCATTTTAACCCCATTCTGAGTTAAATGGCCTTCAGTGTTGGAGTTTTTTTGACAGTGCTGATCCATTCAGTGTTAATTAATCTCTGTACAGTCAGTTGGTTTAAGACATGCCCCCTGCAATCACAAATCTGGGCTGTGATGTTTTCCCACTGTTGTACAGTGGTCACTGCTTGGATTCCTTTGCTTATATTTCTGGAGAATTATTGATGTTTTTGATGTTAACCACTTCTGCACCATGAGTGAAGTTATCCACTAGGTCGGTAACTTTCTGTCTGTGTTCAACTCTGGGTGTATTCTAGCTCTGTATTTGTGTCTTTGCTCCTTTGTTGGTATAACACAGCAGTTGTTCCATGTGAGGTAGCAATCTTTCTTAAGTATGGGAAGTGCTTTTCACTGCATAAATAATTAAAATCATAAATACATTAAATTTATTCATTTAGAATTATATATAATAATATATATTTATTTAGAATTGAAATAAGATGTATTTATCCTGAAACAGTTAGGGGAGATCGTCAGTGTTATAGAGGGGTGCCTTGGGTTATTTCTTTGTTTCAATTCATAAGAAAGCTGTGACAGAATAAAAAATCTCAATATCCCTTATCTAACCTATGTATTAACTCGGTACTGATATGAATGCTCTGGGTGAAGAAAATAATATCACTGTATTTGGACAAAGCTTATTGAATCATTCCCCTGAGTTACTCTTCTTTTAATACTATTTTAAAGCAGTGCCGGAATAAGGAGTGGTGTATTACTGCTGACTTGACACTGGCTCCTCTACATTGACCATTCACAGGGAGAAGAAGGTGAATCCAGCGTCTAAGGGACTTCTCTGTCTGTCTGCTGGCAACCTGATCGACCAACACCACATCACCAACGCCCATAAAGTGGAGAAATACAGGAAATGAACGGAGCTGCTAGAAGAAGAACCGTCTTTTTCCGCTAAGTCCGACCGGTTGAATTGCTCCTGCGCGGTGGTCGTGATTTTGGATTGAAGCCTTTTGTTATCAGTTACAGTTCTCTGATGTGTAACTGTTCAAGTTAGCTGCTTTATTACTGGGTAACAAGCTCACTCTGATTTGGACTCATTCAACGTTCACTTCACCGAATTTGTCCTCTGTCCAACCAAAAAATGTCAACCACAATCGATAAAGAAGCTTGCAGAGAGGCTTACGACCAAGTCAGAGACGATAACACGGACATCAATTGGTAAGTGTGCGGGCACGGTTACTTATCCATACCCCTTTCATTAAATGTGGCTATTTGATATTTATTTGTACTCAACTAAAGAAAATGAGTCGTACATAGCATGCTAACATGTGACATCACCCTAAAAGAGAAATATATACTTCGGCTGTGAAATAAGACTTGAAGTATCTGGTGTTTCGATACAATCTCTGATTTAATTGTAATTCTCACAGTCTGTTAACGCCCACTGCGCCGTGTCTGCGACGGAGAACCTGCTAGCATGAGAGACGGAGCTCTTATAAAAGTTAGCATTTTATTTAAACAAGCCAAGTTAAACTGACTTAACACAAGCCGAATGGAAGATTAAGTCCCAAATAAATAACAAGATAACCCAGCTTCATTAAATACCACGTGAACAGTAACATTTAGCCAAGCTGAGTCTAAATTTCAGTATATTCAAAGGGAGTTCGACAGTGTTAATGTGAAAACGCACTGAAGCGGCTCACCAGGGGTTTACCAGCCGCTTAGACCTTCACGAATTGTTTAACTCTGATCCCATTGCTTGTGCTTAACAATTTTTCCCTTAATACATGCATCTTATGTAGCTCAGTTCAAGCTGATTTATATTCAGGCTGAACAGCGGTCACACACGGCACAGTTATCAGGCCCAGCAGGGCAGAAGTAATTTCCTTTGTCCTGTATTCATAGAAGATAACGTGACAGTAGTGACACTTACACATGGTATTCACACAGCTGCCACCTTGCATGGGCGTCTTTGGCATTTTATGTAGTTTGCCCCAGTTTGCAAAAACAGGCCTGATGTGCACCATAATGTTGTGAAGCAACAGATCACGAGACTGAATAATGAATGCATGGTGTGATAATAACTGCATGCTTTATTCTGCATCCTCCAGGGCTGCTTTCAAATATGAAGGCAGTAGGATTGTGCCTGCAGGACAAGGGCAAGACTATGAAGACTTCAAGAAGCTGTGCACAGGTAACTAGCAGCTTATAAAGCCTGTTTTTTTTAAACAGAAGTCTAATGTATGGGTGAAACTTGTCTCATGCTGCTGACTGGTCTACATTATGTGGCATGTGTTTGGCCTGTAACAGCCTATATACCACACAGCTTGACTTGGCAGGACACTAATCTTTTAAGACTCTGTGTGCTGTCACCCGTTGGCCTGGGGCCTTGTAACTACACTCTCGAAGCACTTAACACTGTATGCTTTGCATTGCGTAACGTCTTCTTCTGTGTCCTGTGCCTCTTTAGGACAAGGTAACATATAAAAGGTCAATCGTTTGTGTATCCCAGCAGGTCTTATCCTTTTATAATAATGGAAGGGCACCTAAGTCTATTATAAACTGAGGTTATTGTTCTCCAGTATGTTGGCTTGGTTGCAAGTTTTTCACACGTCCTTCTCTTTAGTTACACATCTACATGCGGCTGAGCACAAAGTTTTCTTAAAAAGCAGGAAAAATTGCAGAAAATTAAAAAAAGGAACTCCTTAATTGTGATTCTCATTGAGTAAAATGAGAAATAGTGCTTTCTGATGAAGTTCCCCTTTATTTGTGTCCTCTGGAGTAAAGCATCAGCTCAGATGTTGGGTGTGGCTGTTTCTGATGTCTTCTCCTCTCTTTAAACCTTGCTGCCTCAGGGCTTTACTCCTCGTTCCTCTTCCTGATATTACAGAGCTCACATTCCTGTGAAATGTTGAAATAACACATTTATCACTGTGCTTTAAAACTCGACTGTGAAAAGGTTTTTCCATTGGTTCCTGTTCAAAGATGACACATCAGACATCATCCTGTCTGCAGGCTTGTTTTCCTTATTTAGCAGTGAAGTTGTAAGTGTGAGTGTAGGAGGAGCTGATGCAGACTGATCCTCTGCTCAGGCTTGAAGAGGAGGAGGGCTTCTTTTAAGTGGTGATCTCCAACTTAACCAGGAAGTTAGAATAAATGAATAGTCGTGTGCACTGCCTGGATCAGTGCAAGGAGATACTTCTGTAGCCTGAGGGCAGTTATCTTTTCATGTAATCCACATTTTCAACAGGACTTCTAAATTGGAAAACTGCAATAACCATCACTTACTTTTGCCTGTTTCATAAGCTATTTGATTTACTGATATAATAGCTAAAGCCAAATTCAGTTCATCTTTGGTAATTTGGTTTTCATGTTTTTGAAAATTTAACCTGGAAAAAAAATCTCTATATTGTCTTTTGCTGCATTTCTGCATTATTTGCAAAGAGATGCAATAATGCACCAAGTCAATTTGAATGTGTCACAAGGCTGAAATGTAGGCTGAATGACACGTCTCTTGTGTCTCTAGTTGAACTTTTCACCCACACAAGCCTTTTCTATGAGGCTCTCTCTAAAGCCAATCAGCATTCAGAAGCTTCTGAGGTCCTTATATAGCATCTGAAATGACCAACCAAATGTCACTCAAAAGATTTGCATTATAAGAGAGTTTGGTTTGTCTCATAAGGTGGGTAAATCAGACAAAGAATATACATTTACAAATCTGTATAATTCATACATTTGAGCATCCTTTGGATTCATTCATACATTTAACCCAAAACAAAATAGCATCACAGCTCAACTCAATTTTATTTATTCAGTATAGTACATTTTCATACATGCATTGTAAAGCGCTTCACTAAAGAACAGACAGGAAATTACAACATAAATCAATAGCAATAGATACAATTATCATATCTACAGGTTAAGAAGGTTACTAAAATGGCTAAAAAAGGAAAAAATGAGTATCACTGTCCATGTTTTATTCATAGAGGATGAAAAATGTTGAGGTGTTCTGGTCTCCTGGCTGTCTCCCTGTGGAGGTCTCCTGGGCATATTTCACGGCGAGGAAACTTCGTGGCAGACCCAGTAATTCTGCAGGGATTATGTATCCCACCTGGCCTGGGAACACCTCAGAATCTCCCAGGATGAGCTTGAAAATGTCCCTGGGGAGAGGGTTACCTGTGTTGACTTACTTAGCCTGCTACCACAGCGACCCAGCCCGGGATGATTGGAAGAAAATAGAAAGATGGATGAATATTTCTTCTTTGGTGACACCATAGGATATCCATTTTTGAATTTAAAGGGACTTTTCAGTATTTTTGAAGTTGGATTGTATGAGGTACTTGGCAGTAGTAGTGCCATTATCCTTAAGACATTTCAGTGAGCATTGCCCCTACAAACGGCATGCCCTTGAGGAAGCTGGTAACCTTGCAAAGCAGATGGTTACGGCAGTTTCCATGTTTCTCACTGGCAAATCCATCTTGCAAAGCTCCCATCTGAACCGTTTGGGCCTGGTTAGAAAGTGACAGGACCAATCAGTGACAAGGGGCAGTACTTTTGGGTGCGGCGGAGCCGTGACATAAGCAAGCGGCAAGAAGAGGCTGGTGCAATTATGGTGGAAGACATTGGCTTGGATGCTGCTAAAGCATCAGTTTTATCAGAACTGGACGACATTTCTTCGTTAGAATAAGAACAAAGACAGCATTGAGTTGTTTTCTTTCCAAAAACACAAAAGTCGTGTACTGACATGTCTACAGTAGCCATGGTTTGCGTTATGCAGTTCTCTATGGAGTTTACTACTTGGTTGCAGCCCACACCTATGACGTCACATGTTCTGTTGCTCTGATTCGCCCATAAAGATGTGACAGACAGAACATTCATCCAATCACTCTGAGTTTTTTTCAAAGCCTCTGTCCATTCCGAAATGCTCGGTATGGGAGGTTTTCCAGATGGATGTGTGAAACACATCCATCTGGCGTGCCAGGTTAGGAAGCTGGGCCACAGACAGGTGTGAGTACTCAACGTAATTAAGCAATTTTAATGTAAAAATGAGGCAAGATTTTTTTTTCACACTGTATCAAAAATTTTAGAAGTGCTCCATTTCTCACCCAGAAAGTAGTAGTAGCTGGCACTGTTTTGCAATGTGAGCTTTGGCTATTGGCTACATGCTCTTCTGCCTCAGCATATCTGAACAGCTTTGCAGGCTTCATTAGAGAAAACACCACATCAAGCTCAAATGAGTTAGTTCGGCTCAGTTACCCAGCTGACACAATGATTTCAGAAAGTAAACATAACGTGCCAACCATACCTGGTCTAATTTATCAGCCATTAGAGGAATAAAGCGACAGCCATAAATTTACTTTAATGACAATTTCCCATTCATCTCTTCTGGTCAGAGTCTTTTTCTCCAATTTATCTTCAGCAAGTTGAAAACCATCTGTAAAACACCAGCATTTAATAAGGCAGGGAACTCTGGATGGGGAGTGATGCAGGCTGCAGGATTTGGGTAAAGTGAGAATGATATTGACAGATTCAGCCTACATGGACCAATAACTCAGCAGCAGAACATAAAATTCACAAAACCCACACCTCTTTTCAATCACTGTACAATAGACTGTGACATACGGACTGTGTTTTTCTCAACTCAAACCGTCTCCTGGGCTTGACAGCTTACATTGTCCTCTACAAGTGGCTAGCTGTGGCTTGGACCGTCTGCAAATTTCAATACAGAGAAAATATGACACAAAAAAAATCAGTTACTTCACTCTGGATAGGTGTTTGTCAATAAAAGGACTTGATGCAGAAAGTATGTCATGCTGTTTAAATACTACATCTCCCAGTTTGGAAAAGATATGCTTCTTACATAATTTGGAAAAATTTAATCTGAATAATGTTCAGTAAGTCACAGTGATCAGTTAAAATTACAACCAAAACAATTCCAAAAAGTAAACAAAGGTGCATTTACCAATGTGTCGTGCTCTTGATAAATCAGCAGGCAGTCCTTGCTTTTAATAGGAATTTTGTGACACATTTTACTTGTTAACTTTAAAATGGTGATTAAAAAAAAAATCAAACTATTGATTCCTGTTTTATACCACAGCAAGAAAAATGCAGTACTGAGGCATCCAATTAAAGGACTTTTTCTGTTTTTACTTCCCAAAAATTAGGCAAAATTCTGCATGAATTGTTAAAAAAAGATATAAAATGTTTAGTCTATAGGGGTAGATGTCATTTGATTAATATTGTTTAATAATTGAGCATATTTTTTTTATTAGTATTTAAAATCAAATTATACTGATACCTGTTTGATACCAGGGCAACAAAAGTGAAGGTCCTTAACATTCACTTTTGGGTAGTTTATTGTTTTTTTTTTTGTTTTGTTTTGTTTTTTTTTAAACTGCAGGCAGACACCTGCAAAATGTCGTAGTTGCACAAATATGTTAGCAACTTTTGACAGTGCTTGCTCTTTCTTGGTTAAAAGTAGGCATGTATATTATTGGCATGATATTGGTACCATCAGGTATGAAATTGCCACTGATATTTACAGCTGATAGTCAGCTGTACTAACTGTAGAATGTATGAATGAGTTTGTGAGTTTTTAAGCACAATCAATAAACCAAACTCAGCTGAAGTTTTTTTCACACTAGACTCATTTCTTCTTTTTATTTCCCCTTTTATTATTCTCACTATTACTTAAAAAGTAGCCCCTTGTTATTTTATGTAAAAGACAGATCTCTCTAAACAATGCAGTTTGCTCTCAAGAAAACACATAAAGCTTGGTATAACTCTGTTAAAAATACATTTTGCATATGATGTACATGTAATACAAATAGATTATTTTTCATTGTTAAATTTCTAGGTTTGAACAGAATGAATATATTATTTATGTTTGAATCAAACGTTTCTCTTGTCTGGTGTCCTTTTGTAAATACAGACAAATAGACCGTCACAGTAAGAAGAAAATGTACATTTTACCACAGGAAACAATGTTCTTCACGGTAGAAAAGGTATTAATTCCTAGTATTGGTATCAGCTAAATTGAGTTTGAAAATACTGGCCTTTCAGATAAACACAATAATCCAACATAGTGCACTACTAGAATAAAGTACAACTGAAAACTTTCCTTGGATCATTTAAATGACAATTTCATCATCGTGAAACACATGATATTTGTTACAGTGAGTATAGTCAAACAGGTGTCAGTGTGGTTTGTTTTTTACTAGAATCGTATCAAAAGTTATAGTTCTGCTACTGTGGGGAAAAATTCTATTTACCTATAAAAAACATAAAGATATCAGGGATGCAAGATGTTTTTTTTTCCCGCTATCCGATAAGCTGATGTTTCCAGACTTTTAGTTGATATTAATACTGATATTTAAATGTAGTACAAACCTACGACCCGTCCAAACGGAGATGAATTCTGGCGTAAACGCAAACGTTTGTTGTCATATCGATGTTTCATCCAAACGGAAATGGCACTTTGGGAGGTCGTAAACGCTACTTTTTGAAACCGGATCCCAGAGTGAACAAATCTGTAATGCCTACCCCTTTGTCTCAGCGTTGAGAGCCAACCGCATCTTTCTTGAAACGATTATGTCATACATCGCATAGCCTACTTCAGCCGCATGCACGGGTCTAGCCAAAAAAACAATGGCTGATTACAGGGTTGTGTTCGTGCTTTGGCATATACACTACAGCGCTTTCAGTGGTTCTGTGCTTACGCGGACATTTCCTGAAACGATCCTGTTTTTATGGAAAACATTTTAAAAACGAAACGAGAATACATCGTTTTTATCTCCGTGTGGACAAGGTGAACACATTTCTGTCCTTAAAACACACCTTTAAGTGAAAGGAAAGATGATGAATAAAGAAAAGACTTCAGCTGACGTAGGTCTGTTAGTCCAGCCTAAAACTCCACTAATGAAGTATTTGTTCATATGACCAATATTTACAGCTGTTATAGGCTGCTTTTACAGCCAAAATATTACTTGTACATATCACCAGAAATGTTCATATCTGTCGATACCGCTAGTATGCTAATAGTATTGTGCATCCCTACAAGATATATATCACATGTATTGCAATTTGGCAGTAAAAGTCAAAGTATAATTTTTGGTCCATGTCACCCACATTGTTTGGTAAAATATGCTGTGAATTTAGGTTGGTTTGAGATTTATCAGCATACAAGCTTCAGATGTCGGCAGGGAGTCAAGAGTTAAATAGGGATCTTTATTTAGTTATTTTGTATTGATTTTCATGTAAAGATAAACACAGGTTGTTTTCCTGCTGCTCTGGCATGCTTTAACATCTTTATACTTCATATTTTAGGTCTATGAAAACAGCCGGAACATTTTTAATTAAATTAGTATGAAGGATTGGGAGTGAAAACCTTGGCTTTGACCTTTTAGAGCCACAGACTTGCCAGCTAACGAGAATAAACTCAGGTCATACCATTAGCTGGTGAATAAACAAGTTTGGACTCAGTCACAAAACTCCTTGCCAGATCTACTTGAGTCTGCAGAAGGAGACAGGGCTGGTGTCACAGAGAGACAGAGTATTCTCTGAATACAGGAAGATAAAGTGTCACACGCCAACCTTTAGCGTGCAGAACTGAAGTCAATTTATGCAGAACAACGTCTCTCCCAGCGAGTCCTTTTTTGCTGTCTCATCATTTGTTGCAGTTTCAGTGCAGTTTTCTCTGCAGGGTGGCCGCCTGCAGAGTCAGCACCACTTTAAAGGGAAGACAAACCAGGAAGAATCTGGCAGAGGGAGGAAGTGTGGGGGTGAGGGAGAGCTGCAGGTCAGGGTGAGGGGTTGTGTTTGTTCCTCTCAGGCATCTCTCAGTGACAATGATGGCTAAGACAAAGAGAGGTGATTCACCTTGACTCTGAAAGTAACTAACAGACGAGGTGTTGAAACTATTGATATCCTTTATGGCTTTGTTGATAAGACTCCTCTCACTGGCTGCTTCTGTTGACATGCGGCTGCTCTGATCTCAGAGCCATGTCTTTATCAGCTGCTTTAACACGTACATAAAGGCAATACAACACTGTAAAGGTCAACGCAATTTTGTAAAATTAATTTGCCTTTAAATGAGTTTGTTACTCTTTAGAACTAGAGTAATGTAAAACTGTAAACTTATTTGTTGTCTTACAGGATGTTTAGGTTCTGTTGACCATTGAGAGTAAATGTGATTGGGTACATTTATAAGATGTTCAGTGGTATTTCCTGACAGTTTAATTTAATGCAAAATGTTTATGTTATGCAGTATGTTGATGATTTCTAGCCTATACTTTTGTAATATTTACTTTTGGTCTATTCATCAAGGACAGAAACATCTCACACATTAGTAGCATAGACTGTATTAAACATGGACATAGGCTAAGTGATGTCATCCACTAGTAGCTGAAGAAGCCCAACAATGGCATGGGCCATATTGGAAATTCAAACTATGGCATAGTCAACACATAGGCAGGCTGTTTTGAAAACTGAAGTTTTCCTCCTCTTTTTTTTTCAAAAACAATACCTCCATACATTCTACATTTTCACAAATATCCTTGTCCACATGAAAATGCAAAAACAGACTGTTAAATGCTGAAAGAGCACGCCATGCCAACAGTAGCCTGTCCTTCAACATGCAGGCAGAGCTCTCTTTCTCACTCAGAGGCAGCAACAATTCCAGAAACAATGTCTTTGACAAGCAAAAGTTTTGCTGCCATTCTTCTGCGATGACTTTTTCATTGTTAAAGTTCTCCTACCAACCCAAACTGGTCTTGACAAAACAGCCACAAGTCTATGAAGCAGCAGTGACCTGCGTAGTCAACTCAGGCTTCTTTGTTTGTCAATAAAGCGACAGTGTTAAAGGGATTTTGAGTTTATGTATGCACATGTTGAAAGTTCAGTGTTTATTATCAGTGACCTAAAATGCCATTGTTTACAAAAACCCTAAATGCACAGAAAGCCCTCCATTCCTAGAAAGACCCACCCACATGTTGACTAAATATAAGAATTGATCAGTTTTTTCTAACTAGGCTGTAAACACATTAGTTTTGGCTTTAAATAAAAGGAATTTTAATGTGGGTCCAAGTTGGATATCTTTGCCTTTGTAACCAGTCATCAGTGGACATTGAGGAACTACATTTTTTTTGTTTTTCACATTGGTTTGTTTTTATAAACCTAGAGATTGATGCTTGATTATTACAGTATGGGGGTGTCAAATAGCTGAACATTGATTACATCACTGCTACATGACTAGTGTGAGACAACACAAAAGTGAAACACTGACACTTTATTTGTGAAAAATGGGATGAGAGCGTGGGGGAGAGACATGTGGGTAAGGGACTACAGGAAGGAGGCTGCCTGCATCCATGGGGCACGACCTAACCATTAGGCCATCTGAGCACCCCTTGTTAGTCACTTACAACTTTGTACACTCACGTCCACTTTATTAGGTACACCTGTTCAATTGCTTGTTAACATAAATGACTAATCAGCCATGCTTTTAGACAAGTAGAGGTGGTCGAGACAACTTGCTGAAGTTCAAACCGAGCATCAGAATGGGGAAGAAAGGGGATTTAAGAGACTTTGGATGTGGTTGTTGGTGCCAAATGGGCTGGTCTGAGTATTTCAGAAACTGCTGATCTATTGGGATCTTCACACACAACCATCTCTAGGGTTTACAGAGAAAAAGGTCAGAAAAAGGGAAAATATCCAGTGAGCAGCAGTTGT
This sequence comes from Cheilinus undulatus, assembly GCF_018320785.1. Classification (NCBI taxonomy): domain Eukaryota; kingdom Metazoa; phylum Chordata; class Actinopteri; order Labriformes; family Labridae; genus Cheilinus; species Cheilinus undulatus. The sequence continues at coordinate 35,884,073 of NC_054873.1, forward strand.
GAGAACGAAAATGCCATGTTGATGTCAGAGGTCAGAGGAGCATAGGCAGAATGGTTTGAGATGATAAAAGGCAACAGTAACTCAAATAACCACTCGCTACAACCAAGCTATGCAGAATACCATCTCTGAACGCACAACACATGGAACCTTTAAAGTAGATGGGCGACAGCAGCAGACGACCACACCAAGTGCCACTCCTGTCAGCTAAGAACAGGAGATTGAGGAGACAAATTCAGATGGACTCACCAAATTTGGACAATAGAAAATGTGGAAAAATGTTGACTGATCTGATGAGTCTCGATTTCAGCTGGTAGGGTCAGAATTTGGCACAAACAACATGAAAGCACAGATCCATCCTGCCTTATATCAGCAGTTCAGGCTGATGGTGGTGTAATGGTGCGGTGATATTTTCTTGGCTCACTTTGGGCCCCTTAGTACCAATTGAGCATCGTTTAAATGCCACAGCCTACCTGAGTATTGTGTCTGACCATGTCCATCCCTTCACTTCCAGCAGTTCACTGTATACCAATAGACTCCACAGCCACCAGATCTCAATCCAATAGAGCATCTTTGGGATGTGGTGGAACGGGAGATTTGCATCGTGGATATGTAGCTGACACATCTGCATTAACTGTGTGACGCTATCTTGTAAATTTAGATCAAAACCTCTGAGGCATAGTGTTTCCAACACCATGTTGAAACTATGCCACGAAGAATTAAGGTAACCCGACACGCTAGTTGGATTTGTTTCACACATCCATCTGGGAAACCTCCCATAGATGGTGTTTGGGAAAGGGCAGAGCCTTTGAAAAAAATCTCAGAGGGTGATTGGATGAACGTTGTGTCTGTCACATCTTTACGGGCCAATCAGATCTACAAAGCACATGACGTCATAGGTATGCACCGCGACTGAGGAGTAAACTCAATAGAGAACTGCATAACACAAACCATGGCAACTGTAGACATGTCAGTACACGACATTTGTCGTTTTTGAAAAGAAAACACCTCACTGCCGTTCTTTGTTCTTCTTTTAGCAAAGAAATGTCGTCAAGTTCTAATAAATCTGGCTCTTTAGCAGCATCCACGCTAATCTCTTTCACCATAATGGCACCGGCCTCTTGTCGCTGCTTGCTTACATCACAACTCTGCCACAACCAAAAGTACTGCCTCTTACTCCTGATTGGTCCTTCCACTTTCTTACAGGGTCTAATCTGCAAGATGGATTTTCCAGTGAGAAACACAGAAACAGGCAAATCCATCTGCTTTGCAAGGTTAGAATTTAGGCACTTCCGAAGGCAACAGGGGTCCAGCCTGATACTAGCAAGGTGTACCTAATAAAGTGGCCGATGTGTATGTCACATAGGAATTTGTTCTGGGTGTTTACACCAGCTGTTTTAGCATATTTTTTTCTGTTTTAGTTCATGTTGTTGGTATATAGAAAAGGTGTTGTTTAGCAGGTGATAGATCCCAACACTGCCACCTGTTGGTCAGGAGGTTAAACACAATGTAATGCTGAAACACTGGCACAGTTGTATTTATAAAAATCAGAAAAAGTAATCGTGGATCAGTACAGTGCTGCAGTACATGACATATGAGTGTCCTGACCTTTTCATACATGCCTTATTATGATGCAGAATGTTATTTTCTACTATTTTTTTTTTACTTTTAGAAAGAAAATGTACTGGGTGTGGATTCTAAGGAACAGTTAAGTTCAGGGAAATGTCGGTAGAGAAATTTTCATATAAATGTCCCAGTGTGCATTGCATGTTCATTAGTCTAAATCCAGGCCTCACTTAAAAGTATAACTGGACTTTTTGATGCTATCATTTAGCTTTTTTGTTCAATGTGGTCCCATTCTCCCCATGCAGATCAGGTTACTTGTACTTTGTAGTACTTTCATATGTTTGTGTGTCTCTTATGGGAGTTTTCAAAAGGCTGAAATAATATCTCTGGTTATTTTATCTCTTGTTTTGCTTTGGGAGTACAGTTTTCAGTGGAAACCCTGTGTTTCAGAGCAGGGTGTGGATGTGAAAGATGTGGATGTTTACTCGTAGGATCCAGTTTTTCAGAACAACTAAAAATCAGGATTATACAGCCTCAACTGCTTCAGTTTTGACCATTTCTTTTTGTAGTGTGCCTTTGAAGCTGAACAGGGAAAATGCGACCAAAAACAGGCTCTAATATTCTCTATAGTTGTATGTGGCTATGGTTATAATGCTGATTTTCTTGTGACCATCAGCTTGTGCAGGACTAGGAGACTACAGCTCGTCAAATTTAATTTCTTTGTAAAGGTATTGTGTCCTCTGCTCTCTCACTTTGCCTGTGGAAACAGTTTTTTGGCTGGATATCTGTCAGTCAGTGGTGCATTGCAGGGGTTTTAATGCAGGAAAACTGACTTTTGGACAGAATAATGGTAGAGTCCTGTGCTTTGAGGATTCATCACACGTTTACATGGGTTTTGCTCTGTGAACCCAGAAACATAATAGGTGTCAAGGATTTCTTAGTTTTACCGTTCCTTGTTAAGATTTGGCCTGCAGCTCATCGTCAGAGGAAACAACATTTCTGTCAGTCACACAGAGGCAGGAACATCTGTAGGACTAAGATGAACTGCATTCTGCTCATTTTATTGTTACATAATGACACATACTGCCTGCAGATAGACAGATGGAGTGTATTTTTACACACATGGTTGGGGAAATAGGTCTGTAATGTCAAACCTAGAGATGTATGCGTCTGAGAGTTGACTTTGCATTGCTGACAGGGCCATGCCCAGATTTTACTAACAGGAGTGGCAAAAATTCAGTCAGCATGTGTAATTTCTGTCTCCACCACAAATACCTACCTTAAAGATGGCTACACAGATGCTTTTAGGCCTCATCCCTTCAGTTTGTCCAAATAATCCTCGAGTATGTGGTGTCAATCTGATTACTTTACTGCTCCCAATCAAGCTAGGTCCTCCCTGATTTAGGATCTTGGGGAGTGCCACCAGCCAGATGTTGTTTACTTTTACAGCTCTCAGACATGGCGGCGAATATAAACACAACTGTGGCCCAAGCCAAGAATTTTGAAAAAGAAGACCTGTTGCTTGTTTTTGCTCTTAAAGTTAGCTGTTGTGCTCTCCCATTGATGCTACCAATGTCTTTGTGACCGCTATGGCAGCATTTCTAGCAAGCCTGGTACCCGGGTAACATTACAGTGACCTCGAAGATTAAATCCACACCAATAAATCCAATATTGAATGCCTTTTTATCCATTTTTAATAATTTTTCGATCGTTTATTGCCACTAGCTTGAATGCTAACAATTGCTAACAGCACAGCCGGTCCCGAAAGTTTACACCGGTTTTGGATCGGTACTCAGTATGGTTTATGGAATTGAATCAAGACCTTGTGAATCAGAATCGAATCAGTTCAGGCAATAACTACATTATCAATCCTGGTTGTTTCGTTTGATTCTAAGTGTCATTTAGAGGCGCCAGTTTGAACTTAAGTCTGTTTGATAATCAGGTAAAAACTCCTCACAGAAGCTTTATATCAAATCTGATAGTCATTTATGGGTTGATTTATTTATTTTGTGTATAAGTTTGTAATATTATAGTAAACGTTATTATACATAAATATTTTTAAGGGCCCAAAAGAAGACAAATTTTATAGTAATAAGTTGAAAGGATGGAAAATGTAGCACATGGACATGCAACAAAATAAACATGAAACCAGCCGTAAGTGAGAAAGCATCATGAGTGCGATTGAACGTTATGTCAGGTAAGTTCACACAGGTATAATAACCAGGTATAATTTTAATGGAGGCTATGGTCCTCCCAGTTTAACATAATCTTTTACTGAAAGTGTGACAACAATTCAGGACTTTTGGAACTGTTGGAACTGGATTGTTGGGCTTGGAGAGCCATAACTCATAGCAATGCTTAATGAAAGGATTATAAGGGAAATCTATATCATCACGTGTTACATAGTAGACCGCCGTGTATGAATTTTAGCCTCTTAAACCAGCTAATCCAGCAGTCAGTATACCTACCTGTCGTTCATTTCCTGTTAGTATTACAACTTCCCACAGTGTGAGGAGCAGAAAGGCAGTAAAGGATTGTTTGAACTGTAGTTTTTCTTTTGTTTACGTTGATAGATTTGAGAACTTTGATAGACCGATATGTTACTTAAATGTGACTCTGGCAGGTTCTGAATCTTGACAACTAAAGCATAAGAAGTAGCAGTGAACAGAGATCACATACATGAGGATGACAACTATTGAACAAATGTCTCCTATGATTAAAGTTATGATCTTCCAGGTTTGTCCCTCTTCATTGTAAGGATATTCCTCACTCTGGCAGTGGCATCAGACGGTTTGTTGTCATAAAAAAAGATAGTTATCATGATATAACAATTTGTTATAATTTTACATTTTCTACCCTAAGTCATAGTACTTTATTCTGGGCAAAAAAGTGCAATAAAAACAGAATCATTATCTGGACAAAAGTATTTGGTCGCGTGACCATTACACCAACAGGGACTGTGATCACGTTGTATTCAAATACATGTACTTTGATATGGAGTGCACCACCCCCTTTTTGCAGCTATAATATCCTCCACTCTTCTTACAAAGCTTTCCACAAGATTTTGGAGTGTTTCTGTGAGAATTTTTGCCCATTCATTCTGTAGAGCATTTGTTAGGTCAGGCAGTGATGTTGGACGAGAAGGCCTGGCTGGCAGTCTCCATTCCAGTTCATCCCAAAGATGCTCGATGGGGTTGAGGTCTGTGCAGGCCAGTCATTACACCCACCCCCCTCAAACTTGACAGTTGGTACAATACAGTCAGGCAGGTAACACCGTCCTGGCATCCAGCTCCTATTCTGCTCTGATTGTTGATGTTTATTTTTCCCCGAGTTTTTGCTCTTGCTGTGTGTAAAGCACTTTGCAAACAACTGTTTTTAAAAGTGCTATTTAAATAAAGTTATTATTATTATTATTTTATTATTATTATCTTATTTCCCTTTTCACTAAAACTGCGCTCAGGATTCAGTGTCAGTAAGCACATGGATATATTTTTGAAAAATGTATCCATACCTGGTGGGTGTTTCTTCAAACAACATTCTGCACATATTCAATACAGTAATGTTAATCTAATAAATGAAAACGCCCCAACATGCAGGATTAATTTAAAGTAAAGTGGACAGTCTGGACAAAGTAAAACATCAGACTGATTGCCTTCAGACTTCACTTACTGTCAGCTCTGATAAAGACCTCCTGAGATTTACTGGTGAGCTTTGTGACAAACAACTGCAGGCCTCAAAAAAACATTTGACTCATTTAGTCTGTTGACCTGAATAATTCTGTGCAACTGACACAAGACTGCCAAACAGTTGAAGGACAAAAGAGGAACCTGGTATTTATCTGAACTTCCCCAGCTCTATTCTTAAGGGTTGTCTGAAAGGACATAATTAAACACAATGATGCTAGTCAGTTACACACCAGTCACATTTGTTTCTACAACATCAGTGATATTGTTTTTTTCAGACTCTGTAGTTTGACGATACTGAAAACTGATGACAGTTTATTTTGTAGATGTTCACATTGGTGGTTTATCATGCCAAGGGCCTCATGCTCCAAAGGGCCTAAAGATATACTCTTTATAGGTGTGCATCAAATTAAGGTAGGCTATATATCTAAAATCATTTTCAATGATGAAGACATGTATTGTCAATGTAAATAAGATGCCAAGAGTGGAAAAATACAATCGAAATAGACCTAAATGATCCAAAAAGTCTCTGTAGAGGACTTCTAGCCCCAACAGGAAGGTACAAACCCCTTAAAAAACCCAAAATGTCTTCATATCAAGCAGTTTGTAGTTAGGCAGATCCTATGGACACATTAAAACAATCAATGAATGGATAACTGTGTTGGCAAATGGCGTTCAATCAACAAATATGCATGATTATATATTTTCTTATTTTAAAAGTTTCTCCTAGCCTATAACCTTGCAAAGCATATGGATTAGCCCGATTTCATGTTTGCCATCAGGAAAAAAAACACTTCACAAAGCTCCGGTCTGAAACAATTGTGCCAGGTGTGAAAACAGATCTGACCAATCAGTGTCATTTAAGGAGAAATAGGGGGTAGCTACAGGCGGGGTTTAGTTGTAATGTAAGCAAATAGCAGTGGTTGCTGCCAGTGTAGTGTTTAGTGTTTAGTGTGAAGCTATAGTATAGCAGCAGTTTTATCAAAACTCAACCACATTTCTTTATTGAATAGCAAAAAACTACACTTAAAGCTTTTCATGACAGAAAAGATGTCTCTGCACTTCTCCTTTCTGCCCTTCCCAAACACTTTGTATGGGAGCTTTCCCAGATTAATATGAAATATAGTTGCAAGAAAACGCATAGAGCCCTTTGAAATAATCTAGTTTTCTGGATTAATTGTTCATCAAATGTGATCTGATCTGCATCTAAGTCACAGGTGGAAAAACACAATGTGCTTCTCCTGATACCACACAAGCAATTAAAATATTTAAAGTCTTTGTTAAACACAGTTATTAAACATTCACAGTGCTGCTGGATAAAAGTAAATGAACCATGGAGTTAATAACTGGTTGAACCTCCTTTGGCAGCAAAAACCTCAGCCAAGTGTTTCCAGTAGCTGCTGATCAGACCTGCTCAACATTCAGGAGGAATTTTAGACCATTCTCCCTGACAGAACTGCTTCAGCTCACCTAGATTCTTGGGACATCAGGTGTGAACGGCTCTCCTGAGATCATTCCATAGCATCTCTGTTGGATCCAAGTCTGGGATCTGACTGGGCCACTCCAAAAGATGCACGAAACATTTTCCCAGTATTGTTGTAAGGTGTCAAGGTGCTCCTTAGTAAATTTCAGGCATGCAGTGGTGTTTTTTTGGAAAGCAGCGGCTTACTCCGCTGTGTCCTGTCTTGGACATCATGACTGTCAGTCTTTAGCGTATGGTAGACTCATACTGTCCTCATTACTCTAGGGTTCCTTTTTTTTTACCTCTGATCATTCTGCATTGTGCCCTTAGAATCAGTCTGGCTGAGCACCCATTTCTAGGGAGAGTAGACACGGTACTGTATTGTCTCCAGTTGTGGACAGTTTGTCTAAGTGTAGACTGGTGAATCCCTAAAGTCTTTGAGATGACTTTGCTACCCCTTCCAGTCTTGACAATTCTTGATGGTCTTCTGAGAGCTCTGTTTTGCAAAACATGATTCACATCAGCAGAGACTTCTTGAGAAGAGCAAACTAAAAAGTTTGAGTGTTTTTATGTCACAGTAGCTCTACACCTGGCTCAAATCTCATTTTGTTGATTGGACTTCAGGTGACTCCAATTAGCTGGCATGTCTGGCCTACAGTTGTGTTAAAATATTTAGATCAGATAATTTGAGCCATGTTGCTCTTCTGAGAGGTAAATCCTGTTGGGTATTTATGTTTCACATATGGGTATGCCCTTTTTTATCTGACTTTGTTACCAGAAAAGACATACTTCATCATATTTAGTTCACTCACTTTCAGCAAAATGGGAAGGGTTTTTTATTGGTCTCTGCCCTGAGGACTCGAAATGACTAAAACTGCCCTTCAACGTTCACACAACTTCTCTGGTGTTTGTCATTAGCAGATTATAAAGCGGATATTAACTTTTATATAAGTAATGATAATTTAATCTCACAAACATTATCTGAATAGAGTAGTTTCATGCTAAAAAGTGTATTTTAGTTTTTTTTTTTTTTTATCAGACCTATGATGTCATGCTGCTCTGTTTGGCCCCATTATAAAGATAAGCCATGATAACCCATGTTTTAGTTGTTATACATGAATTTTAGCCACTCTAATCAAAGCAGCAAATTATTTATTTATGTTGCAGTGTATAGTCTCTTTCAGTATGTAAACTTATTTTCTTGAAAGCAGCATAAAATGTGGCAAAAAGAGATTAAAAGTGGCTACAGTATGTTTAAAGTGGCAAAAACTGGTTAACAGAAAAAAATGGCTGTAGAAAGTGTTGAAATGGGGTAATACTGGCACAAACTGGTTAACAGAGACAACAGTAGTAGCAAAATGGGGTTAAAGTGGCAACAACAGGCAGGAAAAGTCATTAAAATGGTTAATAATGTGGAAAAATTGCTTTAAGATGACATAAATGGGCAGAAAGGTGGGAAAACAGGATATATAAAGATAGATGAAATGGGTTTAAAGTGGTGAAAATTGGTTTACTGATGGAAAACAAAGGCAGTAAATGCATCCCAAGTTGCAAAATGTGGGTGTGCAGGTGGTCGGGTGGTTTAAGGCGCTATGTGGGTGGCCTGTGGCCCTTTACCGCATGTCTCTCCCCACTCTCCTCCCTGTTTCTGAGTCTATCCACTGTCCTTCCTCTATATAATAAAGGCATGAAAAGGCCCAAAAATAAATCTTAAAAAAAAAAAAAGAAGTGGCAAAAATTGGTTAAAACTTCCAAAGTTGGGTTAACAAAGTAAAAAAAATAAGGCAGGAAATTGTCAATTCCTCAATTCCACTTTTTCAGTCCAAAAGAAGTGAAAATGGGTTAAAAATAGCAAAATTATGCTTAAAGTGCAAAGGTAAGTGGGGACAAAAGTGATGGAAATGAATAAAAAGTGGTAAAAATTGGCAAAAAGTGCACAAAAAATGATAAAAGGTGGCAGATAAAAGTTGCAGCTATGGGCATTACAAATATTGAATTTTGGCCAGCATTAAAACCCAATAAATGCTTTATACACTTTTTAGCTCCAAAATGAGGTAACTGTTAGCCAGGATGCTAGCAGCAATGCTAATGATCCAACTCACAAACACTGACATCATAACAGGGCACGTCCCATTCTCTGGGTTTGTCAGGGGCTCAGCCAAAGCTGTGGACATGTGGCCTGAAAATGAGTTTTCTTATTATTGCATTTAGTGGAGAATGCCAGTACAGATATATCTGTGCCAGGTCAATATCTGTTGTTTAAACACATTTACTTGGCTTAGGGTTGTCACAGTACCAGAATTTCAACCTTCAGTGAGAAGTTTAAAGAAAAAATCAAATGGTTTTGTTACAATGCTGCTTTTCTTGAATTGCTCTGCACATACATGATGTGCATATTCCCAGCCTTTTATCCTTCTTATAATCAACAAAAAATGCAGTCAAACTCCTGCACACTGTTGTATCGTCAACCTATCTGCACAGGCAAGAGCCTCTGGTGAAATCATGATCATGAATATTTAGATAGTGTTGATTATTAGAATAATGGAAATAGTCTCGTTAAAATCTTGTGATATCTCATTAGTTAAAAAAATCTTGACCAGCTCAGTCTGGCTCTGTACTTCCCTCAGGGTGTGATGAAGTGTTAAAATATGAGCTATATCAGTGCTTTCCCCCTGTTTACTCACTCTGTTTATCTCTTCCATCAGATGATTCACGTCTGTTTGGCTTCATCCGGGTCACGACAGGAGACGCCATGAGCAAACGAGCGAAGTTCACCCTCATCACCTGGATTGGAGAGAACATTGGCGGCTTGCAGCGGGCCAAGATCAGCACCGACAAGGCACAAGTGAAAGAGATCGTGCAGGTTAGACATGAGTGGAGAAAAAGGCAATTAATGTAATGGGTGTCATCATTAGTGTGAAAGTGAAGCTGTAATGGTCCCTTGGGGAAAACTGGCTGGTTACACTGGCAGTACGGCAACACAGTGCTGGATACAGACAGACTCAGCTGTTTAAAAACAACTCTAGATCTCAGGAATGTAAAATATGACCTCCTGTGGAGTCAGAGATTTTAAAGGTACATAATGAAACAAATGTAAAAAAGACCCTAATGTACAACTCTTATGTTTTGTCATATCTGGTGAAGTAGCATAAAACTCGGACACTGTGTGCTATATCTTTGACAGCCTGAGCTGGATGTTTCTTTCATATTCAAACAAGTGATTGATATTTTATGTTAACAATAAAAAAAGGATTTTTTTTCCTAAGCAGAAAGCAAGGCAAGTGTGAAAATGAGATTTAAAAAATACTGGACTATCATTCATCATAGGGAAACATGATTTCTAAAGAACTGGAGAGCTGCCAGAGTCTCTTTCACATACGTGCCTGTTAAAGTTTCTAGAAAATTCAGTCTGGCTGCCACTGAAATCCTCTTGGGTTGTTTTTTCATGCATGTACCAAACAGCAGAACACTTTCCCTGCCAGACAGGAGAAGTGGTCTCAGGAGGCAGAACTAAGGATGACACAGAAATGGTGAACAAAGCATCCAGTGCTATGATGCCAGTTTTTGCCCTCATATCAGTATCATCAGAGCAGTTCAGCATGTTTATATCAACAGAGGAGTGGATAAACAATGGGCCTCCTTCACCAATATCGTCTTAAGAGTTTTCTAAAATGTCTTCTCAAGAAAGTTCAGAAGACACACCTATGTCAGATTCATGACTTGTTCTTCAACAACATGAAAAATTGATGAAAGTAAGCAGAAGATTGTGCACTTATTTCCTATTTAGTAAATGCCCATTTCATGCCCATATAAGGGCATGGGACTACAGGGGCAATGTGCAATGTCTTTGGCGATTAAACTCCATCATGATGACTTCATGCACTGGACGGGGTAGTGAGGCCAACAGCAGGAATAGGCTAACCCTCTACTGAGTCCAGACACTGGTGGTGGGGTTGATGAGGGATGCAGGATCAGACGGGGAATAGACTTCTGAGAAGCTGGACCGGGAAACCAATGAGGTGGCTTGGAGGAGGAGACTATGCAGGATGTGATGAGCAGAAGAGCTGTGAGGATCTGGAATAGATGCTGATGAACTGAATGGAGGTGGCTGGGGTGGAGGAGGGTTGGAGCATCCACGCTGAAATGATAGGCTGACTGCAGGAGAAAGGATGACAGATTTCAAATATGATAAGTGCTTAAAAAAATTGGTCAAAGTAGCTTAGATATAATGTTGATTGTATTTATGTAGTTGTGCATATTATTTAATATTATAAGTGCTTAATCAACAAAGATGCAGTAAAATATCATTTGATATTATGATATTGGGTCATTCTTAATTTTGCATATTTGAGTGCTGGTAAATGCAAAATGCAAAATGAATCATCTTATATCAGCACTGAAATAATAACAGTGCTCTGGAGCATTCTTAGTCTTAGGTTTCTTAGGGTTGAGTCAGAGTGAAAACTTGTGTGGTTTGTGTTACACATGCAGCCCAGTCCTGGAAAATTTGGGACATTTGACTGAGTTTTGTACATACTTATGTATATTTTCAAAAGTGACAAAAACTAGAGGCCAGATAGTTTGCATCCAAAGGCAGATAAAAATAAAGTGACATTAGACACTAAGAAAATGAGGATGAGCAATACAACAGTGCTTTTGGTTAAATGTGCTCTTCACTTCACCTTGTCTTTTGTTCCTGCAGAACTTTGCTAAGGAGTTCATGTTAAGCGATAAGAGGGATCTGGATGAAGAGTGCATCCGGGAGGAGCTGAAGAAGGCGGGAGGAGCCAACTATGACGCTCAGACGGAGTAGAGGAGTGCTGTGGTCCACTGGAAGGGTTGGGTTCTGGTTGCGGCAGGGTGGGGTGGGATGGGTTGGGATGATTTGGGGTGGGGAGCGTTGGGGTAGGGCTGCTACCTCTAGGGGAGAGGACGAGGTAGGATGAAGAAGGTGTTTGATGAAAAGAAGGACACAAACTGAGCACACTCATTTTACTTTCAAAGTAAGCTCCAGAAACCAGAGCCCTGCGTGAACTATTTGTTCTTTTGCAAAAATGGGAACTCACTCATACACAGAGATGTACCACACACAATTCGTAAAGCAGAATGAGTATTTTAAATACTTAGCCAACACTGTACATGCTGCTTTAAATATAGTAACTTCTACAAAAGAGAGCATTAGTTGGACAATTTATTAATGTGCTCTTTAAAAACTTTAGAGTTTGTTTACAGATAAACAGATCAGTTGTAGATTGTTTTGACATAGATACTGGCAGTGCTCATACTGTAGGTGCACCATGAAGTGATAAAACCTGCATCAAGGCTTTTATACACCTGATTTTAACGATGCATATGTGGAAGCTCATGATTCTCCAAAGACTTAAGATCTCTCAGCCTTGTGTGCAGCCCATGCAGCAGAGCATCACAGAAACAGTTCTGCCAGAAGTCATCTTGATTGGAAACCGGTGAATTGTTCCCCCCACATATGCATTACTAGAATCATGTGTATAAGTGCTCTTCAATCTCACGAACTGCCTTCTCTCCTCTCCTACCTCAGTCCTCTCCCCGGTCAGCTCATGGTTCGTTATCTACTGTTCTGTGCATCATCATCTCATACTCATCCTCATCTCAGCTGAGCTGTTAGAAACAGATTCACAGCTTCAGCACTGGAGGAATAAAATTAAAGTAATGAGGATGTAAGAAAATGGAGTTTCACTTCAAAATCCTGTTTTGCAATCATGTTGTAAGAATCAGCTCATTGACTTGAACAAACACCTCATTTCGAAGTGAAACTCTCCATGCAGTCGTGCTTGACACCAGAGCATGCTCTAAGTCATGATACACTGTTGCTCCAGGAGGGAAAGATCTCCTTTTTCTAACTGTATACTTCTTGATATGGTTTGCCTTTGGGTAAGCTTGAGTCATCGAGTTAAGTACACGTTTAACCACCTCTTCATCTCCAGCCAGACAGCTGTGTTTGGATTACAGCCTCAAAATAAAACATTACATCTTCCCCTCAGACTGACTTTACTTCATCCTCCTGTCTTTATGTTTATGTTCTGTGCTGTGAATCCTTTTTATCACTGGTGAAATGTGACTTTCTGCTTTACAAATATGGAGAAATAATCAATGTTCCTGTTTCCTGTCAAGCATTGAATGTTTTAAGAATGGAGATCTTTCCTTCTTGTGTCTCATCTCATGATCAACCACTAAAAGGTGTCCATGCATACTGTAACCTACTGTGTTTGACTGCCTTAGTGTCCCAAGGGAGAGTGGGGCATCATGGGATCTTGTGGACACTACACTGTGATTGGCTATCCTTCTTAGACGGGGCAGTGCATGGCTCATCACTTCATGAGCCTGAGTTTGAACCTAGGAGGTGCCATTTCTCGGTTGTAGCATCTTTCTTTATTTGGTTTCAACCCTCCCATCCCCCCTGCAAAAACATAGGATTTTTTTCCCTTTTCCCTTTTTTTTTTGTTTTTGAGATGAATTTTATTTCCCCCTGGAGAGTTTTACCTTTTAAGTTTATTTGTATGAGCATTGTTATCTTGGACATTGGCAGAAGAGATTTTCAAAAAAATGATGAAAAATGAAAAAAGAAAGAAAAACAAAGTGGGCACAAGATCAGTCATTTCAAATAAAAATTGATGTTTTTTTCCAAATTCTGTGTCTCTGAGTGTCTTCTGTGTTGCTCTGAAGTCCTGGACATCTGAAGGCAAGATTTGTCCAGAGTCTCAGGATTCAAACTAAAACTACCACCTGCTGGTTACATGCTTTATATCAGTGGTTCTCAACTGGTCAGACATCACCACCATCCCTAATTTGAAAAAAAATATATATATATCCAACCACTGGTGTATTTAATGAAAAATGTTGCAGTTTGGACCAAGGCTATCATAGCGAACTTAATAGTTAACTGAAACTCACTAACTAAGTAACTGTATTGTGTGCTTAAAAAAAACAAAAACAAAATAAAATTAGGATTAAAGTCTGCTTAGTTTTAATCTTTGATGCTAGCATACTTACTGACATGTCAACCATTTCTGGAGAGTTTAAAATGACTTGATTTGATTGGTCAAGACTTCACACAGTGGTAAATTTTAGGTCTTTAGTTGTATTCTGATGTCAAATGTGAATAAATATAATGAAAAGCAGAGTTGCCTGTTTGAATGTATTTTTAAAAAATTGCATGATGTCTACTTTTCTGAAAGTTTTGGGTCTTGCCCTGACGAGTGTCCCTTATAGTTGAAAAAACGAACAATAAAACTTATAAAACTCAACTGAAACAAAGCATTTCTAAGCTAAACTAACTAACAAGCAGTAAAAACTAACAAAAAATTAAACTGAATTTTAAAACAAAAAGTAAAAACTAAATAAAAATAAAAACTAATACTAAATTCAAAACTTATAACTTTGGCTTGAACCCCAAATGAAAAAAAAAAACTGAACAAAGAGAAAAGGCGAAACAGGTTTAAAAAGCAAATCATTAAAGAAGGAGATGAATACATTTTCTATATCTCTTTATCTACATTTTCTCCAGACATCTAGTTAAACTTTGAACTTTTCTCTTAACTTTGGAAAACCAACTTTGGTACCCGAACAAAGGAGAAACATCAGAAGAAATTTAGAGACAAACACTGAAATTCATGTGTCATATGAAAGAAATAGCTGTATCAATTAACTGTATATCCACTTTGGGCTATGTACATAGACTTTTTGCAATTTTTTTCTCCTGTCACTTAATCATGACCCACTGGGAAGAGCTTTGCAGCCCACGTTTGGGTCCAGATCCACCAGAGAACCACTGCCTCATACAGTACATTCAGAAAGTATTCAGAGAATACTTCAGAGAATTTCTATTCTCATGAATCTACTCTCAATATCAGTGAAGTGAAAACAGATCTTTAGAAATGTTTGCAAATTTATAACAGAAATTTTCAAAAACCCTGAAATATCCTATTGACAAAAATATTCAGACCCATTGCAAAAACACTGAAATTCAGCTCAGCTTCAAAAGCTCAGGCTTTTAGCAGAGTGGCTAGACTGAAGTCTCTCCTCAGAGCAAAACACATGAAAGCTCACTTAGCTTTCACATTGAGTTCTCTGCAAATTTTAGGGGGCTAACATGCTCTGTCTAGCCACTCTGCAATAAACCAAGATAAGTGGAAAGGTGCTGTGGTGTTTGTCCCATCTCCAGACAGGATCTCTGAGCTCAGTCATAGTGACCAATGGATTCTTGGTCACCTCTCTTACCAAGACTCCTCTCTCCTGGAATCCTCAGATTAGTGAGATGACCAGCGCCTGGAAGAGTTCTGGTGGTGCCATTTGAGACTTATGAAGGCCACTGTGCTCTCCAGTAGCCTTCTTCAGGTCTGTGTTTTGCAACAATCCTGTTTCTGGGCTCTGCAGACCTCATGGCTTGGTTTTTGCTGTGATATGCATTGTTTGGCTGTTTGAGGCCTTCTATAGGGAGGCATGTGCATTTACAAATCATGTCATCAATTTAATTTAGCACAGGTGGACTTCAACCAAGGTGTAGGAACATCTCAGCAAAGATCAAGAGAAATGGGAGGAACCTGAGCTAAATTTCAGTGTTTTTGCAAAGGGTCTGAATACTTATGTCAATGTGAAATTTTAGTTCATTTTTAATACATTTGTAAAAAGAAATCTAAAATTCTGTTTTCCCTTTGTCATGATGGGGTACAGGGTGTGGATTCATGAGAATAAACATGATTTTTTTTACTGTAGAATCAGGCTGCAACTAAAAAAAAACTTAATACTTTCTGAATGTACTGTATTTCCAGGCAGGGAAGTTCAGAAGCATGTCCAGAAGAAGGGCTGAGGTGTTCTTTGTGGTAGTGTGATTCCAAGTAGTTATAAGCAAGAACCAAAACTAATCAGTTCTTCTTTAAGTTAGGGTGGTCACTTCCACAAAGTCTAATTAGCTGTTATAGTCAGCATTTCACTTCTCACCACCTTTTTGTGCCTTCCTCCTCACCAGTTACAGATGACGTAAATAAGTAATTTAACACTTGTAGACTCAAGGTCCACACAGTGACCGTTTCTGAGAGCTTAAGGGGCTCCTGGGGGTTTCCATGGTCACCATTCAAATCCTTAGTAGACTGAGTTGTGAAGGAGGTAGAAATGCACCAATGAGTTCAGTCATTCAGTGTGTAACCAGGTCAGAGCTGTCATTTTGATAAACCTCAATAAATTAATGTCACATATTAAATGTCGTCCATTTCAAGAGAACGGCCATGCAGTTAATTATTATAGATTTAGACAATAGGCTTCTTTTAATTTACTTCATGTAAAAAACCTAAGGATAGAAACAGTCAAACAATAGGAACTCACCTCTACCAAAGGGAATGGTACAAAAAGAGAGAGGAGGGGGCAAAATTACATGAGAAATATTCAGAAAAAGAGGAAGAAGACGAAGAAAGGGCTTCAGACTACAACAGATGGATTCCTGATTTACTCTCAAATGTAAAACAAATTATTACTGGGTCATTTTTTTGTATTTATTGTAAAAACTGAAAGATATGAGTGCATATTTGACCTACTGTCTTTTTCTTCTAAACATTCTCTAATGGCTCACTACTTACCGGGACAGATAATACATAACTGATAGGTGTTATCATAAAATGCTTCCTCATACTCAGTCAGTAAGCCATGCTTCTTATTCATGCTGGGACAGGCGCTACACCAACATTTCAGCAGAGTAGGGGATGTTAATCAAATGCAGAAATTGATTTCCAATAGAAAGGACTAATTTACACGGTCTTGTGTCTCCTTTAACATGGCCTTTACACTTCAGATGAATGCATGGTTAGTCAGACTAGGCTAGTGATCAAACGTGACTCCTGCTCTGTGTGCATATGTGTTACAGGCGGGCTGGTAGCTGTGATCTCTGAAGACTAATAGCAGGCTGCATAATGACAGAGCTATGCCAGCTTGCTTTAGTGCATTGAAGGATGTGGTTTGATGTGTGAGTGGGGGGTGGACACATTGAGACAGAGGTCTTATGTTTAAAGAGGGTGTATTAATAAGGCTGATGCCTTTGCAAAGGTTCAAATTTCATTTTTTTATGCCATTATTTTTAACTGTTACTGTCGGCCCATCAATCTGCTTTGATGCATGTCTCTTTAAATGCTAATAAGATACTTCTTTCCCACTATTTTATGGAATTTACTCAAACAACAACCAAGACTCTGGGTGGAAATCTACAAGCAAAGATACCAAATGAGGAACAGGAAGGATGATACTGACTGAATGTGAAGTCACAATGGGTACAACAGACCACAAGAGTTCTGGTTTTCAGACCATGGCAGACCATGGAAAAAGGACAGTTGACTTATTTTAGATTCTGAATTTTGACAGATACTCTGGATAACCACATATTCTGTATGTAACCTTGCAAAACTGATGGACTGGTCAGATTCCATGTCTGTCGTCAGGAAGATTCATCTTGCAAAGCTCCAGTCTGAAATGACCGTTCCAGGTCTTAAAATTATATAGAAAGTAATACTAAAAACTGTAAATAGTTCTCTTCTTAGGATAGCTTGCATTCAAACCACAGAAGTTGTGGGTAATTGTCAGCACAGTAGTGGATGGCACCTTGTCTGTTTCCTGTTTTTTTCACTCATTCATCTATTGGCCTTCGGCAGACACGTGACTACTTTGACTTCACTCACTCAGTGGACAGGAGAAGCAGGCCTACTAGTACTAACATAAGGCTACTATACATTTTGTTGATCATTAAAGTAAAAGAAAATAATGCCACAGAGTTAACCTACATAACACAAAACCTAGTGACTCTGTCAAAAGAATGAAATCGCCTCGAGGGTGCTCACACAAAGAAACTCACAAAGACTGGACTGAAAGAGGTGTTCCTCCATACAAAGGCAGTGATCTTAAAGCATACAAAGCCTTGAAGCTCATGTCGGTGTTCTTGAAGAACTTCTTTGTGTAGGTTTTCATTAAGGTGTCAAAATATGCTCATCAGACATTTATTTGACGGAAAACAACTCAAAGAAGAATTCATGGGTGCTCTGTCTGTTTTTAACATCTCATCGAAAATCAACACTAGTAAACAGGGTCACCTGCTAAAACATGCTAAATTTGGTTAAGGTGACACTGTTAGTGTTAGCATCATCACAACTGGTGCTGTTAGATAGATTCTTTGTTGATCCCAAAGGAAAGTCAAACATACAGTGGAAGCTTTCAAGACACATGAAATGAATCCTATGTGTCTACAGTGTCACTCATAGCAGCAGGATGTCTGTATAAATATGGCCGACACTGCTGAAGACTTCATCTTAACTGGAGAATCCAAAGAACAGACGAATCGAAGAGAGGAGATGCAGCCTGGGAACAGATCATTGATGGGCTGGTTGCAAAGACAGATACCAGTGATTATAGAGACCCTCTCACCCTGCTTCCTGTGGATGAAGGGGAAGGATACTAAAAAACATCATTTGGGTGCAGGCCGGCACACTACATCCTTCAAGGTTTTTCAGAGTCCTTCTGAGAGACTCCCTAAGGATGACTGTGCTCATGTCTGCATCCAAATGCAAGAGGACATTGACAAGGTACCGCCTGAAGAGCATGGGGTTCAAAGAAGCCAACCAGGGAAAAAGGTGCAGAGAGAAGAGAAGACAGAGCCTGGAAGGACAGATGAGAACGCCAGCTGGTCCAAGAGAGTAATGCGGTTCAAAGAAACTCTCACATCCTTCTTTTCAGGCTGATTTCTTACAGCAAGAAGGTTCCTGGTTCGATTCCTGGTTCAACAGGGATCTTTTCCTGTGAGGAGTTAGCATGCTTGGGTTTTCTCTGGTTGCTCCAGTTCCCATACCGTCAAAACAAAGCCTTTGGCAACTCTAAATTTCATGTGGATTTATTTGTTGGTTCGGCTGAGTGCTATTTCATTCATAAGGCTGCAGATTTCATTTTTCAGAAGTCTGAAGTAGGCAGAGTTAGCTCTGAGCTGGGGGTTTACCTACACCTTAAATAAACTACATCAAATACTTATTTTGGTTGATTTAACATATAATTGCATTAGTATTTGTATTTCCTCCAAATTTTGGGCAATAACAATGAAAACAGCCCCTACCGCCTTTACTACAGCCAGCCAGATGGATGTGTGAAACAAATCCATCTGGCGTGTCAGATTACAGCTATTTGGGATTAGGAATTGAGATCGTTGATTTTTAATTGGCATTGATACCCTCATCAGTACTCCTTATTGATCTGAGTCCTTATCGATACTACTATCGATTCTTTCTATAGTTTGATGGAAAGACAAAATGAGGGCAATTATTTAAACCACTGTTGGTCTTAGCTGAGTAGAGCCTGAGTTAAAAAGATTCAGTGTTTCACATCTATTTTATATCCTGCAAATTTAAACACATTCTTCAATGACAACTGTATTTATTGAAGTTTCTCATCACAACACAATAACTTCTTAGCATCATTTCAAAAGTGAAAGCCATTTCATCTTAGTGCTGTTTTTCTATGATCACACAGAATATGTGGCAATGCACGCCCCTTACCCCTCACTGGACAAAATTGTTGGAGGTACACTGGTTGATTTTGTAACTCCCTCAGCTCGTCCCCTTGTTCCTTTTACTGTACAGTCCTCAGTCTACTCTGCATGTCCTGACAGCTCCACTATGCATGGCCAAAGGGGCAGTGTTATCAGTGTTATAAAGTTTCCTTTGCACCATGTGTTTGTCTGTTATGGTGTGTACCACAGAGAAAGAGAGAGAGAGAGAGGGAGACACTCGCAGATATTAACAAACAGGACCTGTAGGAGTGTCCAAACAAGGACTGTCAGATCAGTTCCTGCAGAACGATACCACTGAGATCCTTCCTGCATTCCTCAAACCTCCTCAACACAGCGGCATATTTTACAGCCCACAGCCAGTCATGTGTTCTGCCCTAGCATGCATTGATGTGAGTGCAAGAGAGTGAGAGAGTGATTTGTTTTTATTATTCACTTAAAGTCTTCAAATTATAACGTGATGATGATATTTTACTATTTGTATGAAAAGGAATTGCAGGGCTAAGGACACCTGCATGGGCGCTCTGGTTAACACATCTCTATCTCTCTGTCTGATTCTTGAAGACTAAACAACATGTCTATATTCTTAGTCATGAATACATAATGGCTTTTCTTCCAGAGTAAAGTTGAAATAAAGGTCCTTCAAACTTTCCCTTTAGTCTCCTTTCACGTCCAGTCCGTGACTCTCTCGCCACAGTTTGACTGATTCAACATTTGGTTAGTCACAGCTCAGCGGGGTCTAAAATCCTAACGGACCACAGCTCAGAGTCGTCCATGAATGTGTGCGGGGTGAATAATGTTGAAACAGCCCCTCACTCTGTGAATGAGCTCATAATGTCTCCTAGAAAGAAACAGGCAGGGGCCCCAAGAGTGTGAGTAGGGGAGATCCCTCTCTACTTGATGAATTCATCTGCTTTAAAGAGATATCGTCTGTATACACTGCTACAGTCCATGTAACGTTGTTATAAAGAGTTTTTACATGAAGTAGTGATTGCTTTAGCTCATCTGGTGTCAGATTAAACATTCACCACAGTACTTCTGTCACCATAAACTGAAGATTAAAGATATAATCACGTTTAATATATAATTTTACAGGTCAGTAAGTATGTTTTTGGCCACACCTATTCAATAAGACGGTGTGTAAAAGTTGCCAACCCTCTGCTGATCCCATAGCTAAAGAGTTTTGAATTTCCACTGGCATTATTGTAAGCACTAAAACTGTTTGGCCGGAGCTTCATGGAGTGGGTTACGATGGCCGAGCTGCTGCATGCAAGCCTCACATCTCCATTCAGATGACAAGTGTAACAGTAATGTGTTATAAAGGATGCTTCTAAGTTAGCTCCAACTATTGCTTGGCTTCAAACATACCAGTTCCAGGAAACCATTAAACTATGTGCATGTTCATACAGTCTTTGTATTAAATAGCTCAGGTTTTACCACAAACTTTATCAACTAATCATCCTGATACTTTTAAACTTTAAATCTGTTCTTCTGCTGCTGTCAGTTTCACTATGGATGATGACAACCATCCTCCACCCTGGTCACTTTCAATCAAATTCATGTGTCCAGATGCAAAGGTAAGTGGACTAAATGTTAAATAGATTCGAGCTTGAATCGCACTTTTCTACATGTCTGACAACTCAAAGTACTATTGTTACACCACAGGTCACATTCACCCATTCAAACATTCACTCCACATTCACACACTTGATCACTCAGGCTGCCATGTAAGGTGGCCATCAGTATAAACTACTCCCATTCACATACATCCATGCACAATCACATTTAAGTGACTAGCAGTGGGAGCAATTTGAGGATTTAACCCTCAACCTTCAATTAGAGAGGCGACCGACTCTACAGCTGTCCAGTCCACTCATCACATCTTGCATCATTCTTCTGCTACCACCAGCATGTATACCTCATCAGGGGTGTCCCATCTTGCTGTCGGCCTTACCAACCATTAAAAATATAAACTTAATGATGAGGTTAACAGTTTACGCATTATCATTTCCTTTCTTAACTTTGGGACACAAGAGACCAGCTCCTCCACAATGATAATTTACCTTTCTGCATGATCACACCCCATCTATTTGTGTTGTCAGTCCTGAAAATGACTGGTTATTTTCACTGGGTTTAAAGTTGAAGGTTTCAGAGAGTGATTTGTTGCTGTGTTTTTGTCTCCTGTAATATCGGCAAAAGTCTAAAGTCGGCCTGCCACCGCTGCCATCTCGGTCTTGTCACCTGTTCCATGTGTTTTTGAGTCATTAGAAAAAAAGTTTTGAGCTTCAGTCCATGCTGCAGCTTCTGGGAGAATCTGAAAGTAGTTCGTGTGTTAGTGGGTTCAAACTGAGTAAGCTTTTATAACACCGACCTCTGTTGCATCGTGTCCATCCCTGTTTAAAAGAGAGTTGAACCCACAGTGCCAGACATATGAAAAGCATCAGAAGTTAACTTTTAATTCAACTGTAAACTTTAAAAGGGAATCTCTACTTTAAGTTTGTAATTTGTAATTTATTTGACATGTTTTCTCAACAACCGCTGATTTGTGTATTTTATTAAGACCCATTAGCTTCTTTATTCAGCTAGATTAAGTTATTCTTGTGAGTAATGTTTTTGGGGAACTTACTGGAAGAAGAGGGAGACACAGAGAGGGAGAGATAATGGTTGGCGGTAGAATGAAGGGGGGTTGGAGATTTGAAATTTGCGCAACAGGGCAAAGCATACGGGGGTGGGCGGTGGGGTTGGTCACTATTCAGATTCTTCCAGGCCATGTGAATAGTTAAGACGGGGCGACAGGGAGGGGAATGTGAGTGTGAATGGGTCGGTTCTCAGAGCTCCTGTGTGCCAGCGCTGCACAGTGTTGGCACAGAGATACCATTGTCAGAGACTAACGAGCTGAGGGACACTTCATTCTAGCGGCCCAAATGAGCATCTGTTTACTGAGTTTACTGAGTGTGTTAACGCTCTCAATGCAGGCTGACAGAGGGGCGTCTGTTAGCTGTGACGTCATTGTTGGTGTTTTAACAGTCTCTCATATTAAAGTTTTCTCCTGGTTGTAGGTCTTCCATTAGTTTTCATGTGCACTACAGTGGAAGTAATTGTTTTAAACTGGAGGATAAAGCTGATTATTTCTGTTATGCACAAATGACAAGAATGCAGTACCAGTGTAAAAACTTCATATAATTCATGTGAACATTTCTTTTAAAATGCTTGAACACTGAAACCCTGCTAGTGTGCGTTTTCAAAAGCTTTTCTCACTTTTCTGTGAGGACCAAACCCTTGTTTTTCCAGGTCAAAATTTCTCTTCATAATTGATCCCTTTGTTTGGTCTCTGATTGGTCCACTGATTCGCCAGTGAGTACCCTCTCACTGGGCTAGTCCCAGTCAGACAAACTTTCAGCTTGGCCACAGGTGTACCTGAAGTAAGGTCAGATATCCACATCATTATCAAGGTGTATTACTCAGTTCTGTTTCTCAATCAGAAGATAATTCCTTTTTTTATTTGACTCTGTGGATGACCACATTGGTGCTTTGACCTATCAAAAACAACAAAAATATTTCCACATACTCCAAGGTAAGAGAAAATAATTTTAATACTGACTATGAGATGTTTTGCTAATGGTACTCAATAGCCAACTTTCTAACATTATGCCAGTTTGCATAATGTCAATGAATTCTGTGACACTACGAGCTTGAGTTATCCATCCATCCGTCTATCCATCCATCCATCCATCCATCCATCATTCATCCATCCATCCATCCATCCATCCATCCATACATCATTCATCTATCCATCCATCCATCCATCCATCCTCCATTGATCCATCCATCCATCCATCCATCCATCATTCATCCATCCATCCATCCATCCATCCATCATTCATCCATCCATCCATCCATCCATCCATCATTCATCTATCCATCCATCCATCCATTCATCCATCCATCCATCCATCCATCCATCATTCATCTATCCATCCATCCATCCATCCATCCATCCATCATCCATCCATCCATCATCTATCCATCCATCCATCCATCCATCCATCCATCCATCCATCATCCATCCATCCATCCATCCATCCCTATTCTGCGTAGGGAGGCACCCAGGAGTCACCCTGATCAGATGCCTGAACCACCTCATCTTCTTTTGATGCAAAAGAGCAGCAACTCTACTCATAGCTTCCTCCTGATGACTGAACTCCTACGCCTCCTACAGACTGTGCAACCTTATAAGTTTCTGCCATGCTACACTTTCAACATGAATTTCATATGACATCAAGTTTGATGTGTGAAGAGTGGATACCCCCCCCCCCCCCCCCAAAAAAAAAGATAAATAAATAAATTAATAAAATAAAAATAGAAGTTGTAATCAGAAATAATGAGGATTCATTGCAGGGTATCAGCAAGTAACAAATAGGAGTATGTGTGTTTTAGGTATAACATCTTTATCACTTTTGTAATACTGTGAAACACACCGTAAATGCACAAATAAATAAATATTAGTCTGCATTTTGTTTCTTAACTCTTTATCAACAGTCCTCTTTGTGGTGAACTTAATGGTTGAGCAGTTAAAGTGAAACTAAGCAAAGCCCTTATCTTTGTCTGTATGTTAGCAAGTAAAGATGTGCTGCTCATTTTCTGGTCCAAAGTTTATTTCAAAGATGGCTGACTGAGCAAAGGGATGAATGATATCTCAAAGAGGCATTTATGAAAATATTATTGTCCCAAATTATTTGCTTATTGAATTTCTTTTTTCCATTTCACCCCTCATGCTCCCAAGCTTTTGCAACCCCCATAACACCTCCTGGTGACCCCCAGCCCACACAATGTTAAAGTATTAAACTAGTGCATAAGTGCAAGGAATTGCAGTTCCTTGAGACTGGCTGCACAAACTAAGGAAGTCACATGGAGCTCAGTGAAAGTTCAAGCAGGAAAATTATTTCTTGTTTTTTGTTTGTTTATTTTTACCAATGGGTCATCCAACTTTGTCACAGGGAGAATAAGAGTTATTCATAATAAGGGGTGAGACTGGTCAGACTTACAGGTGGACAGCTGTTTGCCAGGAGGCATAAGATGGTACCTGACCCTGATGGGCATCAAAAACCTGTTCCAGAAGCCAGTGGGTGATGCCACTGACTCTATGTCCATACTTATATACAATCTCTGGTCAGGACCCCACTTTGAAAACCACTGCTGTAGTGTTGTTGGGCTGTTTTAGACACACCATACACTACTGAGCAGAACTTTAAGGCATGTTTGGGCCAAAAATTGAGTAAGCTGCCTGACTGCCTCATTGGGCAGGAAGGATTGACCCCAACTGGGCTCTAGATGTCCTTACATACTACCAGGGGCATGAGAAAATAATCTGTTGAAATAATAACAATGTCCACACATTTAGGGCATAGTAAGGAGTGGATGTGGTGAGTAAGCATGGCCTGGGGTACTGTCTGGGTGGGTAGTAGGGTTGCCATAAGCTCCAGGTCGTGCTGTAGATGTCCCAAGGGTCTGAAAACCAAAACCATGTCACTGATCACATCAGATACATTTTCACACTTCCTTTTCATTCAGGGAAATAGTTTGAATACCACATGCACAGCTCCACCCCTCTCGTCTCAAAGTTATACCTTAAGGCAGCTCATATCTCCTCTCCTCCTCCTTTTAACACTTTTCTTTATGCCTGTGTCAGGACTCACTAAAATCTTACATAATTCTGTGTGCTGGCCCTGTTTTTGCTGTCTTTAATCATCACTGTCCTTTTTTGTACCTTTATATCTTTCTACTCAACCCCACCTCTACAGTTTTACTCCATCTATTAATAAAGCATGCTCATCTATTTCCTCATGCTCCTGTTGTAATTAAACTATAACTCTGCTCTGCACGGATCACTGACGACCAGTAAAATAGTTATTTATTTATTTATTGAACCAGCTCTGTTGGCACATTGCTCTGTCTCTGTAGCAGTGAAAGGTCAACCATCTCTGTTTGCAAACCTTTACAATTAAACTGAGAATGACGGGGTTTAATGGACTTCTGAATGACAGTGTTGTATAATACGTCTGTAAATCGAGGCATAGTGAACTAGAGAATCAGTATGGAGAATTGTAATCTGATACTGTGTCCGTTTGGTTCCTGGTGTCTCCTGTAAAGGGATCTCTAGCTTATATGAATATTTGACTTAATCTGTAAAATGTAATCAAAAAGGCATTTAATCTGATTTCTTTCAGCATATTCTGACTTTCATACCCTGTGAGTTACAGCTACTTCATCTTCAAATAGAAACAACTCAGCATGAGAAATATCAAAGTAGACAGGCAGTGAGCCTCTCTCCCAGCAGATATTTTGGGTTGAGCAAAAAATACTCCACATTCAGCACTGACGAAGGATCTGATCTGACACTTCTGAGGTAGGTGATATACATCTTTAAGCTAAGGAGGCTATAACCTAGTTTTCCAAATAATCCAGGGCAAGTGAAAGGCCTGCTTTCATTATTTGACTTCAGTAGGGAACGAACAAAATGCACTCACAGTTGATACTCTTAATGCAGCAAACTGCCCTGTCAGTGTTGTAAAAGTATGATATTCATGTAAGAGAAATAACACATTAATGTGTGAGCAGCTTATTCAAAGTGGTTGAGGGGCTGCTGCATGGTGATGTAGTGACTAAAGGTTTGTCAGTTGTCATTGACTGGTGAGAGGTTTACCCCAAGAATGACCTGGCAGATATGGCCACATGAAAAATTTTGCTATGATTAGAAAATGTGTGTTTTTGAGATGTTTGCTTTAGCAATATTAGCTGTGGCAACATTAGTCATGTAGCTATGTTAAGTGGCTTACGTAGCTAAAATAGCTTTGTTAGCCCAGTCTCTGAGCTGTATTTGAGTGTTTCTGCAGAGGATGAGCTTTTTTTCCTGTCTATCTGGCTTTATTAAATGTTATGTAATAAAGTGTTGCAAGTCAGGTTTTTGACGTTTAATTTTTGTTATCTTAACCCTTACCTTGATCCTTACCAGTAATTTTGACATATACCAGCTGCGCCATGCTCTGCAGCACCACGGTTTGACACTGTAACTGAAGGCGAGCAAGCTTTCACACTGGAAGTGGTCTATAGTGCAGTGCAGCCCTGATCAGCTTCAGACAAGAGGGAAGAGATAATGGGGACTGTGAATTCATGCAGGAATAGTATGTCAACAGCATATTATTTTGCTTTTCATTTAAAGATGGTTCCATGATTTTATTGCTTCCACCATGGGTGAAAAGAATCTGCAGTTGTTAAAAAAAAACCTCTGTGGCTTTTACCTAAAAAGTTTACCTTTTCTCTGCTCTGTCACCCACTGACCTCCTGGTGACCTTTTGCTTGTGCCAAATGATGAGACGTAATGTTGATATAATGATGATTTATGGTTGGGAGCCCATACATTGTGTTTTATTTTTGGGGTTAAGTGTTTTCCAAGGACACATGGATGTATGACTGGAGGAGCCAGGATCAAACCCATGATACCATCTGGTTGCATGACTCTACTGAGCCACAGTTGCCCCTTTCCGGACATCGTGTCTATTTATGAGTTAATGACATAATTATCTTCATATAGATATCATTATCATATAGATGACATGAAAAAGTGTTTTTTGGAGTTAAATTTTCTGTTTTCCTTAAGTAGTGACATTGCTTATTGTGTTGTTTGCCTACATATTTTATTTGTTAATTGTTGAAAATTCAAAATAAGCTTCACAAATAAGAAAATGAAAATATGACAGATCTCAGCCCCTCTATATAAATTGAGTAATTGCTCTATCTGCCATCTGTAACAGGTATGTTTGTTCAAGGTTGTGCCTTTCAGTCTAAAGCCCAACTCGACATGAAAGATGTAATGACATCCTGGTTTTATTACAGAAAAGGAATCAGCTGCTGTTGCAGACACCACAGTGCTGAAGCTGTCTCTCATTACAGCCGGCAGGTAGAGATATGGCTTTTCATGACCTAACTGTAAGCTTGCAGTGTACATGTTTCTTCATTTACTTGTCTTAGGCTGACCTGTGAATGGTTACTTTTGCAAGAGATTCAACCACATGTGGTATACAGTAACTAATGATATTCCCATCAAAAGAGACCAGAACACATGGAAGCTGTGTCCCAATCCAGGGGCTGCATCCTTTGAAGGGTACATATCCAGCTCCATATCCATATCCATCTGCAACAAGCCTTTACAAACTCTACAGAAAAAAGGCCTGGCTCAGTGAGTCTGTCTGAAACCACATGCTTTGACTATTTAAAATAAATGTGGAATCACACTGAGTATGTACTTTCAGAATTCATAGTATACTATTTTATGTGTGCATCTGTATAGATTGGCAAGAATTCTCAAATATGACACCAGAGCACACTGGTCATATTAACCCATCCCACAATGTATTGTGTCCAACAGGGGAGAGGGCTGGCCTGCAACAAGCATAATAGTTATAAAAAAATAACCATACTGTTATACAGTTTAAGGGTTGGTTAATAACTCTCCAATATTTAAGCAATAAAGTCACATAATATGGAAATGACTCACTCGAAGAACTTGACTCAAATAAAGAACTTTGAATTTAGGTCAGAGATGATATAAATTTCACTATGAAAAAGGGAACTTGTTATAGATTAAAATGGGGAAAAAGGGAAAGAGTAAAAACTAAAATGTTTGATAACACAAGATGACCTCTGACTTGTCATGTGATGAGACATAAAGAGCAGTGGAGTCCTTATTTTACATCACTGTGGCTGCAGGTAGATGTGGAAGTTTAACCAGGCTGTGCTGAAAGGGTCAGTGAAGCATGTGATATCATGACTAATGCTTACAGTCCTTCTGTAGTTTGTAGTAGTGGTAGTGAGTAATTTCTGACAGCCTTAAATTTTTTGCCAGATTGTCCATTTACTTTGTCTCTCCTTATGTCCAGATTTCCATACCTCCGGTCCTACGTTATCCAATGACCAGATCCAGGATCTCAGTCCTATGTCACGCCTTGCCTCCTGTCTTGCCCCCAAAACCTCCTGTTGGACAAGGAAAATCTTCTGCTGTAAGGGATATGTGTGAACAATCCATATTTCAAGGAAGACAGTTTATGATTTTAGGGAAATTTCGAGTGTGAATGTGTGAAAAAGATTGAGACTCTTTTTGCATCCCAATTTGAATTTGTTATAACAGTTTTTTATGAAAGTCATGAACCAATCCATCCATCCAGCAAAGCAAAGAGACATATCCTTTAACCATAGCTGGTCTCACTGGTGATAAACTTCTGTCATGAATGGTTGATAACACAATTTAAGTATGGAAATCAATTAAATTAGCAGCTTCTTAAAGGTTAAGATGAGCTCCAGCCTGAAGCGAAGTCAAGTTTTCTGTAAAAAACAAGAAATATACAAATCTCACTAAGCAGTGTCTGCCTTAGGGAAATCTGTAAGTATATACATGCAAAGCATCAACCTAAGCTCAATGTGCACAGGAGCTCATTTGTTAAAGGTTTTACTGTGGGACCTTTAAAACACACAGCTCTCTTCTTACAGGCCTAATTTGCTTTGCTTTTGGTTATGAGATCATTTTTACTTCAGGCATAGCAGCTTTTCTTGTAATGAAGAAGACTTTGGTGACAATTTCAGTCCATCAAAGGACACGTGTGGCTTTTTTTTTTCCTCTCTCTCTCTTTTTTTGAGCTCAGTAATCAGAAGGTGGATTTCCTGTGCAGTCAGTCAGAGTGAGTCTATTACCTTATAGGGATGCAACAGAGAGGAGTGTTAGTGGGCAAAGAGAAGAGAAAAGAAGAAGTAGCACTACTCAGTTCTCATGCCTCGACTTGCTGACAGCTGAATCCGTACAGAGGAGAGAGAGCAGTTCCTAGTAATCAAGTCAAGTTTCACTGCGTATATATACGCTCTAGTAACAGTGAATTATGTGTCCTGGGTCTGTCTGTACCTGCTTCAAACACAGATGAGGCAATAGCAGGTGAAAATCATAGGGGAGACAGATGAAGGCTATTTTAAAGAGGAAACTGTCTGATTTCACCTGTAGGTTTTTCTTCTGTTAATCATAAATCGCGGTAAACTATAAAGCTTTTTAAGTGGTGTTTGCCATAGTTATCTATAAGTGATTATATCGATGGGTGTTTTCTGTGATATGCAAGCTTTTACAGTGTCTATTAAAAGTATTCAACCCTGCTGGCTTGTTAGTTTAGTTTAGTTTTTATTTTGCAAAAATGCTTCATTTCAGTTTCGTTTTTATTAGTTTTAGTGTTAGTTTTAGTTTTTCAGATAGATGCCAGGGCTGAGGGAACGTCATACCTTTTTAAAAAACATATTCAAGCAGGCTACTCTTCGCTTTTAATTTTATTCATTTAAAGATGATGTTTGAATACAACTCCAGACATAAAACTACCACTGCATGAAGTCTTGACCAATCAATTCAGGCAATTTTACACTCCCCAGACTGGTGTAGGTGCCAGTCAATGTAGTTGTGTCAAAGACTAAAACTAAGGATATTTGTCTCAATTTTTATTTTATTTTGGTTAGTTTTGTAAGCACACTATACAGTTTTAATTAGTTTTCATTTTTTTGGTAAAGCTTAGTTTTGATTTAGTTTCAGTTAACCAAAATGATTTTTGAATTTTAGTTTTAGTTGTTTAGTTAGTTTTAGTTAACTATAATAACCTTGCTGAACATCACCTGAGTTCACTCAAATCCCACATCAAGTAATGGAAGGAATATGCAAATCTGCCTAGATCAAGCCGTTCTCACAAACTGAATGACTGTGCAGGAGCGAGACTAGTGAAAGAGACCACCAAGACACCTATGACTACTCTGAAGGAGTTACAAGCTTCAGTAGCTGAGATGGGATCAGTCAAAGCTTTATGAGAGAGTGGCAAAGAGAAAGCCACTGTTGAGGACAACTCGTATTAAATCTTGACTAGAGTTCACCAGAAGGCATGTGGGAGACTCCATGGTCAAGTGGAAGAAAGTCGTTTGGTCTGATGAGACCGAAATGGTGCTTTTCGACTATTAGACAAGACACTGTTTTTGGCAGACACCAAACACTGCACATCACCACACACAACATTGTCACCGCGAAGCACAGTGGTGGCAGCATCATACTGTGGGGATTCTTCTCAGCAGCCAGCCCTGGAAGGCTTTTAAAGATAGATGGTAAAATGAAAGTGGCAAAATGTAGGAAAATCCCAGAGGACAAGCTTATTCAGTCTGCAAGAGACCTAAGGCTTGGGAGAAGATTTATATTCCAGCAAGATAATGACCCAAAGCATGCAGCGAAAGCTACACAAAAATGGTTTAAAGAAAACAAGATGAATGTTCTGGAGTGGCTGAATCAAAGCCCAGACCTCCATCCATTAGAGAATTTGTAACTGTTCACACCTGCTTATGCAACCTGACAGAGCTTGAACAGTTTTGCAAAGAAGAATGGTGTAAAATTGCAGTGTTCAGTTGTGGAAGCCTGACTGAGACCTATCCACACAGACTCAATGCTGTGATAACAGCCAAAGGTGCTTCTACTAAATACTGACTAGAAGGTGGTGAATATCTATGCAGTCACTTATTTTACATTACACACTGTTGTTTAATTGACATTTCTTTATAGAAATTGGTTTTGTAATTGACATTAAAGAGTGAGGGTTTTTTTTGTTGGTCAAAAAAGAGATTTCTTTAAACATGATTGATTTGTAAAATCAATAAAAGGATAAACATCCAAGGGGGTGAATACCTTTAATGTTTGCTTTGCAACAGCTTTAGTGACAGTTTGCTGTACTATAATAAAGCTAATGTGAGTTTCATCCCTTGCTCCACTTCCTATAATCACTCCAGATTGAGCTGCACTACAGTCTTGCTAAAGGGAGTGGGAAAAATACTCACAACTAAAGTACCGAAAGTGTTTGCTTGACAAATTCATGGGTGAAATTTATGCTCTATTTAAGGTTGGGCACACCATTATGATTAGTAATGGGGTAGTAGATTTCAATTTCAGTAAATAACATATGAGAAGCAACCTCTTTTGTTGAAAATGAAGCTAATTTGGAAATGCAACAAACAAAGAATACAGTTCCTTAAGTGGCCACAATAGGCTAACTGCAAAAGACCCAGCTATTGGTTGCACCAGCTGTGTGTAAGTTCAAACGTAGCCTTGTTGGAAGGTTAGTTCTTACTTATGACGGAGTTTACACTCTCCTAATATTAAAGGTGTAGCACCAGCTGTCACAGTTTCAACGTAGGCGTAAGTTGTAACTTAAATCTTACACCTGCCTTTTTAACAACTAACATCAGACTTCCAAGACCACACTTCCCACCTCCAAAGCTGTGTTTGCCAACTTTGAAAAAATACTTTAAAAGTAAGGTACTTCTGAAAATATCTTCCCAGAAAAATTTGAATTCCACTCCTCCAAATTCCCTTCCTTGTCTATGACCTCATTTACTGAGCTTTAGAGGAGTTAGAACATTGTGTGCTTTATCTAAGATACTGCAAGGACTTAGTTATGCAAATGTAAGACCTATCAAGTACTGCAAATATGTCCATGCACTATAAGGTGCTTTTATGCTCTTTACAAGACTAACTTTTGTTATACAGAGCACAAATTGCACATCATGCTAAAACTCAGCAGTGTTTTATTTTTTACATTCACTAAGTTATCAGGCGTTTACAGAAGGACATGGTAGGAATTTGATTTACCCCCAGGATGTCTCTGTTAGAGTTGGAGATTGAGAGAACAAGTAGTCTTCAACTATGCTGCAGTTTGATCAGGAATTGGGATTTAGTTTTGAAATAGTTGAACAGAACAGACAAAACTTTTTAAAGTTGGTCATAAAACTTACATATTTCACCTTACATTCTGTAATCAATGTAAAGTATGGCACAGTGTTAAAACACATTTCAAGTATTCCGTTTTGAATCCATTCAAAGCAAAGTCATCAACTCTCAGAGAGTGACTTTACAGTAAATTCAGTCTTGAAGACGTGGGTTATGAAGTGACTTTGTAGCTCTGTGGCTCATCCTCTGTTGCACACACTGATTCATCTCTGGTATCCTGTTTACCCCAGTCTGTTTACTCACTGTGGACAGATGGCTGCGTGTCACCTACACATTCAGCTGTGCCCATGTGGGTGCCTCCACTGTACTACAAGGCTTCATTACAATGCAACACACCCAGCTCAGTGCACTCACAAAGAAAGTCTCATGCCCTTAAAAGGCGCTATTATCTGCCTGTCGCTTATGCAGAGGACTGTCACTTCTTCTGTGACTCCTGTGCACACTCTACTGGTATAACATGGGATCACAGTACCTCCTCATATTGTAATGTAGAAATAATCAGAAATATGTTACATTTTTTGTGTTTTGGATATTATTTTTAGTTGCTGAAATAGGATATGACTTTGTAAATGATTAACTGCATCAGCTTCCATTGTTTTATAACCGATACTAAATGCAAAAAAAATCTGACATGAATTACCCAGAATATGTCCAGACATAATTTGCTGTCTTTGAAAAAAATTATAAAACTAAAACAAAACAAAAAAACTGCTAAAGGGATTTATGGTCCCTAACTGCTTTACTGACTTATTTCTGTCCTTTTTTTTTTTCAAATTTTTATTTTGTACTTGTTTAAGGTTTAAGCCAGTGGTTCCCAGTTCTTCACACATTTGGACCCAACACTAACTCCTTAAGAGAAAATGCGAATACAAATTTCTGAAAATGTTAAACCACTAAAATGTGTTTAATGAACAAACTTTCTTGTTATTTTGGGAAAAACAGCTACATTTTCCAAAGAAAATAAGATTAAAGAGTAGAAATATCGAGACAAATACTGAAATTTACACATCATCGTAGGAAGACCTAGAAGATAAAATTATCATATGCCAAGTTAGGGGTTCTGTGTAGAGTTTTTGCCACATCTGTTTCCCTGACATACATTTGTGACGCACTGGAAGGAGCTTCGTGACCTACTTTTGGGTCCCTACCCAAAAGTAACAGTACTACTGTAACAGTATCTTTACTGGTCTGCCTAAAAAGTCTATCAGACAGCTGCAGCTGATCCAGAACGCTGCTGCTCGAGTCCTCACTAAGACCAAGAGAGTGGAACATATCACTCCTGCTCTGAGGTCTCTGGTTTAGGCCCAAAATACATCAGAGACCTTCTAGTCCAGTATGAACCATCCAGACCGTTCAGGTCGTCTGGTGCAGGTCTGCTCTGTGTCCCTAAAGTCAGAACCAGACATGGAAAATCAGCGTTCAGTTACTATGCTCCGTATATCTGGAACAAACTCCCATAAAACATCAGGTCTGCTGAGTGTTTGAGTTCTTTTAAATCAAGGTTGAAGACACACCTGTTCACTGCTGCCTTTAACTAAAAAACTTTTTACCTTTCAAATTTTCCATTTTTGCTCCAACTCTGCACTGTAGCGTTTTTTTTTTTTTTTTTTTTTTGCTGTTTTAAAAACTTTTTATGTGTGTTTTTATCTTTTCTGGATTTTATACATATAAAGTTCAGACAAATGACACCAGGGATGGGTCTATCTTGTGTGGGTCTTATTTACTGTTTTTAATCACCTTTTACATGCTTTGTTTAAAATGTTTTCATTGTGTTTCTTTTTCCCTTTGTCAATGTATTTTAATGACCTGTGTGAAGCACTTTGAATTGCCTTGTTGCTGAAATGTGCTATACAAATAAACTTGCCTTGCCTTGCCTCACCCACCAGTTAAAAACATCTGGTTTAGGCTACTCGGAAATAATACTTTTACTAGTTGCGTTCAAACGATCGATTATTGTTAGTGAACATACCGTTATCAACTCTTACCTCGCTTAATACCATGGACCAATCACAATGCAGCATGTGATCATCGGCCTATTTGATTGGTTACTGGTATCTATCATCACCCGGAAGTTTATATGTTGCTGTCAGTAGGGGTAGGATGGAAACACAAGCTGCAGCTCTTTAAAAGGTAAGCTGTACAAATGAACTGTGAGATCATTCAAAAATGCCTAGCAAAATAAAAATCCTGACGCGTACCGTATATCATTGAAAGTTACGCATAAAGTATTTTGATAAGTGCGTATTTTACAGAACATAAGTTGTATGCTTCATTGGCTAGCATGGGCTAATCATCCTAGGTCCAACCATAACGGTATCTGGTCCGTCGTAAATGCGGTTCTTTGAGACTTTCTGGATGGTTAGATTATACTTTAAGCTGTTAAACTTTGAGTAAACACTGGCTAAACCTGACTTAAAGCCTTTTAAAGCCTTTTTTTTTCGTTTTTTTTTTTACAATTCAATTGATCGACTGAAATTAAATGATGCAATTACAGTTTTTGTTTCTGTAATTGAAAATTATTCGTACAGCTATTTGTTACACCTCAGCCCTCATGACTGCTAAAGTAAAGGAAATACCAAGATTACATGAACGCTACATTACATTTTAATGAATGATATTATGAATGTTAAACAAATGCATTAAATGACTTTTAGATCATTTTTGGTGAGAGACCCAACAGGTGCATACATATATATAATACATGTCCATAGTATTTACATTCATTTGCCACTTCATTTGGTACACCTTTCAATATGCCCATGAATCACCAAATCACCTAATCCCATGGCAGAGGTCAATGCATTTAGGCATGCAGACATGGTCAAAACCTGCTGCTGAAGTCCAGACTAAACTTCAGAATGCTGTTGGTGTTTTAGCAGTTTGTGATGTCGTTCATGCCAAATTTTCACCCTGCTTTTTAAATGTCACATGAGAAACTAAAACTAATCAGACCAGGTAACATTTTTCCAATCTTCTGTTGTACAATTTTAGTGATCCCATTTGAATGGTAGCCTCAGTTTCCTGTTTATAACTAACAAGAAGGCCACCAGTGTGGTCTCCTGATGCTGGAGCATATCTACTTCCAGGTTTGCATATGGTACTCAGAGGAACTCTTCTGCTCTGCATAACCTGGTTTTAATGAATAATTATTAAAGTTATTGTTTCCTTTTGATCAGCTAACACCAGTCCGGTCGTTCTCCTCTGACTTCTGCCATCAACAAGGCATTTTGGCCCAGAAAACTGCTGCTTACTGGATATTTTCTCCTTTCCATTCCCTGTTGACCCTAGAGATGGTTGTGCGTGAAAACCCTCAGCAGTTTGTGAAATACTCAGACCATCCTGCCTGCCGCCAACAACCGTGGCATGTTTAATGTCTCTAAAATGACCTTTCTTCTTCATTCTGATGCTCAATTCAATTGTCTTGCTCATGTGCGTATGCCTAGATGCATTGGTGGTTGACTGATCAGATAATGGCTTTAATGAGCAATAGAACGTGTGTACCTAATGAAATTGTGTAGCTTATATTTAGTGTATACATATTTTAAAAGCACAGTTAACAGCAGATATGACATAGATTTTTCCCAGCATATTTCAGCATCAAAACAATTTTTGAACTAAATGACCTTGATCTGTTTATGATATAGCCATAATTTTTCATTCTGTGTATTACATTTTGACTGTACACACCACAAAACTGATTCATATTTGTTTTGTCCTGCTATGAGTGTAGGGCGCCATGGGGAACACGGAGAGTGTGGTGGTGCAGAAGCGGCTGGCCCGCTTCCGTCCAGAGGAGCGGCCTGTGGTGGAGGGGGTTTTTGACAAGCTCCTGGGCAGTGCTGGGGGGCCTGCTGGATCCTCTGGGAAGACATCTGCTAGAAAGAATCTCACGCTTGAAATGCTGCAGGTGAGACTGTTAAAATAGTGAACGGATCATACGTAGGTTTAAAACTAAAATTCTGAACTTAAGCAGAATTGAATTATGTCTTTATGAAACAAACATCTTTACCCATTGTTTCAGAAAGTATCCTTATGATTAATCAGTTAGATTGTGGGATAAAGTTTCCAGTGTTTACGTCTGAAAATTGAAAGTTAAATTAGATTCTCATATGTTGTTCTTAGAAGTTATTTATAGTCTTGAAGAATATTTTACTCAGTCTTTCAGGTGCATTTGTAAAGGTTTGCCTCATTTCCTTTTATTCTAACTTTTATCAAGTAAATTTTCCGAGCATACTAATACATTAATCAGGAAAATCAAACTTGAAAAAAAAGCCCCACCAATTTCCAAGCCTTTTCAACTGGTTTCTTTAAGTTGAATCAATGAAGTAGTATGAGGTTTTCAATCTTGTTCCTAGTCTTTTCTCCATGTGGAAACAGTGGGGCATGTACAGTATCACATCACAATGAAGACAAAATGTTTAATGCATGCCAAATTAAATTCTTCTTGAACCAACATGCTTGAAGTCACTTTTAATTAAGTACCATTTGCCAAGATGAGTATGAGTTCATTTATCCTACTGATTCCAGTAAGCAGACATGAAGATTTGTACCAGAGTGGGGAAATCTCTCTAATCTTCTTTTAAATTACACCCTGCTTTTCTGTTACAAGGGCATGTGGGCCCCTATGTCAAATTTTCTGCACTGTTTTGCCTCTTACAGTCTTCAATGGGCAGCCTGGCTCCAGACTCCATGGTGAGGAGGGTTTACCAGTGCATGTGCAGCATCAACCCTGAACTGGCAGCACCAGGAGCTTCTGGGAAGACCAACAGCGCCCCTGCTGCATCCGGAGTTGGTAGAGAACAGTTGGTCATTTTTCTGGCAGATACCTTGCGAGGTACTGCAGAAGAACGGGCTCCTCTTGTCATGGCCATGTCTCAGCGCGGGGGCGTGGTGGCATCAACGGTCACATGTGAGCAAGTCACAGAGGTAAAGAGATAGCAACATGAAATAATGTTTCAGTTGCTTTGGAAACTTAAAGTTTGCTCCCCTTCTTTTAAGATAAACCTCTTAAGTCTTCAGTTTTCTCTATCTTTCCCTGTGTATTCTTTTCTCTGTCCCATGCCCTTTGTTTATAGTTCCTACAGGACCTGATTTCTGCTGCAGTTCAGATTCAGACCCAGAGGGGGCGCCTGCAGGGCTGGCAGCCAGAGAGAATGGGTGATTGTTCGCTGGGTGTCAAACTCTTGGCAGAGCAGTTGTGTTCTGAACTCAAACCCTCAGGTAACAAACAGCTGGGCTTAAGGTTTCAGAGTACTGTGTATCAGTAGTGAGAAAATATGTTAATGCTCCTCTCTTCTCCTGTCCTACAGATCAGGGAGCTTGTGATGTTTCTTGTCTTGAAGACTGGGTCTTTAGGGTCTCTCAGGTGTCATTGTACCTGGAGATGCTGGTCGCTGAGGGCCTGAATGTGTCCCTGAGTGGCAGGCCAGCCCCTACACTGCTGCCCCCCTGTCAGGAGACACCCTGGAAAGAGCTGAGCTGTCTCCTGGATCTCCCAACCGTCATGTTTCTGGCACCGCAGGTCAGTATAAAAATGGATACACATCATGTTTGTAAAATAGTACCACAGTTTGATTACTTTTTCTTTTGCTAAACGTGGCCCAGACTTTACAACTAAGAAACACCCTGGAGTGCGTTTAAAATTTTTTCAAAGTTCCCTGATGCAACCCTGCCTCAACAAAACCACTTACTAAGCTGTTTTAAGGCAGTAATGTGGGTCTTCACTTTTATTTTAAATTCATCTTTTTGGGTTCTCATGCCTAAAGATATTCCTTCCATCACAAATATGTTATACACCAGGTTTATCCATTCATCTACACTGGATATATCTTTTTTCTTTTTCTTTTTTTCTGGTTAAGTTTATTTATGCCACAAGTAGTATTCTTAACAAGCATTTATCCCTCCTTATCCATTTAAGTTCTCTAAGATCTACCAGATACAACAGCTTAAATTTAAGGGTAACTTTAAGCTTTTGAAATGTAGGGATTTCTTTGGAGTTTGGTGACATGACTACATTGTGAGACAAACTTAAAATTTAGCATAATTCTCATCCTCTAACATGCCTGCACATGCTCACTTTGCCTTAGTCTTTTGCTTGGTATGTATATATTTTTTACTGAAATTCAAACATACTAGTACTTTCACTATTTTAATATCTCCAGTTGCCAGACAGCTACAACGCCCCCTGGAGGCTTGTGTTTTCCACACGCCTGCATGGAGAAAGCTTCACCAGGATGGTGGCAGGCCTGATGAAGCGAGGGCCCACACTACTTCTTCTCAAAGACACAAAGGGACACATGTTTGGGGGCTTTGCCTCTCACGCCTGGGAGGTCAAACCTCAGTTTCAGGGTAAGTGAAGAAACTTAAGCCCTCTTCACATAATAATTATACGCTTGGTTTGAAATATTACACAAATGCAATTTACAACTAGGGGTGTAAAGCCTTGGTTCCCTACCCGGGGTCCGGGACCCCCTTAGGGGGGCGCCAGAGATCTCGGGGTGGTGCAAGGCTCTGTCTGCTCCGAGGTTGTTAAAATTAGATTTGCACATGTTAACAAAAATCATGGTATAACATTTCTAAATAATTCGTACAAGGTTTTTGGGTAAAAGAATTTGTGTTAAGGGCTGCCTTGTTTGGATTTACACAAAATATAATTAAAATTTATGTTAATTTTGGCCACGAAGTGTCACTATTTTTTTTCTAAGTTCTCTTCAATACAAGTAGGGGGTCCAAAGGAAAAAAGGTTGTAAACCACTGGTATAAAGGAACATGTAGATGTACCAAAGCATTTTGTTACAGGATGTTTTGGTACACTAACCTTGCAAAGCAGATGGATACACACGTTTCCATGTTTCTTACTGGCTGATCCATCATACAAAGCTCTCGTCTGAACCGTTTGGGCCCAGTTAGAAAGTGACAGGACCAATCAGCGTCGAGGGGCAGTACTTTTGGGTGCCGCAGAGTCGTGACATAAGCAAGCAGGAACAAGAGGCCGGTGCTATTATGGCGGAAGACATTAGCATGGATGCTGCTAAAGCGCCAGTTTTATCAGAACTTGACGACATTTCTTTGTTAAAAGAAGAACAAAGAACAGCATTGAGTTGTTTTCTTTTCAGTAACGACAAAGGTGGTGTACTAACATGTCTACAGTCACCGTGGTTCGCATATTGCAGCTATCTATGGAGTTTATTCGTCGGTAGCAGCGCACCTCTGTTGGGGGCTACAACGTCATGTGTTTTGTTGATCTGATTGGCGCGTAAAGATGTGACAGACAGAACGTTCATCCAGTCACCTTCCAAGTTTTTTTTTTCAAAGGCTCTGCCCCTTCCCAAACGCCGTCTATGGAAAGTTTTCCAGATGGATGTGTGAAGCACATCCATCTGGCGTGTCAGGTTAATGGTACATGTGTTTACCGGTTCAAATGCATGTGGAAAAAATATACTTCAAATCTGAGTTTTCACATGGACCAGAAAGGATACATACAACAGATCTTGGGGTACAAAAGCTGCAAGAATATCAGTACTGAATCAAATTTAACTGAACTACCTTTGACTGTCTTCAGGTGGAAAAGTAGCTTCACTAAAAACAATTCAGTGAATTCTAACTTTCTACCTTTTTAACTCAAGCTTTTCTGAGCTTCTGATCAAAATTTTCTTCGTTCCAAATAAGAGGAAAGTATCAGTACTAAACTAAATACAGCACTGGTACTGATTAGAACTCAGGTTGCTAATATTGATAAATATAAAATATCACAAAAACGAAACAAAAATATAATGCCAAACTCTAATATTTTGAGTAATTTATTTCAAAATAATTGATGTCTTGAAGACCTTCTTGGTCGTAGGCTGTAGCATCATTTAGTTTTTTTTTCCATTTTTACCTAATTTGATTGTTTTTTTTTTAATAAATACAATAAAATCTTAAGCAGGCCTCAGAGTCTAAACTGTCTCTGTGTCACTTTAGACATTATGATGTTTGTAATAACAGTAACATGAAGCATGCTTACATTACATAGTTTCTCCATCAGCCTGTCTGTGGCTTTAAACAAGCTGCAGTGACATGTATCACAGTGGCTTTAATTTTTAAAGGTGAATTTAAACTGATAATTTGCTTGTTTTAAGTCAGTGATGACCCAAAGAAGGGGGCTGTAGCAATAAACAAAGTCAGAGAAGCAGCTACAGGCTCTGCAGTAGCATAAACTTGCTAAACATGGTACTGTTAACTAATCCTTAACAGTAAAAGTATGTTGTTGTTTTCTTGAATGCTTTCATTGTGAACCTCCACATCAGGAAATGTGGTGTTTTCACACCTCAGCAAAAGGGAAAAGGAATGAACAACTACAGATTCAGTTCTCAAGAAGTGAACACAGAGAGACTCACAAAAACTTTTTCCTGTGATCTTATGCAAAAAGACATGAAAGGTTGTTTTAGGAGGAGAAGGGGGTTGTAACCCCTGAGTATGCATTTAAATGCATTATCTCTTTTACCTTTGTAATACTGTAATATAAAACGGTTACCACAAAGGGCAAAAAAGTAATATGATGTTTAAGCCATATTGCCCAGGCCCAGTAGCATTACATCCCTACTTACTATCAGGTAAAAGATACCAATGTTTAAGTTTATTTTACTGTTATCAGCATTTGACTAATAGCCAATAAAAGACACAGGTAAACCGTTATTAACATAAATTATGACAGAACAATAACCAATCAGCATGAGGTTGTAAGCTTGAACTTTGGTTTGTTTGCTAACTGTATTTTAGTCCCCTGAATTTCATACTAAACTGAAGATTGAACTGAAATATATTTATAGTATGGATTCTACAACACTGTCTATAAATCTAGTACAAGTTTATATATTTAAAAGATTTGATAAGGTCAGGCCATTGCAAAGAAGCATGTTTACAATCATATTTTACATTAATTATTACAAATAATTTGATAATACTGCTGTTTTTTGAGTGTGCTTATAAATAACTTACTCTCAGGCGAGTTCATCTGTTCAACTTTAACACACAGTTAGTGTAGTATTAATTTTATCCTGTGGTAACAACAGTACTTTCTTTTTAACATCTGTCAGACCCCAGATGAAGAGAGCTGTGATGAAAGGACACATTGAGGAAGCAGTACTACTAGTTTGAATAATGAAGACAGTCACTTGATTTTTCTCTCAGAGCTTTATGATTTGTATACTTTTTTGTGTGTAGGTGACTCCAGATGCTTCCTGTTCACCGTGTTCCCCACACTGAGAGTTTATACAGCTACAGGATACAATCAACACTTCATGTACCTCAACCAGAACCAGCAGACCATGCCCAACGGACTGGTGAGGCTTCGCTGCTTTAACAAAGGAGGACTTCAGTATCATATGAAGGGAAAAATGTCATTCTCCTTTTTTGGCAAGAACACTCAGTGTGTGTGGGGGGGTGGGGGTGGGGGGGGGGGGGGGACTGCACCAAAAAGCAGGGGGAACACATGGTTACTCATCTCGTTTTGGTTTTCATTTTAAAAGCCATTCAAAATAAAGTTATTCGTCCAACAAGGATTTTAGACAATATCAGAACTAATTTCTGTAATATTAACAAAACTAAATATGCATTTCACATGATCTTTAACATAAACCGGACATTTAGAATAATAGTATGCATTTATAATAACAGGAACAAACATCATGCATTATTTCTCTTAACACAAATCATTAGCTCTCCCTGTAGGACTGATAAAGACATGTTGCTTTAAATGCTTTGTTCTAGAAAAGATGATAAGAACAGGAACAATCAAGGAAGGATGCCTTGCGACTGATGAGATCAAATTTAAAATTGGGCAAGGATATGTGTCAAATTTTTTAACAGCCTTCACTAGGCCTGAATGTACAGTATGTAATAGCAAAACTGGAAACAATGAGGTCGGCTTAGTTATCAAATGCCCTCCTTTTAGGTGTGGATAAAGCCACAGTCAGATAGTAGCTTAGATTTACTTGGGGCTGCTGTGTAGAAGGGCACTTGTTTAGCTCAGTTGGCAGAGCAGGTCTCCATTTATACAGGGAGCAGTCTTCGTTGCACCGGTTGCAGGTTTGACTCTCTCTTCAGCTGTCCTGTCTAATAAAGACAAAAAGCCCTAAAAAATATGTTAAAAAGGGGTGAAGAACAAACCCAGGATCAGAGTAGCACACATTAGGAAAACATCTCTGGAGCTATTCATTGATAACTTTATGATATGGCAGCTGAGAGGAGGATCAGGAAAGGAGGGCGGAACTTTCATCCATGCAGGGAGGGCCAACTGAACCTGGGGTCAGGGCTAACTCCCCACAAGATATCATGAGGGGAAAATCTGAGAACAGCTTGTTTCAGCACACAAACTATGAAAAGTGTAAAAAGAAAGAGGAGGGAATGGATTTTTCTGATTCTTGGGGGGATTGTGGACAGGCAAGGGGCAAATGTTTTTGTTAGAAAAGCCTGAAAAAGTGTATTTTGCATAATATGTGACCTTTAATCAAGATTTATCTGGCGTCTGAATTGTAGCAGTAATTCTGTCACTTAAGACAGAAATATAAAGGATTACAAATTATTTTTATTACATTCATTTTCGTTTTTGTTCTGGTTCTCCTGTGTTTTACAGGGCATGGGTGGCCAGCATGACTACTTTGGCCTGTGGTTGGACAGTGATTTTGGTCGAGGTCACAGCAGAGCGCGGCCTAAGTGCACCACCTACGGTAGCCCTCAGCTCTCTGGCGAGGAAGACTTCAAAGTGGACTCGATGGAAGTGTGGGCTGTGGGAAAACCTCCAGAACCAGAGGAGGTCAGATGAACACTTGGTTGTTTTTAAAGTTATCAAGTTTATAGCTTTTTGTTCTAAGGCAGACTCAGAGGAGGCAGGAAAGACAAGAAAAATGGGTACAAAGGCTGGGTGGGGTATGAAATGTACATTCAAATGGTCATGGTCAAATCAGAGCTAATACTGTTTAAGCACATTTCTGAAATTAGTATTTCAACCAGTTCTTTATTTAGCGTGTCAGTTCATACAATGATCTCTCTCTGAAGTCAAAATTCACCTGAAGTAAAACAAAACCATCCACCCGTTTAATGAAAAAAAAGACATATTAGACACGTATTTACTTCTTACAAGTGTGAATCTCATAGATTCAAGGCTTTTTGAAGACTTTCCATTTGCAAAAGTCTTTTGTGGCTCACCTGTGCTTGTGAATGAAATATCTTAAAGAAATTTGCTTTGTATCACAAAGGAGTCGTATGAAGTTTTCACTTATTTTATCTATCTCTTATCTACCTTTTATCAACTAAAACAAAGATATGAAGTACATTTGAAGTAAACTGCCCAGCCGCATCATCATGTCCCGGAAACTTTCACTTTTTAAGAAGATATCAAATGTTTGCTTGGAGGTAAAATCTCTACAGTTAGTTGCACAGCTCCAGTTTATGCTACACCCTAAATAGTTTATAAGGGCTTACAACCACAAAGTAGTAGTATTAATAAGCGGTATACAGGTGTTCCTTGGTGCTTATTAAAAATCAACCCCTATTGCATCTCTTTATGTTCTCTGTTTCAGGGTGAGGAGGAGGGGGGAAAGAGGAGCATCCTAGATGTGGATCCAGAGGTCCAGGCCATGATGGAAATGACAGGGAAGACTCTGCACAGTCAAGGACTGAGGGAGCCAGAGGAAGACCAGGACCAGTGACTGAAACACAGACATGGAGGGATACAATCCTGATATTCTGAGACTGGTACGGACATGAGTAGGGTCGTTTTTAACCTTTATATTTGTCTATAAGACTAAAGTAGTCATCAATACACACAGTGATATCAGATTCCTTCTTGTTCTGTGTGGACTCTTAAATTTTCCCCCTATCAGTGAGACAGCTAGCTATAGAAGGCATCATCATAATTCAGTAGCAAACTCTCTGTTAAAACATTTCTTAATTTGTCATGTACGGCTGGAACAGAAATTGTTTTATAAGTGTATACACACTTTAGCTAAGCTGTTTGTGTTTGATTGAAGAAAACGGTTTTGAAGTAATATTTTGGAAATATCACAGAAATATATCTCCAAGAAGAAGCAGACCCACTAGTCCTCCAGCAGCAGCTTCAGCTGACCTGAATGCAATACTTGGATATCATCTGTTATTGTCGTGGTCACTAGTTACAGCCCTTGACTACAGGTGAGGGTTTGTACATAAGTCACCTGGTACAGTGGGAGTTTTACTTTCAGCTAGCTTCCTCCTCATCTCAAAGATTCAGTACAACTACATTACTGATAAAAACAGAGGTATAAATATACAAAGGAGAAAAGACTTCTCTTTGACTCATTTTAGAAAGATAATATTTAAAAAGCTCTATGTGACTGGTTATTTTAGAATCAAAAGTACTGTTAGTTTTTTTTTTGCTACACCACTGAAAAATTATGTTTCTAGTTCTTATCTGAGCCATTGATACTAATTTATGAGTATTTACTGAGATATCCTCATGTGTGGGTTGACTGAGAAGTGTAAGTTTTACAGCATTCC
The DNA here is from genome assembly GCF_018320785.1 of Cheilinus undulatus. Classification (NCBI taxonomy): domain Eukaryota; kingdom Metazoa; phylum Chordata; class Actinopteri; order Labriformes; family Labridae; genus Cheilinus; species Cheilinus undulatus. The sequence continues at coordinate 35,928,703 of NC_054873.1, forward strand.
TCCACAGTAGAGATTTCACCCTAATTCAAACTGGAAAGTTTGAGGAGCTTTGTTGATACAAGAGACACAACTCACTAATACTAAAGAGAAAGACCTGTGGCTCAGGTCTATTTAAAGACCTGACATACCAGGATTACAGTTAAGTTTAATGAGTTTATTGATGTCTCAGGTGTTTATTTTATTTTGTTCTACTGTCACAAATGTTAATTACTTGCTGTTTTTGTAAGAACCGTGGCACTAAGAAAGCCCAGTGTATGCTAGCTTTGCATCATCCAGAGTTTGCAACTTTGATTTAGATTTATTATTGTACTTCCATGCCCTTTTTGGACAGGACAGTTGATAGAGCCTGAAATCAGGGACAGAGACAGTGGGGAATGAAGTGCAGGAAAGGAGCTGCAGGTTGAACTCAAACCTAGGATTCTCACTTTGAAGCTCATTTTGACCTCAGGGGACTGTGTCAAAAGGTGATTAAGGGGTATGATAAGTCATCTTTAATTAATAGGCGGTTAGTCTTAAGCATTGAGTAGCAAGTTATCCAGACTGGCAGGAAAGCCATCCCAACATTTTATTTATTTATTTTTTACCTTTCTGGCAGAGCATTGATTATATTTAGGATGTTAAGAGCTTTTAAAAAACAAATACAGTTTTAAAACACATTTCCTCTCCTTACTTTCAAGCTCCTTATTCGTAACAGCCAGGAAGATATTAAAACATATTAAAACATTAAAACTCTTACTGATATTAAATGTTTCCACCCCAGAATGAAATGCAATCACAAATGTGAACCCAGGACCTTCTGGGTAATGATTCTGGGTCTTTACATTCATGTTTAGACTGACACAGTATGTGATCAGTTTGTGTGGTTGTTTTTTTTAAATATGTGAACTACCTGTTTGAATTTCGCTTGTCTTCAACACAGTGTTTGACGTTGACTGAGGACTTTGAGTGTACATGTGGGTGTAATGAATAAATAATGAAGTATTGTGAGAATTTCTGTCCTACTTTATTTCTTTGAGTGACCATTGCTCATTAGTTTAGTCACCATGCCTTCATCTGGTTATTTGCAGCTGATAAATGTCATAAATATAACATCAAGGTCTGCACTTTGAGCTCTGGAACTGTTTTAATAGTAAAAAAACTGCTCACAGACTGAAAGGCTGTATTCACCTCCTGTTCTGCTATCATGCAAATATCTGAGCCAAGTTACACATGCAAATGTGTCATGATGTTAGACACAGCAGTGTGAAGGACACCGCTTCATAGCGTACTTGAACTTGTCTATATATTATCATTATCAAATGATCAAATACAAAAATATATTTGACTTACTTAAGAACACTCATGACATTTGTAAAACCAGATCAACAAACCTTCTGTATAACAGCAGTGTATATAAAATGCAGTGATGCTTAACTTTTATTGCAAATCAATCAATGTGTTTTTCATTCATTTTTTAAGAAGTCATCTCTTCTGACAAATTGATTAAGACGCTCATTTAACATTATTAGATATTTTTGATATTTTTACTGTATTAAATGTACATAATGTTTGAATTCTGAATATATTTTATTTTTATATCATTATGTCATGAAATTTAATGTGATATTCAGGTATACTGTATTTTCACAGTTTTTCTTTGTGCATTAATTTAAAGTTTCATTATAGGTCAGATCTGCAAACATGTTGCCATTTATTCACATGGTCAAGTAATTCTAAAGACAGATTTTTTTTTTTTGGGTCCAATAATTCCAATGATATCATGTCATTACAACTTTGATATAGTTTGCTGTACTTTTAGTAATGTTACCTATTTATATCATCACATTTTCATATGTCAGTTTGTCATATGTATTATAAGATGAAATATCAGGCGTTGCCAACCATTTTTCCTGATTCTGCTTGTTACTGTGCCACTGGGTCAGTGTTAGAAGAGAAAAGTTAGAGAAAGTAGCCTTTTTTACGTTTCAGCAAAGACCCGGAGTGAGAAATTGAGAAAGACAGAAACATTTATCATCTGAAACATAATTTTAACCAAGTAAAAATCAAGGATAAGGTAAGAAAAATAGGGTCAACTTTGTCTACAGGATCTGCAAAAAAGTTCCAGCTGTTTTTAAGACTTTCTTTTGGCTCAGAATAAGTAAGCTCAAAAGAAACACGGTAAGTAGAATTTTGATGAGAAGAAAAACTAAGCACGAAAAGTAAAGACGTGTGTGTGGTAGCATAGTTCTTTGATGTAACAATGCTTCTAATTCTTATACTGTTGGGAATCCTGTTAATTATAAATGGTGCCACATTTGTAAGGAACATGCATTTGTGTGATGAGCAGCAGAGCTGAGTATGTGGGTTGCACCCATGACAAACAGCTTATTCTGTGTATGCCTCTGGTACCCCCAGGTGCTAACAATCAGGTACCCGATTGGCACTTGATTGTTAGGTGTCTGCTCCATGAATCGGTATGCCACATTTGACTGCTCTGGATAGGGCCCGAGGGTAAATTTAAGCTGGTGTTCTACAAAACCCAGTTGTGGCATTATTTAGTATCATCTCTGAAGTTCCATTTAATGGGGGATGTCAGAGTTAGGCCGCAAAGAGGTGGGCATCCTAAGAAGACGCCACCCCAACAAGGCCATTTCCTACCCCGTCAGCACCTAGGAACAGTAGGTTGTCTTCTAGAGATTTGCATTTAAGGTTTACAGGACGATATGGCCGACGGCTCTCTGCCTAGACAATACAGAACAGACTGCAAAATGTCTTGAAAGAGTCAATCGCAGAATAAGCTGTTTGCCATTGGCAGAGAAGATTTAGCAACTTTTTCATGGGTGCAGCCCACATACTCAGCTCTGCTGCTCATCCCATAAAGGCATGTTCCTTACAAACAGAAAAACAGTATAATATTTATTGGCAAGAAACATTGTTACAGCAAAGAAATAATCTACCAAACACAAATTTCCTTACTTTTTGTGATAGGTTTATATATACAATTGAAAAAACAGTTAAGATGAGTCGCAACTCCTGTGGAAATGTTGTGATACTTGAAGTCCCCCCAGTAGTTTTAGTTTAAGGGACTCTAACAACGATAGTTTATAGCATCAAAAGTATACTGATTATAATATTTGGATGGAACCAATTTTAAAGAAAAAATATTTAAGTGATTAGAAATGAAGTTGTAAGATGGGGGTCGCCACCAGAGTCTAATAACCTATATAGGCTGTGGCCTATAGGTTTCCAAACTTTACCAAAGAAAGGACCCTGATTAGTCTATAGTGGGGACCCCCCCTCTTGCAACAGCATTTCTTAAATGCCCCCATGGCAACTAAATATATAACTTCTTGATATTAAAAATGATGTTGATTTAACTGGTTGTTTTTTTGTGAGCAGTCTTAAACAACAGTCTAACAAAATGTGATTTTCAGAGTCACAACTTTCTGGTGTATCTGTGTCACTGGCTGCACATTTCCTATTGACTAAAATTCTATGTGTTATTTTTTAAAATTAAAATAATGTCACATTGAAAGGGCGGAGAGATTCCATTATGCAATGACCTTTTTACAACTTCTATTTTAAATTTCATTGAAAAAATATTACTCCTTGAATTTATTTTTTGTTCTGTCTTAACCTTCTTCCCTCCCCTGGCCATCCCCAGGAGGACAGGGCCCCAGTTTGAAAAACACTGAGTGAGGCAACAACATAAGTAATAATGACTATTCTACGGCGTAATAATTATTCTAATAATGTACAACCATGTGCAATTTAGTAGAATAAGGGTTTGAAGGCAGGTGTTTTAGTGTTACTGGGGTAACAGATGATGTATTATTCTAAGGCTATTTGAATATTTTTTTTTTTAAGATAAGGTAATTAATTAAAAATGTCTTTCCTTCCCATTTCTTAACTTTAAACTGGGGGATCTTCCCATAAATAGAAAATGCAGAAGGATATTCTGGTGCATCTTAATATAAAAGAAGGAAACCCCATAGTGTCGAAGCCTACTGACGCATCCTCAGGCTGCTCTCGGTTTGTGTTGGCAAAAGTCGCTTCATTTCAAGCATCCATCCAGCCTGGTGTCGGTTCAAACGTCCCCTCGTCTGTCACACGCCTACTGTTGCTCAGGCTAGTTTGCATAGATACCGTCCCTGCTTCCGGACTTTTTTTATAGCTTGTAGACCATGCATATAATGCAAGTTAACTTTTACTTCCTTGTACACAGAGATAGAGGAACTGACCGTTTTGCGGCTGGCCTTTTTGTCAACACTCCACATCCTCTCCAGTTTATTTTATTATTTTCAAACCATGAACAGATAAAGAACAAGTCTGCAGAGCTGAACAGATCGGTTTCACTTGTAAGGTAAGTTTTAAACCTTCTTAAAAAAATCTTAATTTCTACGTGTTAAACTGTGTCTTTTTTGACTGAGCTGAATAAAAAGAGGGGAAATCCGCTTTTTCAGAGGCGGCATATCTGCTGGGCTGCAGATGAACTTTGTAACTAGGCGGCTCAGTGCAGCTCATAACGTGCAGCCAGTCCTCCCTGTCATACCGGCTGATACCGCTATTAATAATGCAGGCCTACTGACACCAGTTACACTTATCTGTTCTGGTTATGACAGCAAAGGCTCTTATGGTGGATCTCTGGTCAAAACATAGTCTGTAGAAGTTCAACATGGTGCCACAAAGATGGGCAAGTGCATCTCTGGGTCAACATGCAGTAGGCTATAGAAGTAGGAATACAATTTACATGAGTCCAGCGTTAGCAAGGGGTCTTGTTATAAAGTAGATTCAACCGGGTCTGAAGATTGAGGCTCTGAAGTGATCTGGATCATTTGGTTTTTCTCAGTAATAACAGACGACTCTTTTGGCCCCTAAACAGCCACTCCTTTTGTACCATTGTGGCTTTCATCAAATTATCCAACTGTAGTGGTGTTATATGTGCATGTATTTGACTTAAATTGTGCTTTATTAATTTAATATATAAACTCCATATATAAATATTCTCCAAAATATCCAATCTCCCTAAAACGCCTTGCTGGTCTGATGAAACGTGCAGACTTTAAACAGAATTGTTAAAGTTATGAAGTTAAATAGAGGAATGGCTGAAGCGTTCAAATAATATCAGTACTGAAACACTGTTTCAATGCAACAGCAGCATGAACAGCCAAAGATCAGTTGATCTTCAGTTTTCTGTGATTTATTTGCTAATATTACATTATTTCTTGTGTTTAAATTAGGGCTCTCATTATTAAAGCATTAATGGTGATTACTAAGGTCCATCATTAGAGCATTAACAATGTTTGAACCATAATTAATCGCAGCGTCTACCTGTAGCTGCAGCAAAGTAAAATAAGTCCACCACTGCTCCTTAATGTTTTATTTCACTTAAGAAAAAACTCACAGACAACTCAGTGGACAAGTCAGAAGCCATCTCTTCCTTGTGTTATCAAAAATATACCTTTTCACTGTTACGCATATTTACTTTTCAATCCATAACAAGCTCCTTTTTCTCTAGTTAAGTTAATGCTGTAATCTTCATAATAAAAGCAGGTCTGTATCAAACAGAAAGTCATTTATCCTTAGTTTAAGACAGTACCAAAGTCTAATGTGTATCAAAAAAGTTTTAAAAGCAAAAAGCGGAATTTCACAGTGTAACAACAATTGTTCAATCATGATTAACTTCAGAAATTCAAAAGTTTAATCATTTAATCATACAAGTGTGCACTTTCAGCAATATGCCGAAACTGCAGTCTGGTATAAAAGTGTCTTTGTTGGTGACAGTTTCAGCCAACTATTTAAAACTTCTTAAAAAGTTCACAGTTCTGTAAGCTATGTAATATGTAGGCAACTGCCTTTATATTCAGACTATGATATAAGTAAATAAGGCCATGGATTAGATCAGTTAAAACCGTTCTTAAAGGAGACAGGCTTGCTTCCCTGACAACATTTCTTTAGCCTTAGACAGAAAGCAACTCAATGGAGTAGTATCCAATGCAACAGCAAAATGAAGGGGATCAACATCCCTTTTAAATTCCAACAGAAGCTAGTATGAATTAACCCGACACACCAGATGGATTTGTTTCACACATCAAAGCTTCAATAGGAAACGTTTGTGAAAAGGCAGAGGATTTGAAAAAACTCAGAGTGTGATTGGATGAACTGTCACATGTCTGTCACATCTCTCTGGGCCAAAAAGAGCAACAAAACACGACATAGCAGCTATCAAGCTGCGCGTGCACAGCTACGGGGAATAACATGAAACATGGCGACTATAGACATGTAAGTACTCGACTTTTGTCGTTTTTGAAAAGAAAACAACTCACTACTGTTCTTTGTTCTTCTTTTAACGAAGAATTGTTTTTAAGTTCTGATAAAACTTACGCTTTAGCAGCATCCATGCTAAGCTCTTCCGCCATAATTGTACCCCCTCTTGCTCCTGCTTGTTTACGTCACGACTCTGCCGTGCCTGAAAGTACTGCCCCTCCTCACCGATTGGGCCTGTCACTTTCTAACCGGGCCCAAATGGTTCAGATGGGAGCTTTGCAAGATGGATTTGCAAGTGAAAAACAAGGAAATGGGCATATCCATCTGCTTTGCAAGGTTAAGTATGAATATTAAGAGCTGGCTCTTGTAGCCTATGTAAACGGATGGAGCCACAGGCACACCACGCACTGTGGACCTGCACTTGATGGGGAAACATTGCCACTAATCAGTGACACTGTCCTATGGGGTGGTGCTTGCCGTTTTCAAGTCAAGAGACAATATAAAAGCCTCCTCTAATGGTGTGCACAACGTATAAGTTGAATCTCCTGAGCTATGGCATGTTTGATGAAGCTTTCGAGATAGTGAAACCATGTAAGGGACCAAATGGAGCAATGTTTATCTAGAATGATGTCTTATTGTTTTGTCTCTTTTTCTGAGTGTGTTCAGACCAAATATGAAGTTATTTACCACCAGAGGGACAAAAGGTTTAGTTTTAGCAACAAATAAAAGCAGCAATCTGTCACAAAAGACTTTCAGCATTTAGTTGTTCTTGAAGTCCCTGTATTACAAACCATTTAATGTTTCATGTTTGTGGACTTAAATCAATTAAAGCCAGTAAAACAATGTATAGTCCATCTGTAATTGTAGGTAAGGATGTACAATATTATTGGCATTATACCAGTAACAGCATGTATTGGTTTTAAAAATTAAGTATAGATATAGGAAGATGTCAATTTCTGCTGATATTTACAACTGATATAGAGGCTGTAAATATCTTTACACATCAATACGTTTCAGAAAGTTTAGGCAATAACACCAGATCTTTGTTAGCTGATTTTTTTTCTCACATTTTTCATCCTCATTCCTTAAACCAGTGCTTCCCAAAGTGTGGGCTGCAGGTGGGCTGTGAGAGATCATTTTACAATAATCAAAAAAAGTTAACATTTTAAGACATAAAATCATACTTTAAATGATCATAAAATACTTATTACATGTTATTAGTTTAAGTTTCAGAAGAAACAAAACACTGCCCTAAATTTTAACTCACATCCCTTTCTCATCATTTTTTTTTTTATCAGTGTCATGGTTTAAGTGGTGTTGGATTAACTAGTGACACACTCTTAAACATTCTACTATTTGGTTTGCTTCCCGATTCTAAGAGTTTATCAGTGTCTTTGAAGACATGAATGCTACCTGGGAAGAGCTTAGTGGCCAATGAAGTACATTCACAGTGATGAATTTAAAAAAATGTAAGTGTCTTTGCAGATGCCTGATCAACAAAATAAATAGTAATGACTCATTAATTGACTCTACAAATACTTGCTGAGTAATGCAAATGTCTCTAAAAGCAAAGCCTTTGCATTGAAATTTTATGAAAAAAATTACGATAAAAAGGTAAAGTCTCATATTATGGTTGGAATTTCCCCTTGTGGGATGAATAAAAGGAATATCTTATCTTACAAGGGTTTTTTGATGAGCCCGGGAAGATTTTCAGCTCTTAAACTGGGCCGCTGACATTTTGGAAATGCAGCCTAAAACTTCAAAGTGTGTTTTTAAGAATGAAGTTTTAGGTATGAACAACATTTATACATTTATGTATTGGTATTGGTATTGATATTGGTATTAGCTAAAAGGAATTTGAAAATTTGGCGTATCGCATGTCGGGAAAAAAACAATATTATGCATCCCCAATTTTAGATTCTGTGTCCAAATTCAAGCAAACAGGTGATGGTCTGAGCTAACAGATTATCTAACTGAACACTGATCATCCTCAAGAAGCATCAAAGCTAACTCAAACCATTAAACTCCATTATAACATAAAAACCCAAATACTAACTCTCTTGTTAAGTAAAATGGAGAACAAGATTTTTCTTTGTAGTCTTCATTGTTAAAATTTAACTTCAGAAAATTGTAGTGGAGCAGTCACAGGTTTGCTTGCTAGTTTTATAGCTAACATTAATGTGGAAAGCTAACAAAACTGCCTCAGACCTTGAACTTTGCTGTAAACACAAGCAGGTTAAAATTAGATCATAATTTTGCTTCACAAAATTTAGCTTGTTAGATGTTAGCCTTACAAGACATACATTATTGCTGGTGAAGAAAGCAGTTTTAATGTGTTCATACTGCTAACATAGTAGCTCAAACACAATACAAACATGCAGCTAACTCTTAAATGACATAAATATATTAAATTAGTTAAAGCTAGCTCTGATTTAACCCTCACAAACATTTAAGATGTCATTGCTCAACCACTCTTCAACCATTTTAAATAGTAAACCTTAAATTTGAGTGATCTTAACTCTCTGGTTTCATGTATGTCAGGACTCTTCTGCCTTTGTTGATTTTGCCATTTTTGCGGCAGTAACCTGGCGATTGAGTAATTTTAAAATGCAATTCCTGTTGAATCTTATGTAGCTTAACCGGACAGTTTGTGAACTTTGTGTCACAGTTACAGTCTCTGGTGAGTGTTGAATGTTTAACTTTGTTTTACCCTGTAGTGGGTGTGTTTGTTCGTGCATTTGGCTGTATTATCACAGTATTTGTGTTACAGTTCACTGCAGCAGTGTGAAAGAATTTGTTCATCAAAATAAGGATGGAGGGACGGTCCCTTCACACAACATGAGCTGTGTTTCAGCAGGCAAAACAGGGGAAAAGTACGATATAATCTGCTAATCTTTAATTTAAAAAGAATGCTATTAAGTTTTGACATACATGTAGATTACAGGATATTTAATAAGCAAGTGTGATAGGACAGCATTTTCTCAGTTCTTTCTTGACCTCATAAACAAATACACTTTGACAATCATGACGTGTATTCGGGAAGAATTTGGTCCCTGAGGGCTGAGTTCTGTTTTGCATGGACCTTTGGCCTTCCTATGTCTTTAGTCGTGTCTTTAATTACACATTACTTCAACAGAACTCTTCCTGTGGGACTGTTTTGTTTTGATATCTCTGTGGTCATTTGCAAGTTAAATATTGGGTAACCTGATGTGCCAGTATAACACTGCTCACATCCCTGTATGCATGCAGAACTATAAACTATTTCAGCTCAGCTTTTAATCTCTCACTGCTAATGCAAGACATATTCCCAGTCTCAGTGACATGCACAGTCATAGTCATGAACCAGCTAAAACAAATCTGAGGAAGCCATAAACTTTTGAAAAGAACTAAACTGGTTCATTTAACCTGGCTCATTGGCTATTTAAACAATTGAAACAGGCCTGCACTACCAAATATATTATGTAAGATTATCTTAGATTAAGTCTGTTCATAGATTAATTTGTTCCCTAACTCTACAGTTAAATTGTGTTAAACAAACACACACAGTCCGCCCAACCTCAAACTAGTTCTCTGAGTCTTTCACGTGTCTGATCTTTTGACATTAAATATCAGTAGGACTTTTATCAGCACCTTAATAACATAATAATAATAAACTTTATTTGTATAGCATCTTTAAAAACAGAGGTTTATCAAGTGCTTTTACAGTAAACAGAATCACAGTTACAAAGCATCAAACGCAAACAGCAAAACATCACAAGCTCGTCAAAACCCCAACAACAGAAGAACCCATGAAAAACTCAGCCAGCAAAGAAACTCCAACATCATAAAAACTAGCAGGACATTCTAAACACGAAAATGATGTCAAATTAGAAAGACATCATAAAAAACCCAGATATGTAAGATTCTGTAATAAAAAAGAAGACCAAGGATAAACACCCAGAATAACCTAGACCAATCCAGGCAACACAGGAACCCAGCTACATAAAAGAGACCTAAGGACCAGAAAAAGCAGTAAGAATATTAGGAAGAGACAGAAAGGAATAAAAATCTAAATGTTAAGAGGGAGAATAAAAACGATTAAAATGTGTAGTGTTTAATAAGTCAGCATACGAAAATTAAAATTTGAGACAGTTAAAGATATTAATCATAATCACAAATAATGATAATAGTCTGGTAAAACCAATATAGCTGCAAAAAAGAGGGGGACACAATAAAAGATATACCTGCCCCTGTGTGTTGTCTGCGTAGCAGTGAAAGTAGACCTTATGATTCTGAATGATTTGGCCAAAGGGCAGCATATGAATAGAGAACAAAATTGGACCTAAAACCGAACCTTGCGGTACACCACAGGTAAATGTAGAGGTAGAGGAGGAGTGGTTACCTACGGTGGCCACAAACGTTCACTCTAAAAGTTAGGAATAAAACCAGCTAAGTGCAGTGTCCCTGATAACAACTAGTGTTTATAATATTTTCTGTCAGTATCCTAGTATCACACCAGATGATGCACATGAATACAAGGCTTTTAAATTCTGTAGTGCATGATAATGATCCAAAACAGCGAGAGCAGAATAGCATTTGCAGCCAGGAACTGCACAAAATCATTGAAACAGCATCATGAGAAAGTTTCTATTTCTCATGAAAGTTATGCCTTAATCAATGCATTAATAGGAGGGAAGTTTGAGCTGATGACTCTCACACTTTCTTCCTCTCCTAGCCGATATGTCTGCCTCCATGTGTGGGAAACATTGATAACTAACCATCGTGACCTAATTGAGGTCTGAAAGTTGCATCAATGCCGATGTTTGAGATAATTTGGTTGATTGCTGATAAAAAATAGTGAGTTTCTTCCATCACTTCTTTGGGTGTAAGACTCCTTCTTTTGTAACATATTCTGTCAGGTTTGCCCATTAAAACAGATCAGAGTTTGTCCCAAGTTGACTTCTTCTGTTTAGCAAAAAACTCCTATTGAATGCAGAAGTTAGGTGAACAAGATGGTGGCATTAGATTGGTTGGACACGAAAGATAGACACTGGCTGATATCTGCTCATGCCACATCATTTGCTGATGATTGATGTTTGCAAACAGAACTTACATCTGCTGATACTGATGCTAAACTGATACATCCCCAAAAAATGTTATTGGAGTATCTTTTTAACTTTAGTTTGGCCAATGTCCCATTGAAAATCAAGGAGGAGGCAGACGTCAAGGCCTATTCTGCAGTCAGTCAGCAGGGGGAGCTCTAAATATTCTGACTTCACTCCCAGTCAGCTGATGCTGGTGAAAAACTGCCTATAATCAACAACATTTGTTCCAAAGGGGGCAACTGGACCTGAATGAGGTTCTCAAAGGTGTTTCCACTGACTAGATGGCCTCCTCGACATCTCTCTCAAACCAGCGATGTTCCCTGGTCAGTATCTGAGGCTCTGCCCTTTCCCAAACAGTGTGTATGGAAGGTTTTCCAGATGGATGTGTAAACACATTCATCTGGCATGCCAGGGTAGAATGTTAAAAAAGATAAATGATGGAGGCGCAGAAGTCCTAGCGGTTAGGTCACACACCTTGTACACAGGTAGCCAAGTCTGGCATGTGGCTCTTTGCCCGCATGTTTCATCTCCACTTTCTGGCCCCTGTTTCTGACTATCCACTGTCCTCCTCTCTGAATAAAGGCATAAAAAGCCCAAAAATATATTTTGAAAAAAGAAAAAGAAGGATGATCTCATGTTGTTCCGAACATGTTTACAAACTGATGCTGAAACTTAATGTTTTTCTCAGAACAGGTTCAGTTTTTCATGTTTTTTTGCATCACTCCTAGCCGTATGAAAGGATGATCGACGGTTTAAAACAGCGTCTTCTGCTCCCTTCTTGCCTCTCATTTGCCCCCTCCTTCCTCTCTCTCTCCCTCTGACTGAAAACTCCCCTTCAACACCTTGATTTGCCCATGTATTATATGGATATCAACAGTGGAACATAATCGATAGAGTGCCAAAGTCTGTACTCACAGACAGACTTAATATGTAAAGACCTTTAGTGTGTGGGTGGGTTTGAAAACACAATATTTCGGTGCTCTACAGAACATTACTTTAAAAGCTGCAATGCTCGGATACTGACCAGAGAAGATCGTTGGTTTGAGAGAGGTGTCAAGCTGCAAGAACCATCTTTAAATGGAGATGGTGGATATAGACACTGCTTCTCCCTACGTACAATGCAGCCTTGGATTCCTTTCAGCAGCAATCCAAAGAATGCTTTCACACTGGATCACATGACATCATGCAGCTCTGGCAAACCTGAAAAAGCCCACAAAGACACACCCTCAGGTAAACTATGCCAAGGACTCTGCAACGATCAGGTGACCACCCAGATCATTAACATAAGAATAATAAGCAGAGGCTATATTTCTGGCCTTGGAACTCAGACATTTCTAGAACTAAAGAAGCCTTTTGGAGTTGAGGCGAAACAACTTCAAGAATCTCAATCAAGTCCAGTTGCCGCTTTTGGACTAAGTTTCAGATAACCATGACATACACAGGCGTACAGTCAGTAAGTTGAAACATCTGTATCAGCAATTGGCTTAATTGTAATTTCAAACATCAGTTTCAGTATCAAAACAGATTTTTACAATCAGTGCACATCAAGTACCATAGGTATATCATTTACGAACAACTGTGGTTAGTGAATTTAAGACCCTGATCTATAGAAAAGATCCAGTTCAATTCAGTTCCTATCACCTGCCATGTCTGTAGTCTACAAATTACTCCATATCAGTGAAAGAATCAGTCTAAGAAATCCCTCTATCACTCAGAGTCTTTCATTGTAGTGCAGACATGTGGTCAAGTGCTCTGCACATGCCAGTAACAAGAAATGTCAGATGGGTATTATCTTCAAAACTGCAAGAGTTTCCCTTTGTTGACATTTGTTAAGCTTAGTTTTAATCAGTTATCGTTATTCATGAATGGCTGTGATGGAAAAACAGAAATATTCTGTGGATTTGGTGCAAAGATTCCCCCTCACTTAGTGGAACACTTGTGGGGGATGTCTGCTTCCTCTGAGAGCGTTAAAGAGCCCATCAGTGTGGCGGTATGAGGAGGTTGGAGGATTTAAGATCAAATTTGATTGGAAACTGTGAAGAAGATTTTGATTGCAGAGATTGGGCTGTGTTTAAGTTTCTCACATGCCTAAACCAAAATGTGTTATAAAGAATCAAATTATGGATTGATTAAAGGAAAAATGTATGATGAGATAATTAATATATTTAGTTATTTACCACTGTCCTTGGTCACTTGATAGTAGCCAAAATATTATGTGGGTGTGGACCAAAAGGAATACTTATCATTTGCTGGAAATATATTGATATTCCTCAGAGATCTTTGAGACTTCAGTAAATCAGAGTGTTTAAATATTAGATTATTGTTCCTGCTGGTTATGCATTATTACACTTATGTGTGTGTTTTCCTTTATAAGGGGCATAAAAAGACTGGGTAACTCGAATGAACCATCCAGAAGGTGTGTTAAATTGATTTAAGTAAATATATTCAAACCTAGTTTTTACAACCTCAGAGCAGACAAAGCCTCCTGCCCCACCTGAATTTTTTTGCAGTTATCCCAACTTTTTATTTAAACCATCATTTAATGTTAAGAATAAGTTTGTCATAGAGCTGATGAGCTGATCAGTGTTATGCAACAATAACATTGCCTCGGCTTAACAATATGCAAGTTTCTCTGTGCGTGTGTTGATATGCAGCAACCCTGCAACAGTACTATACAGAAAATATGTTAAACTGATGATGAAATAAAAAAGCCTACATCATCTAAGTATGATATAACACCTACCCACCCAGGCAGAGTGGACACATACAGAGGCCAAAGATGCTGACTTGAACCTGTTTAACACCTCCCCAGTCTGTCTAAGCACTTTCTACACTGCAGGTCACACTTACCCATTCACGCTGCAGTCACACACTGATGGCGGAGGCTGCTATGTTAGGGTATTCAACAATCTTATTATCTCCGCCAAGGAGGTTATGTGACCAGCAGGGTTTGTTAGTTAGTTTGTTAGCAACATAACTCAAAAAGTTATGGATGGATTTTGATGAAATTTTCAGGAAATGTCAAAAATGGCATAAGGAAGAACTGATTAGATTTTAGGAGTGATCTGGATCACCGATCACAACTGAGTATACCACCGGACCACATCTACCCATCAAACAGTTGATTTAAATGGAATTCTTTTTTAAAATTTGTAGACTTAAAAGTGACATCATAAAAAGAGAAAGAACAATAAAGTAACTGATACATCCTGAATTTTAGTCATCACTATGAATCACTTTCCAAAAACTCTTGATAACGACATCAGCAGTGAAAACACCGTCTATTCTTGGACTTCCTATCTAACAGTCTATGATCAGAAACATCAACTCAAGAGCCCAGTTTCCACCTTATCTTTTTAGAGTTGCTATCTAAGAGACATCAGGAGGGGATTTTATTGCATCCTGCTGATTTATTTTTATGCAACAATTGGTCAAAAATAAAGACAACTGAACAGTCATCACTATAAGATGTCCTTTTAGGGTCTTTGTTTGGAGCGATGGCAGCATAGAGACCACAACAAACACATTTTGACTCTCACAATCATCTTCGGCATTGTAGACTTTGAAAGAACCAAAGGGCCTTGCTTAATAAACATGAAAGTTTTTCACAATAAAATTGATCAAATATCACTAACATGGATCACCAAAAAATAGACCATAAAAGAAGACCACAGACCAGACATGAACATCACAAGAAAGTATTATGAAATGTACAAGATATTTTCACAGAAAAGTTCACCTGGAATTAATACTTGGCCACCAAGATAAAGTCTTAAGTAAATGCAAATGACAGAAAAAAGTTTAAAACATTCAGAGTCACAACACATGAGCACCATATGGCTTTGAAGGACAACAGTCACATGGTTTTGTACGTTTATATGTAAAGAACACTTGTATAGTTTCCCAAAAATAAGCACTCAGCAACACGCAGCATTTATCAATACAACAAAAAGAAAGTGTTCTAGAGAGGAGGGTTGTGTGTGCAGCAGCTTGTTTCCACAAAAAAATTTAATGCAAAAAACCTAAAACTGAAATAAAAGGAGGAGTTTGTCATTAAATTGTGTCCTAATAAGGAACAATAGTATAGTTTTTCAATATCCTTGAAGTAGATAACTGCAAAAAAATGCATGAAAAAGTGGGTAATAATATCAGGTTCTGACCTGTATGGCCTTACCTTTTTGATTTCCCAAAAATGAGCGCTTGTCAACACACAACATTTATCAACACAACAAATATAAAGTGTGATGGAAAATTACTTACTGGTGCAATGTGCATCTTTAAGATATTTTGACTTGAAGTCACTTAAGTTGGCCAAGGTAGCTTGAATGGCATAAATGTTCAAGATTAAAGCATGTGATAGAAATAAGAGAAAATTGCAGTGGGTGAAGAACATGTAGTGTTATGAAAAGTACTCAAACATGTTGTTTGAAATGCATTTAAACAACATTTTCAAGTGTAGGAAAGTTTCCATGGTGTAGTTTGACTTAAAAAAGTTACAAGTAAAATTTAGTTGATGAAACTAAAAAGTAAGTGCATCTGACTCATAGGAACTTTGTTAATACAACTTGTCAATTTGAGTTGGGGAAACCTAATTCATTTATGTTACCACTTGAAGTAATTTTTGAAGTTCATCCAACTATTGTCTTTTTCAGTGTACAATACCATGAGTGCAATGCAGCCTGATGCCACTAACTATGCTTTTTCTCCTTTCCTCAATGTAACAGTTAGTGAATAATCTGCCTTTATGCACAAATTCTATGTTTTATCCAGGGAGGAACTAAAAACAATCTCAGGCTTAAACATAACGATCAAGGGAAAGTATTATGTACCTCTTTTACATCTTTGTTGTGTAACCTTGTCAGTTTGAACGTTGCATATTTGTGCTGTTCTTTTTATTTAAGACAGATCTTTAAGAAGCTAATAATAGACATACACTCACTGGCCACTTTAATAGGTACACTGAGCTAGTACCAGGTTGGACCCCCTTTTGACTTCAGAATGGCCTTAATTCCTCGTGGCATTGTTTCAACAAGGTGTTGGAAACATTCCTCAGAAATTTTGGTCCATATTGACATGATAGCAGATGCGACATGATGTAAATCTAACGTTCCACCACATCCTAAAGGTGCTCTATTAGATTGAGATCTGGTGAATGTGGGGGCCATTGAAGTACAGCAAACTCATCGTCATGTTCAAGAAACCAGTTTGAGATTATTTGAGCTTTGTGACATGGTACATTATCCTGCAGGAAGTAACCATCAGAAGATAGGTACGCTGTGTTGTAAAGGGATAGCGATGGTTAGCAACAGTACTTAGGTAGGCTGTGGTGTTTAAACGATGCTCAATTGGTACTAAGTAAGCCACAAAAAATATCCCCCACACCATGACACCACCACCACCAGTTTGAGCCATCAATACAAGGCAGGATGGATCCATGCTCCCATGTTGTTTATGCCAAATTCTGACCCTAACATCTAAATGTCGCCACTGAAATCTAACTCATCTGACTGGGCAACGTTTTCCAATCTTCTGTTGTCTGATTTTGGTGAGCCAGTGTGAATTGTAGCCTCTGTTTCCTTAGGTGTGGGCTTCTGCTGCCGTAGCCTATCTGCTTCAAGGTTTGACGTTATGCGTGTTCAGAGATGTATTCTGTGTACCTTGGTTGTAACAAGTAGTTATTTGTATTACTGTTGCCTTTCTATCATGTCAGACCAGGCTGCCCATTCTCCTCTGATCTCTGACATCAACAAGAAATATTCCTCCACACAACTGCTGCTCACTGGATATGTTCCCTTTTTCTGACCATTCTCTGTAAACCCTAGAAATGGTGGGTGAAAATCCCAATAGATGAGCAGTTTCTGAAATACTGAGACCAGCCCATCTGGCACCATTAACCATGGCATGTTCAAAATCACTTAAATCCCCATTCTGATTTTGAACTTCAGCAAGTCATCTTGACCACGTCTACATGTCTAAATGAACTGAGTTGCTGCCGTGTGATTAGCTGGTTAGCTGTTTTTGTTAATAAGCAATTGAACAGGTGTATCTAATAAATTGAGTGTTTATCCCTTTTGGCTAGCATTACAGTGGTATTCTGTGGAAGCACCAATAAATGTAAGAATGCAATTTCATTTGTTACATCACAGTGGAAGGAAGTTTTTCTGTCATTCTTTGCTATGTCATTGTGCACAGAGAAATGCAGAAGAATCAGCATGGCAGACAGACCTTAAGACCTGAGTCTTAACCTATGGTTTTTTACCTGGAGCCAAATCTTGTAGGTTGCTTACTCTGGTTCCCTTAAGTCTGTTTCTAAACCCTTTCAGTTATTAACAACTATTAAGTAACATGAAACATACAGTAGCTCAAAGGAAAGACTAATAGGCTGATCTCATAGTTCAAATGGGATTCAACTGACTATGGGAGCGGCTCTAACCTATTTATCAGACCCTGCTAGTACAACAGGACATGTGTTTACACTAACCAGGAGTATACCTTCAAAGCTGTAGAAAGTTATTACATATTGTGGATATGTTTTCGTATTTTTCTCCACAAGGTGTTTCAAGAACACTTACAGCCTTTAACATTCCAAAAATGTCTCTGAATGAACAAGTTTGTGCCTCTTTGTCCTGTCTTAGCTGCAGATATGGCTTCTTGGGGGCAGCAGGGCGAGATGACAGAGTACAAGAAGATTCTGATCAAACGGGACTTGGAGATGGGCGTGGTCATGACGGTGTTCCGGCAGAAGGCAGAGCGGCTAACGGTGCAGGTTATCATGGAGACTCGACAGGTGGCATGGACCCGCACTGCAGACAAGACCGATGGTGTCTGTGAGTAAATTCCTGCTGATATAAAAGCATTACCGTCATCATTATCATACCCTTAGATAATTTAGTACCTTTCATTAGCAGCTTTATCCCGCTGTCCAAATATGGCCACTGCTGGCTTACAAGAAATTTAGATGGCAACTGCCAAAATGAAAGGTTTTCAATTTTTTTCACTGAGGGCCACATACAGAAAAACATAAGGATGACTGGCCCCTTCAAAATACCTCACTTTTTGTTTTTCAAAGTCCATAAATATAGGTTTCAGGTTTTTTCACTTTTCCTTTAAATCTGCGTTTGCTTTCAAACCTGTCTGCTGGTGCTCAGATTTTCTCTGTTTGTACTGAAAATATCTGCTTTCTCTCAAATCTTACAATGCTTGTTAAAAATTGTCTGCCCTCATTCAGAATCAGAATCAGAATCTTTATTGATGTCCACACAAACAATTTGGTGGAGTTTGCTTTCTCAAACACTTCTCACTTCTGAACCAAACGCTTTCATATTTTCTCTATGCATGCTCTTCAAACATATTTCTGCTCAATCAATAAGTCATGCTCTCAAAACTTTAAAATGCACCCTAGAATAATAATTCCATACCTCTGATTTTGTAAAACATTCATAATCATAAAACTATTTCATCTAAATGTTTAACAGTATGACATTTAATAATTGTAATGATACTTCTTTTATCAAAGGAGGTAATGGTAAGCTTCCCATCTGCTCCTATCTGGAGCAGATCCAGATGTTTTGGACTAGAGTGGCCCACCTGGGGCACTGTCTTGTTGAAGTATGATAACCTGTATTAAATATAAAGACATATAACCATTCAATCACTGTCTTCAAAACAAACCAGTGAAAATATTTGTTCTGTGTTTCAGTGGATCTGTTTGAAATCAGAGAGATCCGTCCAGGGAGGAACTCCAAGGACTTTGAGCGTTTAAAGGATGGGAAGGACAAACACGATGAAAACACCTGCTTCACAATCTTCTACGGCTCCCAGTTTGTCCTCAGCACGCTCAGTCTGGGAGGTGAGATTTTTATAAATGTCTTCATGTTCTCACATACAATCTTCTTTTTCTTCTGATCTGATGATCACAGATAGGATTATGTCAAATAAGAAATTTTGTAAAGGAAAATGAATATTGTTTAAAACGGCCTTTTTTTAATGCTCAAAACAACCAGACTCTCAAATAGTTATTTTCAACTTTGCAGAACATATAGATTGAAATAAGAGAATAAATATACTAATAACATTTCCCTAGGTACAACCTTTGCTCCTGAAAATACACTGACATTTCACTCAAAAGATATGTCAAGGCTTTTAGTTTTTCCAGAACAAAATATCTGATCCTAAATGTTTTAAAGCTGCTTACCATCCCTCAAAGCTCAGTGTTTATTTTCCAGCTGATTCTGTGGAGGAGGCTCAAAAATGGCTGATAGGACTAGAGCTGCTGAGGGAAGAGACACTGGAGGCTCCCACTCCAGTTCTTATAGAAAGGTACATACATGTACATAAAAACACTCATGTCAGCACATTTGCCCGGTTCTTATTGGTCGAGACTTTGTCAGTTAAATGTCTGTTTCTTCTCCAGCTGGCTGAGGAAGCAGATGTATTCTGTCAATCATTCAAAAACAAACAGGTAACAACTGCTCATCCAGTTACACTAGCTCTAGACATACAGTAAATGATTAATGTAAAGGGTGTTCTTTAGCCCGTCTGTTGTCCTGCATTAATGATAATAGCTAAAATTCAAACTGTTGTCAAAAGTAGCAAAACTGGATTCTTTTGAAAATTATATAGTTCATAGTGGCATGAAAGATTAATTTTATTTCAAATAACAAAAGTTTTCTATAGATAATTTATTTTATCTTGTGATTTTCACCACCAGCATCTCCATGAAAGAGTTAAAGTCTCTTCTTCCTCTGCTCAACTACAAAGTACCAAGCACTCGAGCCCTCAAAGACAAATTTCAGGTAGTCTTCCTCTCATTGTCCACTGTCATCATTAATGTGGAATAAATCAATGCATATTACTTAAAAGAAATTTATTTTTGTATTGGGATACCTCTTTCTATCAACACCTGAGAGCGTTGTCATTTGCACTATTCTGGTTAAATTTGTTCATCATAAAAAACTTCTACTGAAGGAGCCTCACATTTCTACTATTTCATCATGCTGTGTATCATTTTATGGCATTGTTATACTCTTTAAAATGGTGAAAAAAAGACATAGTTTATGCAGAGTGAGGTAAAAATATGCTAACAGTATTTCAAACATTTTGGCTGAAGTAAGAATTTGACTAAAATAAAATTGATGTAACTCAATGGTTGTTCCCAACCTTTTATTCTAAGCACCCCCTACTTGTATTTATAAAAGGCTAAGCCCCCCTAAGACCTACAATTTTAACTTTTTCATTGACAAAATCCCAACATAATAGGCCTACATACTCTTGTTCTTTCCAAAAGATCTATATATGGACTATTAATTGTTGTTACAACATATTAGAGCCACTAAAAAGATAGGAAGAAAAGGGAATCTGTTAATTTTCTAAAAATAAATTGATTTTTTAAATTTGAAAAGTTATAAATTCATGAGAAAAAAACTAAAAGATTTTCCTTTAAAAGTCATGAATCTATGTGAACTTAGAATTTTTTGGATTATAAAGTTATAAAATATACATTTTTTGCAAAAGAAAATCATACCAGACTGAACTGTTTTTCCTTGCACAAATTAACAGTTGAGGCTAAAAAACCATCACATTATCAGTGTAATCTGGACTAAGAAGACACGTTTCTTTAAACTGGGGCTATCAAACCACTTTTTTTAGTTTATTTCTCACATCTTTTTACTTAACAAGGTAATTAATTTATTATTTTAAAAACTTTAAATGTTAGAGTTCTTCTAATGTCTAGATTCAAGCATTTTTAAACTTGGAAGTTTCAGTTTTTCCTCTTAAAAATACAGTTTCTTAAACTCAGAAATTCTGTGTTTGGTTTGTTGTAAATATCTGACTTTATACTCTCAAAAAATGTCAATTTTTTCCCCCTCAAAAATGTTAACTTTTTTTCTCAAAAATTAACATCCCCTGTTGATTTTTCTTTTGTGTGGCCTTTATATGCTGTCATACATTATACTTCTACCCAAGGTCGGGAACCAGTGTACTAGGGCTAATCCTGCAGATTTAGGTATTTAAAGAAAAGGGCATCCATTTTTAGGCAAAAAAACCAATTTAGGCCCTTTATTTTTATTGAAGTTGGAACCATCATAAAAGACTGAGCATTTCACCCATAAAAATCTAGAAACTTAAAAGATATAGATATTGGTTAACTTCTGGATTGTAAAAAAAGCATGTCTCTATATACATTTTTTTGCATCCATATGCTTTGTGTTATCTGGCAGATTTTGCTAAAAGATGCAATGCAGATTTTGTGGAACAATATTAATTAATATAAATGGTAAATATGGTATAATATTATTAATAAAAAGTATAAATATTTCGAGGAAGTCCTCTAGCTTACTGACTGACAAACTTATAAGCCTTATTTGTGCAGACTCTTCTGATATGAAAAGTGAAACTTCAAGAAATTCATCGAAATAAGCAAAACATCTAAACATTTTTAGCGTCAAACTTTTTGTTTAGATGAATGCTGTGTGTTGTTGAATCAGTATTTTTGTTACTCTTCACAGGAAATTGGAGCAAAGAAAGACAAGCTGGACTTTGAGCAGTTTCATAAATTATACAACCACATAATGTTCGAACAGAATGAAGTAAGTCTTAAGTTATCATAATAAAATACACAGATCTTTCATGTGTTGTTACACTTCATCGTTTTCTGTCATTCAAATTTATGATATTTTGAAACGCAGATCCTAGAGGAGTTCAAAAAGGAATCATGTGCTTTTATAATGGGGTAAGCTCCTGTTTTTCCTCTTCCTTTTTGCTAAACACAACATTACCCTGATAAAATAAAAAAGAAAGCTTCTCTAGATAGTTTAATGTTAATTTGGTCTTCTTTGTCCTGTTGTTACACAGTAACACAGATAAACCAGATGCTTCTGCAGTCTTACTTCATGACTTCCAGAGATTCCTCATCTACCAGCAACAGGTAAAAGAAGCTCCAGTTAACGATAAGTACATCAGTCTCTTTATTACTCATAAAGTTTTAAAAAAATCATTAGTTTGCCTTGTTTTATTTGAAATAAGTCATTGTTATCATGCTTTTTATTATTCATTCTTTAACTTTTTTTGTATTAAAATGTGTTTTAACATGTTTTATTTGGTTTTCCATTAAGTAATGTACTTCAGACAAAACCTTTATACTAAGACAGTGGTTTCAAACTTTTTTTCAAACCTAAGATCAAGCCAAATCTCAAGGCACACCTTATTCATACCCATGCAAAATAGCCACTTTAACATGATAGGGTATCTTTAGTTGCTGGATAGTTGTAGTAATAACATATAATGTAGTTGAGACTTGCCTCAGGGCACAACAGTATGAATTACTGGAACTATAGAACTAAATACTTGCTAGGATGAAACTACATTGTTTAAATATTGTGCTAAAATAAAGGGCCCTATCATTCACTTGGCAAAACATCTTGGCAGCAGCACAGGTGTCTTTCCCATTTTCCTCCCAGTGTAACCGTCACTTTTGTGCCCAGCACTAACATTTTGAAAGCCTCTATGATATACAGCTTAAACCCTCCAAAAGCATATTTGATACAGTTTCTGGTGAGTGTTGTTTGTCTTTTCAGACACACTGAAAGGAAGTTTAAGAAGCCGGCCAGAGTTTGGTCTATTTTAGAATAAAAACAAAAATCTACTGTGTAAATACCAACTTGCCAGCCTGCAGGTGCACCCTGCTCTTAAAGACAATGAGAGTACTCTGATTAATATGATTCATGTTGTTCCAACTAAACATATCCATTTTTAATCAGGCAACATAAGCCAGCCTCTTTTTGCTCTTTTCACCATTAATGTAAAATGTTTAGATAGCAATATGTTGAAAGGATACACCCCAACTCAATTTTGCCACATGCTTTAGACAGTGGGCTTTACACCAGAAAAAAGTGTGCATGACATATGTTTAACATTTGTTTCACCAATTTGAATTGAAAAAAACACTAAACTAAATATATAAAACTATGAAGTGTAATGCTAAATTTTAAGCTAAAAATTCAAGCTGACAAGAATAGATACTAGAAATATGTCTTAATGTTCACATTGAATTGATGTTTAATGTATTTTCCCTTTTCTTTGTCCCATAACCCATCAGGAACCCTGGGCCAATGATCTTAACCAGGTCAGAGAACTGATGACCATGTTTATTGATGATACCATGAGGAAAACAAACGACCCCGAGTTCACTGTCAGCGAGGTATTCTGCTCTACCTTCATGTGGTTGACAGAGAAAGAATCTAAAAAGACAGACCGTGATAAAAGCCGCTGTATGTAGAAAGTGTTTCATCTCCATGTTTAGCCTCAATGTGACACTGAACAGACTGTCAGGTAGTAAAGCAAGAAGTGGCTTTGAATGGTGCACACAAGTCATAAAGAGACCTATGCTAACTTTCTGTGTTTGCTCTTCTAGTTCCTCAGCTTCCTGTTTTCAAAGGAGAACTCTGTGTGGGACACCAAGTTCTCAGAAGTCAACAACCTGGACATGAACAATCCTTTGTCCCATTACTGGATCAGCTCCTCACACAACACGTCAGTACACAATTAGTCAATAATAAAGTCTCAGTTAAAACACACCACAAGTGAGTGAAAAAATGACCCCAGTGCACCACAAGAAATGTCATTATTACCCAAGATAAAAATTGTCTAATAAGTGCAATGAGTTTATAATGAAATGTGTGTTATATTAACGGAACTGTGCACAAATAAACTAGAATGAATCTCCATCTCTATCTTGGTCCTTATTTATCTCATAGAAACATTGTTTATTTTGTGTAGGGCCTTTAAGTTAACATGTTCCATGTTTTATTTGTTTTATCAGCTACCTGACAGGTGATCAGCTTCGTAGTGAATCCTCCACAGAGGCTTACGTTCGCTGTCTGCGTCTGGGATGTCGCTGTGTTGAATGTAAGTTTATATCAGTTCAACGTGCTTCACACAGGTGATACATCTTTTTGATTTCACCTACCTTATCTACATTAACAGCATCAATCAAAACGAGTTGCTGTTTTTGTAAATTTTTCTTTCGTGTGTGCTAAATTTTTCTAGTGGACTGCTGGGAGGGTCCCGGGGAGCCAATCATCTACCATGGTTGGACCAGGACCACCAAGATCAAGTTTGAGGATGTGGTCAAGGCCATCAACAACCACGCTTTTGTCGCATCAGAGTAAGACTCACACACAAAAAATCCACAATTTGTCTGTGGTTTTACACTTCTCTAACACTAAAGCACACACAACTCACTTTAAAAGCAAAAATCGATAAAGCAACACTGATTGAGATAAACGTTTATTCCAAAACATTTAATGAGATTTCTGTAACTTGTAATTTAAAGCAAAATGTGTTGCACATGTTTAATTAGAAACCTGCTGTTATGATCTTTATGTGAACACAGTTGAAAAATATGATCTCTTGTGTGCAGAGTTGCAATAAACATTCAGTTAATGGCCAGAATTTACACTGACCTCATTAATAACTGCCAGAAATCAAGCTGTTAGAGGTCATGGTCAAGATTAATCACATTGATCACACTTAATTTAGATCCATGATTAGCACATTATTTTTTTAGAATCACAATTAATTGCATGCTTTATTGTCCCTATCAGCACACTTTAGTTAAGCCACTGCTGTGTCTCTCTCTACATCCAAAGTGATATAAAATAAGTCAACCACTGCTCCTTAATGTCTCATTTCACTTAAAAATCTCACAGACAGCTCAGTGGATGAGTCAAAAGTTATCTGCACCCTGTGTTTTTTAACATTTACCTTTGTACTGATCCTTTACTCCCTTATCTATCCATTACAAGTTCCTTTTTCTGTGGTTATGTCCATGTTAAAAATCTTCAAGCTACCTATAAAAGCAGGGGTCCTTTTAAATAGTCTTTTTTGGTTTGGAGGGTTTCAAACTGAAGGACCCAGAAGCATTAGGTCAGCCATGGTAAGGGCTGTTAGAATTCTCTAAATGATAAAGAGAGGAGCTTCACTGCTTCCTTTATTATAAAGTACAGGCTACACTGGACCATCCTTTACGATAGGAGAAAAGATGACCCACAATTCTTTGTGTCAAATTCATTTAAAGTGAAGCCCTTCTCAATTGTTCAACCTTAGATCAAACAAGAAACCAATGTTACTGTTATAATGTCATTTTCACTGAATTAAAGGAAAACTTTTCATACAAGCATTAATTCATTTGAATTAACATGAAAGGAGAGGAGGTGAGCATGAATAAGTTTTATTCTTTTTTTTTCATACCCAACTCTGAACAACTGAAACTGCTTTTGAGTCACTGTTTTGGGATATTTATAACAAAAGTGAGCAAACTGTAATTACAGGAATTTCAGTGTCAAATGTCATTGTCAAACACATTTAAATACACAAAAAATATTATGAAAAAAATGATTCATTGAATTGTAGGTTTACTTGTTGAGAAAGTTGAAATTAAGAGATGTAAGCCAGGCCCACTCAGGAGAAATACGATCCTCTCGTAAAAAATGCTACAATCTGAATAGAGAAGAGTACTCATGACATTTAGCCTGCCCCTTGACCTTGACATTGATCAGAGAAGCTGCCTGGCTATGTGCTAGAGAAGAGATGAAGTCTGTTTTCTGACTCAGATCTCTGTTATGATGTTTAAATGATCCAAAGGCCACTGTGGCTGATAGATTTAGCCTATTAACCTCACAATGAACTAAAACCAGCATGTAACTGACTGTTAACGTTCAATAAAGGCAGCGACATCAGCTAACAACAGACTGTGGTGAGATGAACTGCTCTGTGGTTTTATATTGCAGTGTTAAAGGGACAGGGCCAATCCCCACTGTGGGCTGGTAAGTGGTAACGTCATCAGCCCACATATTTGCCCCGCCCAAATTAAACCCATCCAGGAAAGAGGTGAAAAACTTTCTAAGGATCTAAATCCAACTGTTTTTAACATATCTAGTGTGTTAAGAAGCACATTTTGGATTTCACTTTACTGGGTCTTTAAAAACCCAAGGGACTGCTGCATGGTGACTCTCCGGCAGGGATTTGTGTCTCATCATGATTTGCTAATGTAGTCCTTTTTGCTGGCCTTTGTTATGATTTAGTTCTTTGTCTTTTAATAGTAAATCCATTGAGTTTTGACTTTTGACAGGTGTTCATGTAAGTTATTGGGTAATAATGTGGTTGCCCCACAGGACCACTGTATTAAAGACAGAACACAGGAGAAAAGTCCAAATCATGGGCAAAGGCAAGGGCTCGAGACTTAAAACTCAAATGAATTACAATAATTGAAATTTAGTAAGATTAACTGAAATAATTTTTTGCACATTTATCACGTATCCTTTTATTTATTTACGTTGCACATTTAAAACAACCAAGGTTAGCAAAATGACATAAACTGATTAGAAAATGCCTGACAATGAAAGTGTGCTTAAGAGGATATTCTAAAGAAATTGCATCAAAATTAATATTACCTGTCACATTTAACAGCACATGTCACCCCCCCCCCTCAGCTTCCCATTGATCCTGTCCATCGAGGAGCACTGTCCCATAGAGCAGCAGCGTCAGATGGCTCGTATCTTCAAAGATGTGTTTGGAGACAAACTGCTGACTGAACCTGTGGAGCAGATGGCAGAGCAGCTCCCTTCACCGAGTCAGCTGAAGGGAAAGATCATACTTAAGGTGCTGTGAACAGTATATGAATCAATGGTATTTTGTTTTTCATCAAAGAGAGACAGTGTTGTTTCCTTGTGTGTTTTCATCATTTACAGTCGTTTTTTTTCTCCTCTTCAATGTGCAGCACAAGAAGCTCAGCATGGAGGGAGGAGGAGTCGCGAAAGACTTCAGGAAGGGGCAGAAACAGGGGGACCTGGAGATCTGGGACCCTGTTGATCAGGTAAAGTGAGAGATGCTAAAGGGTCATGTTAATGTAACTAACATTCCTTTAAGACTCAGATCATGAGGCTGACTGGTCAGATATGTTTTACGTCTAACCTGATGCGCCTGGTAGGCTGTTTCACATATCCCTGCTATGGGATATTTCCCATCCGTTGGGCAGCACCTCTGGACAGTTTTTGGCAAGGGTAGAATCGTTCAAAACTCAAATTCAGAGTGTTGGACCAAAACTCTGTCCATCACATTTATATTTGGCCAAGCAGAGCAACAAATCCTGTGATGTGCACTAACCTTGCAAAGGTTTGTGCACATCACAGGAAATGCCCCACATTTCTCTACTTAAACAAGAGCAAAGGGCCGCAATTTAAGCTTTTCATAGTGAAAAAGATGTTCCTGCTCTTCTCCAATCATTATGAGTGGAGTTAGGTTGTGCTAAAAGTCAGTGTCTGCAATGGCTGCTAGTGGTGCAATTAGCACGGATGTAACTGAAGAAAAGCAGCTGTTTGATCAGACCCGGACAACATTTCTTCAATAAAACAAAAGCATAGACCCACACTGAAAGCTTATCTTAGCAGAGAAGATATTTTTGCACATCTCCCAATAAACTTCGGTGTAAACATTAGCCCACGACAAGCGCCATTGTTCAAGTACTGCAGCAGTACCTGTATAGCCTGTAAAGCTCAGGTTAGCACAGGAGCTGTGCACAAGTACTGCCTCATTTTGTCTTGTCACTCTGATCGGCCCACTAGAAAAGGAGGCGTCAGCACTCAAAAAATGTCCTTTTAGGTAGTTTTATTTAGGCAAGGCACAACAGACGCATTTTGGCTTGTGGTCTTCCTCAGCGCTGTAGAAGACCACGAGTCGAAACGCATGCCTTGCCTAAATAAAACTACCTAAAAGGACATTTTTTGAGTGCTGACACCTCCTTTTCTAGTGAGTCTCTTTGTCATGCACCTTGAAGATTTTACTGTTTGGAGGGTGCTCCTTTTTTTTCTTGCTTACTCTGATTGGCCCGCCATGATGTGACAAACAGAACATTCGTCCAATCACCTTCCAAGGATTTTTCAAAAACTGGTAACATCAGACTAAATATGATTAGTTGGTTTTGAAAAGTCAGCGTATTCTTTAAGAAAATGTTCTTGTTCTTTTCTCAGCGGTGGAACACTCACTACTGTGTGATCTCTGATGACAAACTGTACTATGCCGAGGAATACGAGGAGGAGGAGGAAGATCCCAGAAAGGTAAAAATAGAGAGGAAAAGTGAAGTTTAGGTGTTAAGGTTTCACTGCATTTTTTAATTAGAATTTGTTCTTGTTTTTTCATATTTTTATCCATGCCTTTAAAATGAGGATATGACCCATTTATTTTCATGATAGATGTTCATGCAGTTATATGTGGTAAAAATAACTTCATTACTGATATATTAGTCATTTTGCTACACATGGCTTATGCTGCATCATGTATTTCTACAAATAAATGCTCAAATTACTCATGTACATGAAAGGTTCAGAAATATGCAGTAAGATTTTCTTAATCAAACCAGTGCTAGTGTGAGATAACAGGAGTCTTTTTGTCATCCTCAGTACCATGACCTGCACAGTTCAGAGCCTTGGTTCCACGGCCGCATGAGCGAGGGCCGGCAGAAGGCGGAGCGGCTGATCAGTGATTATTGTGCAGAGACCGGAGGAAAAGATGGCACCTTCTTGGTCCGAGAAAGTGACAACTTTGCCACAGACCACCCTCTCACCCTCTCTTTCTGGTACAACATTTGAAAAAAAAAATGGTGGATAGCATAGGAAATATCTAATCACTAGGCCATCTAGGTCACTGTCTGCAATATTTTGGGATAACTTTTAAATGTGACAGCCATGTTGAAGTGACATTTTGGATTTTTGTTGACCTTCATTGTGAATAGACCTTTTTATATTTATCTGAATGTTTAAGTTTAGGTTTACCAGCTTTTGGGCTGCAGCTGTTTTTGATCACAGAAAGTTGCATCATTTTCAGTCACGTCTACTAATCTGCCCCTTCAAAAACAAACATTTAACAGCAAATATTCAGCAATATTTTACCATACTCAACATAGTAACATCTCACCAAGCCAGTAAAGAGAAACAAAGGCTGTGGTTCAAAAGCTGAGATGTAGAAAGTTTAAATGTCAAAATGTAGTATTTCTTTTAATTCTTTTCATTGTAGACAAATCACATGATATTTTTATATATATATATATATATATATATATATATGAATGAATTTTTTTTCATTTGTTCTAGGCGGGGTGGGAGAGTTCAGCACTGTCGTATTCGCTCTGGTACAGAAGGGGGCTTCACCTTCTTTTACCTGACTCCAAACCTGCACTTTTCCACCGTGTACTCCTTGATCCAGCACTACAGAGACAACCCGCTGCGCTGCCATGACTTTGAACTGCGCCTCACTGACTCTGTGCCACGACCCGACCCACATCTTCATGAACGGTGTGTCTTAGGTTATCAATAATGAGTCATTAGTATCTGATAGGAATGATACACATGCCAAAACATCAGCATAAAACACCAGTCAGTTCACATAAATGAAACTATAATTTATTACACCCTTAATAAATAAACTGCCTGAGGAAAGTAATACTGTGACAACAGCCTCATACTATCAGCAGTCACAATTTCTTATGAACATTACTTTTTTTCACTGTATAAGGAAGAAGAAAGAATGACATGATTTTAACTTTATTTCTAATCTATTATCTCAGGAATGTTAGGAGGAAATATCTTTGAATTTTTCCCAAATACTGTCTTGCTCTAAAGGGAAAACTGATTAATTATTCCTGGTTCAAGGGTTCAAAGGCCAATATTCTGTCCTGTTATAGAGGACGCAATTCCTCAGAATGGGGAATTTAGTTTTCTGCCATTGTTTAAAAGTCTCAGCTTAAATTAAGGGACATTTTCCAGATGCTTTCCCCATCATGTGTCTGTTTGTTTTGTGTGACACTACCTACAATCCCATGACTCTTCAGAGAAGAGCAGTTATGTTAAGGAAGAAATTGCTAGAGCATACAAAAGTACAAAGACAATTCTAGCTTGAATTAAGATAATTTTTTCCTATATATGCAGTGTGTATTGTTTAGGCATTAAAATGTGTCATTGCATGCTCTGCTGCAATTTGTAAAATTGCTGCGTAATGTCAGTTGGGGCATGGCAAGGCTAAGCAACAATACTTGAAAATTGGCAATGCACAACACAGTAGCAGTTTAAGTCCAAGGTGTTGTCTACATTTTGGGTTGGAGGGGAAAAGGAGTACCCGCTGCTAGGCAGCAGAACCCTGACAACAGTATTACCTTTAGCGACATCCTACCTGTGTGAGATTTTGGTTTTCTTGTTTTTCTGCTGTTGCTTCAGTCAAGACCAAAAAATATCAAAGCTAGGCACTGAAAATTTAACTGAGACTCAAGATATCTGTAGCGCCTAATAAGCCCATGATAGTCACATGAATTGTTTAGGATTGGGGGTATAAATCTTGAAGATGTTGTCCGTCTTCAGGAAGTCAGATCTTTAAAACTCTGTTTAAGGGCATGATTGTTGTCATTGTCATAGCGATTGTTGTCGCTACAAAATGTTAAGGAGGTTTAATGTGGTAGTAAATTCTGAAAACATTGAAATTTGTTTGCAAATACTGTGACTGACAGTCGTAGTTTTACATGTTTTTATGTGTTGATATGTGTGTGGGTGGGTGTCTCTAAATCACACATATCTGATAATCATCTAATGCGCTGACAGGTGTGTGATTTTTCCTTTTTCCTTCCTTTTCCTGTGTTAAAACAAGCGCTAAATGCACTGGACTGGCAAAATTGTTGGCAGTTTTCTGTCTGCACATCATCACAAATATTCTTTTGTGGATCAGTTGCAAGAAAAGGAGCTATTTGCGGATGCAATTCTCATCCTTAAGTCTGCACTTTTAGTGGATCTACCTCATAATGTAACAGTCCTTTTGTATGTGTGTTGTACAGGTGGTTCTACTCTAACCTGAGCAGAGGTCAGGCCGAGGATTACCTGCTGAGGATTCCCAGGGATGGAGCTTTCCTCATCCGCTCCAGAGAGGGAGAATCAGACTCCTATGCCATCACATTCAGGTGATGCTACACTTTATTTTTCTCTGCATGCCTAGCATGCTTTAATTTGCTAGGACACCCTTGAAAAGAGATTCTTAATCTCAACAAAGCTTTCCTGTTTAAATAAAAGTTTAAATTAATAATGAAATAAATAAATATGAATAAATAAGTTGTCTTGCTTTTAGAGGTGATGGTAAAGTGAAACACTGCCGTATCCAGAAGGAGGGGAACATGTACCTGCTGGGCACCACGACAGAGTTTGAGAGCCTGGTGGAGCTGGTTAATTACTTCAGGAAGAAGCCACTATATCGCAAGATCAAGCTACGTTACCCAGTCACCCCTGAGCTGGTGGACCGCTTCAGCACAGTGAGTTACTCTAGATCAGTGGTTCTCAAGTGATATAGCCTCAGGTCCCACCACCTTCTCCTTAATGAGACATTGTGACCCCACCCTTCTGGTATTTTCAACCAGTGCAAATTACTGTATAAGGAGGCAAGGCAAGATAACTTTAGTTTTAGAGCAACATTCATACAAATAGCCATTCAAAGAGATAATTATTCAAAGAAGGCAAAAATGTTCTCTGTTCAAATGCTTCCATGTTAAACCTGTATCCAAACTCCCAACAATGTCAAAAACATGAGGCCCAGGATCAGAAATACTGTAAATGGACCCTTAGTGAGGTCAACATTAGCTTGTTCTACTTATAAACTAAACATGCCCTCTGTGCCAACAGGAGAAAGACTGTGCCTCTCTGTATGAGGTGAAGACATATGTGGAGCCCAATGAGATTGAGCCAGCACTGGTTTGTACATGATACTCTATATAATCAACCTACATAGGCAGTCTGTGAACTTAAAGTTATCTTTAATGATTGTGTCTGTTTGTCTTCCTTTAAGCCTCAAAATACAGTCAGGGCAATCTACAGTTATCAGGCTAAACGGCCGGATGAGCTGAGCTTCAGCATAGGAGCTCTGATCCACAATGTATCAAAGGAAAATGATGGATGGTGAGTTTACAACAATAAACCCCCTAACTAGCATGGCCAAATGAAAAGACATGCACAGAGCTGATCATTTTGTATATATTGTCGTTTTCTCTCTTCACCTCAGGTGGAAAGGTGACCATGGTGGAAAAGTGCAGCTGTTCTTCCCATCTAATTATGTGGAGGAGGTGTCCAACAATGCCAAACCTGAGACAAAGGACCAGGTAAACATCTGGTTCACGTTTTCATGAATGTTAACACATGGAGACTAACCAACACTAATGTCATTGTGTTTATGTTGTGCAGGACAAGGAAGACAACCCACTGGGGGAACTATGTAAGGGTGTTGTGGACATCTCCAAGTGCAACATCCAAAACTGTGAGTTATGTCAATGTCTTCATAACATTTACATCATTAAAATGTAAATAAAGAGGCAGTAGGCACATTTCTGGTGTCACTCAAACTCCCAAAGTTCGTGGAAAGGACTGCTTCAGAATAGGGGAAAACTTGAGACAAAAATGGTATAAATAATCCAGGTCCAGGCACTCAAAATGTTTTAATTCATAATCCTAGAAACATTAAAAATACATATCAGCTTGTGCCTGCTGCTGCCGAACAAATGAAAAGAACAAGCTTAGTTTAAATCCAGTGTCACAAATATCCACCAGTGATATGAAAGCTTAACTTGTCTCTTGTTTCCTCACTATGCTTTTTTATGCCTCCTTGTTTCTAGTGAAGAACGGTAAAAACGGGAAGCCATATGTGTTGAACCTGCTGGACGAAGAGCAGGGCAGTATGCAGTTTGACCTGGCAGCTAGCTCTGTAGAGGAGCTGTATGCATGGTACCAGGTGGCCTGGGACATTACGCAGAGAGAGATGAGTAAGAAGTACAACAGGGAACAAGAGGTAAGAAAATCCACTCTGTACGAACAACCCCAGTTCCAAAACAGTTGGGGCGCTGCACAATATGTAAATAAAAATAGAGTGCAATGAGTTGCAAATCTCATAAACCCATTTTTAATTCACAATAAAAAATAAACAACCCATCAGTTGTTGAAAGTGAAACATTTTACTATTTCATGAAACTAACTCATATTTAACTTGATGGCAGCAACTTATCTCAAAAAATTTGAGACGGGGCAACAAAAGGCTGGAAAAATACGTGAAACTTGTGAAAAACAGCTGAAGGAGCATTTTGCAACTTACAAGGTTAATTGACAACAGGTCAGTAACATGAATGAGTTTAAAGTGAGCATTTGGAGAGACAGAGTGTCTCAGAAGTAAAGGCTGGTAGAGGTTCACCAATCTGCAAAAAAAAAAAGAAAAAAGAAAAAAAAGAACAATTTCAGAAAATTAGAGGTTTTAGAGCAACATATGCTCCCATCCAGACTGCATCTCTTTCAGGGAGGGTCTTGCATATTGCAGTAAGATGCTAAACCACTTACTGCATCCATCACAACAGCAAGGCTTCACAGTGGAAAAGTCCAGGTGCTAAACTGACCTACCTGCAGTCCAGACATTTCACAAACACAACACTTTGGCACATCATAAAGGAAACAATCTGACAAAGAAGACCCAGGACTGTTGAGCAGCTAGAATGCTACATCAGACAAGAATGAGACAACATTTCTCTCCCAAAACTCCAGCAGCTCGTCTCCTCACACCCCATTTATTTACAGACTGTTGTTAGAAGAAGAAGGGGTGCTACACATGAGTAAACATAGCTTGCTTTTTTAAATGTGTTGCTACCATTAAATTCAAAATGAGCTAAAATTTTCCATAAAATAAAAAAAAGTCTCAGTTTAAACATCTGATTTGTGTTTTTGTTCTTATATGAATAAAATATGTGTTTTTGAGATGTAAAAATCATTGAATTCTGTTTTGGAACTGGGGTTGTAAATATCTAGTGTAAGAAGCAGGAGAAAGAAGAAATTTAAGGTTCAAACCTGGAGGGACCATCTAAAATAAGTTGCAACATAAATATACACACAGATGCAGAGTACTGAGTGTCACTGAACCAGACGGGTAACTGTGAAATCAAACAGTGGGGTTAGTTACTGGTAGTCTGTCAACTTTACATTGCAAACAGGAAGTAGCTGTTTTTCTGTCCGTATTCAGATCAAACAACAGGAGGAAGTGGAGAAGAAGGCAGAGGTTGCCATGGAGATGTCGGACTTGGTGGTCTATTGTCAGCCACGCAGCAAGGAGAAAGATCGCTTTGGTAAAGACTGCACATGCTTACACTGACCACAAAGATGCGTGAACAAAAGCAGCATGATGGTTTGATAACAGCCTCACCACTTTACCACAGCTGCAGAACGGAAACATGCTCCAACAAAGACAGTCTGTACTAATAATTTTAAAAGCTGATAAAGTTGGCTTGTTTCAGTATGAATTTAAAAGTTTATGACATTTTCTTTATTATAGAGTAATTAATTTGAAAAATTTGAGATAGTCAGCTCATCCACTCACAAGGTTTGCAATTATTAAACGTGCATGGATTAATGCATAAACACATTAACTTGATAAGATGTAGTCAACAAAAATAGCATCTTCTGATAATCTGGTTAAATATTTTACTTAAAAAGGTGAAATATCCTCATGGTAACACTTAAACACTTATTTATATTATCGAGGCACTGAGCGGAAAAGTACTACAGTTGTGTACCTTTTTGTTCTACAGCAGAAGAGACTACTTACATTAAGCACTTCATGTTTCATTTGATGTAGCTCAGGATAAAAAACAAAAAACACGTTCTTTACCTTAAGTAGAGCTGGTGGTGGAAGAAGGATTAATACAAAAATGTAAATGTGACATAACTTCACAGTTTCCTTGAAAGCTGTCAAAAAGCTTTCTCATCTTGAAAACTGGCACAGTGAATATACCATTTTGCAGTGGTGTCCAAACTCTGGATAAGATGTTATTCGTTGTGTCAGAAATCCCTCACTCGTTTCTTACTCCTATTTCCTTTATAGTGAGCTGTCTTTAGTGGTCGACTATATAGTAGACTCATCTGCACAACAAGAAAACAATTTTTGACTTTACTTGTGGATGATAAGCAAAATTATTTGGCCACACCTGTTAATATATGACTTCAAGGGTTTCAATCAGACCCGTTGCCACAGGTGCACAAAAGCAAGCACCTTGCTGTGCGTTCTCTATTTGCAAACATTTGTTACACAAAATGGGCCATTCTAAAGAATGATCACTTCAAGCGTGGTACTGTGATGGATGCCACCTTTGCAACAAGACGGTTTGTGAAATTCCACAAAGCAGAAGACCAAGACTGCTAAAGCTCATGGTGCGTAAAAGTCTCCAACGCTCTGCTGATTCCATAGCTGAAGAGTTCAGAACTTCCACTGGTATTAATGTAAGCACAAAAACTGTTTGGTGGGAGCTTCATAAAATTGATTTCCATGGAAACTGCATGCAAGCCTCACAGCATCAACCCCAATGCCAAGTGTTGGTTGGAGTAGTGTAAAGCACACCAACGCTGGACTGTGGAGCAGTGGAAACGTGTTCTGTGGAGGGTTGAATCCCGGTTCTCTGTTTGGCAGTCAGATGGGCGAGCCTGGGTTTGGTGGATGCTGGGACAATGTTACCTGTCTGACCGTATTGTGCCGACTGTGAAGTTTGGTGGAGGAGTGTCTATTTTTCAGGGTTTGGGCTAGACCCCTTATCTCCAGTGAAGAGTGATCTTAATGCTTCAGCATAACAAGACATTTTGGACGATGCTATGCTTCCAACTTTGTGGCAACAGTTTGGGGAAAGCCCTTTGTTTTCCAACATGACTGTGACTCAGTGCACAAGGCAAGGACTATAAAGACATGGTTTGATGTATTCCTTGTAGAGGAACTTGGCCAGCACAGAGCCCTTAGCGCAACCCCACCTGCACCTTTGGTATGAACTGGAACTGAGATTGTGAGCCAGGCCTTCTCATCTAACATCACTGCCTGACCTCATAAATGCTCTTTAGAATGAATGGGCACAAATTCCCACAGAGACACTCCAAAATCTTGTGGAAAGCTTTCCAAGAAGAGTGGAGGCTGTTATAGCTGCAGAAGGGGGTCAACTCCATATTAAAGTAAATGTATTTAAATACATTGTCATAACAGTCCCTGTTGGTGTAATGGTCAGGCAGGCAAATACTTTCCTTATGATGGTGAAGACCCATTGTCTCACAAATAAATTATTGTCATTATTTTACCAAAAGCTGAATAATTCTTTTGTTTTCCTTTATCATGAAAACATTTTTCATTATGCTGGTAAGACCATGGCGAACCATATAGGAACTGAGGCGTAGACAAATGAGTGAGTGATTTCGAGCACAGCTAAGCTTACCAGTTTACCTGTTTCCCCTGCTTCCAGTCTTTATACTACACTTTCCTACAACGTCCATGAATCTATGTCTGTCCTAATAGATTCAAACAAATATGAGTGTCATAGCTTGGAGTTAGGTTATCCCTTTTAATGCTTGTAATTTGAGTTTAGCATCGTGTTTGATCTCTAAAACGAATTTTGAATGTTTGAATAAACTTTATTTTTCACTGTACTGGAAAATTGTGTTCAGAGGAAGTGGAAGCTTAGTGTATATGCAGTATGGTAAACTCATTGCTTTCATCATGCATTGCACAGCTTTAGCCTCTGTTTGTGGGGGAAACAGTGAATGTTTTTACATGAGACACCTCAGTCAGTGAGGATCTACCTTCACTGTTCTCTCACCACAACTCAGTTCTTCAACAAACAGGAAGTGGAAAGAGAAAAATGATCTAGAGTAGAAGGTTTCCTGTGTAAAACAGATCTAAATTTGGAAATGCACTGAATTACACATAACCCCACATCCACACCACTTTTTAAATCAGGTAGCTGTTTTACGCTGGGGCTATGTACATGAGTCAGATCCTTAATTTAAAGCTTCTAGGGAACTGAAGAAAACCTGTCAGGAGTTGCAGCACTGTATCTGGCAAGATAGGGAATTTCCCAAACCTTACCTAATACCTTAACCTAGTTTGTTTAGTTTGATCCACAGTAGCTAGGGAGCCAAATTGCGTAACTATCGCATTTATACTGCAGTACAAGACAGGCAAAATATTTTTTTTACTTTGTAGTACAATTTTATTTACAACAACCTGCTAACATTATGAAGCGACCTGGCTAGGATACTGTACTTATTTGCAGCCTAGTTTACTAACAAACACGACCCAAACAGTCTCTGCAGTGACGTCTACAACATCAACAGACAGAGAACCACTAGGAAACAATATTAAAATCCAGCTATCAAAGGGTTAAGATAATTGGCAATTACTGTCTTCAACAATAGATATCTTTCAACATGACTCAACCAGTTAACATGATATCAAAGAGGAACAAGAAACACCCCAAACTACAGCAACTTTAATAAACAGTAATCAGATATCCAAAATAAATAAGAACTAGTCTTAATGTAACTAACAATTACCTACAAGAAGTCACAAACAAAACAACCAGTCAGAGTTACAGTGTTAGAAAGTAACAACCATCTACAACATTCTAAACTAAAAAATAATATATTTTTAACACAAGCTAAACACAGTTTTGGTCTGGTGTTGATCTTTTTGTGTCGAAGGTTGTCTGTTATCAGCCAATCCTCCACTCTTCAAATACTTGTCTCTTCTCTGTTTGCAGACAGCTACACCTACAAAGAGATCCGTTCCTTTGTGGAGAATAAGATTCCAGGAAAGAGCCGCACCAAGGACTTCCTGCAGTACAACCGCAAGGCTCTCAGTCGAATTTATCCAAAAGGCCAGCGTGTGGAGTCCTCCAACTATGACCCTTATCCACTGTGGGCTGTGGGCTGTCACATGGTGGCTCTGAACTATCAGACTGCAGGTATTGGAGGTTATCTGCTGGGCTGACCTTACATCAAGGTCAACTGGAGTAAAAATGCTGATAATATGATATTGCTTGCTTGTACTCTTGTGCTACCTTGAATTCATGTGATTATTATCAAATTTGATCTTTTTATCCCTTTTTATCTTTAGGGCACATTTATTATATGCAATTATACATAGATATTTGTA
Organism: Cheilinus undulatus; assembly: GCF_018320785.1. Classification (NCBI taxonomy): domain Eukaryota; kingdom Metazoa; phylum Chordata; class Actinopteri; order Labriformes; family Labridae; genus Cheilinus; species Cheilinus undulatus. Next base: position 35,967,051 of record NC_054873.1, read on the forward strand.
TGTAGGGGTGTGACGAGACCCTTATCTCATGAGATGAGACGAGATGAGATTTTACACTTTTTTTTAATTTTAGAAAAAAATATGAGTGGAAAATATGTCCTTTATATGGCTGAAAGTCATAAATGCCAAGCATTAAGGTCTATTCAGAAATGTTTAATCTCCTCTTGTACTGAATAGAATATCAATGCTTACACACAGTTTATCTTGTCTAACTCTGACTCAGGCTGTACATTTTAATGCTTTTTAAATCAAACCTTTCATTTTAATAGTCTACCACATCTTTATTTTCCTACACTATGCACTCATTGCTGCAAATAAAATAATAATAAAAGCAGATTATTTTGAAAGTAATTTAAAAACTATTTACAACAGTCTGAAATATAAAGAGCTGCATCAGTAAAATCAAACTATTTCTCATCCTCTTTAAGTACATCCATATTTAAAACACTCAAAAGAAATATTTCTTTCAATAACACATTTGTTTGTTTGTTTTTTACACTAATTTAGAGAAATAGATTATTTTATTGTTTTGTTGTCTTTTTTTCTCATATGAGCTTTGACAGTGTTGGACACAATGCACAGATAAGGGTGTGTGTTAATGTGTGTGCGTTGGTGAGCGAGTGTGTGTCTCTGCTCTGCTGTACAATAACAAACAGGCGGCGTTTAACTGGAGCGAGAACTTCGCTTTTTGGAGCTAATAGTGGACTCCATGGCGCCCAAACAGAGTTTCCGTTGCTATGTTTACCGCTGCAGTATTCCCGTTTTGCTACACATGTTAAGCTTCTAACTGATGATACGCACAGCCAACAGCTGATGGATGTGTGACTGACAGACGGTCAGAGGAGAAGTAGACATGACAAAGCAGCGACTGAATCAAAATTATAAAGTCACGAATCTGGCACTAAGATTGAGTCTGCACGCATGAACGAACTCACGGAGACTGCACAGGTTTCCAGCAGCAGCATTTAATCATTTCACACCGTTATGATGAACTTATTATGCATTTGCGGATCATGTACGGCCCTGAGTAGTGCACGCAGAGGAGGGGGTGGGGGATGGAGCAGTGCTCTGAATGGGAACGGATCAGCTCCATTACTTCATTAGCTGGCAAACCAAAAAAATTAAAGTCTCCAGGGCATCTTTGTGATCTTTTGTAACTTCCAGTTAGGTATTGTTTTCTGTCAGGACAACTGCTACTTCTGGTGTCTGGGCAATATTGATCCTGCAAGATGATTTTCACCTTGACGAGACATCTTGTAACATTTTGATCTCGCGAGATTTGTGTGATACTTATTGAAACTACAACCCTAGCTGCAAATAATTGGGGCACTATGTAAAATGTAAATAAAAACAGAATGTAATGATTGGCAAATCTCATTAGCCCATATTTTATTCAGAAAATGACATAAACATAAACAAACATATCAGATGTTGAAGCTGAAACATTTGATCATTTCATGAAAATATTTTGTTACGCCTTTATTGATAGTGGAGCACAGTGAATAGAAACAGGGATGAGAGAGCTTGGGAGAGACTAGGGTTGCCACCCGTCCTTTAAAATACATTATTGTCCTGTATTTGACAGTTAAATGCAGCATCCTGTTTTGAGTCAATACAGGATGCCATTTGTTCTGTATTTTTCGTTCCTCACGTACTTCTTTGCCACTGATTTGTTGATACTTGTTGCATTTATAGATTTTTTGAGGCAGAGGTGTTTTGCTCTACACATATTGCAAACATTCAAGTGCCAATATTTTATAGAATAATTGACAAAAGTTCCTACTTTCTTTATTTTTGTATATTTTTGTCTTCAAAATAAATCCATAAAATCATCACTCCCTTCATTACAACTCATATCAAATTTGCAATATAGGACAAAATATTTGCAAGGAGACATTTTTGTTAGATCCATTTGAAATTATTGATTAAAATTAGCGAAGAAATTTGTTGATATTTTTGCGGAAATTTGAGAAATGTATTTTGAAATTTTTAGGAATTTGAATTTGAATTTCTTTGAAATTTTTTTTTTTAGAAAATTGTAGGTATTTTAGGGAAATGTTTTACATTTATTTCTAAATTTTGGGGAGAATTAGGTTTGAAACTTTAGGTAATTTTATGAAAAATTGGGAAATGTCTTGTAAATTTTTAAGAAGTTCCTTTGATTTTTATTAGAATTCTTATTAAAATTTCAGAAATTTACTTGTACATTTTTGGGATGTTGATTTGAGTTTTTTGGGAAGGGGGTACTTTTATAAATCTTAGTTATTTTCTTAGAAATTTGGAACATTTATTTGTAGATTTTGGGTTGTGGATATAAATTTCTGGGGGAAATAGCTTTGTGTGTTTTAATATAGAGAATAATCGCATGTTAAACCGGAATCACAATATTGGATGAAAAAAATTGCAATTAGATTATTTTCTCAAATCATTCAGCCCTATTAAAAATAGTCCAAAAAGGAAACAATGGCCTCCACAACAAAACTCAAAGAGTGGTAATAGTAGTCATGGTACAGGCACCCCATTCCTCCAGCCAATGATGGCTGTGGCCCTGAGGATTGTGGGGCGTCCTTTAATTTTTATGCTGAAAAGGTGGCAATCCTAGGAGAGACATGCGAGAAAGTGCCCGGGTTCCAACCCGGGCCGACCACGTACATGCCACCTGCGCCCCATATTAGCTCATTTTGAATTTGATGGCAGCATCACATCTCAAAAAAGTAGGGGCAGGCCCATGTTTACCATTGTGTAGCACACCCTCTTCTTTAAACAACAGTCTGTAAACGTCTGGAATCAGGAGACCAGTTGCTGGAGTTTGTGGAAAGGGATGTTCATTCTTGTCTGATGTAGGATTTTTTTCTGCTTAGCAGTCTTGGGTTGTCTTGCTGGATTTCGTGTTTTGCGATGCGCCAAATGTTTTCTATTGATGAAAGGTCTAAACAGACAGGCCAGTTTAGCACCTGGACTCTTCCAATTCAATTCAATTGGTTTTATTGGCGTGGAAATCGATCACTTTCATCGCCAAAGCAATTCAAAATGTCAAAGATTCAAATAATTCAGTGTGTTGGTTGGAAGGAGACTGAATGGTTTTCCCTCAGGCTATGACAGGATCTGAAGTATTTAGCAGCATCTATGCAGATGAGTCTTTGTTCTCCCAATATGTATGTCATTTGTTGTGAATCAAAGTGAGGAACGCTTCGTTTGATTTGTTTACTGAACTCTTTTCTGATGTGTTCATTTTTACTGCAGTGCAGCAGGAAGTGTGTTTCAGTTTCTACCTGGTTCTTTGTACAAAGCTGACACAGTCTGTCCTCTCTAGGTATCCAGGTGTGTGTGTGTGTGTGTGTGTGTGTGTGTGTACTTGTCTGTATTTTCAGATGGTGATCCCTGAGTCCGTACATGTCAATGGTCAATGTCTTCCTCAGTTTCTTATCAGTCACTGTGCTTAAATAATCTGCGACAGTTTACTGTCTGTTTAGAGCCAAATATCACTGGAGTTTACTTTGAGTTCTTATTGTGCATGTCCAATAGTTAATGCAATTTTCTTTTTCTCTCTCTGTAATCTGATTGGTTGGGCTGTCCTGAGGCCTGGTACTATAAGGTGAGCTGAGGATCAGCTGGCTTCCACTGTGAAGCTATGCTGTTGTGATGGATGTGGTATGTGGTTTAGCATTGTTTTTCTGAAATATGCAAGGCCTTCTCTGAAAGAGACGTTGTCTGGATGGGAATGTATGCTGCTTTAAACCTCTATGTATGTTTTAGCATTGATAGTACTTTTCTAGATGTGTAAGCTTCCCATGCCATAGACACTAATGCAACCCCATGCCACCAGAAATGCAGGCTTTTGAGCGATCTGCTGTTAACAAGTTGAATGGTCCCACTCCACTTTACTCCAGAGGACATGGTGTCCATGGTTTCCAAAAATAATTTCAAACTTTGGTTCATCTAACCACAGAACAGTTTTCCATTTTGTCACTTCATTTTAAATGAATGTGGCCAGAGAAGACAGCAGCATTTCTGGATAGTGTTCACATATGGCTTCTTCTTTGTATGATACAGCTTTAATTTGCATCTGTGTTGACAGACATTGATTTCTGGAAGTGCTCCTGAGCCCATGCAGAGAATTATTCCTGTTTTAAATGCAGTGCTGCTTGAGGGCCTAAGACTCACAAGCATCCAATATCGACCTTTGACCTTGTCCTTCACATACAGAGATTTCTCCAGATTCTCTGAATATTTTGATGATATTATTATGATGACATTCTGTTCTGTAGATGGACAATTTTGTTGATTTTATTTGAAAATGCAGCAATGAAGGACTAGATTGCAAGATTTAGCTTTTCAAGGTTGATGGTAGTGTTTTTTCTTTTTCTTTTTAGGTGTTGACTGTTTGACAAAGTTTGAGAAGTTCTTTGCATGTGGCAGAATCCAGACTTATGTGCGAAATTACCACAAGCAGTGGTCATCTTCTTAGAAACACAACCACAAACCCAAATCAGTGTTCTCTATTTCCCTGCACACTAAATCATGCGTGTAAGACTACACTTTGATTGAGTCAGCAGATGCTTTACACTTTACTGCACTAAACTAAGTCCATGCTGATGTGCAACTTCAAAAGTAAACATGGTTCATAAGGAAACTGTCTGAGTGAGCAGTCGTGGTTTGATAGTGTGCACAATGTGTTTGTATGTTGCTCACATGCTAACTCTAATGTCAATGCATCATCAGTGAGATCAGCAGCAGAACAACAATGCCAGTCTGCAAAATCAGATTTCCCTTATCTTTTGTTTCTTTTTTGGAGGCCAGTTCAAGCTTTTGGTCTACATTGGAGGAAAAAAAAGTGTTTTCAGCTGAATATTATGACATGTAGAGCTGAGAAGAATGTAGTGTTAATATGTCTTCCTAGACAAATACACCCAGCTGAACAGCGCCCTCTTCAGCCTGAATGGACAGACTGGTTATGTGCTGCAGCCTGAGCTGATGCGCAACGACAGCTACGATCCTCAGCAGGAGAACAAGAAGGTCAAATACAACATTGTGGTTAGGGTAAGTTTGCTCTTACACGCACACTTTACATGAGGGGATGCTGTCTTTTTTAAACATAAGCTCTCATTTTAAATATGTAGAAGTCCTACTAACCAACATGTACCAGTTTTGGAACTGGTCCAGTTGGCTGCTTTGACCAGAGATGACCAATTTAAATTGTAGTTGGTTAAAGGTTTTCACGACAGAAAACCTCAAGTATTGTTCTTAATTTCTGATTACATATTGACATTAAATCTTTTGTGACCAACTATAGCTGTTATAGCTTGCTTTAATTGGTAATTTGTCTTTAACCCCAAAAAGTGGGAGAATTTATGATGAATGTAACAGTAGAAAAGGAGATTTCTGTGGGGTATTTTTAGGTTCAGAGCCAAATGTCATATGGTAACAGACTTTATCATTATGTCTGTGTGCACAATGCTGACTGGCTGAGCTTATCCGTAAAAACAATAGGTGTAGGATGAGGAGCAGCATGTAGACGCCTCATGATGTACTTGTCTTCTGTAGGTGATTGCTGCCAGACATCTCCCTAAACCTGGCCGCAGCATCGCCAGTCCATTCGTGGAGATTGAGCTGTGTGGACACTCAGAGGTTAAGTTCAAGACGGTTGTCTATCGTAAGTAAACTGAGAAGGAAATGCAGGTGGTGAAAACTGAATTTATGGGACAGAGGAGACGGAGACAGTGTTTGTGATCATTAAAGAGTGCTGTTGTTTGATTGGCTGCAGATGATAACGGTCTGAACCCAGTGTGGAAAGCCCCAGCAGAGCCAGTTGTCTTCTCTGTGTATGAGCCTGAACTTACCTTCCTACGCTTCGTGGTGAACGAGGAGGATATGTTCTCAGAACCTAACTTCCTGGCTCAGGCCACATTTCCTGTTAAAGGCCTTCGTTCAGGTGGAAACTAGCACACACACACAGACAGCACTGAGAAACCTCTGTAGAGAAATAAATCTAGTAAATCATGTTCCTGGTTTTAATACAGTATTAAAAACAACCTGCATTACACAGGATCTAACCAATCACAATGGACATAAAACCTTTTTCAGTGTTGTGGAAAAAGTCTTCAAAATCTCTCTTCAGTATTTCAAAAAATTAAAAACAAAATGAATAATACAAATATAACTTCCACAACAATTAGAGGGTGTCCAGATCATTTTGTGAAGTTTTTAGTCATTTTATTGGTTTTCTTTCTTTGATTATTAGTTAATTATAACAACATTCCTTTTCGAAGGTAAGTTTTTTCAATAGAATTTTGAAATTTTGATATTAGAACCTGTTATGGGTCAATAATAAGCTCTGTACACTTCTTGTATACACTTAGGGTGTTTGCAACCAAAAATGCCCCATTGAAACTTATTAAAACCACAATTTTTGACCCCCAGCCAACGCAGTTAAAAGATGCATTTTATGATTCTTAAATCACAACATCAAATTTGTAGTTTTTCCTGTTCATCATTAAATGTCAGCCATTTTCCTATATCTGGCATGAGGAGAAGTTTCATGTTTTTTCCTGGTTTTATTTTATCTTAAATTTCAAAAAAAATGCTGAAAAATCAAAGTTGTTGCTCATTAACATATTTAAGGCTGTGATAATCCTTTTCAAGGAAAGCAAATTTGTACATTAAATAATTCATTTTTTGTGTTTGTAATATTATAAATTCAGGGGTTTTTAAATTGCATTAAAGTGTTAAATTCCTAAAGAATAATCAATATTGGTATTTATGATTAGGTCTGATAGTGGTAGAGAAATAACTGTTCATTATAAAAATGTAAAATATCTCTATTGCTATTGATGTATGGCATCCATTTGTGGCCACAAACACCCAGAGTGTAACAATTTATTAAAATCTTAAAATTTATAATATGACAGTAGGTAAAAATTAAATTTGTTGCTCATTATTAACATATTCAAGGTGACACTCACCTTTAAAGAAATCCAATTTGCAAGTAGCATACAAAATATTTCATTTTTGTGTTTTTATGTGACAAACATCAAGGTTTTGCACTTAAACTGGCATTTAAAGGTTAATTTCCCCAAAATTAATAAATGTTTGATGTTTGTGATCTTCATGCGGATCATTTTTTAGTGGCATTTATGTATTTATATATACTGCCATGCATTTATTATATATTTTATGTGTGCTGCCATTTTTGGTTACAAACACCCTCCGTTTAAAAATTTCTTTCTCACCATCTGAGAGCTGAAAAAAGTCTTTTCTGTTCTATTAGTTGTAAAGTTTGATTTACTAATTGAATATGGTACCATTATAAACAGATTTAAAGTTTACTGAAAGACCATATGATGATATTCTTTGTTTCCTCAGGTTACCGCTCCGTGCCTTTAAGAAATGGCTACAGTGAAGACTTAGAGCTAGCATCTCTCCTTGTCTACATCAGTGTACAGCAAGCCGGGGTAAGAGAATGCACACAATCAGGGGTTGACATTATAACACTTACCCTGCCAAGTACGGCTGGATTTCAGCTGTTGTATGTAACACAAAGACTCTCACCTGCCACTTTGGCAGGTTGAATTAAATTTATGATTTTCAACTGAAGACATCGCAGGAGGCGACCTCAATACCAAGCTTTATATTTCGTTTACTTAAGTAAGAAATCTATTTTCACTTCAAAGTTATTTATTTAAGTGATTTCATGTCATTTTTGTAGGTTGACATTTCTCTTTATGTCCTGATTGAACTCTTGGGTTGTTTTTACAGTTTCTATCATTTTTAGCATTTTTTTCTTACCTTTATCATTTAGTAAAATTTTCATCGAGGTTTAGTATGTTTTTTAATAATTTTCCTGTTGTCATATGTGTCCCTTTATTTTGTTATTTTTGATCTCATTATCTCGGTGGTTGCAAAAGCTACTCATAGGTACAAATAAATACACTGAACCTGAGCTTCTTGCAGTTTGACAGTAAAACAACATAACTCCTATAAGCACTAGTGTTGAGTATGAACATGCTTAATGAACATGTTGATTGAACATGCTCATATTTCTCTGTGAATTGAACAATTCAGTTTTGAACTCTGGAGACACAAAGCAACCATTCATGTTCAAAAAGGTACTGAGTTTCAAGCTCTGCGTGCTGAGGTCATAATTACTTCACCCAACATGCATTATATGGACAAAAATATTTACCCCTTGACCATTGAATACAATGTCATTACAGTCCCAGCAGGGACAGTCTCAACTCTACTTGGAAGGCTTTTCACTAGATTCTGGAGAGTCTCTGAGGGAATTTGTGCCCATTCATTCTGTGGAGCATTTTTGAGGGTTTGAGGTCAGGGCTTTGTGTGGGCCAGTCAAGTTCTTCAACACAGGACTCATCAAGCCATCTCTTTATAGTCCTTGCTTTGTGTACTGGGGTACAGTCATGTTGGAATAGATAAAGGTCTTACTAAAACTCTTTCCATAAAGTTGGAAGCATAGCATTGTCCAAAATGTCTGGGTGGACTGAAGCATCAAGGTTGCCCTTCACTGGAGGTAAGGGACCTAGCCCAAACCATGAAAAACAGCCACATACCATTATTCCTTCTCCACCAAACTTCACAGTAAGCACAATGCAGTCAGGCATGCACAGAACACATTTCCACTGCTCCACAGTCCAGTGTTGGTGGGCTTTACACCACTCCATCCGATGCTTGGCAACTGGTAACTGGTGCTGAGTGGCCCAGTGGCTGTGAGCAAAAAAATAATGATAACCCCTTAAAGCCTGAAATCAAAAATAATAGCCAGAAAATTCTATTTTTTTGGAACTGAAATGTTCATTCATCTTTCTACTAAAATAAAAAAAAAAAATCAAAATTTCCATAAAATTTAACAAAATATTTTTAGTATCTCATTTCATTTCTTAGGTGTTTCTGGTAACTGATTATCCACTTGAGGGCATTTTTATTATTTATCTGATTGTATTCAGAAGTTTTTTTGAGTAATTTATTGAGCATATTGATTAGATAGAGGTATCATAAAAGTATGTATCAAATATGCGACAACAGGCGTTAAGGGGTTAAACCCTGCATGCAACACACATCAAAGTTGATTTCCTAACACTCTAAGTACAGTAGGTTAACCAGAGGGCTTTTTTGTCCTTCAGAAATCAGAGGAGGAGTTGTACTCGTCTTCCAGCCAGCTGAAGAAAAAGCAAGCTGATTTCGGTAGTGAACCTTTTCTGTACGATACTCACTCCAACATTCAGCGCTCAACCCTTCCCCGACAAAACCTCAGCAGGGAGTGCAGCACCAGCGAGAGACACAGGTGAGCCTCAATTCAGCATAGCGTAGAGGGGACATGATAGTGTAACAGTTAAATGTACAAGTCCTCATTTATCACTGTTGTCTTTTCTATGTGCCCCAGGACAAAAGAGAAGAAAATAAACAACAGCAAGTTCTACTCATAACAGCTAAGAAGAACCATACCTGTCTATGTTGGTACCTGCCTGTGAAGAGGAGAAATGAGAACATCAGATCTTATGATGACACAGCACTATTTATTATACAAGGATCTGCTTTGGATGGAGTTTACTATCATGACATGATTCACCAAAAATCCTCATGGCTTTCTAGTAATTTTATACAAGTAACTTGTACAGCTGTGACACTCTAGTTGTGACAGCTGTGACACTCTGGTGTTGACAGCTGTGACAATAGTGTTGACAGCTGTGACACTCTAGTTGTGACAGCTGTGACACTCTAGTGTTGACAGCTGTGACACTCTGGTGTTGACAGCTGTGACACTCAAGTGTTGACAGCTGTGACAATAGTGTTGACAGCTGTGACATTCTAGTTGTGACAGCTGTGACACTCCATTGTTGACAGCTGTGACACTCTAGCGTTCACAGCTGTGACACTCTAGTGTTGACATCTGTGACAATAGTGTTGACAGCTGTGACACTCTAGTTGTGACAACTGTGACACTCTAGTGTTGACAGCTGTGACACTCTAGTGTTGACAGCTGTGACACTCTAGTGTTGACAGCTGTGACACTCTAGCGTTCACAGCTGTGACACTCTAGTGTTGACAGCTGTGACAATAGTGTTGACAGCTGTGACACTCTAGTTGTGACAGCTGTGACACTCTAGTGTTGACAGCTGTGACACTCTAGCGTTCACAGCTGTGACACTCTAGTGCTGACAGCTGTGACAATCGTGTTGACAGCTGTGACACTCTAGTGTTGACAGCTGTGACACTCTAGCATTGACAGCTGTGACACTCTAGTGTTGACAGCTGTGACACTCTAGTGTTGACAGCTGTGACACTCTAGTGTTGACAGCTGTGACACTCTAGTGTTGGCATCTTAAGTTTTTATGTGACTACCAGGATGCAGGTGGCCTAGTTGTTAGGTCACAATCCATGTACCTTGAATCTGGCCATCCCCCTCAGACCATAGAAGGGAGCAAATCAGGCCCAAAATCTGGTTTAAAATAATCTAGTGCAGGGGTGTCCAAACTGTGGCCAAGTGCCCAAACATGGCCTGCAGTCCAATTTTGATTGGCCCTCAGCAAATTCTGAAAGTAAAACAAAATTTAACCAACATTAGAACATGAAGCTTATGCTTGACTGTATTGGACTTCTTAGTTTTAACACAAGGCTATGCAATTGTGCTAATTCTGTAAACAAATATTTTGACAAGAAGAATTTATTGATTTTTTTGTGACAATTGAGGCAACATTGCCAATGGTTAACACACTCGCAACCAAAATAATAATGATATTTTGATTTATAATGCTATGATTGATTAAGTTAATAGCAGTAACAACAGCATTCCAGGGGTGGAGCCATTGGTACCCAGGACCCCTAAATCTGATTGATCTCCTCAAAATCCTTAAAATAATTGGCTATTTGCCTTGTTAGCCATTACATAGCCATCTTAGCATGCTCAATCATTAAGGATATCCTAACCTACAAAAGATTGGTTTTTACTAACTTAAATATCCTCAAGGTGAGGTTTGTGAAAGTGGCCCAGCATCCTTATTTATTTATGTATGTGAGAAAAAAATGTGACCTCTGATCTAGTGTATAGCTAGTCTAAGCTGGCAACTTGGGCTTGAGTCATGCCTGTAGCTTCATTCCTGCATGTAATCCTGCTCTCTCTTACAGGTTTCCACTGTTCTGTTCAAACAAAGGCATGTATTTTAAAAAGTGACTTATCAAAGATTTATCTTTCAAAAAAAAAAAAGTCCTTGTTTTTGTCGCTGACAGATTAGGGTTTTTTTCTTCAAAAGAGTCTGAAAACAGTACAGCAAGTATGACCACTAAAAAAAAAAAAAAAAAAAAAAAAACTTTTGTGAAATATACCACTGATAAAAACTTGCAGAATAGAGGAATTGATCATTAACCACTGTCTCTATCACTTATGGAGTTATTGTGTTGTTTTGATTGGAGCTAACACCAAAAAACATCAAGGTAACACAATAATATAAGCAAGCTAAAGTAGGCTGAGGTAGACTAGATTTCTAGTGTCTTGTAAATGACAATTACTCTGTTTGTCAGTGTCATCAAGTGTCTAAAGAGTACTGTAGTTGTATGTCATTAACAAATGATGTCAGTTCTTTCTCTAAGGTTGTAGGACACCTAAGATGAATAATTTAAAGCTTGTCAGTAGCTAAAACAAGCATTTTAGTGGTATTGCGGGGATTATGTTTCTGGACAGCGGTTCTTTACTGGTCTAGCCTCACACATTTACAACCACTTTGATTTATTTATTAAAAATGATACAGTTTGATTAATCTAGCATAAGGACTTGAGCTTATGTAGAGCTTTTCTAGTTGTCTGAGCACTCAAAGCATATACCAGCTTATACCAGCTCCATCACCCACCTTTAGGTCCCAATCCACCATTTGAGAGCCACTGATTTAGGGGCTTATTTTTCTGAGGCATTCTGGGAAATGAGGGACAAATTGCCTAAAATGATACTGGGTAAGCAGGTGAATTGTGGGACTTCTTTAAAGATGTTAGATTATAACATTTGTTCTAAGATGCTGCCGGTGCTTCAGGCTGTGATCAAACTGCATAATGTTAGAGGCGGGCAACACTCATATTTATTTTCCCTCAAAGAAGCATGTTTACTGACCAAAATAATGGTTTCACTGCAAAACGTAAGACGTGTTTTGGCTGCAGAGCTTGTGTAGAATTGAACTGTAATGAATTTATTATGTTGACAGCGCAACAATAAGTCTTATAAGAGTTTTGAAAAAATGCTTGCTTTATTTTTTATTTTTATTCTCTGTCTGTTTTGTGACTCTGAAAGCAAAGTGAGATTTGTTGGCAAAATCCCAGAAAGGAAAAGTTTGAAGCTCCATCATGTTGATAGCATTTCTATTACCCCCTTGTAACCGTTTGAATAGTAATTAAAGTATGCTTGTTGAACTAAACAGTGTGTCTCTATTTTATTAGTTTCTTAAATTAGCCTTAAATTGTGTTTGATTTTTTCCCATGTATAATGATTACAGTGATCCTATTATCCAGTGACTCTACCCACCATTCTTACTCCATGTGTTACACATTGCAAACACTGCATAACAGGAATGTAAAGTACATTTAGAAAGTATTCAGACCCTGCTCACTTTACAGTTTTTGTAATGATGCAGCCTGATGCTACAATCATTATATTCACTTTTTTCCTGTCCTTAATATACGCTTAGTACCCCATAATGACAATGAAAATAGAATTTTAGATATTTTGCAAGTTTATTGAAAATAAACTGAAATATGACATTGAAATAAGTATTCAGACCTTTGGCAACAACACTTGAAGATTAGCTCAGGTGCCTCCCATTTCTCTTGATTGTTGCTGAGATGTTTCTACACCTTTGGGTAAATCAGATTTATTGGACATGATTTGAAAAGGGACACACTTCTCTATAGAAGGCCCCAAAGCTGACAATGCTGCACTGAAGGTTCCCAAGAGCACAGGGGCCTCCATAATTCTCAGATTGAAGAAGTTTAACACAACCAGGACTCTTCCTAGAGCTGCTCCCTTGGTCAAACTGAGCATTTAAGGGAGATGAGCCTTAGTAAGAGGATGACTAAGAACCTGATGATCACTCAGACTGAGCTCAAGAGATCCTGTGTGGAGATGGGACAGGGATCCAGAAGGACAACCAACATTGCAGCCCTCCACTAACTGGACTTTATGGCAGAGTGGCTAGACAGATGCCTCTCCTCAGTGCAAAACACATGAAAGCCCACTAGGAGTTTGCAACAAAAAGCACCTGAAGGAGACGGTGAGAAAGAAGATTCTCTGGGCTGATGAAACCAAGATTGAACTAATTGGCCTGAATTCTAAATGCTATCTCTGGAGGAAAGCAGGCAAAGCTGCTCAATGCCATCCCAATAGTGAGGCATAATGGGGGCAGCATCATGCTGTGGGGGTGTTTTTACATCAACAGGGACTGAGGGACTGGTTAGGGTCAACAGAAAGCTGAATGGCACTAAGTACAGAGATATCCTCAATGAAAACCTGTTTCTGCAGCGCTCAGGGCCTCAGACTGGGCTGAAGGTTCACCTTCCAGTATAATGAAGATCTTAAGCACACAGCCAAGACAACACAAGAGTGGCTTAGGGACATCTCTGTGAATGTCCTAGAGTGGCCCTGCAAGGGCTCTGACTTGAACCCTATCCTACATCTCTGGCGAGACCTCAAAGTAGCTGTCCACTCGTGGTCCCCATCCAACCTGTCTGAGCTTGAGAAGATTTGCAGAGGAATGGCAGAAAATCCCCAAATCAAGGTGGGCAAAGCTTGACTCAAGGTTGTAATTTCTGCCAAAAGTGCTGCAAAAGGGTAAAGGGTCTGAATACTTATGTCCATTTAATATACTAACTTTTATTTTTCATGAATTTGCAAAAAATTTCTGTTTTGACTTTGTCATGATGGAGTGCTGGGTGTAGTTTAATGAGAATAAAATGTATTTGAACAGTTGAAGTCAGTCTGCAACTTCACAAAATTGCAAAAAATGAAGGAGGTCTGAATGCACTCTGTGTTTTGGCTTCCCCTTGTAGTACGTCTGTACAAAGTGAAAGTTTTGAAGTCTGCCCTTAAAAAGCTGGAAATTAGAATTTCACTATATTTCTGAAAAAGTAATACTTGAGACTTTTGTCCTACTATCTTAATTATTGTAAGAAAGACAAATATTGGTAAAAACAAATGAAGAACACATCTGACACACAAATGAAACATATTCACAGACAATTTATTTCTGATTGAAATTATTTCACATCATAGTTGTTATTTTCCTTTTGAAGATCTTTTGTATTTTTATTACAACAGCCACAGAGCAGCAGCAGCAGCAATAATAATAATAATAACCCAGCAGGAGAAGCAGATCAATGCGGAGAAAGACTGAAAAAGAGAGAGAAACATGATGGGTGCCCCTTTTCCAGCTGCCAAAACAGGTTTTACTACAAGGTATTATGGGAAATTGAGTTGTTTTTCAGTCAGTCAGATAAGTCAGGCTTTGCTGCATCTGACCCTTTTCCTTCCATAACAACTGTTAAGACTCGAATACAGCTGTACATGACTCCAACATGGTAGAAACTCTTTACAGTTTGAGGGGGATAAAAAATGTCAGAGGGATTAAAGGTCAAGAGATCAGGATGGAAAGCAAAGTGAGCTCCACAGGATATGGAGACATGACAGAAAAGAGGAGGTGCTTCTTTTCAACCATTTTTATCAACAGGAATACAAAAGCGTTCCACGTACTGGCCCCAGGCTGGGTGAGTGGCAGCTCAACAAGGCAACAAAACTGAGGGTAGAGTTCTGGGAAAGGCTGACCAGTTCCTTTAAAAGTGATTGATATATGTATGTGGGTAATATTTGCCTTGATGTGGAGTTTGCTGAGAAGACTGATACCACTCTCATGTCCCTAATCTAAGTATGAGGCTACAGGTAGCTAGTTAGTTAGCTTAGCTTAGCATAAAGACTTGAAAGAGATTAGCTAGTTAGCATGGCTATACTCTAAGGCAAACTTTTTAGCCCGCAACCCCCAAAATAAAGGTGCCAAAGACCAGGGGCCCTCACTGTACCTAGAGGTAGTTGAAGCATAGTTGAACACAGCCATGCACATTCAAGAATAGGTGTGCACCGACTTACAGTTTAAGGATTTCTTAAATATTGCTTTGATTTTAGCACAAATCTCACCAAATGATCAGTTTTTTAATGTTACATTAACTAACTCTATGCATGTGTAAAATCTACAATGCCATTTTGGAAGTCATCTGGTGACCCCTCTTAGTGTCTTATGACCCCCAAGGGGGTCCCAACCCCCAGGTTGAGAACCCCTGCTCTAATGTAAAAAGACTTATCTTGCAGCACTGATAGACTGAAAAGTCAAATTGGGCACAAACTGCATTTAGAGGGGAGTTTGTACTGGCAAATTCTCCCTTGGCATAGTGCAGTGATTTCTTTAAGCACTGAGATATACAAATCAGACTAAATGTTGTAGTAGGTGACTTCTGTCTTAAGGCAAGCTATTTCCTGTAGTTTCTGAGCTTTACGCTAAGCTAAGCTAACTTTGGCTTGTATTAAAGTGGATGGACAACTCTGTGATATCAATCTTTTCATTCACATCTCTCTTTGAAAAATAGTCTTTTCCAAAAATGAAAAATAATGAAAGAAAGCTCTATAAAATGACTAATTTTCTTATTGTGTAAAACATTTAAAAACAATAATAGCCTTTCAGTTTGGTTAACCTCTGATATGATTATCTGGCAGCATTCAAACAAAATTCTTGAGGAAACAAGAATCTTTTTTGCACTTTAAAATTGGTCAGTCTAAAATGCTTAAATCCCAGCTAGGGGCAGCTTCAGTCTAAAGGACCAGCACTATAACTGGCCCGAAGAAAACTCTTATCAATCAAACTCTAACTGCTTCATCCAATAGGATCGCTCAAGGCTCATTGACAGATCGTGATAACAACCAGTCAGACAAAAGTTGAATGGGATCTTTAGATTTCAGTCTTTAACCTCAACTAGATAGTGATCAGACCCCTTAACAAATTCCAAACTGTTATAAAACAAAATTACAAAAAATATGTATATATGATGCGGCAACATGTACATGCAAAAAAAACATAAAACAAAAAACAAAAAAACAAAAAAAAAAAACACAGAAAACAAATGTTTGATTAAAGCGATCAAATTAAAGAAATTTGATCAACATAATGAAAACATGATTTGTTAGATTACAGTGCACTTTGTGTGAAAAAAACAAACACGCACACATTACTGTAAGATGAAGGCAACACCAGCCAGCCGATGAAAGGAGGCTGAGAGAAAATACAGAAAAGGGATTTAAAAATGGTTTAAAGAGAGGAGGGAGGAGACGACTATATACACTTGTGTATATACACCATACAGGATATGAAAGAGAGCATAAGGTCCTGGAGCGGGACCAAAACATGGCCGTACACTAACTGAGTCCACAGCCTGAACAGAAAACTGTCATGGCACCCAATAAATAGGAAACAAAGTGTCTCATAGTGGACGGCATCCTGACTTCTGTTGCAGCTTCTGCCTCAAACATCCCAAGCTTTCTGGACACAAATAAATAAAATGGATGGATGCAGTCAGAGCGAGGCTGACTGGAGAAAAGAGTGGACTTGTGTTTTCTAAAAGGGCTGCAAAACAAACAAATCAAACCACATCTAAAGAGAGAGGGAAAAGAGATCTTGCAGTGTGCCAGGGCAGTTACCACATCAGATGAAATGTTGCCATAACAAACAGGCAACATTTTTGAGGGAATGTAGATGGGCAAATATGGCCAAAAGGAGCCTTTTTCCATTCTTTTGTCCCTTTATCACCCATTGTGATAAAATATGTACATAACTTGATGAGGATTATTCATCCATACAGCCTAAAAATGTCACCCATGTTTTATGGCGTTAATATAAATACAGCAGAACAATTCAGAACAGGTGGTGCAACAGATAAAAAGAAAACTCATCCACAGCTCAACTAGAGGCACCGTGACTCTTTGCTCTGACCTCAGCAGGTCGGAGACGGGATCCTTACAGTGTCAGTGTCTCTCTCCACAGGCAGGTCCACCAATCAGTACCGAAACCACGCTCATGTTGGCCTCGTAAAACAAGTGCACAAAACTATAATGATGATGTTTGGCAAGAGTCCTTTCTTCTTTTCAAAAACAGCCTTAGACGGAGCCAAAGACAAAATGCAAAGGGTATGAAAATATACAACTCTCAGCTGGTGATGGGTCTTGTTTTCAGGTCCACTTTGCTGCAGTTCACTTTGCAGGTCATTGTTGCCACCATGGCACGGTGCACAGAGATCCATGTATGTTCAGGCAGCCTGTTTGGTGGCTTCTTGAGTTGTTAGAAAAAGAAAGACCTGTGTACTTCATTACTGTCAGGACTTAGTCCAGAGGATAGAGTAAAGGAGGTTTGAAAGACATAACTTATAAATATCAGGCAGTCCCAGACCACCCAGCTAATGCTACACAACTGTCCTATTAAATAGTATTAGGAGATCATGTACACAGAAAATTAATGAAAGAAGAACAAACTTTCCTGCAGAGCTCCTGAAATGGTTGCGAAATGTTTTCACCGGGGCATTATCTTCATCATATAGAAACACACATTATATGAAAGCACAGATGTCTGGAAAAATATGCTCATTCAACTTGATAAAAACCTTGTTTTTTTCTCTTTTTGTGTGTCATGAATGAGGACTAGGCACAACGCTTCTTTTTTGTGGAGGTAGGACCTCATTTTCCAAATAAATATTCGATACTCGAGAGTGAAAACTAAATAAAAAAAGATAGTCAGACTAAAGTAATTAACAGCTAAACAAGTCTGTTTTTGAAGAGCTACATTTTGGATCAGATCAGAGACAAACTGGAATGTGAGCTGCTGTATCCGGTCTTCATCACACGATGGCAGCAGAGAGAAAAAGGAAAAGGCTTTCAGTGAGCACAGAGGTGGGAGGGCAACTGCTGCAGAGTGGATTTAGACCGAATAGGAAAACTGAGAGACTATTTATAAAGAATAGGGCAAAAGGTTGCAGACATAGAGAAATGAGGGTCCCTTATGTCACAATAGAGTGGGTCCTTGCATGTCCTCTGTTCATGTCGGTAAAAAGTAGGTCCTGGAACATCGCTGACAAGAGTAAGGGGAGCGGAGAGGTCCAGAGAGACCTCTCATGTACAAAACAGGTGATAGTGAAGCTGATTCCTTCCTGGTATTGATGTCACTGCAGAGGTTGGGGATGATGTCCGAGGAGGGCTCAGAGTCAGAAATGTTCTAGTCACATCTGGCGGTCCTCTGATCAAATGATGTAAGTTCCTGGTCGTATGTTGGCGGCAATGTCTCATATCTGAGCCTGGTTGCAGTGTATGCATGTGTTTATGTATTAGTCCGGATATGTATGAAAGGTGTGTGACTGGATTGATCACCAGGCCTCCGTGTACCGAACATCAACATCCTTCAGGTTGGGCAGTTTGGCCTGCAAAGAAAACACACAACGGAGTGGCATTAGGAAAATCTTACATTTGAAAAAAACATCTTTTCCTGTTCCCTCTCACCCAAAATCAAATACTAAAAAGTACATGTTTTCCTATTACACAAAGTACAAATTGCTTGAAATGTGGCTTGTCTATCCTTGCATGAAAACTGAAAGCAAAAAGAAAACTTTTAGCCAAGTCCTATCAAAAGACCACATTCAAGACTGTAGTTCTTCTGCTAAGATGGTCTGTAGCTGTTAACAGGTAAGTAGATATTAGAACTTTTTCACTGTATTGCATACTATACTTTGCTGAAGCATTTACACAGAAAGTACAAGTGGAAACAGACAATAAGGTGTTGGATTACTTAAAACAACCCTTTCAAAAATTGAGCATTGCATGAGTTCAGGCAGGCTACAGAGTCAAGCGCTGCCATATCACTGAGATCAGCTGATCTTATGCAAGCTCTCATGAGCTGATGGCCAGCTGATTCGCTTCTTAGCATGCTATTGGCTAAGAGCAATCAAGCCTATGCAAGATGCTCTTTGCAACCCTCCTCCGCCCCAGCTCCTCCATGGTGCTGTATCTGACTATGTCAATGTCATACTGTAACTGATGCCTTATTTGTTCTTTTTGTTTGTTCTCTCCCTGCCTCAGGCTTTCCTTGTATGCAGAGGAAAGGCAGATAGATCACAGAACACAACCAAATTTAAATAACTGCTGATAAAGCTCAGAAAAATTAACTGAAATGATGTTTTTCTTGTCAGTGTTGACCTGACTGAAACTTGAAAATTGGAGATTGGTTTATGCAAACTTCTCTTTTGCAACCACAGTCCACTTCAGTCAAAGGTCTATGAAAAAATATAAAAAAATTCAATAGTTTTCTGTTCAGATACTTAAAAGATTTGGGGGATTACACTGCAAAAATAACAGAACTTGTATAAATGCAATGCTGTGCAGAACTTTGGGGCATGTTTGAGCAGAAAATTAAGGCTGATGTGGCAAGTAAGCTGCGTGAGGGCACTATCAGGCGGGAAGGAGGATTGACACAACCCCCTGTTGTGCTTTTGATGTCCTCGCTTATAACCAGGGACATGGAAAAAAAACCTACTGAAAGAATAATGAAGTCCACACTTTAAGGGCAGAGTGAGGGGTGGCTGTGTTGAGTAAGCACGTCCTAGGGTACTGTCCAGGCAGGCAGTGAGGTTGCCACAAGCCTCTTTTTGTGCTGCGGATGTGCCAAGAGCATGATAACCAACCGCTGATGGTCTCTGGGTGTATTACCAGGGGTTAAAAGTCCCAGACAAAAGAAATGTGAGTGATACTTGTGTTAAGCTTGACTCTAGCCCCTGCCAACCCCTCGTTTGTGGCATATTGGGTTGAATTCTTGGTGCCCTACATGCCTAACACTTATGCACATGACTGTATATATACTGTAATAGATGTAGTTCTATCATTACATACCCATAAAAAAGAGTTGTTGGTCTGAGATCAGGTCATTGATACATCATGTAACTAATGCTGATTGCATAAGCTTGAAATAATGGAATTAATGTTTCACTTATTTTCTAACCTTGGTGTGGCATAATGCATCTATGTGTGATAACATAAAGTGGAATGAATATTCAAAAAACTCAGAAATATCATTGCTTTTTTTTCTTGAATACATGTTCGACATACGAGACTGTGTATCTTCCTGTCTGATTTCAAAATAAAATTTACAGTAGCAACTTTTGACTTGATTGGTCCTGTAGTTTTACCTTGAGGTCCTCATATGTGTCCGCTGTGAGCTTGGTACTGTTCATGTTCAGACTGCAAAGACTCTTCATGGCTGAAAAAGGAAAAGGAAAACAAAATCAGTCACAGTTGCTGTATATAATGAGTACATGACATGATAGCTTTAAACCTGCCCTATTTTGTTTGCTAAATATTCATTTTCAAGTCATTCTGTTTCTCAATAAGTAAATAAGCTTATAAGAACCAAACCCTTAGGAGTTTTCTTCCAACACTTTACAAAAAGAGCAGGATTAAACCCATAGTCCTTGTCATGTCATTTAGAGAGACCCAACATAAATCCGTCATTTAACTGATTTCTTTAAATCAGTAGCTCTTAACTGGGACACAAAGTACAGCTATATAGCTATTTTCTTTAGGTTGCCAATATATGCCTAGAAAAAAAAAGTCTATGATGAAGGGAAACACCACATAGACATCTTTTCTGTTTTGCTAATTTTTGCAATAATATTGAGAACATTTTGGTTTCTTTCTTATGATCTTAACAAGCATTTATCATATTATCTTGGGGAAAAGGCAGTTTTTAATATCAAGATATTATGATAAAATCCTTTTTTTCATTTCATGACCTCTCTAGAAAACAACCAAACTGTCCATGTTATCAAAGGAAGCCGTTAATAAAAATTATGCACGCATATCCTTCCAGTACAATCGTAATGATGCCTTGTTAAAACATGGTTGTTTTGTCCCATCTCTTTGTCTTTTTGATCGAAGGTCTGGACTGCAACTGGTTAAAAAATTTAAGAGACTAAGAATTTTGCATATAACACATGGATATGATAATTTTGTGCATGTTTTCTTACAGCTGAGCGCCAGCAGACCAGCATCAGTGACAGGAGTCTCACACAGGTTCAGAACCTGCAGACAGGCCAGATGTTCTGATAACAACCTCAGTCCTGCATCTCCAAACTGAAGGGAGGAAAAAGAGACACAAACAGGACAGACATTACACACCAGCATCATTTGGGTAATGACCATCAGTAGTGTATGCTTTTGATTGAAGGCGTACCTGTGTGGACCAGAGGTTGAGCTGTTTGAGTGAAGGCAGCTTAATGAGCTGCTCTGCACAGGCACTAGTGACGTTGGTGAAGGCCAGGCTCAGGTTCTCTAAGTTCCCAAAAGAACCTGAACTTAGCAGACGGGCCAGGTCTGCATCCTGAGGCATGATGGGAATGAAACATCCAGTTTAGACACAAATAAAAACATATATTTTTCTTTTTATTTAAACTTCTTTGTTATTAAGCAGATAAAGATATGACACCTCATTTTATAAAGTCATTATTGTAATCTTACCGTGGACTTTGAGGGCAGAGTGAGCCGGGTGGGGCCTCCTTTCCTTTGCTGAGGAGAAAATGGGAAAAAAAAAAGATGGCGGCTGAGCTAGGAGCTTTGCAGGAACCTTTTCAAACAGTAGATGGCGTGTGTGAGCAGTTACAAACATGCTGCATTCAGGTCATATTAGGGGAGTTGGCCATGTTAGTACTCTCACAAATCACAATTTAACTCATTCAAATATTAAAAATGCATTTAAAGAATTTATCTACATTTACTTTATTTTGCAGTTCAGCTAAAGAATAATGGCAAAACTTAAGTCTATGGAAGCTTCCATTTCTCTCTTCCTTATTGCTGTCTTATTAACTTACATAAATAATATAGGCTGTTGCATAGCTTTTCGATTGAATATTCCAATTGCAAAGACAAAATAAAGCAAATAATTAAATGTTTAATATCAATCTGATTGATGAAATCAAGCCCTGAATCCTTTCATCTCCATTCTGATGCTCAGTTTGAACCTCAGCTTCTTCTTTATGTCTACATGCCTACATGTATCAGTTGCGTCCATGTTATTGACTGATTATATACAGTAGCAGTGGGACAGGTGTACCTGATAAAGTAACCAGTGTAAATATAAAAACACAATAATCATAGGAAAGAAAACTATAATGTAATCTGAAGATACATACACAGCTGTATAACACTGAAATCTCTTGATGTGTTAAGTGTATTACGGGTCAACCAGTGGTCTCTGAACAGTCATAGAAATGAACAGCTCAGATCTGTAGACAGTCGAGTGGAGGTGACTCAGTGTGTGAAGCATGCAGACTGAGCCGAGAGGGCCAGACTCTTGTTACTGCTCTCATCTTTACTGCTTCAATTTAAAATGATCTCAGGTACATTCTCTCACTCCAAAACTGGAGTTTACTCAGTCTATAGCAGCTATGAATATATTTAGCTGTGGGAGATAGATGTGGCTGCTTCAGGCCATACATGCCAGATATAATGGCAAAAGACAGTAATAACATAATATACATTTATTAAAATCTCTTTATATCCTCACTAAAAGCTTTGAAAAGACAGGTGTTTAGATGGTGATGGTGTTGAAATGAATTTAACCTCAGCTAGACCCAACAAATGGTTCAAACTTGTGACAAAATCAGTGAGAACCTTTTACATGCCAGTAAAAATGTTGATAAATTGTCAGTCTGACTTAAACTGGATTTTTCAAATGCATGTTAGCACATAAGTCTCAGTGGAACCGTTCTAATTTAAAGCAAATTTAAATCATTGTCTCTTGCATTCATGCACCCCAATCAAACCAGACTAGACTAGGTGCTCTGTGCACACTCCAGACTCCATGCTGGGCTTTTCCCAGGAAGTTGAACGTCATAAATGCGAAGAGTACTAAGAGTCATGCTGTCATCTGCATTCAGTTATCATTATAAGTCAGAGTAGGAATCAGCAATTTTGCAGCAAAAGGCCTGCATTCATTTCACTGTCAATGTCAATAGAAGAATATTTTGCTCTCATGACCATTTATCAAAACCAGCATTTATGTTTTTAAACCCAAATAGAAATAGTTCATTTGAGATAACCACAGAATTAAATAAATATATAGTAGCTTTAAGATGCAATGAACACAATAGTTACTTGTTATTTTACTTGATTTTTTTTTTTTTTTTTTTTTTTTTTTACAATTTAGTGATGCATATAAAGAAGTGAATGGAAACACATGCAGCCAATTAAAACTGCTAAAAGAAAAACAAAAAGAACATAATAAAAAAAAAATAATAAAAGGAATAAAAAAACATTGAATTCAAAACGTATAATTAATAAATATATATATATATATATAATTTATTTTTTTAATCAAATGAAAACCTAAAAATAAGTTATATCAAATAAATCTAAAAGAAAACAAAAAAGGAATAACAATGAAACACAATCATTACAATTTAAAGTTAAAAAAAAATTAAAAAGAAAAAGAAAACTAGTTTTAAATAGAACAAAAGGCATTACTATACACCAGTAGTAAATATTTTTAGAGAAATGTTTCTGTTTCATGCATTTAAGCAAATTTTGTCCTGTTTCCTGAAGGTTTTTAATTCAATGGTATTTGAAATTAACTTGGAGCCTACATTGAGTGAGAGGAGGCTGCATGTGCCCCCGCTGAGCTAGATGTATGGTGTTTATCTCATTTGTACCAAAAGTTAATCATAAAGTATGTACAAAATGCACAGGGATGTGCACCACTGTACATGCAACCAGCAAGCTGCTTAAGCTAAACAGGAAGAAGGCCGACAGTAACGAGGTACTATAGTTCAAAATGATCAAACAGGAGCACACCAATATCTCTTCAAGGACGCTTCAACATGCAAGAAGAAAAAAGGTGCTCATGTATTAAATCAAATACAAGCTCCACTTGAGCTGGTGTAGTCTGAACAAACTCCTCTTAACCTTGTGCAATGTAAACCTTCTCTTTATGTCCCTGTACTACAAAACTCATCCATGTCCTTTGTTTTCATCATACCCAGTGTTTGCTTGGCTTTGGAACGTTTTGTGCCTCTAAAAGCGACTGTCAGCAGTGTGCTGGATTCTGGATAGACTAATAGATCTCATGCGTCACTGAGGACACAAGAATTTGTCCATAATGAGAAACTGGTGACTTGGTTTCAGTCCACTGAGCTGAATCCAACTAAAGTGTGGGCCGAGCCGCACGGGATGTTCTTAGTTCAGATCTGTTCAACAAGAACTGCAGGACACCAAACAGTTTGAGACCATGCTAACTCCAGCCTGATCGTACCTTATAAAGTCATCTGTGTTTGTGTCTGCCGGCGCAGAAACTCACCAGTTCTTTGAGCTCTCTCTGGCGGTCACAGAGTTGCTCGTACATGCGCAGGCCCACCTGGGTGCTCTCCAGCGTGGAGATGATCTGCAGCTGTGTGTCTTTGTTCTCACTGATGTTGTACTCCAGCATCAGACACAAGATCTGCACATACAAAAAGACAATTTTCACATGATTTGTATCAATAAAATTAAAGCTAATGAAAATGTAAGTTAAGTCAATACATTGAAATGATTTCACTGTGCATTTCTGTGACGGTGCTGTAATGAAGTTGACGGCTACCTTTAGACGTTCATACTGATACCACACACTGTTACGTCTGTTTCCGACGGCCATAACACTGTTTCAGCATTCTGTACAAAAAAAAGGGACTTTCTCCAAAGACAAGCTAAAAGGGGAATTATTTTGGAAAGCACAAACCAGAAGTGTACTCATGCTTTGCTTATCTTTCCTGTGACATTACCAGTACAGGTGTGGAAACTGAAAGCTCCATAAATAGTAGAGTTAAGAGGACAACTTAATTAAAGTCCCTCTCAAGTGATAAAAAAATATAATTTTTAGGTTTGTTGAGTGACATTCAACTGAACCACCAGGCCAAATTTCAGGAATGAAAAACATCTTTAAGTTTATAAAATTAAGCTTTAAAATCTTGAAAAATAAGCCACTAAAATCTGCTCTAAGCCTGTGTGGGTGTGTCGGTTGAATAAGCTGAAGCCACACCTGCTCACAAAAAATACCATCCTCTCAAATAAAAAAAATGCTTCTGATCAGCTGCTGATCAAATTTTTGTTTTCTGGCCCAAATCTCTCTGTTATGATGCTTTTAACGACTCATAGACAGAGTGGTAGATTTTGGAAATTTACCTCACAATGAACAAAACCATAGCATGTAGCTGGCTGTTAACTTTCAATAAAAGCAGAGACATCAGCTATCAACAGGCTGTACTGAGATAAACCATGATTTTATATCACTGTAGCAGTGGATCGGAGTAATCCCCCATCAAGATGTCATGGGCTCCTGTCTTTACCCTGCTCAAACACAACCAAGCCAGGAAAAGGTGATATTTTCTGGATTCAGTCACATGTAGATCCAAGTATTTTCACATTTTTACAGAGACCTTATTTCAACATACCTAGTGTGTTCAAACAAAGTTTGGATTTCACCTTACAGGGACTTTAAAGAGATGTATTTTAACTTATGGCCTTCATCAGGGTCATCAAGAAACAGATAAACATAGTCTACTAATGTGGATGTACATATTTGCTACAGCAAGGAAAATATGACTCTCTATTGATGATTTTTTGTCTGTTTTGGCTGAGGCCTGCATACAGTAAAAAACAAAATAGGCAAGAGCTCAATTCTTTAAATTCTCTGTGTGTATCCCGTCAGGGCGCTCACGCAGGCAGGCTAAGAGCCCTGACTTGTTAACAAACAAAGTAAAAATCCAGCCAAGCTGCAGAAGGACACGTGTCTCATGGTGTCCAGTCTGAAACGGGCTTTAAACAGCCTCCGTAACGCTTCTGTTTCTACCTCCAAAGACAGCATTAAAGGGGATCACTTACACGACCTTCTATGCCTCTGTGATGTTTATAGTGAAGCCCGATGTAACCCAGGTTTAAATATCACAGCTTTAAAAGGCAATGTTGGGACTAAGATTCATTTCAAAATGATTATGGACAATGTAATAAGGCCCCCTCCTCTTTATATATATATATATATTTAAGTCAAAAATAAATGATTTATATACACATACAGTGCTTAACAGATTTATTAGACCACCTGTCATATTTGTCTCAAAGACCATCCAGCATCATGAAGTGCTTTAATGCGGACTCTTTCATCTTCAGTGAGCTCATGTTTTACCATTTTGAACAGGAATGAGGAATTTCAAACTGAATTCAACCAAATTTGAGCCGGCTCACTGGGATTCTCTGAGAAGTCAGAAATTAATCAAGCATAACATTCAACCACTAAAACTAATTTTTCTCTTCAGAAATGCAAGTAAATAACTATAATTTGACATATTAATCAAGAAAAAATAATGTGCTTTACCAATTTTTCGGGTTTTCAGTAAATCAGTAAATTTGAAAATTCATGGATAACAATAATAATTATATTTTAGCATTAAAAATATCATTTTGGTTAAAGAGCTTCTACATATTGGTGTATTAACCATTGCAGAAAAATAAAAAAGGATTTTGGTAATTACCAATGCTGTTGATTTAGGGTAGCTGTTGCATAAACCTTACTTTGGTTAGGGTTAGGGTGGTCTAATCAATTTGTTAAGCACTGTATATTTTAAATTATTTTACCTTTTCTTTTTTCCCTTTAATATACTTCCTTCTTCTGCATAAAAATGGGCCTATTCTGGAAAAATCCCAGGAACAAAACTCTTTACTTTTGAGTATTTAAAGCACCAAGAGAGTCTTTATTGTTGGAGGAAAAAATAAAAGACACATACCTCCACCATGGTCTGATTCCCCCGCAGGGCCAGCAGCATGCAGGGGCCCAGCTTGTTTTCAGCCAGAGAAAGCAGGAACTTCTTTGTCTTATAGCAGGAGCCCATCAAGATGTGGACCTGCAGGAAGGGAAAAGGAGGGCAGGGTTAAGTGTTGTAACAGCAGCACATTAATAGTTCATGCTGACCGTGTGTCCACACACTCACCATGCTGGCAAACAGCTCTCCATCATCGTCACAGGCCACGCCTCCTGGACTGTAGAGCTGGAACCAGCCATCTTTACCTGAACGCACACTGAGCAGGCAGGAGTGCACCTGGAAACAAACACATTGTTTGTTTCACAGTTCATCCCTATAAAATTTGATATCTCCAGCTGATACTGGATGAAACTCACCTCCTGCCTTGGATCCTCTGCAAACCTCTGAATAACATATTTTAGTTCCCTGTTTGGAGAGAGAAACAGAAAGACAGTCAGGAGGCTGTTTTCAAACCAGACATAGTCTGTGAAAACAATGTTAGATTTTGATTTACTTACTTTGTAAATTTGGCATGTGCAAGAGCCCTGGAGGGAAACGAGAGAAATGTGAGATTTTTACAGCCAGAAACAAACTCTAAATTGATGAAAGAAACAAATCTATCTCCGTGGAGAAAATTGGACTTTATGCATTATTTTAAACTCTGGGTAGTTCTTCTTTTCTGCTCTTAGATGATGACACAGAAATACAATGTTACTGACTATTGTTGGACAGTCAGTGTGCTGAGATAAGTTAGTTAGGGAGAGCAGAGCCCATTATGATGAAGAACAAGATAATAAGAACTCGTAGGCACTGTTTGTTACTTTGGACGACATTTTAATGATCCCTGTGGGGAATCAGTGCTGTGATGTCTGAGTAGCATTTGTAGATTGTTGTAAGGTAGCTTCTGTTTTACATCACTTTTGGACTTTTTGCCTCAATTAGATAGGACAGCTGAAGAGAGACAGGAAATATGGGGAGAAGGAGTGGGAGAAGACCGCACCAAACAGTGTCAGGATGAGGAATTGAGCCTGTGACCAGGAGAAAAGGCGATACTGTAGATCAGTGGTTCTCAAACTTTATTTACCCATGGCACACCTGAGGTTAAGCCAAAATCTCAAGGCACACTAAATTCAAATCAACACAAAATAGACTTTTTAAATAATATTACAGTCAAGGTGGCTTAGTGGGGGAAAAAGGGGAAAGCTTTCTGGGGCCCAGCCAACTGGGGGAATATGGAATTGGCAAAATGGGTCTAAATGGAGGCAAAAATTAGTTAAAAGTGATGAAAAAACATGGCAAAATTGGGCAAAAAGTGGCAAAACAAAGTCAGAAATGGGTGAAAATTGGTAAAACAAAGGGCCAAACAATGGGTTGAAATTGGCAAAAACTTGTTGAAAGCGTGACAAAGGTGGCTAAAATTGGTTACAAGTAGTCTTAAAGGGTTAAATGTTGTAAAAAGATGGTGAAAATTGGTTAAAAGTGATATAAAAGAGTGAAATTGGACTCAAAAGTGGTCAATCAAAGGCAAAAGGTGGCAAAAATGGGTTGTAAGTATCAAAAAGGTGGCCAAATAGACCACAAGTGGCAGAAAAGTGGGTTACAGTTGCTAAAAGGTGTAAAATGTGATGGAAATAATGGCAAAAAATTGCCAAGCACTAATTTCAACCCAATAATAGCTTGCCATGCTTTTCAGCTTGTAATGAGGTAACTGTTTACCAGGATGCTAGCACCAATGCTACTGATCCAACATACTGACATCATCTAAAATCACCACTGGGGAGGGCCCATTCTCTGGGATTTTTCACTACTTGTGATAAAGTTGTAGTAATAGCGTATGGTTGTACAGATTCTCAAGACACACCAAGACTTGCCTCAAGGCACACTAGTGTTCCCTGCCACACCATTTGAGAACCACTGCTGTAGATGGATCAGATCAGACTATGAACGATGACATTATTGACAAGTTGTGATATTTTCAATGAGCTTATGTCCTTTAAATTTCTAAGTATGCTTATTCCAACACTAAGTTTATGAATCTTACAAAGTTCATCCTCAAGTTGAAAATATATATATATATAAGTCTCAAAATCTTATCAGAATCTAATCATTGAGTCAGAGGGGACATTTGTGCAAAGTTTGAAGAAAATCCTTTAAGCGTTTTTGAAGTAACACACTCACAAGCAAACCATGAAGAGCAATGAGACCCTGTTGGCCTTATGAACAGAGAGCAGCTGCCTGGCTCTGTGTCAGAACAAAGACAGTCAGTTTTCTGGCTTAAACCTCTGGTATGATACTTTAAATGATCCATAGACCACTGTGGCTGATAGATTATGCAAACTTACTTCACAATGAACAAAAAACAACATTTAACTGTTAACTTTCAATAAAGGAAGTGACATCAGCTATTAACAGAACTAACTGAGATGAACCGCTCTGTGATTTTATATTAGCGATAGAGGGGCGGGGTTAATCCCTACTGTGGTCTTGTGACATCACAAACCCACATATTTGCCCCGCCCAAATTAAATTCACCCAGGAAAGAGGTGAAAAACTTTGTAATGGTCTAAGGCCAGAATTCAGTCACATGTAGATCTCGGTGTTTTCACATGTTTACAGCAACCTTATTCTAACATTTCTAGTGTGTTAAGACAAAAACTTTGGATTTCTTTTTACAGGGTCTTTAACATTGAGTTAAGTCCCTGTATCACAGCCAGCCACAAGGGGGCGATTGAAATATTTTAGCTGAATATTTCTGTGGCTGTCATGTTGTCCATCACTGGGTTTGACAGTAATATTACTTTTCTTTACAGCTGGTTACTTTATCTGGGTTTTGAGAACTCTATGGCACTGTCCTGATCAGTTAACATGCAGAATGTGTTTGTTCTATGAGAGCCAGTTGTTTTCTGCGAGACGCTTCATGTACTAATCTGATTGTGTTTGTGTCTGCTGATATGATTCATCATATCCTCAGCTACTGGGTGCTGGGGAGTATTGTTGCCTTTCCTAATGACGCCTAAAGGCATCAACCAGGCAACAGTGGCACAGGTGAGCAACAGGTGTGACTGAGTGTGGAAGAAACAACAGGTCGTCCACCAGGGGAAGCTAATGAAGATCATGGTCAGACAGACAATTACAAAGAAA
This sequence comes from Cheilinus undulatus, assembly GCF_018320785.1. Lineage (NCBI taxonomy): Eukaryota > Metazoa > Chordata > Actinopteri > Labriformes > Labridae > Cheilinus > Cheilinus undulatus. Next base: position 35,997,078 of record NC_054873.1, read on the forward strand.
GCTCGGGGCTGCATAGAGCCAATTAGCATGTGCTCTCTGGGGAGAGAAAAGCCTTCACCTCCAGGTCATGCCCCATCCCTGGAGATGTGCTGAGGCGCCTCAACCGCGTCAGCAGTGAGGCCCCAACAGGAGCTTCCTGGAAACATGTACACGTCCCCAGATACATGATGTGAGATTAGGTGCTAAAAGTGACATGAGGCATTTGTTCTATGCTGACAGTATATCATCATACATGGTTGTGTATAGTGACTTGAGACTGGAAAAACTCCCTAAAACAGCACCAGTTAGAAGATACTGAAACAAAAAGGACTACTACAACCACTGCCAGTACTACTTTTAAAAGTTTTAACATCTTCTTTTACAGTTTCTTATAATGGAAGCAATGACTGTTCAACATACATAGATCTCTGAAAAATCTTAATTGGGTTCTGCTGGTTTATTTTCTTTATAGGATGTACCAATTTTGTGTGGGTCAAAACATAAAATGAATGCGTACTGGAGAAAGCTGCTGTGCTCATGTGCAGCTTTGCCTCTGCAGACATTGTGCAACTCAGTGACAGGATTGCATGTTCAAAGCAAAATTAAAACATCCTCTGAGGCCTAGAGGTAAGCCTGACTCAATTAAGTCACAAGTTCTTAAAACAAGAAAGCAAGAAAGAAAAACAAGAAAGAGAAAGGAAGGAGGGAAGGAAGTGTTTCATTTTGGAAGTTTCACTACAGATTCAGAAGGCCTTCATGCTAGCATGGCGGGCAGTGAGAGCTAGGGATGCTGATGCTTAATGTCTGGCCTCCAGAGCTGCCCAGGGGCTAACTGGAAAAAGCACCTTTGAAGGTAGGTTTTAGACAACTCCAGTGATTTCTTGGCTATTACTGCCCATCAATCTGCATAGTTAGACTCGAGGACCATGAGGGGCCATGCGGTTGGGTAGGTATCAGCATTATCGCTAACTGGAACTTTTATATACAGAACAAACACAGCATTAAAAACTGTTTTTCACTAGTGAAAATGTCATATCTGCAACAATACTTTTGCTAGATTGGATGATGTGCTGTACTAGATGAGATAGATGACTGATGCAATAAACCATAACACAACTTAAGTTGCATCTTAAATAGTTTAAACGAAGGGCTTATCTTGGAATTTACGCCATAACTTAGGACAAAACTTAAGACATAGCTGAAGGAAAAGCTGGTGCATTCAACTTCATGTTAGGACTAGGCAGACCAGTAACTAAGAAAGCGGGCATCAATTTACAAATTTGGTTATCTCTGTGCGGTAATATGCATGTTGCTATCACTATTGTTTCCCTGTGTCACCTGTCTTAAAAGGATGCTGGTCTGACATTCAATGCACCCTAATTTGTATGGTTGTCTATATACAGACACTGAACACTCTAGCCTGCTCTACTCAGCAGGATGTAACCTCCAACTGAGCAATTTAAAGGTCACATATTTTGCAAAATATACTTTTTCAAGCTTTTCTAACAAAAATATGTGCCCCTGGCCTGTCTACAATACCCCCAAGAATCAGAAAAATTCTATTCCCTTTCCACCTCTCTTTCTCCATCTTTCAGAAAATGTGTGCTGAAACAAGCCATTCTCAGATATTCCCCTGATGATGTCATGTGGGGAGTTAGCACCACCCCCAGGTTCGATTGGCCCTCCCCGCTCGGATGAAAGTTCTGCCCTCCTGTGAGGATCAGGAGAGCCACATCCGCTAAGCCACATCCATTTCATGATGGGGCGGAGTCAGACGGCTCATTAACATTTAAAGCCACAGACACTGAAACAGCTCATTCTGAGCAGGACTGAAGCAAAGGGGTTTTTAGACAAGCAAAAATCCAATACTGGAGTGTTTTTTTTTCAACAACAAACTTCACAGGCATTTTTTGGGGACCTCTGAGACCAATATAACCTTGTCTTAAAATATGGTAAAATATGTGACCTTTTAAATCTTTTTTTCTCCAATGTTTCAACCTGTTTCACCACTATAGGCTATATATATAGTAGCTATATTAAAGACCCAGGTTTAAAAATACTGGTATATGAGAGTATTAGTACTCTCATCTCTAGTAGGAAATGATAAGCAACCACCTTATGTAAATACATTGGCCAAATTTAGGATTAATTTTGAATCATGTTCAAAAAGAGTGTTGGATCAATGAAGTTTCATGTGTGAGTGTGAGCGTGAGTGTGAGTGTGAGCTGAGGTGTAATTGTGTGGATACTCACTCTTTAGGGAAGGGGATGGGCTGCAGCAGGCTGGCCAGAGCAGGTCTCCAGTCATCGTAGTCCGACCTATGAGAGAGACGTGAAAAGACAAGGATAAAATGAAAGGATGGAAAACAGAGAAGAGGAAAGTGAGCTCAACAATGTGAAGAGGAGGGTGTAGCCTGGAGAAATGAGGCTGGAGAACAAAAAGACAGAGGAGTCGCCGAAACATGAGCAGCGCTGAGATGACGCAGACCTGCTGTGGCTGTAATTTAACATAAACTGGAGCAGCATCAAATTACTGCCAGTTAAGTAACAGTGTCATTGTTACAAATATTACAAGCACACAGACAGAACAGCTTTTTAGGCCAACCTGTGTGGCTACTGCACATACAGGCAGACACACGTAACTGCTGCTCCACTTTCACACTGTGTGTAATCAGCACCGGCTTATACATTCATTCATAAAGGACTGCTTAACCCATTCACTGCATGATACTAATAGCAAACTAGGACATCATGTTTTACCCTCTGAATCAAGCTTGGAGTGAAAGCACAAAGCTGATTTAGTATCTCCCACAGATATATCTGAGAATCATCCATTGTGGCCATTCAAATATCAATTTGACTGAAAGTAGTGTATTCAACATTAACATGCATCTTCAGTGATGACCTGAAATTAGATCTCACTTGTCTAAATCTTGTGCCAATAACAGCCCATATATCATTTCTGTGGCTCTCAGCCTATTAATGGGGTTGAATTAGCCATGAGCTAAGAGGCTAGTGGTGCCTTAAAAAGATTTGCCTTCAGTTACAGTGAAGAAATCCAAAGCAAGTCCTTAGAGCTCCGTTTTAGATCACCAGGTATTTTCTAACTACCAGCCCCTATTTGGTCAGTATGGCAGGCGGTTTTAACATTTAAAAGTTACGTTTGACTATCTGGAATTAACACTGTAGATATCAACATTTTTCTGACTAGTCGTAATTACATTTTGAAAAGTCGGTATTTTAATTCAAGATATCTGTAATTCAATTTTGCCTAGTCAAAAAGAACATTTCAGATATCTGCAAATACATTCTGCCTATCCACAATTGTCATTACAGATATCTACAACGTCATTTTGACTAGACGAAATGACGTCACTTTTGCCATTCATGTGTATGGGGTTTCTCATTATAGATATCTACAATGTCATTTCTATGGCAAGCCGTTTTAACATTTAAAAGTTAAGTTTGACTATCCGGAATTAAAATTGTAGATATCTACAATGTCTTTCTGACTAGTCGTAATGACATTTTGAATAGTCGGAATTTTAATTCAATATATCTGTAATTCAATTTTGACTAAGCAAAATAACATAGAGATATCTATAATTCAATTTTGACAAGGCGAAATTGAATTACAGATATCTGCAATGACGTCACTGAAAACGTCATTCAACTCGTCACACATCTCAAATGACAATTACAGATATCTGTAACTCAATTTCGCCTAGGCAGAATGAGAATTAAAGATATTTCAAACGTCATTATTGACGTTGCTCTATTGTGGATATCCAGAAATACGTCATTTCCCCTCCCCGCCATAATCAAACAACAAGTGGGTTTATTTACTTTTTTCTATGAATGGAGGAAATAAGAAGCAGTCATGGCGTTGGCTCACACAGGTAGGCCTACAAGGTGACATGTATGGCGAGCAGATTTCTATAGATTTAATGGTTTGAACAACAACCCGCTCTGCTCCCGCCCAAAGTGGGAGGAGGGCCAAATTTATTGTAATTACAGATATCTGCAACGTCATTTCGTCTAGTCAGAATTCTAACTCAAGATATCTCTAATTACATTTTGACTAGGCAGAATTACATTTACAGATATATCCAATTTGAACATCTGTAATCAAAATTCATTTCAAGATATCTATAATTCAATTGCAGATATCTGAAATTGAATTATGACTATCCCTTATTCCATTTAGAGATATCTACAATTTCATTTGGACAAGTCATAATTCCATTTACAGATATCTGAAAAGGGACATGTAGATATCTTGAATTGTATAGAGTTGAGGTGAATTTAAGATATCTGTAATTCTAATTCTGCCTTGTCAAAATGTAATTAGAGATATCTTGAATTGGAATTACAGATATCTACAATTCATTTGCAGATATCTGTAATACACATTGTGGATATCCGAAATGAAGTCATAGATATGAATTACGTGGAGAGAAAGTGGGGGTAGACATGCACCAAACACTCACCTGGATCAGGATTAGATCCCACACCTGGTGCACTGGGAATCCATTCTACTAACTGAGCCAAACCAGTGCCCAAATTTATAATCATTAACCATGCAGTCATTTGATGGGTCATTTTACTGTAAAAAAGAGCCTCCTAGGGGTTTAAAGACTAAGCCATTCTTTATTTTCTTTGCTTTCTGCTCAAAAAACATGTCTAAGTGGGTCTTACTTGAGCTGGGTCTGCTAAACTGGGCTCCTCACCAACACATTGCCTCATCAAATCTTGGCCTAATATATCCCTCTCGCTAGCTGTGGAGTGTCCTCAGTCCAGCGTCTACTCATCATAATGGAACAACAAAGGGCTGAATTTATAAGGTTTGGAAATGTGACACCATTTTTTACATCACATTTTTTAAAATCAAGCACACTGCCATACAGTTTCCGTCTTGCTGTGAGGTAACAGTGCTAATCCTTGGGCCACATTTCAACAAGTAGTTGACAACACTCAGCATCACAGACAGCTTTCCATTTAAACTCACAGCATCTTCAGGATGAGAGCGAAGCAGCCCAGCACACGGTCAGCCTGCGCTGGCAGCTGGATGGACAGAGTGTTCACGGCCGGGCTGACCAGCAGACAGTCGATGAGGTTGGGCTCACTGTCGCCTCCTGATGGCCCTCCCTTCCGTTTGGTGTTGGCTGAATTGTTGTTTCGCTCCAGCTCCACCAGGATCTCGCTAGAGTTGACGACAGATGGAGGAGGGGAGAGGGGCAGGGAGGGTGTAGGGGAGGAGATGGGAGGGGTGGGGTTTGAGGGGGCAGAGGGGGGTAGCTGAGGGGGACTGGGGTTCGCAGAGAGAGGGAGAAGAGTGGTGGGAGGCGGCGTGGGAGGCTCTGGACGAAGCAGTCGGAGAGGCATAGGAGGTTTGCGGTCATTTTGCTGCTGGCAACCGTTTCTGATCTCCTTCAGGCTGGGGGAGTTGTCCCGACTACAAGCAGAGAAATAAGAATATGTCACCTTTTTCCTTAAAGTATTTACATTACATATGATAGCAGCTCCAGTTCATATGAGTGCGTAAGCATAGGCCTAAAAATAACATTGTGTGATGACAGTCAAAAGGGAAAAGCGGGATATGATGCTGTGAGAGTCAGGAGAGACGGCTGCTACAGTAACAAGTCCTTTGAGTGCCAGAGTTTTGGAAAAATCTGCGAAGAATGATCCTCTCTGGAGTAAAGGAAGCTAAGGAGATGACACTAATGACTAAAGATAAATGACGTCATACAGCTACAGTAAACAAAAAGCCTCAGTGGAAAACAACAGACAGAAACATGACCATTAAGATGGAAATCACTGTAATTATTAAAGAAAACATATTATGTGCTTGGCAATGGAAGCTGCTTTCTATTTTTGGTTCCACCAATTTACAATCATATAGAAGTCTGACTAGTATATAGTCATAGATGTTTGTCATCTTGATAAATCTTATACTCATGTTAAGCTATAGGTAGATTTATTGACACCTGTGGATTTGGTTTCTTTTTAGGTAAAATCTTTTAGCTTCTCAAATGAGGATAAAATAAACAAGACATGTCAAAGATAAGCTAAGGTAACAACAGCTGACCTCATATGCAGCTTCAAGGGTAACATAGTTATAATTACAATACAGTTCATTTGTGCTTGGTTTTGGATTTAATGTAATTATTTATTTTTTCAGATTTATTTGGGGGCTTTATTTGCCTTTTTAGAAGAGATAGGACAGTGGATTGTTTCTAAAGCTGGCTATACACTACGCAATTTTCAGCCAATTCACACCAGTCTGATGGATCTCTGACACGTTTGATATTTTGGGTGTGTGACTGCACACACACTCAATTGCAGAATCCTCAACTTTGGGGCATTTATTCCGTAACACTGTAGGACAGCATTTGAAATCACAATGAAAACTTCAACAATGCCTTTTCGGCCTTTCTTAACTATCATGAAGGAAATAAAGGAGCTGCCATTCTTGGCCAGGTCTCCCTTAAAAAAAGACATCTCTGATCTCAATGGGGCTAACCTGGTTTAATAAAGGTTAAACCAAATAAAAGAAATACTAAATAAATATGTAAGGAGTAGGCCTACCTGTGGACTTTCCGCTGACACAGAGTATTTGTTATTATTTAGCTGCTAGTTGTGTTTGCTGGAAATGTTGTTTATGTGAGAGGGAACTGGAGGGAGCAATTTTGTTGCTGTTTGTAGATATTTGAAACATGAAAAATGAGACAATAGAGATGACTTTAACCTCCTAATGTGATATTTTTCAAACATTTGCTATAGCCCTTTCCAACCTCACTGGTACAGTGTATTGGGCCGTACAGTGTGAGCATATAAATTGCGAGCGATGGTTGTGCATGAATTGTTTCAGTTGCACAGCGTGACGGACATTCCTCTACGACTTTAATAGTACACATTCCTGACTTAAGTGTTGGAACTACCTCCTGGTAGATATGTGCCTCTGTGAGGTACACCATAGTCCAACAGTGACAGTACAGTGATGGGTGAGGTGGAAGGGCTGCTTTTTTATCATGAGACTGTACCTGAACCAAACTTAACTCAGCTTTACTTGTGTAGCACTTTTAAACATAAAACCATGCATCCCAATGTGCTTGACAAAAAACAGACATTGCCTGAACGCAACAATATAATTTTAGGCAAACCATAAAAGGAATAAAGTAACTAAAATGAGTTGATAATAAATGAACTAAATAAAATCAATCCTGCAAAAGACACTAAAATACCAAAAAATAATGAAATGCAAAGAAAACATTGGTGAAAGTAAGACAAAATAAAAACCAGAGCTACAATGATGGTAACCTTAGATGGGGCTGTAAAATTGCCCCAGATTAAAAGCAATATCTTTTTCCTTATCTTTAGAGTTCTATTTGATGTCCAGAGGCAGTGAGTCCTACAGTTTGAAGCTCTCTTGCTGGTGCTTGTATGGGTCACAAAAGGGACATTCAAATGTTTTCAGGTTATATTTGAGTCAGCATAACTCCTGGGGCCCTGGCTATTGCTGGCGAGGAGGCCTAGTAAAAACAATATCCAAACGGGCCATATTGTCCAGAGATGAAGCCTTGGTTTTCTGCCGCAAGTACGCCCCCTTTCTCTTGCAAATACTTCCTCTCTCACCTCAGCTGTCTTATTTATAAAAGCAAAAATGATCAAAAAGGAACTTATGAGGGAAACATAGAATACCCTGCATAGAGCAAAGATAAAATACTCCTTCCAAGGATGAATTCTTCAGTTTTAGGTGGTAATACACTGCTTTTGAGTCTTTTCTTTAAATACAAGTAGGTCTCCATCAAGTCTCCTCCTCTGCAACCAAACTGAATACTCTCTCTGCATTTGTGTGTATGTGTGCTGTAAGTATGTGAGACTGACCTGTTGATGAACTCCTCATAACAGGAATAAATGGCAGCGAGACACACAGCCACCAGGTTTGGCAGGACGCGTGGGTGGGGGCACTGCCCGGTCGGCCCGTGCATGCTGCAGTGAGCACAGGTGCAGTTAAAAAATACTGACCCAAACTATCCACAGAAGGTCACTGAACATGAGCGCCTTCATCTACCTCACCTGTCTAAAGAGTTTCATGATATCTTTTTAACTACTCTACCTGCTGCCTAGCTTTTCAGAAGAACAGAGTTTGGTGAGGAATGATGTTTAGAAACCAAGAGAGCAAAATACTAGGTTATGTTTATGATATATAGGTATTCATCTTATCAGACAAGACTTGTTTTCAAATCATATGATGTTTCTCACCTGTGAACAAACTTCTTGACAACCTCCATCCCAGCGTTCAGCTCATTGAGAGCAAGGATGTACTCCTGAGTAAAGAGACGCAGTCGAGGGCACTTTCCAAAATCCTGACAGAGACACACAATAACAGAAGCTCAGAGTTACAAACCAAAGAGAAATCAAAGATTACACCCATAAATATGAAGATTAATCCTTCATTAAAGATATGATATCAGTGCCTAATGCAGTCTTTTATTGCATATCAACGTTAATGTAGCACTTTATCAATTAGATTTAATGCACAAGAGGGATATTTTATCTCTTTATGAGTTCATAAAAAGCACTGAAAACAGTTGAGGGAAATTTTTTGATTAACAAAATGCCATTCATGTACTGAACCAACATACACTAAAATTCACAGGCAACAAAAGAGGGCTGGAAAACATTTTATCAGCATAACATGTACTTGATACTTATTTCTCTGAGCATCAGTTCTCACCATGTTATGTTTGAGGATTCTCTGGACCACAGGAGTGAACACTTCAATCACAACCATCGACCGAGGACGCTCCCGACAGTGCTGCAACGCAAACAGACAGTGAGCACTTTAAATAAGTACAATTATTAATCCACTACTGCGGAAACTGTGCATTCAGGTGTGTTCTGTTTATGATATATGAGCTATTTCTGATGATATACGAGCTTTTGGGCTCACCTTACAGAAGAACTCACACAGGTCAGGTGGTGGGTGGTTGTTTTCCAGGAGAGGAGCGATGGCCTGATTGCACACAAACACACAGTTAGAAGAATATTTCCATATCGTATCTTACTTTACTCTGGCGCTGAGCCATCATTGTAGCTGCTGGCTGTTAGGTAGTGGAGCATTGTAAAAACAGCCCACAGGTGAGCTACACAAACATAACACTGTTGAACTCTTCAGTCAAACCCCCACATCCACATGGGCATTGACACAAACACAAACATAAAGGTGAACATTTAAACACAGCTGTGAAAGTGAATATATAAACATCTTTTCTTCAGTTTTAAGACCAGAACAACAAAGAGAGAGATTGATTGGTGTTAATAATTAGCTTCCCTGACATCAGATATCAATTTATAGTGAGAGTGAACTTCATACGCACCACAATGATGTTCTCATGATCCTGAGTGCTGAGATTAGAGTTCTGAGGGGAAAAACAAAGAATCAAACTGTAATTAAATTTCACAAGAATATAACAAAGAGGATAATTCAACAAAGACTTATTGTTAAGATTTATGGTGCAGGATGAGTTTCTTGTTTAGCTGAGAGATTAGGATTAAACTAAGGTTTGGTTAACGGATGTGGCTGTCACCGCACAGTGCCACATCAACACTATCCAAACACCTTCACTTGGCATGTGCTGCCTCACAGGAGGCCGTAGAGGAACCAGAGTAAACATTGAGACATATCCAAACACAACAATAAGAAGGAGAGACATGAGTAAGAATGACAATTACACAAGGCATCATCGAGTGATACGTTTTTAGTCTTTCATTAATTTGCTTTGGCTGAAAAACAGCTATAAATTATATATGAGAATGAGGCAAAACTTGAGAGGACAGGAGTGAGACGTGACTATGACATTGTTTATGGTGCTTTGAGGACAACACAAATCAATTTGACTCATATATACTGAAATACTCTTTTTAGCAACAGAAAAAAATATTATTAATACACATGAATAGTATGGCAACAGAGAAATTTTGTATTTTTGTCAGACAACTGAAAGAAGAATTCTTGGGACGGCTGTGATCAGTGATAGGGTCACTCGTCACCAGAAGGTCTGGGGCTTCATCTCCACCTCTTTCAGCTGCATATCAAAGTGTCCTGGAAGAAAACCCTACCCCCCAAACTGCTCCAAATGCTGCATCAGTGATGTGTGAATATCTCTGATGACAAGAGAAGCACTATAAAAGCTCAAGTGCATTTACCATGTATCACACTTATTCACTGATGGCCTTCAAGTATTATGGAAGACATTCTGTGCATTGAGTGTATAATTAAACTCCTAATAATCAGTGCTGCATTGCAGAGAATACACAGGTGTGGAGCATATCTACTTATTTTTTAGCTTCCTTAGGGTATACCCACTTCTAAGTCCCTTCTCCTGGGATGTCTTAGGGTTAACTGAGTACACTACTGCATTGCTTTAAGTATGTGAACTCCACAAGCAAGCTATTCTTGCATGTCTTTGTTTATAACAGTGTGATCATCCTTTGCTGGATGGGCCGATTGAAAAAATGTTCAGGATATATTTATATTTCTGCACCACTGCTAACAATAACCCAAAGATACTAATTAATCCAAACAGAACAAGATGTAAAAATCCCATCCTCCACAATGTAAAATTATTTCATCAGTGACATCTGGAAACTAGATCTGGTCTCGTAAAAGGATCTTGCTCTTCAACAAAAACTCCTTTCTCTGTAGTCATGTATTTAGTAGTGCTGTCAAAAGATTAAGATTTGTAATCATGATTAATCTTATAACTTTTGTTGTTCATTATGATTATTCACACTCCTTTTATCGCATTTTAAAATTTGACTATTTTGCATTCAGACGTGTTTTCTATGTAATTTTGGAGTGTGTCTACTGTCTTAAACTAAGGATGAATGACATCCTGTTAGATTTACATCTACTTTAATAGGTATATTGAAAATTTTAACATGAATTTTACCACAGAAAAAGAAACTTGTGGATCATCAGAGAACAGGCAAAAGGTAAAAGTAGAGAAAAGAGGGTGAGTGCTGCAAGGCAGTGAGAAAGACAAGATTAAGACTAGACAAAAACGGATCTTTGATGACTAAAATCAGGCTAAAATGGACTCGAAATCCATTATATTTCTCCCCTGTAGGTAAATCTGTCAAAATCCAATCCATCTGTAGCTATTCTGCCTCTCAGCAGGGACCCCAGGGTTGGCAGGGTGCAGAGAACACACTACCATGATTTAGTACCAGATTCATGCAAGAGAACAAATGCTTGGACTTAAAGTTGAGACTAAAATGTGAGGATGTTTTATGAACTAAAACTAGACTTAAACTATAAAGGGCAGAAATGACTGAACTCTTACTAAAACTAAAAGTCTTTTTATCTAAAGACTAATAGCTGTCATAAACAACACACTGCTGCTAGGGAACAAAAATGTCAGCAAAAAGGGTCACCAGGATCAGGGTTTGCAAGGGACAAACAGCATGACATTAATCATGATTAAAAAAAACATTGGTGTACTAACTGTGGACCTTGATTAAACATGGTTAACTCAATTAATCTGGAAATCCCTAATTTTAGTCAACGAAATTAACACTGGTACACTTCCCTGGCTCTGGTCCGGGAGGAAGAAGTGCACTTACGCACGGTACGATCACCTACGCACACGCACAAGTAATACAGCATGGATGAAATGTAAAATCATTATGACCATTTCTGTCGACAATCATTTCAAACAGTAGTGGGGTATTAGCGAGCCAAATCAGACTAAAACAACTCAATAATAAACATGTCTACGTAGCTTTACACTGTGCTGATTTTGAGACTGCAAACCAAATGCATCATACTGCCATGTGATAAAGTATCCATTCTCAGCCCTGGCTGGGTTTGGATCAATGTGACTGCAGGCCAGCGGGGGGACTGGGGAGGGGGGGAAAGTATGTTTCAACATTATACAGGGACCTAAAAAGAGGATAACTGGCTCTAATGTGCCCTAAAAAGATATTTTGATCAAGCATGTTTGCCAGTCATAGCAAATTGCTGACGTTACAGACTATTTTACAGCTGATGGCTGAAGCATGCACTCAACTTGTTCCAAAACATGTTGTTCCTATTATAAATTTAGAGCTGAATAAATACAGGTCTCGTTTTGAAATACCAGATTTCCTCTTACATTAGAATGTAAGGGTAATTCTGGTATCTACATTTTCCTTTTTAATTGGCCAATATGGCTGTGTGGCACATTAGACTTAAAGGAAGCAGAATGAGATTGTTCCTGCAGCATCTATGAGCAGGTAGAGGAAAGAAAGATAAGATGATTTGCCTACTCTAAAGCAATATTCAGTATCAACACATAATGAAAATCCCTTACAGATGTGGCAAGTAGATACAAGTCTCTCTTTTTTAATTGTGCTCATTAGAAAAGTTCAGAAAATTAAAATGTTAGAACAAATATCTTCTGTTCATGGATAGGACTAACATCATGAAGAGACACTGAAAAGAGCCAGGGCACACATTATATTTGAATAACAATACATGTGTGTCTGTGTGTTTCTACCTCTGCCAGCAGGGTGGAGATGATGTGCAGCGGGGCCTGATGGATGGACTCATCCTGCAGTGGTGAGGTCAGTGCCATGTCCACCAGCGCTCGGATCTCCTTCAACACCACATCCCAGCGGCTTGGGTTGTTTAGGACCTTACGGTACTTGTATATCTTTTTCTGTAATACCCCACAAAGGATGACATAACGTTAACTGTGTGGATCAACACCAACATCTATCTACTGCCATTCTTTTCAGCCTGCTTCACACCACTGTCTCTAAAAATCTCAGTGGTTTGGCATAGAAATGCGATCTCTTTAGTGGTGCAGAGCAAATGTAAGAGCTGCATTAAACTGGTGCTGGTATCTTTGTTTTAAGTGCATTTAATTATTACCTGAGAATCAGATTTCTGCAGGAAATAAATGACTGGAATCAAATTATTTTTTAGCAATAGGAAGTCACTTTGAGTGTTGCTCTCTGAACTAATTTAGGCATACTTCCCTATACATCTTTATTTAGCTCATGAACACAGCCGGTTTAGAGGTCTGATCCCTGTTAAGGTTCCATAAAATGACATTTGGACAGTAAGAAGATCTGTAAAAGAACAAAAGACTCTCATTGGTGTTTTAACACGATCAATCTTTAATATACTTCTACGTGTGTGGTAACCCTCACGAAGTGTGTTAATGTGCCTGTGAGTCTGGGGGGGCTCATCATGATGCTTTAATGAGGCAGAGAGACGGATCAATTAAGAGTTTAAGACAAAAAGTAACCTTACCTTCCACTGCAGGGAGTGAAACCACTGGTCCCTCAAGTAGCTGTTTGCAGCCTGCCAAAACACACGACACAAAAAGAAATCAAACACTAACTCCAGAAATATACACACATTAAAATCGGATTTCTTGACAAACGAATGGGGATTTAAAATGTGAAATAAACCTCTTTCCTTAAAGGCTCTGAGTTAGAAAATCTAGACCAGAACTTCCTGGAAGTGTAACATCACATTATAATTTTTAGATGCACCATTTAACCAAATTCAGGTTATTTCATTACAGTAAATTTCATTTGAATTTTAAGAAATCTACCTGAGTTTTAATAGGTGACATCCATTTCAGTGCCTAAATAATGGAAATTGAAGGAAACAGTGGTGATAATGAACTATGTATCCAAACTTATTATTCACTTATTATATTCACTATAGGCTGAAAGCGCAACAGCCATATCAGTGACTAAGAAGAGCAAACATGATGAAAAAACATGGCAGTAAAAGAGCAACCAACTGTGAACTGTGCTGAACAAAATGGGAAATTTAGGTCTTTTTCCCTCTGCAAGTTCCTTAAAAACAGACTAGCAAGCTGCCATTTATTCCAGATTTATGGTACTTGTATTTAAACACAGATTTATATTTCAGATTCTGTGGTGAGCAAATCTATTCCAGATTTACAGTAATTGGTCAAGCATACAAACTTATATTCCAGAGTTTATGGTACCTGCATTAAAGGTAATATATTATGCAAAAAAAAAAAAAAAAAAATCCACCCCCCCCCTCCACCTTTCAGCTCATTAACATTTAAAGCCACAGACACTGAAACAGTTCGTCCTGAGCAGGTCAGAAACAGAGGGGTTCTTAGACATGAAAAAATCAAATACTGGAGTGTTTTTCAACAACAAACTCCACATGCATGTTTTGGGGACCTCTGAGACCATTATAAATTTGTCTTATAAGGGTAAAACGTGAACTTTAAGCAAACTGATTTATATTCAAGATTACATTCCCATTTCTCTTAGTCAAATTCTCAGTGTCAGAGACACCAGTAATCCAGTATTATCATTAAAAACCTAATACAACAGTTGACATTGAGATGATTCATTGTATTTGTTATTACATACTACAGTACAAAATACACACCATGCTATGTAACTTGTTGAACTTTTACAAATGATAGAGCTATTTAGTTTGGGATCTATGATAATGACTTGACTTATTTATCAAACACTTCTAGTATAGCCAAATCAGATTTCCTTGGTGCTCTTATACATTGACTGTATATCAAAATGGATGGTGCTTCTTGGTATTGAAATGAAGCTAATATACCCAAACGGTGGATGCTGACATGCACAGAAGGAAGCTGGCAGATGGAGCTGCAGAAAATATTGAGTGTGTAAGAATCACCCATGGCTGCTGCGCCTTAACTAGTCAATAGGCAGACTGGGATTTCAGTGTTTCATTCCTCTCTAGACTTCTTCAAAACAATCTTCATTTCTTCATAACATTTAGTTACATGTCTAAATTTCCATGTCATTTCTCTAGCTGTAAAGTTTTCCACTTTTCCACATCTTGTGCAGGAACGCTTCCTGATCTTGGTTTGTTGATAGGAATCAGTGTCTGGCTGCGGTCCAAACAGCTGCCAGCAGGCATAAGCAAACACAGCTGAGGATGTGGGTATACACAGTTGACCCCCAACACTCATAATGGGCTGAATTGTGTATCAGAGGTAATTGGGCTAACTTAGAAATATGTTCACTGAATAGCTAATGTGAGGGGATGAGATTTTTTTCCAGGAATGCAGGACAGTCTCTTAAAGGGTTCAGTGAGTACACAGAAGCACTACAGTCACCAAACTAGACAGCTAGAAATGGCTATTTTAACATGCTATATCAAAGAATGAGTGGTAAATGTTATAGCAGCTATGTCCAGTCTTTCACACAATCATTGTGTGCTAAAAAAGAAGGAAGTTAGCTAACTCTGTAGTACAGAGCTGCCGGTGAACACTTCCATGTTTTATATTACAAGAGCAATTTCATATTGTGTTTGACTTTGTATTTATGTTTAAAAAGTGAACCTCATAACTCTTCCATGTGACTCAGTAAATTAATATCATAAAAAAAATGTTTATGGAGTGCTTATGGAGTGCTTTTTAATGACAAGAGCCCTCAATTTAAAACTAGTAGGCAAAAGAGTTGAGAGGAACTGAGCAGTGGGGTCTCTAGTTTACTTGATAATGTCCAGTGGGATCACGTCATAAAGCGTGGGAGGGTGGGGTTACAGAGGGTGCCAGCACAAAAACATTAACCAGATACAGGAACAGAACAGCAGCTACCAATACCAGCTCCATCCTCCTTATGGGGCAGTCTTTGATGCATCTACTCTTTCCACAACACCCATAAACCATTAAAAAATCAGAACGTCTCTAGTTTTGAAAACTGTCCAAAATATTTAATCTAACATAAAAACTCAACTAAAATAATTTACATATATTCCTATCCTAGCCCATGTACATGTAGAGGTACTCTGATTTAGATTTTCATTCTAACTTATTTTATACCATTGATCTTTGAATTTTAAACAGGTGATAGATGCAGGACTTTGATATAAAGCAATCAGTGCTGCGAAAATGTATTTGCCCCCTTCCTGATTTCAGATTTTATTTTGCATATTTGTCACGGTTAAAT
Organism: Cheilinus undulatus; assembly: GCF_018320785.1. Classification (NCBI taxonomy): domain Eukaryota; kingdom Metazoa; phylum Chordata; class Actinopteri; order Labriformes; family Labridae; genus Cheilinus; species Cheilinus undulatus. The sequence goes on from NC_054873.1 coordinate 36,013,037, forward strand.
GTTTTACATCAACAAACACATTTCAATATGACGAAGATAATCAGAGTAAATACAAAACATAGATTTTAAATGATGATTTAATCATTGAGGGGAAAAAGCCATCCAAACCTTCCTGGCCTTTTGTGCAAAAGTAATCCCCTAAACCTAATAACTGTCGTTCACCTTTGGCAGCAACAACTGCAAGCAAGAATTTGTGATAACTGGTACTGAGTCTTTCACATCACTGTGGAGGAACTGTGGCTCACTCTTCTTTATAGAAATATCTTAATCTTCATCACACCACATTTTTTAGGAAATGCTGTGTTCATTTTTATGCCAGATATAACAGGCAACACCTTTCAGAAAGTTCAGCTTTTGTCTCATCAGTCCACAGAATATTTCCCCAAAGTCTTGGGAAAACATTCATTCACAGATTCCCTTTTTGCCCAGCTGTTATTGTTAAACTGGCCATAAGTTAATCAAGTGAGGCCTGCAGTTCTATATATCTAGGTCTGGGTTCTTTCGTGACCTCCTAGATGAGTCGTCGATGCGCTCTTGGAGTAATTTTAGTAGGCCAGCCATTCCTGGGAAGGTTCACCACCGTTCCAAGCTTTCTCCATTTGTGGATAATGACTCTCAAAGTCTTAGAAATATCTTTGTAAGATTTCCAGACTGACAGATATCAATGACTTTGTTTCTCATCTGTTCTTGAATTTCTTGAGTTTGCGTCATGATGTGTTTCTTTTTGAGATCTTTTAGTCTATTGCACTGTGCCAGACAGGTTCTTTTGAAGTGAGCTTTGACTCAAGAGGTCTGGCGGTAATCAAGCCTGTGTGTGGCCAGTGAAGTTGAACTCCGCTTTCCAAAAAATGTGGTTAATCACAGTTAATTCATGATTTAATAATGGATGCAATTACTTTTTTTCACATAGGGCCAGGTAGGTTTGGATGGAATTTCCCCCTCATAAATGAAATCATCATTTGAAAACTGCATTTTGTATTTACCTGGGTTAAATTTGTCCAGTGATAAAGTTTGTTGGATGAAACATGTAAGTGTGACAAATACCCAAAAAATAAGGAATCAAGAAGGAGGCAAATACTTTCCCACAGCACTTTAAAAAGCTTTAAGGGATGTGTATCTCTGTTATTTGTTAAATTACCTGCAGCAGGACGGTGCCACCAGGGAAGCTGAGCTGGACACAGTACTTGGGAGCGTTGTCCCATGAAAGGAGCTGCAGGTCCTCTATGGAGCTGTAGGACAATGACGTCTCCATGTAGCCGGTGGGCTGGAGAAGAAAACAGGAGGATATTAGTCTGCCACTGTCTAACATTTACAGTACATGCTGTATATTTAACCAGAGCCAGAAGAGAAAAAATAGTTATTTTTACTGGCAGTCAGCTGAAAAGACAAAAAGAAACATATCCTGGGCTAACCTGCCCTGAGTAAACACAACGTCGAACAAAACCTCCAAATACAGCAGAACGGCTAGGTACACATCATAATCTTTATCAGCTGTGGTGTCATCTGAAGAAATGAATATACGGTGAAACAGAGTGGAAAATCAATTAAGCCAAAGCCATTAATCACACAAACACACAAACATCACCTAGAAAGACATTGTTGATGTAGCTCTGAGTCAACACACACAGAGAACCTAGAGTGTGTGATGCACAGCTCTGATCCCAGGCTCACTATTGTGAGAGCTGGAAGCAGATGCAACTGAGTAACAGGCCACAACCTGTTTGCTCGTCTCAGAATGATTACAGAAACGCTGACAAATGACCACAAGTTTCCGGGCTCAGGAACAGAAGAGTCTTTAGAGAGAAAAGGGGAAGAGGCAGAAAAAAAGAATATAAACAGATAAAAATAACAAGGCTGAGCAAAAGCCACAAGGAAACCAAGTCTGTATATCTTGTAACCCCCAGAAGGAGTTCGAAGAGAAATGTTTAGTGCCACAGTGTGTCTATAATAAGACGTGCCTGTCAGTAATGTAGAAATGGCAGTAAATGAATCACTGGTTGATTTCCCAGACATTAGCGTCACTACATGACTTAGTACCAATTATTGCTGATGGGACACTAACTGTATATCCCCACAAGTGGGCCCTGTGGACGTCATCTGCACTGTTTCAGCAGCTTGCCAACAAAGCAGCACTGCTTTCAGGGAATTATACGCTTTTTTTCTCTCTTACTTTCTGTTTTTGAGTGGCCATTTTAATATAGAAAGGCTGAGATGGTGACTCAGAGTATGCAGAGAATCTCAGGGTAACGTTTTTCTCTCTGCATTTTGTAGAGCAAATCCACTATCAGTGGCTGAGTGGAAGTTTCATCTGGATTCAGCTGTCCAGTATTTGAGAAAACATTTTAGGGCATTTTCAATAGCTTGGTTAAACTTTATAACATCATTTGATAAACAAATTTAAGCACACAGTATGCAAACTCCACTGTCAAGGGCTTTAAATCAAAACATCAGTACTTCTTAATACTGCAAGCCAGTTTTGTCTCTGATGACTGAGGAAAAAGGCCACCAAGTGAAATCATCATGAAATGAATGTTTATAAATCAGGAAAACATACCAGCTGATAATGGTTGTTTTGCACAATGTAAAAGAAATACTAACTGTATTGATCTTTGAATGTATATATGGACAACACATTTCAGTCTCCTTCCTATGTATAAGGTGAAGCCAAAATACCCTTGCAACAGGTGCTAACATATTGCGCTGGCAATGTTGTTTAGAGTAGACATGTGCAGAAGGGTGGTGCTGGTGGGTTTTGGCACACCTGCTTGAGTGAAAAAAATGCATGATGTTTGCACAGTACCATTTGCTGACCCTGACACTGAAGTGATTTAAAGGGAAAGTAAACCCCCAGCTCAGAGATAACTCCGCCCACTTTAGAAACTGAAAAATGCACAAAAAATGGGCGCTTTACTTCTGAGAGGAGGGAGGGGAAAACGATGGGGTTTTCCAGATGAGTTGCAGATCACGCTGCGATAAGGTCCCAGAGTGCCAATTTGTGTGAAAACCAAGAAAATGAGCAAATGACTGCTTCCAGCATAACCAGGAAGTGTCTTTTACAGTGCATTTCTCCCTCATTATGAGATATATTAATGAAAAAAATGTTGGTTTTCTGCTGAGTAAATACCATATAAGGTGCTGTTTTGATTGAAAAGTGTCCTCAGTTTCCTAGATCAGAGCTGGGCTGTGCTGGTCCACCTGTCATATTGTCATTGTTTTGGTTGAGAGCCCCCTGGTGGAGGAGTTCTACACACTGTGTGTTTAATGAGTTACACTATACGTGACATGTCTCATGGCACATGTTGCTCAAATACAAAGAGAACAGTCCAATAGAAATGCTGCCTTTGGTAGACAAACTAACTGGCACCATTAATCTATCAAAACAGCCCTTCTTCCTGCTGTGCACAACTATACCTACACGCACAAACACACAACTACATGATGTCTAACAGAGGTAGCGGCAGATCTGCCCTGGCGTCGTTCTGCAGACAGGTGGTTCTTTTTATTTGCATCTGTCTCACATTCACTCCAACAGCCCCCCCAACACTACTACAGGATTTTCATTACAACATGAATGTCAAATATTGGTTGTGGGTAAGATGTCTCATTTCCTTGGAAGAGTAAATGCCAGGATTGTGTGTCTGTCTGTACGTCTAAACAGTCTTTCCTCAAGCAGGATGCACGTGCCACGCTAACGACTGGAAATTATGCACTAAAGAAGGAGACGTATGTGTTTTTTTCAGCTGGCAGAGGCAGAGCAGAATGGAGATAAACAGAAGGAGGTTCAATTTTCTGATAACCAGCCGAGGTTACCATAGATACTCCATCCTGCACGCGAGCGAGCACTGATTGCCTGTCTCCCTCTACCTTCCTCGCTCTGTCTCAGCATCCATTGCCCTTCCTGTCCATCTTTTCTTTCTTTCTTTTTCTGTTTCCCTACTTCATCTCAAGTTGTCTGTTCTCCTCTTTTTCCCTCATTCTGTCTTTTTCTGTTTTGTCTTTTATCCTGCATGGAGGAGAATGGTTGGAGGAGGCTATGGCTCCACTTGTCTCTTCTCCTCACTGCTGTGTTGCCATAGAAACAAGGGGATGGAGATGTATGTTATGTTGTTTTCTTTGTTTGTATCCAGGGAGAAGAAGAAGGGACCAATGATGGAGGTTTGGGAGGAGGGGAGGGGAAAATATAGGAGGATAGAAAGAAAGTGTGGCCATGCATTGTTCAATATGCTGATCATATCACACTACAGTAGCAAAAAGAAGACATGAATAAGAGGTATAACAACATGAAAAAGATTTATTCTGTTATTCTTATTGTCATATTTCTTTCTTTTGTAGAGTAAAACCGTCTTCAAAATGCGGACTTGATCCAAAGTGTCATTCTAAGCTAATGTAAGACTTTTAAAAAACAGAAGATACCTGCTTATTTGTACCCTTCACCACAAATTACTTTAATTCCTTTTCTTGTACATCATCAAATAATCTCACAAAGGGCAGCATACGGTTCAATGATAGAGCCAATACAAACATACCAATAACCAAATTAATAATGGCCAACAACATGGCCATTTATAAGTATTTTTTACCCCAGCAATCTCTAATGCCTATGAGAAAGTGTTTTCTCTTTTTCATGGTAAGTATGCAAGTCATAATAACTGTCAACCCCTTGCACCTTCTGTCTAAATGTACAGCTATCCTCTGGCTGTGGGAGGTGACCTACAGATGGAGATACCAGGTAACAGGCAGGTACTCATTCTAATATCTCAGAAAACGCGGGTTCTGAACAGACCATCAGATTTCCTGTTTTAAGACAAAGGCAGACCTTTTTTGGCTTGGTAAATATTCCCAACACAGTCTGGCTGCAGCACTAATTTCTGAAGGCCACTCTCACAACCGTTCATCTGAGACACTATATATATCTCAGAATGGAAACACATGCTAAAACTTCAAAACAAAATAGCATTAAACTTCTGTTTAGGCTTACCGTAAGGGTTAGGACACCAAAAGTTTAAAGTGAAAAACCTGACCTGCCCAGCCTGATTACAAAATGTTTAATAAAGCCAAGTGAACAGCCTGCCTACAGGAAAAAAAAGCTTATCCTTCATTTAAACATTTGTCTGCAGCTAGTGTAGCTTACGTAGCTCCGTTAGCTGCGTTCAAGTGAAGCTCAAAAAGAAGCTATGTATGCTAAGTTAGCTTTAGCTACATTTGCTCACGTTGCTTTAGCTAACTTAGCTATCCATCATAGAGCTAAGTAGCAACATAGCTAACATAGCAAAAGCTAAGCTCACAAAGCAGGTATGTAAGCTGCATAGGTACATTATCTACATAGCTAAGCTAACATTGCTACAGCTATCTTAGCTACACAGGCTAGTAACATAAATTACATAGTTAGCATAGCTATGTCAGCTTTAGCTAAAGCTAATGAAGCTAAAGTGAGCCAGTGTTCATGTAACTACTTCTAAAATGGTTTCACATTTAATTTAATCCTGGATAAGACCTCTGACCTTTTTCTCCGTTTTATCTATGAAATGTTTCTTAGTCTGTGCTGTTTGCAATGTGGTTATTTCATGAATGTAACTGGCAGACTATATTTATGAATAAAGTTGAATTAAAAAAAAGTCTAAAACTGGAAATATGTTGTACTGACAAAATAGGGCAGTTCCATTCTGAGATATACAGTGTCTCAGATGAACAGTGTGATGGGGCGTCACAGATAAACTGGCTGCAGCCGTACTCCTCTCGATATTCCAGATACCCAAATGTATGTGCAAAAATACTAAAAAGTGAGCTCTTCATGTGTCCCCTTTAGATTTTAGGCTTCAGGTTATTTCCATGGTTGAAGTTTGGTATAGAAAGATACAGTTCTGTTTCCTTTATTAAAAGTTAAAAAGGATCCCAAATAACCGACCCTTACTGTCCTACCCTATCCTAACCAGCCTTACCAAACCGTACTTCATCAAATTGCACCTGGAAGTGCTGCTTAGGTAAGCTTGACACTTCTACAGAGGGGTGCCAAAAAAGTAGGCTAATACAGGTTGGTTACTGGGACCCTTTCCAACTTTTCCAAGTTACATTTTCTCTCTCTTCCATCCCCTTGACTCACTTTTTACTGTCTGGCCACTATCTTCGTTTCTTTACTCACTCTGTTCACTGCTTCCATTTTTCTGTGATGCTCTGTGTCCTTGTCATCTCTGCTTTGTGTCCTGCATCCTTTTTTGCTTTTTTCTATTACATCCTAATAATGTAATCCATATCTTTCCCTCAAAGTCTTTTGTTGTTTCATGTCTGTTGCAATGACAATGGAAATCCCTCTTGTAAGACAAGAAGCACAGTAACAAGCAGGGTAAGAAAAGCAACACATCTGCAGAGACAATGTGGATATTAAATGAATCTCCCTCCTGTAGCCACCGTATTTGTTTGCATCACACAGTGTCACATCCACAGACCTCCTGTTGAACACAGATAGCAAGTGGATAAGAGGGGCATCTGAGTGCACATTTCTTCCTCTTCCTGTCATCAGGCAAACACTATCAGTTCACATCCTGAGCTCCATTGGTTCATGTTTACCAATAATCACACAACAGTAGTTCCCAAACAAAAGGACATTCAGCAGTGACCCAGATCTTGAAGGCCATCAGAGGTGATATGATTTCTCAGTTTATTAAAGAACTGTCACTGACAGATTAATCACACATGAGCATAAACACTGTTATTTCAGTGTAGGGAAATACTGTAAGCTCATATTAAGCTACAGGACATGTGTATGATGTTGTCAGACTAAAAGGGGACACTTCCCTGAACGATAAGCCGCTCTACTTCTCCATTTTCCAAGGGACAATTAAATTGCTGCTCATAAACCTCAGGGGACAAAAACACACACAGCCAACCTGCAGAACACTGTCAACAAGTGCTGCAGGCCTGCTGTAATGGTAGACTGCATACAGAGCATAGTGCAGAGTTAGCTGTAAGGCTGGCATACAGAGCAATGGAGTGATGCAGTCGTGATGTAATTTTGTAAGTAAACCTGGAAGTTTGCATCACATTGTCTTTGGATTATTGCTGAAAATAAGCTCTGTGTCCAAAAAAAGTTTATAAAACTTACAAGTTTTGTTCATACAGATAATCATAAATTGATAATAAAAGCATCATATCTGGTTTGTTAATCTAACTGACAAAAGTAAAAAGCAAACGTAATGCTATATTGACTGCAACACGGACAACTGGATTTATCGTCATCACCCGCAGATACATGTGAACGGCAGGCTCGCCACACTTCGGATATTTACGTATAGTCTTCCCAACAAACGCTGTTGTCCTTGCTAGCTGTCTTTTAGCAACCCCCTTTATTAAGACTTGAAAAGATACACAATTCATTGTTCACCACAGACCTTATTTGAGGCATAACCGAAAACTCATTCAAAAATCCCATAGACTTCCAGACGAGGGAACCTGAAGTGCTAAAATGCCAACTCACTTTTTTTTAGGACTCATTCCTGCACCACTCTATAGTCTAGAGTCAGCGGTGTTAGCATACAGAGTAATAGCCTAAAGTTAACTTTAAGGATAGCATATTGAGCAAAGGTTTGGTTAGCATACAAAGCAAAAGTCTACTGTTAGCTGTGAGGACAGCATACAGAGCATTAGTCTAGAGTTTGCTCTAAGGTTAGCATACAGATCAACAGTACAGTTTTAGCTGTAAGGACAACATGCAGAGTAAGAGTCTAAAGTAAGCTGGAAGACCTGCATATAAAATCATGAAAAATTGAAATACAAGATTTTAGTCCGATGTCAGTGATAAATAAAATAAATATATGCTAATTATCAGTGACATTGTTTCTTCTGACACAACACAGACTTTTTATGTAGCCTACTGCATCCCATTTAACCTCAAAATTTCCATCACTGTTTCATTTCATTTCAGCTATGGATTAACTGATCCAATATCTGCCTTACATCCCTGGTTCAGATTGGGGCTCTTGCTAAAGTATTTTTAAGACAACGTGGCTCTTTGGTCAAATAAGGTGGAGCCTCACTGGTCTAGAGTTAGTGTGCTGGTTCTATGTGGTTTGACACTGCGGCGCTGTGAACTTTCAGTTCCAAGAATCTTGTTTAATCAAACTTTCTGAACACTTGATAAAATAAATTAAGAATTGAAAAATGGCTACTGCTACAGCTATAACTGTTGTCAGGACAGGAGACTGTGAGTCACATGAAAAAATAAACAAAGCAATAAAACAGCTCTAAAAAGCTTCACTGGTTAATAATACACTGAAAGACATAAACATCAGCAAGAAATTACGTAGACATCCCAGGTCACCTGTCATCACAGTAGATAGGTTTATTACGTGTTTTTCTGGGAGTCCCTCTGAAACTGTTGAAATTGTGACGTCATGTGAGCACCAGAGATGGCTGATATTGATGGGCTAGCAGGTGAATCCTCCCTTTTTCTTTTGTCCAAATAAAAACAATGATGCAGACATTTCTCTCTGTCACACTTGAGCACAAGGCGAGATGGAAATAAGAACCGCACATTTGACATTTTTTATGATGTAAATCTCATTTAGTTCTTCAAGTAATTTTCCTTTGTCTCCTTCCTCTATAACATGAATTATTACCACAAACATGGGAAACTTTCACTTTGGAAAGGCACAAGTGGAGAGAAGAATTAAGCCTAATACCTAGATGAAAACATACTACACCTTTAAATGACTGGTGAGTGTGGCGTCCCTAAGAATAATTTGGGCTCAGTTTATTCAGACCACAGACAGCTGTGACGTCACTGACTGAAGAGATGCTGAGAACATGACATTTCTTAACTTGCAAAATCTTCTAATTTTTTAAAGCAAACGCAAAGAATTAGGCCTGAATTGCTTGCTAGCAAAAATATCTGAGAATGTATCAATCAAAGAGCACATAAAATAACTAAATAACCTATTACACCATTAAAGGGTTCTTATTACTTAAGTCTACATAAGAGAATAAGCATCAACATCAACCAAAAAGACCATTATGACTTTCATTTTCCCCTTCCAGAGTTAAAAAATGTTGTTTCATCACAAGTTAAAGTAGTTCAAGATTAAAGTGGATTATAATTTTGTATTTTTGCGTCTTATTCCCAAAGTCTTCTGGTGATGTGATCTGCATGAGCTGTCTCTCAATTGTCAAATTATTCAAATGGGCAGACTAGTTATAAGCAAAGAGCTAAAGAAGGGTTTACACTAGGTTTTACTTTTGTTACGCTTACTGAGATGAACACAAACAGAACAATACCGAATCAAAAGCTTTATAAACTCATAAATACAAGATTTTTTCAATGATAAATTTCAGAAATCTGGATAAAAAACAAAGGTTGTGTCCAGAAAAAAAAACAGTACTGGCCTATATGCTACTAGAACTTACAACTTCAAAATAAGAGTGACAACAACCAAAAAGAACAATAAAAAAACTTCCTGAAATAAAGAAAATGTTGACTAGAAAGGAGAGCAGTGAAAGACATCATTAGTACAATAATAAACAGGAGTGGCAGGACTCCCACAGCTCCAAGCGCTCAATAAAACACTTCTCAAACACAACATGAGTGCATTGTTTCACTTCCAAATACTTAAAAACAAATGTGCAAGTACATTTCCAAATATAACACTATCCTAAATTAACATAGAGCTTGAATTAATTTGCATGTTCTGTTCTGATTATCAATTAAATTTACTGGAAAAAAGCCTTCAAGCTGTCCTGCTGTGTGATGCACACATTCTTTTGCAGAACTCAAAAGTCAAAAGCAGAACTGCAAAATACGTGTAATTTTTTGTATCTGTCGGGTTATATGAATGAAAATACATACATAAAAAAATAAGGAAAACAGTGTTGAAGTTAAAGCTCAGCACCTCGCACATAAGAACTCAACGTGTGTATTTCAAGCTTCAAGGGAAATTCTGGTCTTTTTAAAATATGGGGCAAGTTTTCAGCACATTTTAGGTTCTAAATATCTTCAGAAAATCTAGATTTTTATTTTTTAATTCGTCCCGAACAAAAAAAAATTGAATTAATCCATAAAACCGATATATCGCACAGGCCTATGTTTACGTAATTACTTCTAAAACAGGTTCATACATAATTCAATCTAATTAGAACGCCAACCTTGTTTTTGCTTTTATTTTTGAAATGCTTCTTAGTCTGTATCAATGTAACTGTCTGACTTTTAATTAAGTTGAATTAAAAAAAAGTAAAATCCACTGGAAATGCATTGCAAATTACATTACCTCTGTCCTGACAGAAGCGGCATGTCAAAGTAGAGGTTTGTAAAAGGGGTCGTCTGAGATCTGTGGTCTGCAGCCAGACCCCTCTCTTGGTCTGGGCCTTTTGTTTCTTAGGGCTACCTTGCTATTGCAGCCTTGCATTCTCGTGAGTAAATAGGGTCTGAGGATTCAGAAACACATCCCTAACTTGATTCCATGGACAATTAGAATATGTATTAGGTTGGATCACATCTTACAACATTTACACAGACGATGATCTTTATAAACATCCATTCTTTCTTTGACTGCAGAGTTCATGCTTGTTGACACATTCCTCTTTGTACAAACATGAACTTAACCTGAGGTTAAATGCATTATAGAATTTTTGTGGGTTACAGCAAAAAAGAGAAACTGTGTGTACTTCCGTGAACTTCAAGGTAATGCTGAAGGTACTTTTCTTAAATTACAGTCTGCTTTGGCTGAACTGATATGCAAAGAGTGGCTGCTAAAAGCCAGGCCACAGTTTCACTTCTTGCTGTTTCTCATTGTGGTCTGACAGGAGCAGATGTGAATGAGCTTCAGACGTCATTGCAAGTAGGCTAGATAACCAGTAAGTAACACATCTCTTTTTATATCACGCATCAGCATTAGCAACGTCTACTGCAGTGGTTCTCAAATGGTGTGCCATGGCACACTGGTGTGCCTTGTGGCGAGTCTAGGCGTGCCATGAGATTTTTTGCTACTTTAAGTCATATTTACAACTATTCAGCAACACATTATTGATTTTTTTTAAATTTACATTATCAGTATTTTATCAACATTTCTTTCCACGTATGGCTGCAATTTCTATTCGCCTAATTCAAAAATCCCTATACCACCTTAAAAGGAACACCGTCTTTGCAGTTTGTTAAATCAGCAGGTGGGGGGGATTGTTAGAACGACACACACCAAAGGGCTTGATTGACAGTTTTGTGATGGAGTAAAATCGAGGGGAAATGGATCATTTCCTTGAGCATATTAAACCCCAAAGAGCTGTTAATGAGGAAGACCCACAAAAAAAGGGAAAAAAAACAGCCAGTAGACAATTTCATGATAATTATTTGTCGTTTGGCTTATATTAGATATTAGATGACATTGTAATGAACAGATTAAGTCAATATTAGGAAATGATTTTTTAACGCATGTTAGATAGGTTGTTTTGCATGGAAATAAATATGGTGTGCCTTGAAAACTTGGCTGGATGTTAGGTGTGCCTTGGGCAAAAAAAGTTTGAGAACCACTGGTCTACTGTGTGCAGTTACTTCCAAATAATGATATATCCATTAGATTTATAAAATGTACCTCAGTATACTTCAAAGTATTCAAATAGAAATGTTACACTTGTTTCAGTAATGATAAAGCAAAGGCAGCCAATGAGAGCAGAGCAGTGTTGTCTTATTTTGGTTTTAATGTGTCACACATGATGAGCTGCTGGTTCACATAATCTAGCTGTGGTTCCCACATGAAGCCACAGTCTAAATAGCATTTAACCCTCTCTTAATCCTATCACCCTGCTAATACAAACTTTTTTATTTCCCTGCTTTTATTGGTCTTGTTCACAGAGTAAAAGGAAAGAATAAGTAACATCAGTGTAAGCAACATGGGGCATGTGGGGAAATAAGCATGTTTAATTTGAATGTCCAGGCTAATGCAGAACAGTTGGTGGCCATATTTAGACACCAGAAGAGTCAAAAATAAGACCAAGGTCAAACAAAAGAAAAACACTATCAAATTCACCAGAAAAATAAAACAAAACAGTTCATGACAGTTCATGACAGTAGGAACAAGCCAAAGCTTCCTTGAAGACTTCAGACCACCATCAAACTGCTTCTCTGTTTAGTTCCTCTGTTTCCTTCACTTCATTCACCACTGACACACAACATCTCAGAACAGGTCTAGAATAAATATCATAAATCATTACAGCAAAAAATGCCATTATTCCCTCCTGTAACTCAAATCTTTGTCTAATGGCTGCATTGTTCAAACAACACAGGGAGGATCCATTATTTGTATACGAACGTGTCGAGCAGAATGTCCTGGAGGCCTGCCCTGAGCCTTTCAGAGCTCTCTGTGTACATGTGTACCAGATCCCAGGTTGTTCTCACTTCATGTTGTTTCTCTTCCCTTTTATTGCATTGAACTAAGTACTATCAACAAGGTCTAGCTGCAAAGTTATCATGTTCTGCTTCTGCTCAGTGACGTGCAGTGCAATCAGCTGATTTGACTGTAAACTGTATTCACAAAATCCTCTTGTTCTGCATCAGTGGAAACGCTGACACTTACTTCCTGTTACACCAGCTATATCCACACATACACAACAAAGAGGTGTTGGGTATGTTTTCTTTGCCTTTTACAACCATATAACAGCTCCAAAGGCAGCTGAGATTATGGTTGGAGCCCGTTTAAGTTGAGATATTACAATTTGCAATATGGCAGTGATGAAGTCCAAAACTGTGCTGTAACACTACAAATGCAACCCTAGTTCAGATATGTGTGAACTGAAGAGAGAAATTACTCTCTTCCTCTAACCATTATGCAACCACTGTGCACCTTCCGAGTGCTGGTAGGAAGCCCCATGGCACTGAGGTCAAGTTAAAAACCTACATGAATGCTGTTAAGCCTGATTTACACTTCTATGTTGAATGTTTGCCTGATCATACGCCATAGGTCCATGTAGCCCTGAACTGGAGTGAGGTAAATGGCTGCAGGTGGTGACTGAATTTCCTTGTCTAAGTCAAAGTGGCCAAACAAATGCAAAAAAAATATTCCAGCGCTGTACAGTCCATCTACTATGAAGTCGCCTTTATTTTCTTCTTTGTTATAACTGCAGTAAAATTAACTTCAGCTCAATATCAATCAACTCCAACACAATCCTGTACAATGAAAAGCAGAAAAAGTGGCGGCAAGACCTGGAACAAGCATTTAAATTGCACTACAGAGTAACATCAAGGCAGAGTATTGCAGAGTGATGTGGACTCACCAACAAATTATGTAGTGCTCTGAACGGCGTACGCCACTACAGCGCAAATTCAACACAGGGGTTAAAAGGCAGGCTTTAAGGTTACAAAGCAAAAACTGCACTGTAGCTATTTAGATCTCCAATATTTCATAGTTTATTTTAACTTAATTTAATTTTAACCCATTCTGAGATACATATGTATCTGTATTGCTATTGTTTTTGGTGGTTGTTTTTGATGTGATACACTTTTGCACCATGAGTGAAGTTAACCACTGAGTTAGAAATGGGAAGGCCAAAGTTAAAGGGATACTTCAACATTTTGGCAATTCGCCTACTGCCATAGTTCCTATAGTCTTAGTAACAGGTTCGTTACCTTTAGTTGTAGGTGCAAGCTATTTTTAGATCAGCGCTGCCGAGTTCGGAGCTGCTGTGCCAACTCAATGTAAGCAGACGGTATTCTGGCTTTCCCTCATCAAACTCATCAAATACACAATCAAACAACTCCAAAACACTCTTGTGGACAAGTTGTGACCTGCACATTCACCACGCTATGAAATAGTAATGTATAATTATGTAACATTATGACACATGAAGCAAATACTCGGAACTATTTCCTGAGTAAACCACTGGGCGGAGTGACACAGTGCAGCAGCCATGTCTGGACTGTAGTTCCGGCTTTACATTTAGCTTTAAAACATCCCTGTCTTGTAATGTGCCATGATTATTTCATAGCGTGGTGAATGTACAGGTCACAACTTGTCCACCGACAACTAAAGGTAACGAACCTATTGCTAAGACTATAGGAATTATGGCAGTGGGCGAATTTGCCAAAATTCATCTCTTTAAGGGAGATCCATTACCTGGTTATGAGTCAGTCACTCTATTTCATCTTTGCCTGAAGATGTAATTTTGCCACAAATGTTAAACATGAAATGGCAAACTCAATTAAGTATGACAGGTGGGTTGCAATGAATCAAAAACTGTAGCTGTAAATACCCCCAAATTAATGCCTACAGTGAGAGGAAGTAACACATTGTAGTGTTAACATCACACTTAAATGTGTAATAAAATAAAACTGGGTTGTTAAAAATGTACACTATTAAAGAGTTACAATGTTAAATTTCAAAGTGTGAATTCATCTCTCATCCCTCTTTCCAATTCTATCCACTCCTCTATCTCTATAATAAAGGCAAAAATATGTATAGTGCTCTTTCACATGTCCATATGACCAACGGTGGCATTTATGAATGAGTAAGTCTGGAATGAAAGATAATGAGCCAAAGATAAAGGCAGCAGGATGCCTGACAGTGTTGAAAAGAGTTAAGGTTAAGTTTGATAACCAGTGAAACTGAGTTGTAATGCAGTGAATAAATGCATCAATCCTTTGACCATTTAAAGGGGACATATTTGACCTTTTCAAGACAAGTTTATATTGCTCTCAGAGGTCCCCAAAACATGCCTGTGAAGTTTGTTGCTGAAAAGACATTGTAGTATATAATTTTTGTACGTTTGAAAACCTCTCTGTTTCAGCCCTGCTCAGAACGAGCCATTTCTGTGTCTGTGGCTTTAAATGGTAATTAGCTGTCTGACTGCACCCCTGACCACACCCTTCTCAGGAAATGGACGTGGCACTCCTGATGCTACATTGTACATTTGAACCAACAATCTCCCAGTCCAAAGTCAGCAGGGTAACCCACTGAGCTATCCAGCATCGCAGCTGGCAACTGAGAGGAAGATCAGGAGAGGAGCGTGGAACTTTCTTCCAAGCAGGAGGGCCAGCCAAACTTGGGGGCAGGTGCTTACTCCCTATGTGGGGTCATGAGGGGAAAATCTGAGAACAGCTTGTTTTAGCAAACGTTTTCTGAAGGTGGAGAAAGAGAGGGTGTAAGAAAATGGATTTTTCTGGTACTTGAGGGGATTGTGGACAGGCACATATTTTTGTTAGAAAAGCCTGAAAAGGTGTATTTTGCATAATAAGGGGGAGTTGTGTATTCTAATCTAAACAGATTTCATGATGCATCATTATAGCTGCTATCGAGCGTGCGCAGCTAGTGAGGAATAACGCAAAACATGGCGACTGTATACATGTAAGTACTCGACTTTTGTTGTTTTTGAAAAGAAAACTCACTGCTGTTCTTTGTTCTTCTTTTAATGAAGAAATGTTGTCAAGTTCTAATAAAACTGGCGCTCTAGCAGCATCCACACTAAGCTCTTCCTCCATAACTGCACCAGCTTTTGCTACTGCTTGTTTACGTCAGGACTGTGCCACACCTGAAAGTACTGCCCCTCGTTGCTGATTGGTCCTGCCACTTTCTAACCGGGCCCAAATGGTTCAGATGGGAGCTTTGCAGGATGAATTCGCCAGTGAAAAACAAAGAAACGGGTGTATCCATCTACTTTGCAAGGTTACCTTTTCAGGCTTTTCTTGCAAAAATATGCGCCCTTGGCTTTTCCACAATCCCCCCAAGAATCAGACCCCCCCTTCTCCATCTTTAAGAAAATATCTGCTGTAACAAACAGGTTCTCAGATAGTCCCCTCATGATGTCATGTGGGGAGTTAGCACCGCCCCCAGGTTCGGTCGAAATTCCCTCCTCCCCTGATCCTCCTCTCAGCTGATCAGAAGAGTGACAGCCATTTCCTGAGAGGGGTGGAGTCAGACAGCTTATTAACATTTAAAGCCACAGACACAGAAACAGCTCGTTCTGAGCAGGGCTGACAGACTATTACAAAAAAGAAATCACACTTGAATGATTGCATGTGCAGGGGCTAATGTCTCTGCTTCAAAAAGTATTAAACTGTTCTCTTTGACAATTCTCAGGTCAAAGAAAAATTGTACCTTCTGTGATTTGAAAATTCCACAGGCCATATTGCAATTTAATCTGAATTTCGATTAATTTCCCAGCCCTAGTCCTGTTATATACTTATTACCCCAGAATTGCTGAATCATAATATGATCATTTCCTTTGGCCATGAATCACATCAGGAGTTACCCTGTGACTGTCACCTCTAACAAATTCTGATGCTCTCTACCAAATATAGATCAATCTCCTCTTATTTGTTTTTTATTTTGACAAAAACTGCAGACAGTGATGTCTGAGTGTTCTTTGATTTGTTTTTGACAACTTGGTCTTAATGACCCCTTCCTTGGCTGACACATCAGCTTAACTAGAGCAGAAAATCATGTGGTATTAGCAAAAAGTGTAAAGGTGGTGTCTCAAATGGCCTGTCCATGCCCAATTAAAGAAATACAAGAGTGTTTAATGTTTTGGCATAAACTGAAACTTCTCAGATGAATGGATATGCTTGACACCCTGGACAGGGCTCTTTCCACACACAGAAGTGAACTTTACAGTGATTAAAATCTTTTTTATTATCTGAGGCGAGAAGAATTGACTTGCCCTACTTAGCAGCAAAATAGGCTTCTGCTTTTTTAAATGAACTGATTTTCTTTGCCAGTTCCCCCATGAAGATCTTCAGTAAAAGCTGCTACTGCCTCATGCATGACACAAAGAAGTATTATCATTCAAACACATGCATGATGTGTCTTCTTACATAATAATTGGACTCTTCAGGCTCCATACGTGACCAGACGACCCTCTTGCATTGATTACATGATCCCATCTCTCGCCTTTCTGCCAACAATGAGCCCCTCATGCTCACGACTCAACCTGTTTCCTTTCATCTCAGGCATTTTGTGAAGAAGGTGTGACACAGGAAGTGTTTGCATGCACTTCTTACGCAGATTGAGATGAAGGTTTGAGACTACAGTGGTGACGGACGGCTCTGTCAAAGGAAGTAAAGTTTATTTACACAGCACAGTTCACAGACAAGAGTTACAGAGTGCTTTACATGGACGCAGAAAATGAAAATAACAATGATAATGCTATTACCAGAATAGAAATAACAATAGAAACAGAAAGCATAAAGACAAGACTGACACATGAGTGACAGACAAGAGTCCCATCTCTCCTTTCGTTTGAGAAAATGAGCTTCTATTAATATGTTAATTCCTGTTTAAAAGGCAAAAATCAATGAGATGATATTATTATGAATGCAGGTTTCATAACAACCTATTTAGCAGGATTTAGCAGTTAGCTTTAACCGGATTTGTGAGATTTTGGTAACAGAAACTAATGATCCCCTTTGGCAGCCACTATCACTTTCACAAAGCTCTTTTCTCCCAATCATCTCAGTAATTTGCCATGCGTGGGGATGTTGTTGGAGACGCAGAGTCAACGCTCTTTGCCTCCTTGTTAGAAGAAGTGGTCTCTCTGTAAGAGAGCAGAGCAAACGGGTCGCCATTGTTCTTCTGCCCACATAACCGCTCTGTTCGACACAGAGCACAACAACAACTCCTCTCAGGAAATGCACATTCATGCTTCACCCTGAATATAAAAACCCTCTTCCTCATAGTTCAGCCTTCACACAGAGAAGAATATGTGACATCGTCGACAAGCCAACGGGACACATTATTGCTGGATACGGAGTGTCACTATCCAGATATTTTCTGGATAAATCACCCACATGACTCCTACAACAAAAGAATTAGCGTCATAATTTTTAGGGCCGTGGTCTCTGGAGAATCAGTTTCCTGCCAAAAAACACAGAGCGGACTCTGGTTCACTAAAGGACAGCTCATCTTAAAAAAATTCTGAGTTGAAGTTTCTACTCTGTCAACGAACATCCTCTGCTAAAGGCATTCCATTCAGTGTTTAAAGTGCGTTGTTATCTTACAGAATAACATTTCCATTAGTCTCTGAGGGCTTAACAGGATAATTTATGACAGCAGGTCTCTTGCAC
The DNA here is from genome assembly GCF_018320785.1 of Cheilinus undulatus. Classification (NCBI taxonomy): domain Eukaryota; kingdom Metazoa; phylum Chordata; class Actinopteri; order Labriformes; family Labridae; genus Cheilinus; species Cheilinus undulatus. The sequence continues at coordinate 36,031,065 of NC_054873.1, forward strand.
TCAGTGGCTGTTACCTATTGGAGCTTTGAAGCAGGAACAATAAAGGGTCTAATACAAGCATGTGAGATCCTTGGAGAGATACTGCTTTAAAAGGATTTTATAACACAAGCAAACAGATCTCAATTTCACAAAAGTCTTTGAAGGTAGAGTTTTTATGTACCCAACAATGATTTGAACAAAAAATACAATCTTGTTCTTATAGGCTTCAATGATAGGGCTTACATGGTTGGGCTGAATAAAACAGAAGCCCCTTTCACACATGAAGTGTACTCTTAAAAATGTCCCATATTTTTACCTCCGCCAAGGAGGTTATGTGATCAGCAGGGTTTGTTAATTTGTTAGTTTGTTAGCAACATAACTCAAAAAGTTATGGACGGATTTTGATGAAATTTTCAGGAAATGTCACAAATGGCAAAGGAAGAACTGATTAGATTTTGGGACTGATCCGCATCACCGTCTGGATCACCGTCTGGATCCAGGAATTTTTAAAGGATTCTTTACTATTGGTAGACAGGGCTAATAGCGGAGGTCTGCGCTCTCCGAGTGCTTCTCTAGTTTATGGTAGGCTACAAGTGTGACCACAAATAGTCAAAGTCTTCATCCCAACAACACCACAACTTTCCCTGTAAAAAGTCTGAGTGAACCAATGTGTGAATGCAACAGGTTTTCTACAGGGAAGTGCAGAGCGGGGATAAGGTCATTCATATTTGGCAACCAGTGCATAACCAATCAGAACTTGATGCTGGTATTTAAGCTCTTTTGGACTCCTCCTCCCTCGCCAGCATGTTCTTTTCACTCAGTGGTTAATACCTGTAATACATCCAGTTGCATGTAGCACATATATAACGGCAGAGACTGTCAGTATCAGGTTTCTTCTTTCATATGTCATCTTAGATTTGTTGTAGACATCACACAGTGCCATTCACGGCGTAAGGTACCACTGGCAAGGAAGGAGGATTGACACAACCCAGGTCAGGGTCTGGATGTTCTGCATTTTACCAGGGTCATAAAAATAATCAGTTGAATAAATAATAAAGGCCACACCTTTAGGACAGAGTAAGGGATGGATGTGGCAGGTAAATACGGCTTAAAGGGGGTGCCAGGCTTTGCAAATATTGACTAAAACCATGATAAAGCAGTCATTAAGTAGTTTATAGAAAAGTCTTTTGATAAGAAAAGCATGCATAGGATTTTTTTTAGGGTTTTATCAATGAAACAATTAAAATCTATGTTGATTTTGATGGCAGTGCGTAACTTTTTCTTCTCTCTTGGGTCCTGGGGGGGCTCCACTTTTATTAGGTACACATGGGGGGCTCCAAGGAAAAGGGGTTGGGAAACACTTGCCTAAATTATTGTCCGGGTGGGGGGGTACAGTTGCCATGAGCCCCTGGTCATGCTGTGAATGTCCCAAGGACATAAAAACTGCCGTTAGTCACTGGACGTATTATACCAGGGGCAACAAGGCCTGGACAAAATAAATGCCATCAAGCTGGACCTTGGCTGCTTAGCACTACACATGTGTCGACATGTCTCAGGCTTAGCTAATCTTTGGCTTCTTTCTTTAGTCTATGTGACAGATGGAAAAGCATCAACCTCTAGTGGGTTTGGTTTTCCAATGTCCACTCCCAACATAACAGACACACGGTTAGTATGGGGGCACTGATGGTTGTAACATTTAAAATGCACTGATCTACTTTTGTACATACAGTATGTAGAGCATAAATGAGGCTTTATGGTGCTGGTTTGTTTCATTATGGTTTTGTTTGATAAACCCTGATTTTATTTGCATTCCACATTCCACCAAACACTAGGTAGGTGGGGTTCCCTTAAAAACATCCTCTAAGGTCATCCATGGGACAGTGCTATGTTGTTAGGAAATACTCTTGAAATATTCTTTCAAAATCCACAGGATATTACTGCTTTTGCACAGGAAGTGAGGATTCTTTTAACCAGTCAGTGTGTGGCTAACTCTTCTTTCTAGGGTTAGAAAGATACGCTTGGTTTCTCAACAGAAGAGGGCCAAAAAGTAGGACAATAAAGACTGGTTAGTTTGGGATCTTTTCCCAACTTTTAACAGTGGAAATAACTGCCAACTGTTTCAGACCAAACTGAACTAGACCACTTGGTGGAAATGCAGCTTTGGTAGACTAAGTTTTCACCGGTGGGTCTAGACAGACAGACAAATCAAACTGTATATGGGAGCTTGACTTTATCATACCACCTTCTAGAAAAGAAATTCAAGATGTAGAGATACAGGGGTCAACAGAAAGTACCCAGATTATCTTGGGTTCAAGTGCAGCTGTTATCAAGATGAAGCAATATGAGTGGCGTAAGCTGAATACATTGCACCTATGCAGTGTTGTGCTACAACATTAATCAGCGACACCTTTCTGTGCTGATATGTTTGACAGTTTGCAGCTACAAGAATCACAAGTCAAAGTGAATTGTTCAACAGAGACCAGCAGTGTCCCATTAGTAAAGTGAGGAAAAGAACTAAAGAGTTACAGAGTAATTTACTACTCTAGATTGTCTTTGAGGCATGAGAGGGAGATGTAATACTCTAATTTAATGTGGAAATATTACATCTCCCTGCTGGATAGCTGGGCATTTTCAGATTTATTACACCTTTGCAGCAAAATGTATTTTGTGTGACTCTGTAATGTATTTATTATATTACACATGTGACTTACTGCATTATTTTCAGCCCCTCGTAGTTTTTGAACTCTTTTAAATAAATATATAAAGCAACCAATCAATCAATTAATTATATAAACATCATAACATCATGTGGGGGTAATTGTTTTTAGCCAAACCAGGTTTATGTTTATGCAATACATTGGCCAATACAAAACACTGAATGTATCTTATAAAGGGCACAGGCTTTTTTATACTTATGGCAGTGAAACAAAGAGTGGTAGTGCCTTTTTCTACTAATCAAGATTAGGTTGAACTCATATTTAATAATTCAATGCTTGTTTCTGCTTAATGTGACTCCAAAGATCTGAGAAAAAGCTGATAATTTGTAAAAAAAAATGATACGGATATGCTTCAATGTTAAAAATGAATAGACAGTGACGTTAGAGAAAGTAAAACTAGGTTTTGCCTAATCACCACTCCCACACAGATAATTTCCTGGCTGTCGCTAAGAGCTGCTGTTGACTGGTCAAAGTTCGTGTTCTGTCCCACTTTCCCACTGAAACCACAATCAATAAAGATTCCTTGATACTCAGTGGAGTTCAAAACACATCACCTAAAACCACAACCAAGAAATGTCATTTAGAAAAACATAAAAAAGCCCAAAAAAGCAAAAACATATTTCCCTAGTGAATGCTTACATATATACACAACAAACATAACACACTGCACCGTCTGGCAAAGTTCCATTTGAATGTATATTTTAGTCTACAAAGGCACAATAAAATAATGAGCAATAGGACTTAATGTCCAAAGTTTAGATTAAAAGCAGCATGTGTTTCAGATATGACTCAGGTTCCTTATATTCCCCATGAGAGTTGAAAAAAGCAGAAGCTGATGACTACGCATACAAAAGCTCTACAGTCACTTCAACAATGGCAGGGAAGCACAAATGCTGAGGACGGCGTCTCCTACTGCACAAGAAACCACAGCCTATTCTTTGTCTCTCTTACAAAAGTGTTGGTAGGCCTCTCATTAGTTATTTTAAATCATGAGAGAGTTGGAGTTTGGCTTCATGTCTTCTTCTCAGCCCTGCTAAAAAGTGATTCGTGAGCGATGCTTTAAAGCCACTGGTTTGACATTCTGACTGTTGTTGGTTTTTCTGGAGTCAAAGGTGTCCATAATTAGACAAAAGATGATCTAATATACATATGGTTATGGACAGAGCCTCCTACATTCATTTTGTCTGTGTACATGCTTGTTTTCTGGAAGTTAGAGGTACAGACCCAACATCGCAATACCACAAGAAACCATGATGGCAGTGCTGAGCAATGTTCAAGCCAGATCAGCAAATCCCCAGTAATAATACTTCAGAAATGGTGGAAACTTTTGGATGTTACCTAGCTGAGTGCAGGGATAGACAACCACAACAGAACAGCTGAGTGGAGATCTGACAGGAACTGAATGCTAGTCGGATGGCAGTGAAGAAGAAGTGGAGGTATGTGAAGACGTGTGTGAAAAAACGTAGACATAGAGAGGCAATTTCTGTGTTTTTTTTTGTATTTTGAGTGTAAAGAAAGGGCAAAGTGTGAATAAATAGTGTCAAAGAGAGTTTGATTATCCCCAAAAATTCCCCAGGGAGGACCACTGGACCATACCAAAGAGTCAAAGCCCCTAAAAAAACCCCCAAAATCTTCATGTCAGGCAAATTATAGTGAGGCTGACCCGTGAAGACATATTGGCACAGTGAAATGGTGCATTGCTGTGTATGATAAAATGTATGATTGGTAGCAGAAGATGAATTTAACCCCGATATTGAGCACATATGTTTTATTTTTATGTGCCACCTGGCCCAAAGACTTAACGATATTGATGACCAATATTTGGTGAGTTTGATTCATGGTGCCCTTCTAAGAGCTGATTAAGTACTGTTGGCTAACTGGGTGTTTCACATTTCAATGTGTCTTCTAGACATACTTCCAAATATGAAGTAGAAATATACCTTTAAATGTTCCAGACTTTCAGTAATCAACTTACACAAATTTGGTAAGAATTTATAGTGCATGGTTACAGTTAGGGATGCACAATATTGGATTTTTGCTGGTATCTATAAATTCACTTAAGTCGGTACTGATATATTAATGCCACAGACCTAAAACAACAGTTGTTCAAACACACTTTAACAATGAAGGAATGAGTATGAACAAAGAAAAAGACCTCAGCTGGAATAGGGCTGTTGGTGATGATTTTAACCCCACAGACTTATTTGTACATATGGCCAATATTTTCAGCTGACATAGGCTGATACTTAGAGCTGGGCTGACATTCACAGCATATATATTTATATATATATACTCCTGAGACCCTGCGTGTACAAAATATATATAAAATACATTTTTTCTTTCCAACACACAGCAATAAATTCTGCTATTAGTATTTTTTACTGCATTAACATAGAAGTTGAAGTAGTTTGCTTTGAAATTTTCAAGAGTTTTTCATCAAATTATTTGGGATGTGATTTGAATTTTAGGGGAAATTTTATTATTTTTTTAGGGTGTTATTGTAATTGAATTTTTTTTTAAATCATTGTAAATTTGAGTCAATTTGTATGGATGTTTAGGGGTTCCTTTAAAAAATGTCCAAGCTTTTTAATGGAATTTTGGTGGGTTTTTTTTAGGAATTTGATTATGACATTTTGCTTTAATATTTTCTTGAATATAATTGGAAATTTGAGTGAATTTGTTTGGACATTCAAGATATTTTTTCAGACTTTTTCCAGGATTTTTTATGGATTTTTCATTTATATATGTGAAATGTTTTTTTTTCTATTAAACTGAGGTGGAAATTGCTCAAAGAAATTTTTGAATATAACTTGAGTTTGGGGGAATTTGTTTTAATGTTTAGGGCATTTTAATTGTAAATATACCATAATATTCCATGGATTTTGGTGAAATGTATTTGCACCTTGATTGGTAATTTTGGTAGGAATCTGCTTAATTTTTTTGTATGGAACTTCCTTTGAAATTTCAGGAATACACTTGAAAATTTTCAGAAATTTTCATGGATTTTAAGGGGGAAAGTTTTATTTTAATCTTTGGACTTTTTCATAAAGATGACCCATATTTTAAATCTTCGATGCAGCCAAAATGTAGGTTCAAAACCTTTTCAGAGAAGTGCCGTTTCCACTGAAACAGGACCTTCTTTAGATTTGTGTTTTTCTGTTTGCAGTTTCTCTCAAGGTTTTAGACTTATCAGGCCCCACTTATCAAAAATAACTGGGAGAAACTACAAATGCTTTGCAGATGAAAGCTTGGGTCTCAGGAGGATATATATGTCATAAATATGTATCTATTTCTGGGTTTTTGGTACTCAGATTGGGATTCAAACCTGCAACCAGTACTATGAAGACTGTGGCCTCTTTATGTGAGTGTCCACTCTACCAAATGAGCCAAACCAGCCCCCAGAACACTGACTTTGAGAACTAAAGGACACGTGCAAAATATGCAATACTAAGCACAGCAAAAAAAAGTCAGCCAACCATTATTTTGCAGACAAACATTGGTTCAGCTATAATGCTGGGAGAATAGATAAGTACAATCATTTGACAAACTACACAGTGTTAAAATTTCCAAAAACCACCAACATATTGATTTTTAGATTAATTGTTCTGTAAATATAGTTATAATTACAACTATCTACACCATACAGCCATGTCTGTAACAGACCAATAAAGCAGACTTGCTGATGCTGAAGTTGTCTTCCACAGAAGACGACTTGTGTTTTTCTTAAGTAAACAGTGCATCCTGTGAAGCACCCTGGTGTGTTTACACTGATGTTTAGTCACCAGCAGGAAGCTTCCATTACATAACACTTCATGATCAAATTCTGTCTACCCAACCACAAAGATTCATTGATCGATAATGTACATCTTCTTACTCATATCATTAAAGACAAAAAAAGCTGCAGGAAACCAGCAAGTGCTCGTAACAAGAGAATCAGTGTCTGTGCACAACAAATTTATTTAGATGTTAGAAAATGCAGATGAAATGCTTTTCTCATGTTCCTCCCATAACTTGTATCAATATTTAGGTTATGAGAGGGTTAAAAAAGTTCAAATCCTCTGAAACAGGGAGCCAGGAGGTGGGTTTTCCCAGAGCTACATCAGCAAGTGTTTTCTGTGATGAAAACAGTCTCTAAGACACGCTGCAGCACACTGATGTAACGTGGGTGTGATAGGCAGACATCCAAAAGGCTTTAACAAGGTGTGTTGATACAACAATGGGGCTGGGCTTTATGGAAAATGTCAGAAGTGTTGACAATAACAGAAGAGGAAATAAAGGCCTTTATTATTTTGGCATTATTCTGCAATTATATTTGATTAGCACAGACATGGCTCGTATCATCCTTAATTACATGGTGTCTGTGATTCCACATACTGTAATCAAGATTAGTGTGTTTTCAAGTAGACACAATATTGAAGCAAAGAATTTAATGAGGATGTGAACAATAAGATTAATAACTTGTTGATGTTTGGACAGCCAATCAGGGCTTTTCTCTTTTGTAGTTATCATTTTAACATGGTTATATTTTCATATGGGATTGTTCCTGCACTGATACCAAGGGAAAAGTCTTCCAACAAAACCTGAAATGTGTTACTGAATATCAGCTAGTATGCCAGATAGAGATGCACAATGTTGTATTTTTGCAGATATCACATATGCCAATATTTACTGGAGATGTAACAATGTTGTGGATTTTCATGGTGTTGCGGTGACAGAAGCATCTCACTGTTGTCGTGTACATGTGATGGTTTCAAATGATAGGCCGTCAGGGCAAAAAGTGTGTGTTTTTTTAAAGAAGCAGGGACTACAGTTGCCGTTGGCCCTTGCCAAAAATGGCAAATGGCGAAATTGGTGGATGTGAGGGAGAACCGAGTGACAAAGCGCACTCTGGTTTCCCAGTGTCAAGAAATGAGGAAGGCGAAAGGGTGACAGAAAAACAAAAAAAATATTTGCATACACTGCCAGCCTGGTGGCACACTTGATGGAGAACACAAGTAACATAACTTGGAAAATCATCACCCTGTAAAGATACAGAGAGATGCCAGGAGCAGAATCGGGCCAGGTTAAAAGACTCTACTTATACAAAGTGTAAGTATATATTTTTAAGCCTAATGCACACCCACGGCACTTTTTTTGCACATATTGCAATATTCAAAGTGCAATTGTCGTTTAATAAAAGCCAACATCACTTTTTTTCCCAAGTCATTATTTTTTTCTGATACTGTAATGAATACTGCACCCTGGACTAAGCTGAGCTATTATCGTACCATGAGATTTTGATACATTACAGCTCTAATATTTTAGCCAATAATACCAGTATAGATACTTATAGTAAAATGGAGTTCTAACCTACAACTTCAGTATGCAAAACACACAATTTTAAATTTGAGGATGAACAAATTAACAAGTTTCAGCCCTTAAAATACCATAAAGTGTAAGGAATGATGATGAATAAAGAAAAAGACTTCAGCTGATGTAGATCTGTTGGTCCAGCCTAAAACTCTGCTAACTTTTTTGTTCACATAGCCAATATTTACAGCTGATATAGGCAGATTTTTAAAGCTGAAATATTGGCTGTAAATCTTTGCAGTAATGCTCAGATGTGCATACCAACAATTCACCAATATCTGCTGATATCATGCTGATTATATAGAGCATCCCTAATGTCAGTCTGTGAAGCAATTCTATACCGTCATTTATTTTCTTTGATAAAATCAACTTTTATACCAGTGTTCATTTTGGTGACTAAAACTATTACTAAAAATATTTGTCAACAACCTTTAATCCACGAGAAAGACAAGACTAAGACTAGCCAAAAATAGATGTTAGATGACTAAAACTCTGACATAGTTAGTAATAGTTAGTGTGCGTCAAGATGACTTAAACTACACTACATATGTAATTTAGTGTTTGTCGGGCATTAAAAACCCATCATAGTTTTCCACTGTGACTTAATCTTTCAAAATACAACGCATCTTCAGCTCTTCTGCCCCTCAGGTTTGGCAGAGTGCACAGAACACACTAACATGACTTGGCACCAATGTTTGGACTACAAGTTAAGACTATGATGTTTGTGAGTTTTGGACAACTACAACTGGACTAAAACTATCAAGGGTAGAAATGACTACAATTTGACTGCAACTATAAAGAATTTAATTTCAAGACGAAGACTAAAACTATCATTTAAAAAAGCTGTCAAAATTAACAGTTTTACATGAAACTAGATATTCTTGCAGTCTTTAAAACAGTGATTGAAATGAAATAAGACTGTCATCACCAGTTAGTTCAAATCTTAGAGGCCAACAGGGATTTAACTACAAGTCTTTGAAAAACCACACTGTGAACCCAAAACTTCCCTACAAAACTGATCTGAAAAAGCTTTCAGTTTCATTTTAGGGATGCACAATATTGGATTTTGCCAATACGCTGATATTAAAGTAATTTTAGCGGAAATCGATATTAATATCAATATTCAAACATGTATTTAAGGCCTAAAACTTCAGTCCTCAACACACTTAAAACTTAAGATGAAGAAAGTAAATCTTCAGCTGTTATAAGTGCATTAGTCCTGCCTAAAGCAGCACGAACTTATTCGTACTTACGGCTGATATATTGGCTGTTAACATCAGCAGGAATTTTCATATTTACTGATATGATCATTACATTTTAAAGCTAATATCTGCTAATACAAATATCATGTTGCTAACATCATGCACCCCCTCTTAATTTCTTTGTTTGTAGTTTAACAGCTGTTAGCAAACAGCTACAAGGATGAACCAGGACTGGGGTGTGGATACTGCGAGGTATGAAAGCCACTTCTCCTCTCTGATGTATTTGCCACTTGACTGCATACGATAAAAATACAGTAACACCCTTAGTAGTTTAGTGCTGCAATAAAACTGCAGAAAACTAATCATGTGACAAAAGCAAACAACAAAAGCACAATAATATGTCTGGAAGATAAACACTAAATTAAGCTGTTTTCAATCAAAATCAGCCACTCCAGAGACACATCTGCACTTCACAGTCTTTTTTAGCACATGGTATTGTCTCATCTTTCCACCATATTAGAGAAAAGTCTCATTAATGGTACTGGAAAGACTTGAATCTTCAAGGATTCGCAGTAATTGTTTAGATGAATTAACTGACCATCAAACTAGAAAAAAAAAAAGTTCTCATGCATCCTTTTAACAAAAGGCTAAACCTGAGGCAGGCCTGAAAGCATGATGGCACTGAGTCCTGTCACATCCATGCAGGCCAGGGTGACAGTTATTTTTCCGGACTGTAATTCTGGTAGCAGATGTTTTTGATAACAGCTGATTCACTACCAGTAGCAATCAGTAACAGGAAAGAATCATATCTGTATATGAAGGCCTGTTGTCAGAGCAGGCCCAGCAGCTGATCAACACAGCCTACAGGCTAACACATCTGCACAGATGAACCTTTTCTCTATGTATTATCAGCTGACTTTTTAAACTGTAAATCCAATGCCGTTGTTAATGACATGTTGTCACTGCATCCCTTCTCTCAGTCACACAGCCAAAAAGCAACACATAAGAACCAGTTTGTTCTGTGGTTGCAGGCTGCAGGAGTCCTCTTCTGGCTTCATGTCACACAGCAGGCCCCCCTAGACCCCCTGCTGCTGGCTTTTATTTCCAGACACTACCTCTTTGCTGATCTATAATTCAAATTAAGACTTTAAAGCTGCTGAAAGCATCCTGGAGCCGATTACTGACCCATATAAACGCGTTAAGGAACCTCCACATCAAAGGGCCTTTAGCATCTTTGCATCACGGTGCTAGAACCAGAGAGATGTGGGTCACATACAGTGGGGAAGCAGAGATGGGGAGCTGTGGATGTGCAGGGTGGAAGGGTGCAGAAGGCCACAGCAACAGTGTTGCCGATCCTATCTGAAACACTGTCTTCTTGTAAACTGCGTCAACAGACTGTGCGTAATCTCAGTGCGCGTCTGCTGCGTCCAGACAAGAAAAGACAAACACCAAATCTGCCTGAGGAATGTGAAACGCAGCATAAATACAGTCACTCACTCATTCTCATACACAGAGGGGAGGCCAGAAAGAGACTCACTGTGGCCGAGGTCAGGCTGCTGTCTGTGAGCGTGAGGTGGTGCGGCTCCCATCTCCGCAGGAACTTGGAGGTGAGGATCTTGCTCAGGAAGGTGCGGGGGTGTTTGACCACGCACACCTGGATGTCCCCCTCGTGGAGCAGCTTGTATCGCATCCCGCTGCTGCTGCAGTGGTGCAGGGACCTCTTGCACGGCCCCGCGCCCAGTTTGGTGTTATTATTCCCCTCCGACATCTCCCCCAGCAGAGGCTTGTTCTCCTCGCAGTGATAAAACTGGTTGTTGTGCAGCTCGTTGCCTCCGCCACCGCCGCTGTTGAAATCCATAGTTCAGTAATCCAGCAGTTTATTGATCCCAAATGTTACTTTCAGACAGCTTTAGCGACTCGAGGATCCCACATGTATATAAAAATGAAGAAATGGATAAGGTCGTTCGGATCGAGCTGAAGGGGGGAGTAAGGGGAGGGGGGTACCTACCTACCTACCGCTATAACACGACCTCCGAAATGAAGACACGAGCAAGACAGGCTCAGAAAACACACCAAACCGCTTCTTAAGGCAGGATATCCAGGCGGGGAAGCGTTTTTATGATACAGTGCAAATAATCCACCATTTTCCTCCCCGCATAATGCCCCATGAATTGTCTCCACGGTGCGCGTCTCGCCTCCCCCCCACCACCAGCGAGCTATTCAATATGTTAGGGCCATGGCCTTATCCATTCCGTCCGCCCAAGTGCCAAACTGGATAATCCACACCGGGGGAGCGCGTGGGAACCAGTAGAAAACGGGAGAAATATCCAATATCGGCGGATCTAGTCCCCTCCGAGAGGTTTCGTGGTCATTAGAGGCTCACGGGCTCGGTTTCCTTTTATTCAGTCTTTTCCCCCTGTCTCGGTGTGAAGGAGCCAGCACTCTCCGGCAGCGAAGCGCCGATTGGTCCCTGCACGTTCATGTGATACCGGACTGACGTCAATGGGGAGGCGAGCGGATGAGCCGTGTGTCTTTTGCGCTTGACTGTCTGCCGAGGGCGCACGCTCACCCCTCCCTGCCTCCCTCCCTGCTCCTCAGCAACACCGAGCTACCCCCCCACCCCCGCCCGCACAGAGACAAGGAGGAGGGCGCAGGGACTTCAGGAGAATCCACCTCCTTTCATTTAATTTCCATAGAAATGATGCAGCTTCTCGACTTTAAGAGAAAGAAGCTGATTAAAAATGTAGCTCTAACTGAAATTAAATAGTATCTGAATAAAAGCCCATACTTGCGGTAAAAGTCGAGCGACATTATGATACATTTTTTTTAAACCAAAGGTAGGTTAACTCATATAAAAAGCCGAACCTTCTCATAATATCAAAGCATATTAGCTATTGATTTTTTTCTATTAACAGCCAAAATGCATTTAAACTTAAAATAAATAAATGGAATCAACCCAAGCTCATACTAAAACGCAAAGGTCAATCTATTTTACTTTCAAATTTCCATTTTCCATCCAGATCATTTTCCCAAGCGTCGCAGTGGGAATACCAAGAGCCAAGCGTGTGACGTCACACAATGAAAAGCTTTTAGGTTATTACAGGCCACAAGAATGAGACCAAGAAACAGATTTCTCAGAAGAATCAACTCAATAAAAAAATAAAGTCAATTAAACCTTACTGTCATTCACACTCCTACAACAGCAATACAGCTGGAGCATATAAACCAGGTTCCAAGAGTATAGCAGTGGTTCTCAAGATTGGGTCGGGACCCCCGTGGGGGTCATGAGACACAAACAGGGGGTCGCCAGATGCCTTTGAAAAAACTAAGAATATTTCAAGTGATTTCAAATTGTATTTTTTACCCACTTATATCTTTAAATGGAGGTAAATGTAAAATAAAAAAATGGTAATTTGGTGAGATTTACGCTGAAACCAAAGTTATGTTTAGTCTGCAACATGACTGTTCTTGAATGTGCATGACTGTGTTCAATGTTTCAACCACCTTCAGGCACAGTGGGGGTCCCTGGTCTCTGGCATCTTTATTTTGGGGAGTACGGTGCTATCAGCAGACGAGACAACAAAAAAACAAAAGGGTAAAAGACACAGTACACATTTATTTTGAATACTTATATGATATAGATATTGTTTAACACTCAATGATGCTGTAAATACAGAGCATTCAGAAAATATTCAGACCTCCTTCACTTTTTCACTTGCTTTGTTATGTTACAGCCCGGTGATTATGTTGAAAAAAATTCTCATGAATATAACCCAGTAGCTCATCATGACAAAGTTAAAATAGAATTTTTTTTCCCTGCAAATTGATTAAAAATTAAAAAACTGAAATATCACATTGTATTCAGACCCTCTGCAAAAACAAATCAAACTTCGCTCAGGTTCCTTCCAATGGCTTTCACTCAAGTTTTTTGCAAACTCCAAGTGGGCTTTTATGCAATCTGCACCGAGGAGAGGCTTCTATAGCCACCCTGCCATAAAGCCTGGATCCTGCAGGACCTATGTCCGCTCTTCACACAGGATCTCTGGAGCTCAGTCAGAGTGGCCATCAGGTTCTTGGTCACCTGTCTTATGAAGGCCCCTCCCTCCCAATTGCTCAAGATAACTGCATACACACCTACAGGGCAGCCAGAACTCCAGTTTCAGTGTCAGCAGATAAACAGGCTTGTGGCAGAAGGTAACATTATCTTCTGAGGCTTTGTTCTGGACCTAGGCGCTGTTTTGACTTTTCACAACTTTGCTGCCAACTTTTTGTATTCAAGAGCAGAAAGGAGAGATCTTGTGTCTTCCCTCCCTATTATAAGAAGGATTTGTGCTGTTTGTAGTGGTGTGTAGAATTATTATTTATTATTGATTTTCTTAACACGATTTGACCTAACACATGACAGACGAACTCGACTGCAGACTATCTTCTTGTGGAGCACACATACGCTAAGTTCTGTCTGGTGATGCCACTTCTTGTGTTGACATCACTCAGGTATCCTTACGCCTTTGACTGCCTGAAATAGTAGCATTACAGTATATTACACTGCTGTGTCAATACATAAGGTTTAGCACTGCTTTTTTCATTGTCAAGTTTCAGAAAGTCTCTATTGAAATGCAGTAACGCAAAAGTAATGTGAATATTAGCGTAACTAGTTACTTTTAGGTATGAGTAACTATGTAATCCAATGCATGACTTTTTTAGGCAGTAACAAGTTATGTTTAAAGATTACTTTATCTGAGTAACTACTTATGACATTAAAAACGAAAAATCCTACATCAGACAACAATGAGACAACATTCCTCTCCCAAAACTCAAGCACCTGGTCTTCTCACTTCCAACGTGTGTACAGTCTGTTGTTAGAATGGTAAACATGGCCCTGTCCCCACTCTTCTAAAATGTTCCTGCCAGTAAATTAGAAAATGAGCTAATACTTTCATGAAAAGGTAAAATGTTTTGCTTTCTACATCTGATATGCTGTTTATGTTCTGTTGTTGATAAAATATTGGGTTTATGATATATTCTGTTTTTCTTAACGTTTAACACAGCGCCCCAACTTTTGTGGAACTGGGGCTGTACTTTGTGTGACCCAACCTAAACAGTCCATTCACCAAATCTGCAGGCTACTCGCGTTAAAAGCTTCCTCAGCACTGTCAGCTCTGACAATTCTGATTATCTTTTGTAATGACACCAGGCCTACATGTCTTAAAGCTCATCATCATAATGTTTGCTGCAAATATCCATCATTGCTGTGTTTATCCTCATTCATATCTTTCTTTCTCTCTATCCCCTATCCATGTACGCAGCACCGCTGGCACTCCAACACAGTCCCAGCAGATGGCTGTTCAACATGAGGCTGGTTCTGCTAATGGTTTCTGCCTGATTAAAGACAGCTTTCCCTTGCCATCCTTGTCTTTCTTATAATAAATAATGAAAAAAACAGTAAATACCCTTCATACAGTCAGTGGATTAGTCTTAGGTTGGCAAAGTTACGATACAGAGTGAAGCACACCTTGCCACACCTTGTAAAGATTTATCATCTGTCATGGAGCCGTCAGCAGGGCGGATATTGAACACGAAGCCCTGCAGCCATGCTCTTCACCAGAAGAACACTCATGTTTCCCTTTCATAAAGAAATTATTCACATATAACCTAAAATAGAAACCAAAGTGGGGGGATTTCTGTGTATGAAGCAATGTCTTTGGTAGTCAAATAAAGTGTAATAACAATTAACAATTTTTAACAAATAACAATTTTTAAAAATCTGTTTTTGTGACGTGATGTGTTTTTTTGGAGGCCCTATATCTAATACAGTTAAACTTGAAAAAATATAATTTTATTTATAAAGTTGAGTTAGTGCTGAGAAAGATTATACCAATCATGAGCATGGTATACATTTTTTAGGTGGTTTATTTTCTCAAAAGAAAATGAAAAAAATGGCCAAATAGCCAGTGGATCTCTAAGGGTTAAGGAAAACTAAACAGAGGAGATGGTTAAAGTCTGTGCATCCCTGGATATAATAAATTATTTTTTTAAGGTGTTTTCAAACCAAGAATAACTACGCTCATTTTAACAACTTGATAGTTACTTTTTTGGTCTTGTACAGAAATATTTATTGAGGCTTGTGTATGAGAATTGTGATGAACTTTGCAACACTTAAAAAAAAAAAATCCTGGAGGTTTCTGCTTTGTGATTAAGCATTAAATCCACCAACGAGATACGCTCTACCTGACTAATCCAGATTATTTTCATTAATGTTACACCTACAGTTGAAACCAGAAGTTTACATACACTGTATAAAAAGACACTTAACCTTTTTTGTCTCACTGTCTGACATTAAACCAGACCAAAATTATTTCTATTTGCTAAATGCCAGAATAATGCCAGAGAGAATGTTTTATTATTGTCTTCAATGTCAGAAGCTTACATATACTTAGATTACTATTCCTTTAAACAATCTGGGAAAGCCCAGATGATGATGTCATGGCTTTGGAAGCTTCTGATAGGTTAATTAACAACGTTTGAGTTAACTGGAGGCTCACCTCAAACACACTGTGTCCCTGTGTGACATCATGGGAAAATCCAAATAAATCAGCCAAGATATCAGAAAGAGAACTGTGGACCTCAACAAGTCTGGTTCATCCTTGGCTACAATTTCCAGATGCCTGAAGGTGCCACATTCATCTGTTTAACCGCTTATATGCAAAAAAAACCACCATGGGAATGTCCAGGCATCATACCGCTCAGGAAGGAGATGGGTTGTATTTCCCAGAGTGCTTTGGCCACTTGGCGAGGACAAAGCCGTTACTCCAAAAACAACATAAAAAGCCAGATCAGTTTGCAAAGGCACACAGGGACAACAACCTTAATTTTTGGAGACATCCTGTGGTCTGATATAACTAAAATTGAACTGTTTGGCCATAATGGCCATCATTACATATGGAGGAAAAAAGGGGGACGCTTGTAAGCCTGAGAACACCATCCCAACTGAGAAGTACGGTGTGCCAGCACCATGTTGTGGGTGTTTTTTTTGCTGCAGGAGGGACTTGTGCACTTCACAAAATAGATGAGCATCTGTTTTAAGGTCTGTTCTCTCTTTACCAAAAGATTTATGGTCAACTGTTTTTTGGTTGATTTTGTAAAAAAATAAAATCTAGGTTACTAACGAATAAAAATGTTACATCACTACAGTGGTTTACTTTTTTATTCACACTCGAACCTCGTCTCCTTGGTAAAATCCTTGTGTTCTAATTCATCCATTCATCACCACTGACTTCAGACCCAAGCGAACTTTTTCAGTTGTTTTACTAACTCATATCAGTGAAACTCATTTAAAACTCAGCTGTCTGTCAATACCCCATTGTGTTTTCTTCTTGCTCTATTAACTTTCTTTTTACGTCAACATTATTTTTATTCCTGTCTCAAGCATGGATGCACAGGGTGCTGGTAGCCTATGGTTACGATGTCTAAACACCATGTAAAGAGGCTGTCGTCCTTGAGGTGGATGGCTCATGGCCATTTCAAAATGGAAGCATTATGCCTTGATTTTATTTCACTTGGTTTCTCAGCCAAAGCAGGTAAGAAAATGCAAATCAAGAGCCACGCTGACCTTATCTTAGCAAATATGCATGTCCACGTATTAGAATGTGTTTGCAATGTGTTTCTTGATGATCAAGATAAATGCCATCAGCCAAAATGAGTCAGGATAATAAAGTTGTTTTTATTGTTGGAGCTCTCTGTAAGGAACTTCAACATCTTGTAGCTTCTTTTTAGGTAAAAATGTAATAAAGACAGGCCTTTGCCAGCAGGCTGACACAGCTAACATGCAGCACATACCATTTCTGGTATAAAAGCCACGACTGTGTGAGCCAGAGCAGACAAGATTGCAGCTGTCACACAGCAAACTTGCACCTGGTCTGAGACGACATCAGGTTTAAGTCCAGAGAACGACTCCTTTCCCTCATGCCATTCCTACTCTGTTTACCTGGTTCCCCACTCTCCCCACTTTCTCTGCAGTCAAGGCGTTAAATGCTCCATCATAAAAAAGCATCAACGTCTAGTCATGATGAAGTGATAGTATGAGTCCCATTGTCAGTGAGATCAGGATTTCTTCAATTAAAATCAGCATTTTGCTCTGGCTGTACAGTAATTGTAACACAAGTTAGGACACTCATATACAGACCCTTTCCAAAAAATTAGAATATCATGGAAAAGTTGTTTAAGTTCCACAATTCCATTCAAAAAGTTAAACTTTCATAGATTATAGATTCAGGGCCCACAATTTGAATGATTTCAAGTATTTATTTGTTTATTTTTACATAATTTGGGCTTCCAGCTCATAAAACCCACGAAAACAGGATTTCAAAAAATTAGAATACTGTGAAGAAATCAGTCCAAATTTTGCAGGGCATGAATGTTTTAAACTGAGTGTCACACACTAATCATCTACTAAACTCAAAGCACCTGCACAGGTTTCCCCAGGTGTCATTAAATTGCTTCAGTTTGGTTCAATTGTCTCAGTTTGGTTCAATATGGGGAAGACTGCAGACATGACAACTGGCCAGAAGACCATCATTGATACCCTTCATAGGATGGGTAAGCCACAAAAGTTCATAGCTAAGGAGGCTGGCTGTTCACAGAGTGCTGTGTCCAAGCATATCAATGGAAAGTTTAGTGGAAGGGCAAAATGTGGCAGGAGAAGTTGCACCAGCAAAAGAGATGACCGTGGGCTTCAGCGGATTATCAAACAGAGAAGATTCAAGAATTTGGCAGAGATCCAGAAAGAGTGGAATGAGGCGGGAGTCACAGCTTCAAAAACCACCACATTCAGACGCATCCGGGAGATGGGCTACAACTGTCGGGTTCCCCGGGTCAAGCCACTTCTGAACCTGAGCCAACTAGGAAGTGTCTCAACTGGCCAAGGAGAAGAAGGACTGGACTGTTGGCCAGTGGTCCAAGGTCCTCTTTTCTGATGAAAGTAAAGTGTGCCTTTCATACGGGAATCAAGGTCCAAGGGTTTGGAGGAAGACAGGTGAGGAACAGAAGCCAAGCTGCTTGAGGTCCAGTGTGAAATATCCACAGTCAGTCATGATTTGGAGTGCAATGTCTGGTGCAGGTGTTGGTAAACTCTGCTTTCTTAAATCCAAGGTCACCGCAACAGTCTACCAGAATGTTTTAGAGGACTTCATGATTCCTTCTGCTGAGGATCTGTATGGAGATGCTGATTTCATCTTCCAGCTGGACCTGGCCCCTGCCCATACCGCCAGAAGCACCAAAACCTGGTTTGATGCCCATGCCATCACAGTGCTTGACTGGCCAGCCAACTCGCTGGACCTAAACCCCATTGAGAATCTATGGGGTATTCTCAAGAGGAAAATGAGGGGCACCAGACCCAACAACAAAGAAGAGCTGACAGCAAGCATCAAGGAAATCTGGGCTTCCATAACTCCCAGGCAATGCCACATGCTGATTGCCTCAATGCCACGTCACATCGAGGCAGTAATTAAGGCAATGGGATTCCCAACCAAGTATTGAAGATTGACATATCGTTTTGAAAGTACCATATTTTGATTGATTTGATGTGATCCTAATTTCTTTCTTTTTCTTCCGCAAAAACTGAGAAGTAAATGGTGATTTCTTCACAGTATTCTAATTTTTTGAAATCCTGTTTTTGTGGGTTTTATGAGCTGGAAGCCCAAATTATGTAAAAATAAACAAATAAATACTTGAAATCGTTTAAATTGTGGGCCCTGAATCTATAATCTATGAAAGTTTAACTTTTTGAATGGAATTGTGGAACTTAAACAACTTTTACATGATATTCTAATTTTTTGGAAAGGGTCTGTATTGCTGTATCGATATGTTGTCCCACCCCGTGTAGACAGTCATCGTAAGGAACCTACAGTAAATTTAGGGTTCAGTTGATCCTGATTATCAGTAAGGGTGTGTTATATTCAATACACATACAGAAATATGCCATCAGTCATATGCAGGTGGAAAAAGTCATGCCAGGTGACATCAGGGTTTAGAAACTCTCAGGAGTGAGTTACTCAGACCAGGGAGGTGTAACTGTCTACTGTAATGTTACTGACTGGCAACAGAAGCCTCTCCCATCTCAAGGGTCCAGACTCTGAACAACAACCTCCTCTGTGTCACCTGTAAGGTGTCTTATGTTCCCACCTGGAGTTCCCACTGTTGCCTAAACCCTTCCTTATTTCCATCCGTCCCACAGTCTCCCATCAGAAAAGTCCTTCCTGCCGCAGCACCGCCGGCGCTCCAGTCGGTGTTGTTCTGGAGACAAGTTTCAACACGACGAGTGGGCCGCCAGCTGGCTGACTGCTGTTGTGTCAACAGAGCACGCACAGTGACTGGAAAGAGAGGAGTGCAGCAAGAATGCAATGTGTCATATACAGTCAGACTGGTATATTGATTAGGCAATCGTGGAAATAACGTGACGTATTGGAATACTTAGATCCGGGCTGGAAACCCCTAAAACACAACTCACAGGAGAGATATTCTTTAAATTACCTCAAAGTTTTATTTAAGTTCTTGAAAATAATTTTTATGTCTCACTTTTGATATGTCTGCAGGTTGTTCTTTGGATTCGAACAGTGCTCTATAAATACAGGTTTATTTTTGATTAAAATGGTTATAAAAACATTCATATAATAACATTTACACCTCTGCTTTATTCTAGTGACACTAAACAGAGCTTACAGTTATAGCAAGAAACCAAATTCACTATGAACTCTGATTTCAGACACAAAACCATCAGTATTTCCTTTTTTTTATCATATGGTTGCATCCAACATAGACACAGGACACGACGCCACATATTAGATTAGAGCCGTGGTTCCCAACCTTTTTTCCTATGAGCCCCCCTTATTTGTATCGTAGAGGAGATGAGGGCCCCAGGACCCACACAAACAAAAGGGGATGCATGGATTATAAATTAACAACAAATTTAAATGTTTTCATTGTTCAAATCTATATAAAATAGCCTCACACAAAGGTTTTCTTATCAAGAGGCCTTTGAATAAATGATTCATAAGCGTTTTATCATGATGATCTTAAGTTATCTGTCCATCCATCTCTGCGACCCGACCCTGGGCTGATCAGCAGAAGAAAATGGATGGATTTAGTTAAAACCAATGAATCTAATTTTGGCAACCTCAAAGCAGACAGAGCCTCGAGCCTCCCTTGAAATCTCTGGCGCCCCCCCAAGGGGGTCCTGGACCCCAGTTTGGGAACCAATGGATTAGATTAGTTGTGTTGTTTGTCCTGGTATCCCATCCATTTTAATCAGGCTGATTTTGGTGATAACCAATATCTTTCCCACATACATGCCACTCTAATATACATCTATAGGCACACAGTGTTGCATTATTAATTTCTATTAGTCCTCATATATCGGCACATAAATGCACCTCAAACCATTAACATTACTACATGTGTGGATTATGTCTTTTGTGTTTACTATAAAATAAATTATTGTGATGTGGATGGATCAATATTTTTGGATCATACCAGTAGCAAGTATGATATTTTGTTTGGTGTTGAAATTACTGGTGTGATATTTTGGCTCTTCTATTAAAGGCCTAACTTTAAATTAAGTACATTAGCAATGTGCCAAGTCTCTAGCTGTTTGAATATTCAGGTGATGAAGCTGCCAAATTATAACAAACTATGAATCAATCAGTTTTTTTCACCTTTTTCACTTCATTTTTTGCTTTTTTGTATTTATTTAAGATTTTTATAATTCAATTTTGTCCTATTTTGACTTTTTTTTTTACATACTTATTCCAATTTTTATCAATTCTTTCAGCAAAAAATCTGAATTGGTTGTCGCTTAGTACATTTCTGTGTATTTTTGATTACATTTGTGTTGCTTTATACTTATTGTCCGCTCTTATGTGTTTTTGTGGCGTCTTTTAGTCTCCACAGGCCTGCTTTAGGTAACTTGGAGCTGTGTTAATTTTGGCAGGTATTTTTAATCTTAGTCTAAGTTTTAGTCTTTAAATGAAATGCATTTTAATTTTAGTCACGTTAGTTATTTTTATCCTTTTAGTTTTAGTCAACGAAAACTCAAGACATTTTTGTCTAGTTTTAGTCCATAAAAAGTCCTCACATTTTAGTCTTTACTTTTAGTCCAAGCATTCATTTTCTTGCCTAAATCTGGAACCAAGTCATGGTAGTGTGTTCTCTGCACTCTGCTAAACCTGTGGTCCCTGCTGTCTACAGCTGAGAGGCAGAATAGCTACTGCTGCAATGTTTTTTGACAGATTTACCCACAGTGGAGGAATATGGATTTTGAATATCTGACAAAAATGACATTACATTTCAGTTTTAGTCATCCTGACAAAAACTAAACTTAGTTTCTGTCAGATTTAGTCATCATGGATCTATTTTTGTTAGTTTTAGTCTAGTTTTTGTCATGGAAAAAAATAACCAGACAACAATAGTGATCTGACAGCAGCATATATAAAACCAAAGGTATCTGCTTGTTGTATGATACAGTGGACCTCAACTGGTGTGTGACTGGAAAAACTGTGGCAGAAATCCTAAACATACATGCATGCATATATTGAATGTTGCACTGTTTTCCTTGAAGTACATTTTGGTTGTTGTCTTGTGATTGTGACTTATCGTTTATGTCATGTTGGGATAAAAAGCTGGTTTTCCATGATAATGATTTTTTTTTGGATCTCTTAAAAAAATCAGGCCTGCATGGTGTCAGGGGAAATAGAGTGAATATTGTTTTATCTCACCTCTTTGTTTAATCAAATGATTTGCTCCATCTAAGGTCCAAACTGCTGAACTTTTCATTAAATAAATTTGAATGGTGAATTCTCATTGAGAAGATGGAGGGGTTTCCTAAAGCTGAATCTGTTCATTATTATCAATCTACATATAAAATGGCCCTAACTGAATGTAAGTAATATGTAAGAAAAATGCTTAATTTACAGCAAATATCAGTGCAAAAATCTAAACCGAGGGTCTACAATGTTTAAAAAAAGGGAACAAATAGTAAACATTAGCCTTTTCGATAACAAATGTGAAATGTGTTGCTTTTATCTGTTTTGATAACAGATGTGAGCATGTGGCTCTAGTCACTGCAAACTACCTGTGGCTTATGAAAGTGACACAGGTGATCGATTCACATGTCCTTTATTTTAGCCTCCTGTTTGAGTGTGCATGCATGTGTTTGTACTGTAACCAGGATTTGACTAAAACACACAGATGATAGTGCTGACTCAAAGTAAAGCTGTTGAAAACTAAATGAAGTCATTTTGAAATCAAACATTTGCATTTCAAGAAGATTTAGTCTACTGTCTTTTTTAATGCAGGCTCAAGGGGAAAAAAAGGATGTTAGAGAAAAAAAGATAAATTTAGTTAAATAGGAAAGGCTATAAATGTTTACAAAGACATACGAATGCTAACACTATCTAAAAAAATAAACTACAGAAAGTAGAGCTCTACAGCTAAAACACTGAAGTCAGTAAAAACTGTTTAATACTGTTAAATTCAAGTTGTGTTTTGAAAAGATTACAGTGCTGTGCTGTGATAGAGTGTTTACCCCCTTCCTGATTTCGTATTTCTTTTGCATATTTGTCATACTTAAATGTTTCTGATCATCAAACAAATCTAATATAAGACAAAGGTAACCCTAGTAAATACAATGCACTTTTTAAATGATGATTTCTTATTAAGGGAAAAAGCCATCATAACCTATCTGCCCCCACATCCCCCATGTTAACTGTGACTAACCACATGTTTTTGGAAAGCTGGGTTCAATTTCACTCGCTATGATGGGATCTGGGATGATGGGACATTCAAGAACAGATGAGAAACAAAGTCATTGAAATCTATCAGTGTGGAAAAGTATTACAAAGCCATTTCTCAGGCTTTGGGATTCCAGCAAACTACAGTGAGAGTCATTATCCACAAATGGAGAAAACTTGCAGCATAGGTGAACCTTCTCAGTGGTGGCCGGCCAACCAAAATTACTCCAAGAGTGCATCGACGACTCATCCTGGGGGTCACAAAAGATCCCAGAAAAACATCTAAAGACCTGAAGGCCTCACTTGACTCACTTAGGGTCCCTGTTCATGATGGCCAAAAAGTACACAAAGACTCATCTCACATTTGCCAGAAATCATCTAAATGATCCTTAAGACTTTTGCGAAAATATTCTGTGGACTGATGAGACAGAACTTTCTAGAAGGTGTGCGTCCCGTTATATCTGGCATAAAGCTAACACAACATTTCATAAAAAGAACATCATACCAACAGTCAAACATGGTGGTGGTAGTGTGATACTCAGGGGCTGCTTTGCTGCTTCAGGGCCTGGACCACTTATTTTGGAGCAAAAATGTGAGTTATAATTGAGATGATCCATGTCCCCGTCTCCTTTAGACCTAGAACAAAGAAAAGAAATGATTGCAACAACATTGACCTACTTCTTATGGGTTCTGATTGCTCACAGAGAAGGTCTGTAATTTTTTTTAGGGCTGTAATTACATTTTAACCACAGACATTGTTACTTCATGAAAGCGACCAAAAATAATTTCTCCTTGTAAAAGTTAAAGTTTTTTAGTTCTGATTAGCCCTTTAAGTGTCTTTATACTGACATTGCACAATTTGTTTGTCATCCATGATGAACAATCCTCTTGCTTTTGTGCCTTAATAACTTAATAGTCCGATTTCAAACTTGGTTGCAAAGCAAATCAACACATCATTTTATTGCATGTTAAAATGTATGTACTAGGATCATTGTTAAGATATCCGGGGGCACTGATAGCTCAGTGGTTATGTCTGCACACACCTTGTACAGAGGCTGTTGTTCTTGAAGAGGTTAAAATGCAACCAGTAGCTCCTTCCCTGCACGTCACTGACCTCCACAAGATCCTGCAAACTCAATAATGATGTCAGTCACAGAAGTTAAAGCTACAAGTGAAATATAGCTCTTCCAACCTTATGATGAGAAACTGATTAATGACAGAGTCACGTATAAAAAGTCCTAACTAGGTGTCATATTTACCATATTTGCACAGTGCTGGCACCCTCTCACCACATGAGTTAGACTTTGTAAATCATTTGGAATAAAACGATAATTTAGGCTTAAACAGATAACACTGAAACTTAATATTTGCCCTGGCTGTCTATACAAGTCAGGTACTCATCACAAGCTACAAACAAAAACAGAAATACACCAGATGAGACACAAAGTTGACCACTTTGGTGTTTTAATTCCTTTGACGTAAATGAGGACAGTCATGTTACAAAACTTCCTGATGCATCAGAGAGAAAATTACAAACTGAAACTAAAGTTTCAGTCCCCATCTTTCACAACTTCAGTTAATACTAGATGATTCTTTTCAGTGCGGACTGCAGTTATTTCCCTTCTTATTTCCTCTTATTCCACCACAGAGAGTCATGCGGTGTTTGCATGATAGAACAAGCCTTGTTTATGATACAGAGCAGCCAAAAAACTTGATGTAGTATTTACTGTAAATGATGAGATGCTAAGGAATGTAAAGTGTCTGAGAAAAATAAGGACTCCCATTATTCACTGTCAGCCTCAGCTGATTGGTGCTGTGGCTTCAAGGAGCAACAGGAAGTCCTTTATTTTAGCTATGAGTCATAACAGCAGAGTCTAATGAGAATAGTTCTGACATGTGGCAATCAGTTTTTTTCATTAGTTTTATTTCATTATTTAAAGTTGGCAAAATACAAAAAACTCACTGAGTATTCTGTACGGCATCAGTGGGCCTTTTCACAATGTGTATCACTCCGCCTAGGCCAAATATTTTGAGTACTGTAAGCTAACAATACAGCAGACAGAGGATGTTTGAGCTGGTGCTTCTGAATCACAAAATCTTTTTCTAATTTGCTGCATGATCAATGAAAACATTCACATAAATGTACACATACTAAGCAGCTTTGGCACACAGTAGTGTCAGCAACAGGTCAAATTCAATTAAGATGAGAAATAAATTCAATAAAAAGGGCAAAAAAATGTTTTTTTAATTGTTTTCTTCAATATTTTAGTTGTTGAACTGTTATACTAAAGAAATATTATGAGGTCAAGAAATTAGTATCACTTCTGTGATTATTTTTAATAACTCACAGTTAATATCCTAACATTTCCTCATGTGTAATATTGCCTTATTCTCCATTTCAAATGCATTCCCCCTTGATTTGTCTACAAGGATTCTGATGGACAACAACAATTTTAGAAACAGGTAGAAATCTATTTATAAAAGAGCCAGAGGAGTTTTGTTCTTACAGGGTGGATATTTCTCATCAGAGACCACATTTCTTTAGATCCATGATGATACCGATGCACATTCTTCACATTGTGTTTTACAACTATAATTAATTTGGAAGCAGTACCAGAATATGAGTGACATTATTACTAAAACTAAAATTTACCATAACAATTACCAACAAATTTGAGGCTCTGCTTTTAAAGCATCGCTGCCTAGCTATACCATGGTTAAAAAAGTTCAACATTCAATTTAACATTAAAAGGGGGTTTAGGTAGCTAAAAGGTGTCTTTTTAAGAAATGGTATGGTTATGCAAAAACTGAAATAAATAAATAAATAAAGGCAGCAATAGACTAGCACTTCCAAAGTTTTGCAGGGTAAATTTACTGCTTTGTTCCTGGAGTCTGTCACTGAAGAGCAATTTAACAGCTGTTTCTTCTTAACATGGGGGATCTGTCTTCATACTGAGAAGCCCATTTCATTTCATTTTTTTCCAACAAAATTGCCCAATAAAAAAGCACTTTTAGGTGACCTTCTTAGACCAGGCTCTCAACTAGTCTTAGGATACTTTGCAGCCATTAAAACCTCATATTCTCACACCTGCTTACGGAAAATGGAAGCATCAACTGAGGCGTAACTTTTTGGATTCATTAGACAGAGAAGATTTCTACAGCTCCATTCAGCATTTCTGGAAATTTGGCAGAATTGTTTCAAATGAATGTTTACTTTATTTTTGAAACTCTCTGATCTAGTTATTTATGCCCACATATATGAGATATTACATTTTTAAAAAGTTTACAAGAATGCAGTCAATAAATGATATTTGAACTACTGATAAAGTGATGTAAGCACATGTAGACTGCATATACAGGTGCATCTCAAAAACATTTAAATATCATGTAAAAGTTCCCTTTTTTCAGGTTAATTACTTCAAAATGGTTAATTTTATAAATTCTTTATTCATCTCATACAACGTGAAATATTTCAAGACTTTTTTGTTTTAATCTTGTTGGTTACAGCTTACAGCTCACAAAAATAAAAAACAATCTCAAAATATTAGATTGTATAATATTTTAGACATTAGATTACTGTAGAAAAGTTCAATTTGCAAAGGTTTCCTGAGCCTTCGTTTTCTCACTCTGCTTCAGTTCACACAACCACAATCATGGCGAGGTCTGCTGATGAGGCTGAACAATTTGGGAAAAAAATCTAATTGATAATTTTTTTACCCAGTATTGTGATTGTGATTTTAATACGTGATTATTTCTTAAGTTCCTCATCTCATGTATTATCCACCAAAAACAAACAATTATTCATTCTAAACTATAACCAACACAATTTTAGATTAAACTGGGTCTGAATAATTTTGAAAAAAAGATCTAATTGTGATGATTTTGACTCATGTTTTGAATTGGATATGAACTGTTTTATTAAAGGGAAAGATAATGTTATATAATTCTCATATTTAACAAGAAAAACATACAAAAATTAATAAAACTGGATTTTTTGTACACTGTTCTTAAAATATGCCACTAGAATGATAGCATGGTATGTAATGCATAACATCTCTGCTGCAAAAAAATGTTTTAAATGGGTATTTTGACACAAATTTCAGGTAGAAGAAATACTGCACCCTCTGCGATTTGAAAATTGCAGAAGGCCATATTGCATTTTAATCTAACTTGCGATTAATTGCCCAGCCCTAACTGCTGACTTAACAAATGTCCAGGAGACGATCATTGACACCCTTCACAAGGAGGGTAAGACACAGAAGGTCACTGCTGAAAGGGCAGGCTGTTCTTAGAGACTGTATCAAAGCATATTCATTAAAGGTTGACTGGAAGGGAAAAGTGGTAAGAAAAGGTAAACAAGCAGCAGGAATGAGCTCAGCCTTCAGAGGATTGCCAAGCAATCCTTTGAATTCAAGAACTTAGGGGAGCTTCACAAGGAGTGGACTGAGGCTGGAGTCAGTGGAGTGTTCTTAGTGTCGAGTCACTCCTCCTGAACCACAGCCAAGATGGGCTAAGGAGAAAAAGAAATGAATGGTTGCTGAGTAGTCTAAAGTCTTGTTTTCAGATCAAGAGATTGTTGCCTTTTAATTTGGAAATTATGGTCCCAGAGTCTGGAGGAAGATCTGAGAGGCACAGAATTTAAGGTGCTCAAAGTCAAGTGTTTCAGTTTCCACGGTCAGTGATGGTTGGGGGAGCCATGTCATCTGCTGCTGTTGGTCCACTGTGCTTGATCAAGTCCAGGATCAACACTGTCAGCCGTCTACCAGGAGATTTTAGAGCACTTCATACTTCCATCTGCTGAGAGGCTTTATGGAGATACTGATTTCCTTTTCCAGCAGGACTTGGCACCTGTCCACAGTGAAGCCAAAACTACCAGAAACTGGTTTACTGATCATGGTGCTTGACTGGCCAGCCAACTGGTCTGACCTGAACACTGTAGGACAGGGGTATCAAACTCAAGGCCCAGGGGCCAAATCTAGCCCGGCCTGCAAGATCTTATCATATTTTTGTTATAACTGGCCCACAGGTGTGAGATCTGCAGATTTCCTCCAGTATAAAAACTTAAACTTAACCTTAGTGATTTAAAACATTCTCGTTCAGTCATAAAAATGTGAAAAAGTAAAGAGTAAAAATAATTGGACAAAAAGTCAGGAATGTGGGAAAATAAATTAATTCGTGTTTCATTTCAGATTCGGAATTTTGCATTTTAGGATTACAAATACTTATGATTTTGAATTATCATTTCATATTTCAACAGTTGAGACTCACAGCTTTATTTTCTAAGTCATATTTTGACCTTTTCAACTCATGATTTTGACTTTTTATCCGAAATTGTAACCAATTTGACTTACAATTTGAAATATCTCATATTTAGACTATCTAACTTTATGATTTTGACTTTTGTCTTATTTTTGACCTTTCATACTCAGAATTTTCACCACGGGCTCATATATAAGTCTTTAAAACTCATAATTTGACTTTCTATCTAATATTCTGACCTTTAAAACTTGATTTTGAATATTATTTCATATTTTGACCTTTAAAACTCATGATTTTGACTTTCTATCTCACATATTTGCATTTTTAAAACATGATTTAGACTTTTAATTTCATATTTTCACCTTTTATCTCAGATTTTGAGATTTTGTCTTGTTTGAATCTTTATAATCAGTGCTAAGTTTTGTTCCCATAATTCATTACTATTGAAAATGAGATCAACAGTTTATGGTTAAATGCTGACCCTCTTAAGCTCTCAGGTTAGATGTAAATTCAGGCCCTGCTCTGATAGAGAAGACACCCTTGCCATAGGGAGTCTCAGGGAAATGACAAGAGGAAGACGAGAAACAATGCAGACGAGCTGAAGGCTGCTATCACAGCAATCTGGGCTCGATAGCACCTCAGCAGTGCCACAGGCTGTTTGTCTCCATGCTAGGTCACACAGATGCAGTGATTTGTGCAGAAGAAGCTCCAACCAATTTCTGAGAGCATAAATGAGCAGAATTTTCCAGAAGGTCAACATTTCTTATCTCATACAACAACAAAAAGTCTTGAATTACCTCACTTTGTATGAGATGTAACTAGAATATATGGAATTATACTTTTTGAATTAAATCACAGGAAAGAAATGATTTTTTTTCATGATATTCTAATTTTTGGACATGCATCTGATTGTATAATCAAGCAGTGAGAGAGTTTCAGTTTAAGGTGGCTTCATGCTTTTTGCTTAGTTAAGCTTTTGATATGAAATTTTCTTTACATTTTCAAAGTTGGCTTGCCTAAATAGTCATTATAAAGCTGATACACTACACTGAAACCCACTGATGCTATTGCAACATTTTTCTTACAACAATTTATATGTACAGTATGTAGCATTTATTCAGAATTACAGAGTTATAACATGCACCTTTAAGTGTAGCATGATTATTCTCCTCTTAGAAGAAGAAAGATTTGAACTATTTGAATGGTCCATTTATTGGTCATGCCTCTGTTTCATCCTCCCCAGTGTTTCTGATGTACTGCCTTCCTGATAACATGATAGTAAGACTGAGCGTGTGCGTTGTGTATGTGCTGTTTCTGGCCTGAGGACGGACAGCAGCAGCTGTATCTCACACAGAACAAACAGGGTCAGGATGCCAAAACTGTTCTGACAGGAAAGCCAGGTCACAGGTCACAGAGGCAGCAACACATCCAGCAACTCAAGAGCAGCACTCACACAGACGACTATTTCTGACCAGGCAGAGCCCACACAGCTCGTCAAAGACAAAAAGTGACTATCAAGCAAAGCGCTTGTGCTCGACCGTGCAAACATTCACTTAATTTAATACATTCAGGGCTAAACTGGTGATTGACTCTGATATATCTACCTTTATCTTGATCAACTTCAGTTTCTGCTTTTCTTCTATTTCCATGGTTATTTTGTTGCATAGCTAAGTGTTATGTATTTACAGAGAGAAAGAGCAAGCATTTCTGCAGAACAGAAGTTTCATGTGACAATCGTGACATTAAACTTCCTCTCATTGTCTGTTTCTGTCTGTTAGTGACCACAGTGACTAATAAGACAAAAATGTGGTGAAACATCAACACAGCCAAATGGGAGCTTGAGAAACCACAGAAAACTGCTGATGATTCCTCCAAATTAAATGATTAATATTGTAAACCATCAGCATACTTGGATTAGTTACTACTGTGAGGAACTTTTGGTTTGTATCTATTTTGGTAACCCCTGGAGACTAGAGGCTAGATTCTCTGCCCAAGCCCAAGACCGACCCGGCCCAGCCCACCATGATCCCTGCCCCTCCCCTTGGGCCTTAGCAGGGCAGGGCTCAAGGGAATTCAAAGAAAGAAGTGTGTCAAAGATGTCTAATCATACTGTAGTGCAGTGGTTCCTGAACTTTTGAAAAGTTGAGCTCCCCAGGACCCAAACGAGGAAAAAAGTCATACACTTCTGTCAAAACCAACATTAGGTTTTATTGTTTCATTGCTAAAACTCTAAGAAACACGTTTTTCTTACCAACAGACCTTTTTATGACCTATATAATGAGTGTTTTGTCATGATTTGAGTTCATATTTGCTTATCTAACTTTGACAACCTTGCATCCCCCCCGAGATCTCACACCCCCAGGGGTTCATGGACCCCATGTCGGGAACACTACTACTGTAGTGTAGGTTGTTATGACTAGATTTTATCCTAGATTGTTGATATCAAGTCTGTTTTTCTTGTTATAACCTAAGAACCACTGCTCATGTGTCTAAAATTAAGTATTTTCAATTAAAAAAACTGTACTCCTTACAATTTATTTACTAAATTATAAATCACCTTCCTCTTTAAGTATTCGTCTTAACAGGACAAGGGAGGAAAGCTTAAAAAGTGGCACAGCAAGTCCACTCAGTGCAGACATGATGATACACTGCAGTGGGTAACTAGCAAGAGAAAGGCAGCATGCAATTATGCACAAAGGTAGTGGGCAAAGAAACGAAAACTTCATCTGATCATCTGTTGTAATGCAGCTGAGTTTACAAATGAAGTGTGTGAACAACACTTCAGTCTGGAGTCTGTTAACAGGCATATGCTCTCTTA
This sequence comes from Cheilinus undulatus, assembly GCF_018320785.1. Taxonomy (NCBI): domain Eukaryota; kingdom Metazoa; phylum Chordata; class Actinopteri; order Labriformes; family Labridae; genus Cheilinus; species Cheilinus undulatus. Next base: position 36,062,170 of record NC_054873.1, read on the forward strand.
CAAGCTGTGTGTATTCAGCACATACAGATGTTTGCACATCTGCCCATCCATCCACGCTGCTCTTTTTATCATTAACATAAAAAAAAAAAAAACGCTTCATGTAATACATGATATCCTGTTGTGCTCATTAAGGTCACTTCTGAACACATTTCTACCATTCAAACAACTGAAAATTGTAGTTTAAAGTTTAACAATAAAGTCAAAATATTAAAAAAGTAGGGTTTTACTTGGGCTCGGGCCTAAAAGTACAGGTTATGGGTCAGGTCAGGCTGGGAGAGAACTTACATGGATCGGGTAGAGCTGGGCCAGATGTTTAGGACCTCATCTAAGCACTACTGCAGACAAAGTGGCAACACTTTTCAGGTTGCTTTGTGTGTCCAGTACACACTTTAGTAATACTTTTTTAGGATGTATTTTAACATTAATATATGTCACTAACAGAGAATCTTTGCCCATGAAAATGTAAAAAACTAAATAAATAAAATAATTTTTGGAATTGTGCAATTATGTAGGAATGGGCAGAAATTCACTTTTTAATACTGTCACCTCAATTTTACAAGGGTGTACAGAATTACCACTAGGAGTTTAAAAATCACATTAAACAAGCACTTGTCGGTGTGCATGCACAAGCACAGAGAGCGGAATTCATGGCGCCTCTACAGGCGCTTAATTTAATCCTTTATCGAAATGGTTTGAGCAAAAACTAAACATTTACAAGGTGATGTTTACAGGACTTCTTTCCTCACTTTTAAAGCATCTTCACACACAGGCAGTGGCGCTGCTGGTGGAAACACATACATATTATTTTGGAATTAATTATAAACCTGCGTGCCAAGGTTATTATAGTTAACTTTAACTAAATAAGTACAAATAAAATTAAAAAATCATCTTAGTTGAATGAAAATAATAAATAAAAACTAAGCTTTACAAATAAAATGAAAACAAAGTAAACGGTTGTGCTTGCAAAACGAAGTAAAATGAAATAGAATTAGGGATAAAATCTCCTTAGTTTTATTCTTTACACTAGCGTACTGACCGAAACAAATATCCAAGCCTGGAGAAGGTATAATCACTTGATTTGACTGAAGACAATTTCAAACAATGGTAATTTTAGGGCTTGAGTTGTAAACAAACATTAAAATTGAATAAGTAAAGTAAAAAGTGCAGAGACCTTTTGGGTCTTGCCCCTGACAGGAATCCCACATTGCAGACAAAACTAAAACCTAACGAAAACAAAGCATTTTTGCAAAATAAACCCCCCGGGATTTGTTATGACTGTATTACTGCCCATTCCTATGCGCAATTAATCTCTTTATCTAAAACCTTCCCTGTGGAAGTTTCAGGTAAGAAAAGCAACTACTAAGAAACAATCTTTTTTTTTTGGTACTAAGTCTTGCTTGTTTTTGTTGCTCATTAGATTCACCTTTTTTAATCCCCATCAGTTTCAAAAAAAGATAAAGCTCCTCACAGTTTTAAGAAACACAAAGGCCTTGGTAACAAGCTAATGGAAGAAATTAAAGATTTGCGTTAAAATTTCCTCTTTATGTCTGCACAGATTAAAAAAGACTATGTAAATGGAAATAAATTACTATTTTGATAGTTGCTGGAAATATTTTTTTTCTGCAGAACCATCACAAAATCCATAAAGTGATTATAGTAAATCAGCCGATTTACTTTAGGCCAAAGCTTAGCTTGTTATAGACACAGATTGATAAAGCTAGAAGCTAGAGGCTTACAATTTTGAGCAGCACATCTTTTTGTATTTTTAATTTGGAACTAAAATTCACTGCAAACTTGCACACATTTCAAAATCCTCACTTTATAATCAGCCTGAGACTGTGACCATGATTTTATCAGTCATCTCAAAGTGTGGAGGGGAATGATCCTGTTTAGATCACTGTCATTGTGCAATTTGTTGAGGCCTTTGCCTTAATTAGTAGTTGCATTGCTTTATGGTCCATACCAAGGATAGAAGCAGTAAAACAGGAACGCATAGTAATTGCCTTGTACAGACAATATCTTCATGTAAATGCTGCAAAACATCCTCCTGCTCTTGCACCAAAGTCTCACCTCCCACAGAAGCCTTCTATAGAAACATTTTTCACCCCTAACCTAACCTTGAAGGTAATAACGTCCACATTTGGCTGTAGAGATAAACAATACACCACCAAAAATATTGAGTACATCCCCATAGCAAATTGCACCACAGTAGTCCTTCTGAACTGTTATAACCATGATCCCTCATGTAATATAATTCTAAAGTTATCAAGTGTTAAATCCCTCTGAGAGCAAAACATCACCTGTAAACATAAGAAAGCAGCAGTATCCATTAATATTAAAGGCAAAAAATGTCTTAAAATAAAAAAGGTTAATAAAAAAAATCCCATCAGACCTAAAACATTAAAAACATGTTTGGATGAACTGTTTTCCAGTCAGCTACCATATTTTAGTGTTCATGAAGTCCCAAAACCCAGACCTACAGCTGGCAGACCGCTTCAGTGTGCGAAGGTGAAGGAGAACAGAGTGATACCGGGATGCTGGCTGTTGTTGTTGAAGTCATACTCTGATCCTGAACATGCCCTGGCTCAGCTGAAGGCGAAACAGGCGGCAGTTGGCGATGCGCAGAGTGGCGCAGGATGTCTTGGACAGATCAGAAACTAACATGGGTTTAGTGCGATGCCACGTCCCCGTGCTGCGCCGAAACTCACGGATGTAGTCAAAGCTGGTTCCTGTGTGTGCAACAACGTAACATTTTTTAAATACTTCAGTTGCTTTAACTGAAGGGAAACTTGTCAGTTTCTTCTCTTTCTTCACTCACCAGTGTCCAAGTCTCCCACCACATAGATGCTGGCCCCGATGGGCACAGCACCGTAAACAAAAGATGAGCTGGTGTGAACACACAAGTTCTGGTCGTCCAGGAACATCCACCTGCAAAGATCATATCACAACAAAAATGGGAATTATAAACAAGAAATTAAATCAGGTAAAAAAAGGGAAAAGGACATAGCTAAGGTCACAGTGGCCTTAACATTTGAAAATAGTATTTGAATCCATTTGTACCCCAGAGTGCAGGTGGGCATTTTCCAAAATGTAAAGGTATTCCCTTTCATGATTTCTTAGACATCTCCTTTTTCACATTTAAAACAACAGCATTTGGCTCTGGTTTAGCTCTGAGCCTATATATAGAGGCTATAGACCTCAACACACTATTCAGGGATCAATTCCTGGTCTCTGCGCAATTTTGGGTCCGGTCTTCCTCTCTCCTCGCATTTCCTGTCTCTCTTCAGCTATCCTACCAAATAAAGGCAAAATGCCCCTAAAATAATCCTATAAAAATTAAAGAAAATAAAAAACAACTGTATATGCAGGCATTTGAAGTAAATGTTATTCTTTGGTGGGTAATTTTGGTTTATGATGTCCTTGAGTTTCACCAAATGCAAGAAAATCTGGTCACTTAAAAATGCTGGATAATGAAAAAGGCAATCAGCTTTTTTTTTTCCTCAATACAATCCATTCACAGTCGTTTGATTTTCACATTTCAAGACTCTTTAATGTGTTCTTCTTTATGCAAAATAAAAACTTTGAACTTTGTGGTTCATGATGGGAAGAAACATGTGGCACCAGATGTGCTAATGCAGATTATGGGACACAAATAGAGCTCAAAAACAGTGATTTAATTGCAGGGGTGGAAAGTAACTCATTACATTTACTCAAGTAGTAGCTTTTTTGTTTTTTTTACTTGCACTTTTTTGAGTAATTTTCAAAATCACTATGTTTTTTACCGAGTAACAAACAAACCTCACTAAAAGCCACAACAAGGAGGTCCAAGCTTTCTGCCAGAAGCATGAAGACGACCAGTCGTTTGGCTTTCACAACACAACACATCAGTCAGTACATGCACATAGCGAGAGAACGATTCCACATTTCTAACCAAAACAGCTGATGTATTGTATTTTAGGTTAGAAAAAAACTTATAAATAACCTAGTTGGAGGTCCATGTTTTCTTGTTGTTATTGCACATTAAGGACAGGTCATATTTCACTGTGAAAGCCCCATGTGTACCAAAAGTAGCTCAGTACTTACTGGTTTACTTTTAACTTTTAATGAGTAGATCAATAGACCAGTACTTTTACTTCTACTTCACTAAATTTTAACAAGAGTAACTGTACTTTAACTTGAGTAAAGTAGTCTGGTACTTTTTCCGCCTGTGTTTAATTGTCCCTTATATGAGATGTTTTCTAAACTGCAGTTTCTAAGGTGAAGATTTTAAAAAGTGTGCAGGACCAAAATTACAGATAGATGTCGTTTCCTTCATTCCATAACTATAACAACAAATTAAGTGTCAAAACACAGAAAATACAAATTATGATTATGTAGCATACAAATGAAGTAGTGATAACACAAACCTAAAAAACTTAAACATTATGATTTTTAAAAATCCTTCTTTGGCGGACTTTTTGCACTGACCTCCTCATCTCGTCATGGTAGAACTCAGACTTGCAGGTCATCATCTGTCTTTGCTCAGGATTATCGTTCTCTTGGCTTCTGACTCCTCCAAACACGTACAGCTCCTGACCCACACCGCATGCCACTGACCCAAACCTGACCAGAAACGGATACAGAATTTAGCCTGAAGTCTTTGTGATCACTAGATGAAGCCCTGACTACAATGAAGTTGGTCTTTTGCAGCTTCCCTTAATTTAATTGCTGCCTCTTTAAATATTTCCCTATCATGTTTTGGTCATAGCCATTATTAGTTTTCTCCAGTAAAGCATCATATTCATTTAGTAAATGATGTTTTTTTCTAAAAGTAAAGTAGATGATAAAGTAGTGGATATTTTTATGGTGTGGTTACATGTGGTTAACACACTGCAACCATATTGACCTATGAATATCTGTCCTCTACTCTGTATAAACAAATATCAAACTAAAAAAAAAAGGCTGTCTTTTCTTTCCAAATGGCACAAATAAAACATATGAGCTGCTGAAACTGAGAAATTTCTGTTTTAGGGAAAACAATTTTGAATTCTTTGCAAGCTGCTAACGATGCCTTTTTCGTTGCTGTAATAATGTTCAATCTGTCATTTAACTCTCAAGGAGTTAGTCAGTACATTTGCTCACTTTATAGGAAGCTGTGGTGCTTGAGAGGAAGAGTGGGTCACGTACTCATCAGAAAATACTGATTTGGCTTCCAGTCTGGATCTCAACATCCTGAGGCCAAATTCTGAAGAAGTGTTTATAATGCAAACTGTTGAAACCAGAAGTTTACATACTGTATACTGTATAAAAGGACACATAACCTTTTTTTCTCACTGTCTGACATTAAATCAGACTAAACTTTTCCTGTTTTGGGTCATTTTGGATTACCAAAATTATTTCTATTTGCTAAATCCCAGAACAATGAGAGTGAGAATTTTTTTTAATAACTTTCTTCAAAGTAAGAAGTTTACATATATCTCCTCAGTATTTGGTAGCATTGCCTTTAAACTGTATGACTTGGGTCAAACGTTTTAGGTATCCTTCTCAAAGCTTCTCACAACAGTTTGCTGAAATTTTAGCCCATTCCTCCTGACAGAACTGGTGTAACTGAGTCAGGTTTGTAGGCCGCTTTGATTGCACAAGCCTCTTCAGCTCAGCCCACAAATTTCCTATAGGATTGAGGTCAGGGCTTTGTGATGGCCACTCCAAAACACTGACTTTGTTGTCCTTAAGCCACTAATTTGGCAGTATGTTTCGGGTCATTGTCCATTCTGAAGACTCATTTGCGCCCAAGCTTTAACTTCCTGGCTGATGTCCTGAGATGTTGCTTCAATATTTCTACATAATGTTATTTCCTCATGATGACATCTATTTTGTGAATTGCACCCGTCCCTCCTGCAGCAAAACACCCCTACAACATGATGCTGCCGCCCCTGTACTTCTCAGTTGAGATGGTGTTCTCAGGCTTGCAAGCATCCGCCTTTTTTCCTCCAAATGTAAAGATGGTCATTATGGCCAAACAGTTCAATTTTAGTTATATCAGACCACAGGATGTCTCCAGAAATTAAAGTTGTCGTCCCTGTGTGCATTTGCAAACTGTGATCTGTCTTTTTATGTTGCTTTTGGAGCAATGGCTTCTTCCTAGCTGAGCGGCCTTTCAGCCCATGTCTGTACAGGACTCTGTTAGCTGTGGATTATGGCACTCCCTTACTCATTTAAGACAGAATCTTCACAAGATCTTTAGCTTTCGTTCTAGGTTTGATATGCACATTTCACACCAAAGCACTCCGGGACATAGAACGCGTCTCTTTTCTGAGCGGTATAATGCCTGGACATTCCCATGGTGTTTTTTTGGCGTATATTTTTCAGAAAAGAGGAACATGGCACCTTCAGGCATCTGGAAATTGTAGCCAAGGATGAACCAGACTTGTGGAGGTTCACAATTCTCTTCTTGATATCTTGGCTGATTTATTCGGATTTTCCCATGATGTCACACACAGATGCAGTGTTTTTGAGGTGGGCCTTAAAGTTAGGGTTGGGCAATTAATCGAAAACTAGATTAAATCTTAATTTGGCCTGCTGCAATTTTCAAATAGCAGAAGTTGCAATATTACTTTAACCTAAATTTGTGCCAAAATACCCATTTAAAACTTTTTTTTTGCAGCAGAGATGTTATGCTTTACATATCATGCAATCATCCAAAGGCATTCTTTTTAGAATAGTCTACAATAATTCAACTTTTTGTACATTTTTCTTACAAAATACGAGAATGACATAAAAATTATAACTCCCTTCAATACACAAATTTCTATCCAATTTGCAATACAAGTCACAATCATCACAATTGGATTTTTTTCAAAATTATTTGGCTCCAGTTTTATCTAATATTGTGTTGGTTATAATATAGAATGATTTATTGCTTGTGTTTGTTGCTAAAAAACATAATACAAGTGACTTAGCAATTGCAATACCGGGGGCAAAAAAAAAATCGCAGTTAGATCATTTTCATCCCTACTTACTTACTTCAGCCCTACTTAAAATACATCCACAGGTGCTCCTCCAATTAACTCAAATATTGTCAATTAGCCTATCAGAAGCTTCCAAATCCATGACATCATCATCTGGGCTTTCCCAAATTGTTTAAAGGCATAACAGATGCAAATTGCAGACTTTGAAGAAAGTTGTAAAAAAAAAAAAACCTTTAAAAATTCTCCAAATATTCTGGCATTTAGCAAATAGAAATAATTTTGATAATCCAAAATGACCCAAAACAGGAAAAGTTTAGTCTGATTTAATGTCAGACAGTGAGAAAAAAAGGTTATGTGTCCTTTTATACAGTGTATGTAAATGTCTGGTTTCAACTGCAGTGCTTTTATTCAGAAGAAGAGAAAAGTCAATATATCTTCACCTATGAAGAATCTAAAACCATTTTTCAATGCTGTCTGGGATCTGTAAATCAAAAATGAAGATATGAACAAACTGAAGGCTGATTGTTAAATGTTTCTTCACTTCTGAAGGTCACAGGTTCAACTATGACTGATAAATGTGGGATATTTGACTCATCATTCTCAGTTAAAACACTTCATCCTTAGCAACATTTGTCATCACTCTGACCGTGGGGACATGTCAGGGAAGTCAAAATGAAACTAAAACCCAGAAAACTGCTTACAGTTTAGGAAACAAATCAGACTGATGTTATTGGTTAAAGTTACTAATTTTTCTTATACCTCTAGTGTGTATATCATATGACTTAGACACTTTTAATGGAGTGAAAAAGGAAGTCATTAAATTGTGATCATGATGACATAATAGCTCCTCTGTCTTTTAACAAAGCTGAGCTTTCACAATCAGATGTTGTTTACCTTCTTTCTTTCAGAGGACAGAGACCGGTCCAGTGCTGTGTTTTGGGATCAAAGCATTCAACAGAGTCAAACAGCTTCCCATAGGAGCCCCCACCCATGGCATAGATCTTCTTGTTCATGGAGGCGTAGCAGCCAACCTGAAGCAAGAGAAAGACACAACTTTACAGTTCACAGGATGCTCAGATTAAATGAAATAATGATCAAAAGATCTTCCATTTTATGTAAAAGAGTTTTAATGGCTATTTGATACCTTTTCTACATGGAGGATTTAGTTTTAATTCTAGGTGTATTTTAAGGATCATTCCATTTCGTAGGGGAAGATTTCACCACTTCCCCTAAAAATGCTTTCCACAGGGGTAAGGGAACACCCCAAAAAAGGTCTAGGGTTGTGGTAGGGGTAAAAATTAGAAATGTGACTGAGCCTTATTCTGTGCAATCAAAGACAAGTGTCTGACAACAGCAAAATAAGAAGGAGAGGCTTTGTTTATGTAGTTAAATAACAGAAAATAATACAGTATTTTTATAATATTCAAGATAAAAGCAGAGATGGGTGATTTATAACTATGCTAAGAAATTTGTTTTTGTGTTTTTACCTTGCGGACCATGGTCATACTTGTGGTCGTCTTCCAGGAATTAAAGTGTGGGTCATACACTTCTACAGTGACTAGCTCTGTTACTTCATTCTCCCCTCCGAGGACGTAGATCAGACCATCTAGCTCAACCACACCGAAGCTATGGCGAGGCTGCAAGACAAAGTCAAAGTAAACTTTATTGTCAATCTTTTGCCCCGTGTACTGGAAAAACAGAAAATAAAAATAGTTCCTCTTCGACCCACGGGGCATTAAGCACATACAGGAGGATTAAACAGTTAAACTAACGTATAAAACGTATAAAATATGATGTACATATGATGTACCGACAAAACAACAACAAATTAACTTGGACATACATAAATAAAAGATGTGATAACTAAAAATGACAGAATAATGATAGATAAAGCCATGTTTAACAGGTTTAATAACACACATGATAGTTGTGCTAAAATGCTATTATCAGGTGTTGTAAAGATTTAAACATGATTTTACCTCTATTACAAGTATCAATAAGTTTTTAAATGACAAACTGGAGAACCTGGGTAGTCTTGCATTAAACCTTCAAGTCATAAAAATCCAGTTAATATTACTCTGACTGCTTTCATGCCATAAATAATTTAAAGAGAGTTAATTTAGAGTATCTGACTTACTTTGTAATCATTTTACTCTGCACTGATGTCTAACAGAGTTTTGATTTGCATTTAAGGTGTCCATTTACATTAAACAATATACATTTGGTGTTTTTAGGAAGATTTACATTATCTATAATACACTAAAATCTAATTGTGAAACTTGGATGTATTTGGAATAAAAAGATTATATCAGCAAAAGTGTGACAAACCACATAAAAATAACACATGGAAATAAGTGAGTAAATCAAAAATGAGTCTATTTTAAAGCCATTTATTCAATTACAGTATATCCCTTGTGTTTTCTTATTTTTCTCTGTTGGTTTTTGCTCTTTCTTCTAAGGTCAAGCTGTCACTCAGTCTGCTTTGGTGTGTTAAAATAAGAAATTTGAATGTGGACATAGTCTTTTATTTTTATTTTTCAGATTCATGTTTTTATGAGCTTCCATCATTTCAAGTCTAGTCCGTAGAGTGCCAAACAATATTTATAGAGAATATTTTTAATCTAAAACCCGACTTTTCTGTAGTAAATGTAAGCAACTACATCTTCATATTCTTTCTGAACACCAACTAGAGTTGACAAAGAACCTGAATTATAGCGCTGCTGACATCTGGTGGTCATAAAGAAAAAATCATGAAAAATTAGTGAACATTTTACAACATGGCTGCAGAAATAATCTTCACACAAAAAGCTAATGCTTTTATCTTTCTTACACTGAAGTCATAACAGAAAATCTAAAAGCAAAAAAATAAAACATCAAACCTTTTTTTGTTTATTTTCTATAAAAACTGAACTAAAGAAAGCACTTGAATGCAGAGCAGAGAGAGAATGTTTACCTGTAGCATGGGGCTTATTGGGCTCCATGTGTTGGAATCAGGGTCATATTTTTCTCCACTGCCAAGGACGGCTTTGTGTTCATTAGTCCCACCAATCACAAACAGAAAGCCCTCTAATAAACAGGACACCAAATGTCATTAAGGACTTGCATATTCCTTGATAAGCTGTTTTACTGTTTTGGACGTATCTACAGCAATAGAGAAGAAATTCTCATATTTTCAAACCAGGGCTAACAATACATTAATAATAAACGTACTTCAAAACCTTCATACTTCAAAGTCATCGCCTTAGTTAATAAATTACAGAACTGCCCTTTATGTTCTATGAAAAACAAATACAAGTCATAGATACATGTCGCTTCTGTTGTGCTGAGTGCAGTTTTTTTGGCTTTAAGCCAGCACTGACCAGTTGCAACCACTCCGTGGCAGAAGCGTGCTTCACTCATTGGCTGCAGCTCGATCCAGGCCTGTCTGTTGGTGTCGTAGAGCGGACACATGCAGCGCGCTGCAGCAGTGGGCTTCCTACTTCTGCAGATGAAAAACAGCAAACAACACAGAATTTAAATTGTTTCACCTCATTTAGAGGTAGTTTAACTTCCTCTTTACCTCATCATATTATTTTTTACATACATTTTTCTGATCTGTATTACAGTACCAATACTTAATGTCTAAAAAACCAGATGTCTGCCACAGTAAAGGCATCTTTTTACATCCACACTACATCTGGTTTCCTTTAAACTCTAGTTTGGGTCATGTCTGTACATCAGAGCTCTCCAATGATACACAGTAGAAATAATTGTAATTAAGGCTGGGCAATTAATCACAATTTAGATTAAACTGCAATATGGCATGCTGCAATATTAAAATCACAGAAGATTCAATATTTCTTTAACCTGACATGCATGTCAAAACAACAGTTTGATACGCTTTTTACAGCCGAAATGTTACTCTCTACACGTCACGCAGCCATACAAGTGTCATTTTTAGAACATTTTACAAAAAAATCCTGCTTTTCTTGATCAAAATGAGAATGACAAGAAATGATTGTTTCCTTCAATACAGCATTCAAATCAGTTCAAATAACTGATATTACATTTTTTTCTTAATCAATTACCCCTAGTTTAGTCTATCTAAACTGTTGTTGGTTGTGATATAGAATGGTTTATTGTCTGTTTTTTTTTTAAATTACTGGAAAGAACTGAAAAAAATTACAACATTAAAACACAATTGCAATATTGGACTTAAATATTTAAATTATTTTCCTAAAATTTTCAGCCCTTCTGATATCACACTAACCAATAAAGCCCTATCACTGTACAGTATTTATGATCAGTAAATGATGGTTACTCACTTGCGATCCTCTCCTCCGACGATAACAATACACTCTGAATAGCCTCTGGGTTTGAAAGCAGCGAGCAGAGCCTCCCCCTGCAGCGGTCCAGCACTCAGCACAGACTGACAGTACTCTCTGACCACCTCCCTCATCAGAGGCTCCCCCATGGCCTGATGGGATACCATGCAACATCCAATACTGTTAAAAACTGAAATGTACAGAGTTAGTAGTAAGTTATATAATGAAGTTAATGTTTTTCTCTACCTGTTCTCTCAGGTAGCTCAGGTCCAGGCCCTGCAGCCACACAGCAGACATCACTTCCTTCATGTGCACCTGCAAATGAAGATTGCATAAGACTTTTCTATTGAAAACAAACACAGATTGAAGCAGATTAAAATTATGTTTATATATTGACAAACCTCTATAGATCCTGGTTTTACAGCCTACCAAGTCACTTAAAGCCACTAAAAACAGCAAGGTAGGCTGCTAGTTCACAAACTGTAGAGCGCCCCTATTTTGCAAGTTGCACTCATGGAAATTACCGGACACGCTGCCACTGAAATTTCTTCTATCAGGAGGGGAGGGGGCCTTCTGGGGGTCTGACACTGTGATGAACCTTTACATATAAATTCTAAGTGTAATATAAGAGAGTCACATTATCAGCTGAAGAGCAGAGATGAACACAATATTATGAAGAGGAGTATGAAGGGTACATACAACACAACACTGCAAAGTTTCACTACATTGCATTGCAAAGGTCATCTTTTGTTCTCAACCGTAATTCCAAAGCCATAACAGGAGCTCAGTCTGTAAGGACTTTGGTTGAGAACTGGAGGGACGTTGGTTCAAGTCCTAGTCTGTTAAAATCTGGAGCTCACTTCCTGAGTACCACCAAGGTGCTTGGTGGTACTCAGGACTGCTTGGGTGAGGCTCCTTCATGGGCAGCAGCCTTAACTCTGACATCTCTCTATCCTCACCTTTTTGAAATTTAATATATTAACCACCTTAATACACTTAAGTGCTCTAAGCTCTAAATCACTACAATGTCCAGTAGTAGTAAAATGCACAAACACGGAATTTGCTGTTCAGCAAAACAGTTGCTTCTATATCCTTTGAAAAAATGTATTTTCTCATCATTGAACCTACAGAGAGCATCACCCACCCTGCGGTCCTCGGGGTCATGAGCCAGCCATCGCACCACCGCCTCCAGCACGAGTCTCTCATTGCCGATGTTCAGCTTCTCCATGGACAGCACCTCGCAGAGCCGGTCTGGGGGGAGCTCCCTGAACTCCTCAGTGTGCGCCACGTCACCAAAATGTGTCTGCAGGAACTCGGTGGCAACATAGTGGACGTGGTAGAGGCAGTAGTGCAGGGAAAAGAGCCGAATGCCGATGCAGTTCTCCGCTGTGATGCAGCTCTCCAAGAACTGGCAGCAGAGGGACTTCAGATCTGTCATCAGGAGCAGGTCTGATGCCTGCACCATGTCCTGGATTGTTTCTTCACTTAGAGCGATCTGTGTGTGTGAGGGACAAAGAGAGTGTGTGGGGCAATTAATGCCAAATAAATATCTACAGTATGTCGAAAAGGCATGTAATAATTACAAGTGCTTTAAAAATACTAATAAAAACACAATTTTGAATTTTAACACAAATACTTTAAAGATAGTTTGTTTTGATTTTTTACAAACAAGATCACTGTTTTGAGGTGCCAGCTAGTTTTTATTTGGCTGCAGAGTATTGTACCACTGCAGAGGAAGCTGAAAGAGGTTCAAGACATAGTAGCTTAAGCCACTACAAAAAAAACTCCTTCATTGAAACAGCAGCTGATGTTGAGGCTGTTTTGCAATGTTTCAACTCTTCATTTTAGTTTCAGATTGTCTTTACTCTCTATTTTTAACTACACAATGCTCCTGTCATTCTTATGTGTACAACACTTTTTGGCAGATCCAGTATTAAAAAAAGGGATTATTGGGAAAGAAAAAGATAAAAGAAAATATAATGGTAAGAAAACAACAATGAAAAATGATAATGTTATAAATCAGACAACATGTGGGAATAACTTTTACAGATGAGACTAATTGACAGAGACACTGGGGAAAGTTTTCTCTTGTTTTTTTAATGACTTGCTTCATTTATTTGCTATGCACTACAGTTCCTGGTGGCTGGTTCAGTGCTGTTCTTTATTAAGAGTCTAGCAGGGTTATTGGTGTAGGATTTGCTTTATCCTCTTCACAGAAATAATAGATGGGTGGAGTTGTCTCAGTATGTTGTGTGTGGAGACTGGGTTAAATATAGTGACTAGGACAGTATTAGTTTGAAGAGTCTGAGAAAATAAGGAAATCACAAATTGTAATATTTTATTTAATCTGTGATGATCTTAAGCAGTAATTCTTAACTGGTTTTGCATTAGGATCCACTACCGCCTCCATAATGAGAAGTTGTCTCACGTTTCTCAATCACAACCAGTTATTGTTAATAGCATGGAAGCATCTTTTGACTTGAAATGGGACGTAACAAAGCGATGGGGACATTTACTTCCAAATAAAAGCACACCATAGACTTTTGGCCACCTATTTTTTCAGGCACACATCTGCGACCCACTGAAAATGGCTTCATGACCCACTTGGGTCCAGACCCACCTGTTGAGAAGATCTAAAAAACTGTGACGTTTTTTCAGTTCCTACTGGCTTCAGTAATTCCTAACCAAAACTGCTGACACATGGCATGATACAACTCGCTCCATGTGAGAAGTAAAGGGCAATAGTGCAGTTAAAAACAGCCTTCTACAGGGTAACAGGAAAGGGCTGTCTGACATCAAAGTGAAGCATTTACAACACTCAAAATAGTGTACAATTCAACTGATATTTTTAAATAGCACTTTTCAAGTTTAAAGCCTCTGGAAACTAGGCTTGAAATATAAAAAAATCAAAAGTGATATCAAAGTTTGATGTGTCATTGAGCATCTGCAAAAACCTGACTGAAAATGAACAGTCATAAGTTTGAGAAAACTGTGTTCAAAACAGCTTACTTTGCTGTCTTCTGGTTCTCTACTGGTCTTGTGTCAGGACCCACCACCTCATATATGACAAATCATGACCCAAATGTCTTAAATGTTTCAATTATAATCAGATGTTTTTCATGAAAATTAGGCAGTTTGGACTTCAGATGGAACAAATGACTTTTTAAAGATTATTTTGGGGGGCTTTTTTTGGCCTTTATTTGGATTGGACAGCTGAAGAGAGACAGGAAGTATGGGGAGAGAGAGTAGGCCAGAAATTGATCCCGCAACCAGTGTGTCAACATAAAACAAACAGAAACATAGAGATGGAGATATGCCCTTCAAAATAAAAGCACATCATGGATGTCTTTGCCACACATTTTTTTCCAGGCACACCTGCAACCCTCTGGACCCACTTTGGGTCCTGACCCAAGACTTAAGAACCAAGAGTTTAGATTTCTAAAGACCATGTTGTGTGTCAGCTCACATCTTGATTGACAGATCGTCATGGAACAATGAATTACAGTACAACCACTATGCCCCAAATATATGACCAATATATTTTAGTTTAACTTGAAACAGTTTGTCTCTTGACTTCAATATGTATTCACACTTCCTCCTTCTCCCCCTTTAATACAAACAGTAGCGTGTTTCACCCCTCTAGTGCTTCAAAGTTTCAATTCCATTGCAGCATATCCCATGTATTTAAAGTAAGACTGATGCAGCAGCTCTATCTGACTGCTCCTCATGTGTTTTACAGATAAATGACTTCATGTATGGTTGTTAACATACCTTAGCAAGCCTTTAGAAGTTCGCATGTTTTTCATGACCCAGACAAGTACCTCATATGACCCTACTTCAAAAATTCACTATCCCTATAAAAGGGAATTCTGATATTTTGAACTTTACGCCATTCTGCATGTTTTATGGAGTCTAACTAGATAGAAAAAAACTTTGAATCTGCCTCAGCAGATGCCTTTACTACCTTAATGTCTGTAATAAAACTTGAAGGCAAACCATCCAAGTACTTCCACTTAAAGTGCATGTTCGGATTGTTATTATGGGGTGAAATAATAAAACAGATAGGACACATTAGAGATAGACATTTCTCTTCAGAAACAATAAATTATAAACACCTCATCAGCTGCTTGTCTACTCTCCTACTAAGTTAGTTTATTGTGTTTTGTTTTTCACTGGACCAAAGTTAACCTTTGAAAGTAAAACTAACCAATCAGAGAGAGATAGACTTGAAACTCCCATGTTCTGAAGACTGAAAATACCCGTTTTTGTAAATGAATCTTGTGGTTTTTAAGAGAGCAGATTAAACAAGTGTTTCTGGATTCTTGCATAACAAAAAGCTCAGTCTTTGAAGGAATCTCCTCTTTTATGTCAGACACTCAAGCGTAGTAAAAAAACAAAGAATTTTAGTTGACATACTTTGATTGAGCATGTGTGCTCTGACAGTGACAGTAATCTGCTAAGGAAACTTCAAAATGTTCTCTACATCTACATCATCTGGAACAAGGAAAATATACAATATATGACTGGTTTAAAAATATGTGAATTTTCCATCAAAACCTTCATACTCACTTCACCACTGAAGATGTAGTCCAAGATCTGTTTCATTATGGCCATTGAGACCCCCTGTAGCTCAATTCTGTATGTAGATCCATCTTCTTTTGGAGGATTGTAGTTCAGCTTGGTCCTAACAAAGCCATCAACACAAGTAAATATAAAAAGCATTAAAAAATTAAACTTGAAACAGAGAAGTATTTTTAACACTCTGCAGTCAAAACAAACATTGTAAAATTGGACATGTCTGTGCTGCTTCACAGTAGAAACACCAATATATTCAGAATCAGATCTTAGCAAAGGTAAATAGCCAGTGTCAGATTTTCTGACCTGACATAAGGACTGGCAGCAGCCAGGATGTTTTTCTGCACAGGGAGCTCCTCTCCATCCACCACAAGAACTGCATCGTGGAAACTTTGCTCTTGCCAGAAGCTTCGAAGGACCCTAAGGAGTTTCTGGGAGTGCTGGGGATCAGAAACCTTGGAACTGGGATCACTTGATCCAGAAAGAGGCATGTCTAGATATGACAAGTGAAAATACAAAAAGCAATTTAGCTAGCAAAAATAAATAAATAAATAAATAAAAATACAGATAGAGAATATTTTCTGAACTGGATTTGCTTTCAACAATACGCCAGTTGCCCACCTTTCCAGCAAGTTATTTATAATAACAAAAAAGAGAGAAGTAGGCTTGTGTTTACAATATCCAAACCTTAAAATGTTAATGAACTCCTGCTGAGTTTACCACCTGTCTTCAGAATATCGTGGGAACAAATAGTCAAAGATTTGTGCTAAATTTCTCAAACTGACAAGTTTCAACATGAAGTTTGGAGAGGCTCATGGAGAAAAATGAAAGGCTACAGCCTAAAGGCTATTAGCAATTCAACCGTCGACAGCGACAGTGCCTTTTACAACGAGGACAAACTTTCGCCAGCAAAATCATTTACAGTCCAGCAGTGGGAGAATTTGTTAACTCGTCATTGGCTAGTTTGATTAGCTAATTCAATGCCGTTAGATAAAGCTACAAAGAGGAGTCAGCTCTGCAGTGTTTGTTTACAATGGTTAAAGCTGCTTACGTCATGATTTATATTTCAGATATTAAACTTAATTCAAGTAAATGTCTTACATATAGATAATAAAATACTCACTTCCTTTAATAAGAGCACGGGCTGTACCTCTATGTATTTAGAACATCATGAATCATTCCATGCCAGAATGTTGTAAGTGGACGCGAAGATGTGCATTCAGGGTCAACGATATTATCGTAAACAAACCTTTCCATGATCAAACTTAACCGTATTGACAACTATCAAGCTCAGAATAACAATGCATGAACTTATTCACAAAAGAGGTATTGAAAGCTTGTACTTTTCAGGTAATGAGGTTTTTAAGTTGTGTGGTATTTTGGTTAGGAACGTCTGTCTGTTGTTGTTATTCGTTTGATACTTAAAATTCACGTGGCCCCTGAACGCCTCTCCAGCTAGGCGGAAAGTGTGCATATAGAGGGTGTTCCAATAATTAAAGGACACTTTATGTACCACCTTGTCTCCTAAAAGAATTGTCGATATATACCACTGCAAAAGATAACAACCAACATTTCAATACAAAATGTGTGTATATTTTCTTTAAGCTAAAAAAAAACTTACATTCGTTTTCATTTTCAGTGTCTCGATGGTGAAAGATTGACGAGAAATAAGAATCCAAACAAAATGGAACCACAAAACAAAATGCGAGCATAAAGTCCACGACGGCCTAAGACAATCAACCGTATTGTATTTCCGGTGTTAGGAAAATAAAACTTTCACCAAAAAGTAAATTTGTTATTCTCTTATTTCAGTTTCAGTGAATAAACTGTGTTATATTATCTTCACCACTTGCTTGTTATTATTAGCAGACGTTTATGTTGAGGCTAAATTTTAGATTAGAATACCTCACCATCCCCTAAGAAATTCATCCTCCCTAAGATATTTAAAAGGTGTTTAAAAAACAAGTTGATTACTTTTTCATCTAAATACCCACATATTTGTTTTTAGTTAACCACAGTTAATTGAAGATGATGATAACAATAGCAGTGAAAATAATAATAATAATAATAATAATAATAATAATAATAATAATAATAATGTTTCTTGATGACTATGGTAATAATCTAAATCATGGTGAACAGTGGTAATAAAATGATACAGTAATAATATTTTTTTCCAACAATATGGACGTCTATATATCTGTACAGACAAAAACAAATATCTTTACAACTAAGTATAAACAAGTCTTTAGATGTCTAACTTGACTTAATATCACAAATATTGAGGCAATAATAAAATAATAAGAAGACAAATACGAAAAAATATTCTGGTTGGGTTAATATGAGTGTGTGTATAGATATCTGTGCACGAGTATACTGTATGTACATCCCGTGTGTCTATATATTCTGATGGCAGCAACATACAATGATTTAAGGGTCTGTGTATCAACCTATATGCGTATATATAACCAGACATGCATGTCTATGTTGTATCATGACTATATAAAAATTAAAATGTAAGTGAATGTTCGAGCAGTACACTTTAAAACTCCAGTAACTGAAAACTAATATATTTTAATTATGCACAACTTTTCTCTCCTTTCCTATCGTTTTCTTTCTCCTCTACTGTTTACTTAGTTTTGTTTTGTTATATAAATTATTCAACCATTCCTTGTATTGAAATGGTTAATACATGGCATGGTGAGGTGTGATTATAAGCTCATCCTTATCTCACCTGTACAAACTCACTCATTAGTACTTTCCTTGTGAAAGCTGCAAATACTGCAAATACTGTATCAACTGAAGTTTCTCGTGCCAACACAATGAATTAACATTTGTGCTTTTAATTTGAAGGTAGTTCGTCTTCCGCCTTTTCTATTTCCTCTTATTAGCTCAAAACTTCCGCCGCCATAACTTTGGACATATGTACATACTGGTGTGCTGTTTTGAATGACGCAACTTTAAGGTAATTTTCATGGTTTGTTGATGAGTTTTGTTTCTTGTTGTGCTAGCTTAGAAGGGAAATAATAACGAACAACACTGACTGTAGTCGTTGTGTATTTTACACGTTTACAGATGATATAATGCCTGCTAACAATATAAGACAACGTCAAATCAACAAAATAATTATAGTGGCTCATTTTTGATTATGTATGCTTTTCTACTCTAGCTCCTCCCTGTGATGTTTTGATGGAGGAACCACTAAGCACCGTGCCTGCCT
The DNA here is from genome assembly GCF_018320785.1 of Cheilinus undulatus. Lineage (NCBI taxonomy): Eukaryota > Metazoa > Chordata > Actinopteri > Labriformes > Labridae > Cheilinus > Cheilinus undulatus. The sequence goes on from NC_054873.1 coordinate 36,081,216, forward strand.
ACTCGACGGACAATAATCAGAGGCGTACCGTTTGAAACTATAAACATGTCCCGACCTACCAGGAGTAAACTTTCCCCATGGATAGAGAGTCTGATCCTGAACTATGGCAGCCAGGATGGAGGCAGCAGCAGCGGCCGGTTGAAGGCTCAAGTCATCGGAGTGGGTCAGATGTCTCAGTCCCAGGCTCAGGGCTCTGAGGGGCCCACTGGGCTGCTCTTCCTGTCCGATGGGGTGCTCCAGATCCCAGCCATCCTCACCACATCAGCCTGGGAGCACCTTCAGGATCAGGAGGAGCGGGAGTGCTTTACCAGTCTGCTCAACCACACAGTGTGCATCCAGAATTACACGCTGCAGTTCCACATGGGCCCCGAGCAGACTAAATGCAGGTTCTTCTTGTCAGTAGGAGAGCTGGCTACAACTGCAGCAGGTCCGGTTAAAGATAGCACCCCTTGCTGCACAACATTGCCCTCAGTCAGGCAGAAGATCTGTGAGACATGGAGGGCCCTGATGGGTCAGGAGGGGCAGGAATCCCAGAGCCAGTGTGGGTTTGATCTGACTGAGCTGTTGGGGGAGTGGCAGCATGACTGTCTGCAGTCTGTGCTGGAGGACATTAAGGAGAGGCTGATGAAAGCAAGCTATGCAGTGGAGCCACAGCCCTCCACCTCAACTTTTACTCCTTCCCTCACCTGCCCAGACACATTTGCTGCCATAAGCTGGGATATTGAAAGGATCAGAGACAAGAGAGAGAAATGTTTCACTGTTCCTATGAACTATCTTCTCATTCCTGAGGAAGATGCTCAGCATCTGCAAGAACATCTGGATGTTCCAAGCAGCACACTGATTGAGGTTTCAGCAGGATTTGAAGAAAGATCAAGAGATTTACCTCAAATTCTTGAGACAGCGAAGCCCTCTGTTGATGATGACGATTGGCGAATAGAGGGTCCAGCACTCAGACAGGTAGACTGTGTCACAAATGAGAACCCACAACTTGACGAGGAGGATGATGTGCTAGATGAGGTCATAATCACAAGGTTGAATGAGGGTAAAATCAGACCACTGACCAATCCTTGGGACATGTTTCCTCCACCTGATGAAACCTCCTCAGAAGACGTATCCCCATGTGCAACACAGGACCACCCACCTGTTGGCATCTTAACAAGCACTCGACTTCCTACCCACAGCTCGACAGCAACCCCGCAGACCTCTGAGCTGAACAGCAAAGGAGAGCAAAGCGAGCTTCTGCCATACCAGAAACCTCCAAGCTCAACCTGCCTCCCTGTCACTGTCAGTACTTCAGCGTCTACCTCTGTGACTCCACCAGAACCCTTTACTAGACCAGATGAAGCCCGTGCTGAACCAGAAAAGACTAATCTTTTAGCTTCAGAGCAGGAAAGCCCGATATTTGAGGAGGTCATGGTGGAGGGTGTAGAGAGAAAATGCAGGAAGGCAAAGAGAAAGAGAAGCGAGCCCTCGGCAGAAGCACAAAACCTCCTAGCAGAGGAGGAGGAAGCTCAGGTTAGCGGGAGTCCTCCATCTTGGCTTTTTGAGTCTAAGAACAGCTCTGGGCTTGAGGAGGGCAGCAGTCACCAACCAGACAAAACTATAGAGCCATTATGTAGAAAGATTTCTACAGTTCACAGCGATGGAAAGAAGTTCTCTTACTCATACCAAGTGTCTGGGAAGAATTTACAAGACTTCAGTAAATGTAAAATCTCTGAATCGTTGCTGAACTGGGCTGTGAAGTATCTTGTCACTCCAAGGCAGATGGATAATCAACACAACACGTCAGCAACCTCCAATCAGACATCTTCTGACAGGACTGAGATCACTCCACTTTAGGTTCAGTGTTTAAAGGCAGTTAAAGTTCTCTGTTTTTATTACACCTTCTGTTTTCAACATAATGGATGTGATGAGATACACTGAATCGATTTAAAAGGAACCCCTAGTGCTTCTAATATTGGCAAAAATAAGACTCCAGCTGAAGAAATATCTTTATATATTCCAGAGCAGCTCAGATAAAGTCCATTTTGATCATCTTTAAGATGCATCCTTTAATGATATTTTTAAATATCAATTTGTGTAACGTTTATAAGGAAGTTGCACATGTTCACTGTGACATTTTATGCTGTTCCAGCCAAAATAAACACCATACATTTGTTGAAAGTTTTATTTTATTGTGTTACTTTAACTTCACTTAACCTTTAACTGCACTTCTGAAAATGATTCATTTTTTACTTTCACTTAGTTAATTCTATTTGTTGGCATCTTTTGGTCTCAAGCCCACTCTGACCCATGCCATGGCCTCATTAAATTTATACAGCCACATTTTTGTCATGCATTTTCTGTTTCACAGAATCAAAATAGTCAAGTTGTCTTATGCAAAATCATAACAATATGTTGACAGATGCAGAAACAGCCCAAAGAGCCGACTAAGAAAAATGGGTCCAGCGTTGATATGCCACTTAATTAATGCAACTATGACCCCCTGAGACGTGAGCTTTGTTGGAAGTTTTTAGTTTTCCATGCTTATTTGGTATAATAAAGGGCTTATGAGTGTAAAAGTTCAACCTTGTCATTGAACAGGAACTATTTTTTACCAAACTTACACACATCTCTTGAAGATCCTGTTTCTGCTGAAAATACAACACTGGATAGGTTTTTGTGGATGTTTTGGCTTTGTGTTGACCAGTTTTTGGGGTCTCCAGTCAGTAAGAAATGGTGTCAGCCATTGAGAGATGCATGGTGGAGTCATTTTTCTTGTTATTTTGATGATGGACCACAAGGACTTGTTCCAGCAAAGCATGCACCAAATTTAACCAGAAGCTCTGGATTTCTCAGAAGTTTTCCCTTCCAAAATCCACCCAGATTTCTTGAACATATTTTTTAAGTGTCCCAGAGTTTCTTCAAATATTACCCACATTTTATCATAAAGCCAATAAATTCTGATTTAATACACTTTCTTTTTTTTATTGTTTGGCCAGTGAAATACTCTGCCTGCATAGTTTAGTTTATGAACCTTTCAGGGCCGTCTGCAGCACATGTAGCATGGTGTCAGTGAAATGGTTTACAATATAATTAAATTACAAATCATCTAGGAAAGTTAATAAATCATTTATATTCTTTGTTAAGATTTTGTAAGAAAGGTTACACAGGCCTTGCAAGAAGCACAGTTCCCTAAAAGGGCAAGTGTTTGTATTCCAGCTCTTTACTGATAATTACCTTTATCTGTTGTATTGAAATGAAGCACTGAATCTCCCTCTCTAAAACCAGAAACAATATCAGCTTTAGAAATCAGCTGTGTGCCATACCTGCATAATGGGTCTGCATATTCAACTCACTATAGGCCCATCTTGTTACCATCATGTTAGTGAAGGAGCAGTGCATGCTGGGTAGGCAGCAATGTACTCACTAGATATTTTGAATGAGTGTGGAGGAGTGTAGTAAAGGCTCAGTGGGGCAGTTCTTCAACGTGTGTTGTAAGAATGTATTTGGATTTATTTGGAAATTGATGTGAAAGATGGCAAAACACATTAAAATGATTTATTATATGAAGTTAAGTGATGGAACCAAAATTAATTTCCACTTATTTGATCATATGTGTGTCAGCCACTTGTGGATAACCTTGAGATCAATATGATAAATAATACATTTCTTTAAAAAAAACAAAAAAACTGTAATCCTCCATTTGTCCAGGAGATGTCACCAAATCGCTTCTTTAACTTGATTTAGAAATTGGTTCCAGTCTAGTCCAGTGCAGGGTTAATGGAAGAGAACTAATAATGCTGATGGAATTGTAATCAGAATATAAAAAGTAGCTAAATATCTTTATTTTTGTCATTTTGTCCTCATGCAGACAGCGTTCCCTATAGTAATCGTATACAAGGTGATCACTGTAAAACTGAAACCCTCAAATGGTGACTATGCTGAGGGTTTTTAAATTTCATCTGTTCAAAAACGAAGTCTGCAACATATTTTTTCACCTTTTGATAGTTCTAGAATTTAAGAATATGTAAGATTTTCAAATGTTCAACTACTAGAAATGATTATTTGAGTGGCCAGTGCAGTCTTTTGTGTAATTAATTGACTTTATTAGGCCCATTCCTTTTGAGATACTTTGTGGGCTTTATCAGAAATGAGGAAAGGGGATAAGAGAGTGGTCCATAGGCAGGACTCGAACCCAGGCCACCCACGTATATGGGGCACGACCAAACAGTGAGGCCATCTACGCCTCGGCCCATTAATTTTTAACAATAAAAAATACTTCATGTAAAACTTTGTAAAGTGTGAAATGTAAATGTAAAATCTTTGTATTAGTATGTTTGTGTGTTTATCTGCTAATTGTTGGGAGATGAATGGTTAACAGACCCACAAACTTGTTTTGATTTGCTTGCTTTACTATTTATTATGGAAGCCCATTTCTGCCACTTAAAAACGAAAATGTGGAAGTTAGACAATTTAAAAAAAAGAAGAAATAATTCTAAGCCAAGATTCTGAAATAAAAAGTCAAAAATATGAGACAAAAAGTCAAAATTATGACTCATAATCTAATCTCATCATTTTTATTTAATAATTTTGCTTTAAATCTCATAATTATGACTTTTTATGCTTTAATTATGACATTAAATCTCATAATTTAAAGTTTTTTATTTTAATATTTTTGACTTTTTATCTTATAATTTTGGCTTTTAATCTCATAATTTTGATTTTTATCTCATAATTGCAACATTTTATCTCATAATTATGACTTTTCATCTTATTATTTCAATTTTTATCCCATTGGTTCATCTTTTATCTTATATTATGAAATTTAATCTCATAATTCCAAGTATTTTTATCTCATAATTTTGACTTTTTAACCTCATAAATCTGATTTCATCTCATAATATCAAGTTTTATCTCATAATTTTGACTTTTTACTCTTTATTTCAACTTTTTATCCTATAATTGTGACTATTTATTTCATCATTTTGACTTTTTAAATCTAATTATTTTGACTTTTTTTTTTAATCTCGTTTTGACTATTTATCTCAGAATTATGACTTTATATCATAATTCTGCCTTTTTATATCACTATTTTGACTTTGTATCTCATAATTGACTTAGGATTTTTTATATTTCAAAATTGCTTTATTGTCACATTTTTTCTTTTTAATTTTTGGTGGAAATGGGCTTCCATAGAAATGGGTTCCATAGTTCCCTGATAAAAGTCAGATATGCTGGGAAAACAAGCTCCATCCCTGTGAGTTTGTTCTCTTAGCCTGACCTTAGGTTGAGGGTACTGCCACAGTTTTATTTTTATTTTTGTGCATGCACAAGTAAGAAAGATAGATGGTGCACTCTACAGAGAGAGGCAGAAAACTCAGAGAGATTAGTTGAAGCTTTCATCTGAGAAATTTGGGGACAAAAGATTAAAAAGTCACATTATTACACTTGCAAAGAGATGGATGGCAAACAGAGATGTGAAAGCATATTATTTCTCAACACCTGTGTGTGCTGATGTGTAACTGCTATTTCTACACCTGCATTTACACCAGAATCATAATACATTTAACAAACATATAATCAAGTTATTTGAATAAACCGTGACCACACAGGTAATAAAGAGCATAAAGTTTGATGAATAAACACGTCTTAAAACAGGACACAGCTGCATTAATATTATTTAGAATTAACACAGCATGATGGACTAATATTCATGTAACAGACTTCTGTGTTTGCTGCAGTGGCAGAAAAGCTTGAACAGTTATATAACATCCAAATCATGGTTTCTGCAGTGTGGATAGAGAAGATCTGAGCTGTTGCCCTTTGAAAATGCCAAATGTGACTTCGCTCTGGCCTCTTCTAAAACTTGCATGTTAGTTTAGTTCTTTCTGCGAATGAATCACCGTCTGCTGAGAGAGAAACGGAGACAACTTTTAGAGTTTATCCACTGAAAGCTCCAAAGCTCTAATGTAATCAGCAGCCAGCTGTGCGCACTTGTAAAGTTGTTATAATCCTCCTTTGACCTATAAACAGGAAAATACAGAATATAAAGCATCATGCTCACATCTACAAATAATACACTGACCATAGTTTCCTTGTAAGGCAATATAGGCCTGAGCGCCTGCTGCAGCTTCTCAGGGAGAATGCCTGCTTCTTTTTTATAGCTTTGATGCAATCAGAAACAAAATATGTACATCAAATGTTAATTTGAAGGGTCATGCCAAGCAATTTACTTTAAGAAAATTCTACTAAAACCATAAATACACTCAGCAATCACTTTATTAGGTATACCTGTTCAGCTGCTCAGTGCAAAACACCTTGTTAGCCAATCACATGGCAGCAACCAGTGCATTTAGGTGGACATGGTCAGGAATGATGTGAAGTTCTGAGAATCAGGATGAAGCAGAAGTAGGGATATAAATGACTTTGTACATGCCATGGTTGTTTGACTGGTCTGAGGATTTTAGAAACTGCAGATTGGCTTTTATTTTCCCACTCAGCCGTCCTTTGGGTTTAACAGAGAACGGTCTGAAAAAGGGAGCTGCAGTTCTCTGGGTAGAAACGCATTAATGATGGCAGAGGTCAGAGAAGAATGAGAAGACTGGTTCAAGCTGATAGAAAGGCAACATTAACTCCAATAACAACCAGAGGTTTGGTATGTAGGAGAGCATCCCTGAACACAAAACATGTCCAACCTTGAGGCTTGAATCTGTTGACAGTAGTGAACAAAACAGAACCATTTCTACACTCCCTGGCTCTGTTTTCTTGCTATCCCTTTGTCTGTAAATATTCTCACTGAAAATCTGTTCACCCTGTTTGAGTTTGTGCTGCATGGATGCTGTCAGGTTTTACTCATTACTTGTTTACTCTTTCTCAGCCCCTGAGTTTTAATCATCACCTGCAGATCAGCCGTTTCAACAGTGATTCACATCGATGCATCAGATAATTTATACGTTTATTTATTCATCATCAGCAGGGTGGTTATCAGCAATTTAGAGGCCCTTGGCAAAAATTAATACGAGACCCATCCCTGTTTAGGTAAATGCAATCACAGGCAGACAAACAGACAGAAACTTATTTAATCCTGAGGGAAATTCAAGCAAACAAAATATTTTAAAGCATCTTTTTTTAAGTTTAAAAAATCCATAGAACTACAGGGCACACCCAAATCTGAATTATAATCCATACCTCTGTGTATGAAGGAGGAAGCTCTTTACTCCTTTAAAAGTAGAAGTGATACAATGCAATCACAAAACAACCTAAATTTGAATTACTACATTAATGTAATCAAAAGGAAAAAGGTCTCCAGATGTTGAGACCTTTGTATAAGCTTTTTAATGTTTTTTTAATCAAGATTTTAGTTTGTGTGTGCAGATCTAATTATGACAACCTCAGAACAGACACTTTGCAACCCCTCACCCAAATAAATTTAGACCTTTTGCACCTCATCTAGGGGGTCCTGGAACCCATGAAGGAATCAAAATCAAACTCACCTCATCTAAATAACTCAACATGTCTACACAGCAAAACCTGTGTAGTTAAATGAACTCTGTCAGAGTTAATACTGACATTTTTACAGTGTCTAGAATGGTCTACACTGTGTTATACACACTCAGACTCTTTAGGAGTTAAAAATGGACTCTTCTTTACACTAACCAGTGGTACTTTAGCTCAACGCTTCTTTGTAGAGTAAGTGAATCATTTTGAACTATTAAAGTGTCATCCTACACTGTAAAGATACATATTTATGTAATTAATGACTAAAAATGGAGATGTTGCTAAAATAACACTACAGTATATCGTTACCTTTCACTTAGGATGTAAATTTGACATTTTTTAAATTGTAATTATTGAGTCATTGCAATGTACTTTCCATAATTAATAAACATTGCCATTTTGTGTTGGACACCTGGCAAAGTCAGGTGTTTTCAGGTAAGGGGAGAGATAAGGGACATATGCAGGAATGGAAAACAGAAACAAGCCCACCATCTTTACTTGCAGATTTTCCTTTGTTGCGGATAACTTCACTCGTGTGTGAAGTGTCTTAAAGGGAAACTTTAACATTCTGGCAAATTTGCCCATTGCCATAATCCCTATAGTCTTAGTAATAGGGTCGTTACCTTTGGTTGTCCGTGCAAGCTATTTTCAGATCAGCGCTGCCGAGTTTGGAGCTGCTGTGCCAACTCAATGGAGATGGATGGTATTTTTGCTTTCCCTCATCAAACTCATCAAATACACAATCCAACAACTCCAAAACTCTCTCGTGGACAAGTTGTGACCTGTACATTCACCACGCTATGAAACACATCCATCCATTTCTAGAGAGGGGCGGAGTCAGGGGTGGAGTCAGACATCTCATTGACATTTAAAGCCACAGACACAAAACAGCTCATTCTGATCAGGGCTGAAGCAGACGAGGGTTTTTTTAGACATGCAAAAATCCTATACTGGAGTGTTTTTTCAGAAACAGACTTCACAGTCATGTTTTGGGGACATCTGAGTCTTAAAGAGAACTTGTCTTAAAGGGGTAAAATATGTGACCTTTAAAATAAAAAAAAAACAATATTCTACCAGAAACATGAGCAAAGAAATCCCGACAGTGATCGCTGCACAATAGGCAGCGTTCAAACACATTTAAGTTGGACTTACACTGAATGGATCAACACTGCCAAATAACTCCACAACTAAATGCCATTTACCAAATAATGATGTTAAATTACACTTTGGGAATTAAAATCTATCCTGAAATGTTTCACACTGAGATTTTCATTAGTGCAATAGCTATTTTTCTGCTACAGATAGAAGCTGCAACAATCAGCCAGTCCCTGATTCAGGATGCCTCTGATCTGCTTTCTTGATATGAAGACTTGATGGGGCTTAGATCTTGCTGCTAGGGCCAGAGGTCATCCTCAGGGACTTTTTGTGATAACTGCTATTCTGGTGCTATTTGATTGAATTGTTGCCCCAAGAACATTCAAATACATATTTTTATCGCTGAAAACCATTTGATTGCCTGTTTATTTGGTCATATTTAGTCTATATTTAGTATACTTATTGGATGCACACATATTTCAATTGTATCTCAAGACCCCAGATGATCACCCACCTTGGTTTATGGTAAAACTGCCTGTGATCATAAAGTCATCATAATCTACATTACTCTCATAAATGATACCGTTCTAAAATGTGGTGAAATTAAGGGTATTGTTGTTCAAGTTTCCTTTAGAAGTAAAGTTAAACTTTTGTTTTATGACTGAGTTTACTGGGGAGAAACAATCTCAGGCGCACTCACAGAAATATTTAGGCCTAATTATTAAGATTTATGTATTTCAATTGCATATAAAATTTCCATCCATTTGAATTACTTGGATTGAACATAAATCTAGTGTGATTTAGAGTGATAAATATGCAACACATAAAGTTTATTGGCCTGTTTATGTTAAATCTAAGTAATTTAAATGGATGGAAATTTTATATGCGATTGAAATACATAAATCTTCAGATTATTTTTGTGAATGTGGTGACATGTTTTACACAATTAAAACAAAAGTTTACATTTTCTACTATTCTATCTGGTTTGAGCAGAACTAATCCAGATTAAGAAAGATTTTTGAAGAGGGGTAAACATTTTTAAACTTTTTATAAAGTTTGAATTTGACTAAGTCAGAGGAAGATATCTTGTATTTTTAATGAGACATGAATTAAATGAGAGGGAAAGATCATGTATAAAGATTTAAACCGAAAAACTGCCACAAATGTAGCGCCCTTATTCAAAGTTTTGTTCCAATAATCTAAATTACACAGAGAAACTGAAGAGTTGCATTCAGTTCTTCAGTGGAGATTATAAATCTGTGCACTCAGCTCATCATGTTCAGATGATCTCTGTCCTTACAGAGAAGTAGTTCCTGCAGACAAAACGTCCTTGTGCATTTATGATGTGTAACTGGAGTTAAGAAAATGGTCTGACACCAGTTAAAAAAAGAGGTTTTTAGTTATTTTCCCTTTTATATACTTTGTTTTCGTTTGAGAGAACTCACAGCAACTCCCAGAAAGAGCTTGCTGTGTTTGCTTGTTCTCTCTGTGTGAGCAACCCTCCGCGTCAGGGGTGGACGTGATATTTCAAACAGCACATCAGTGCGTTTATGTATTGGGTGCCCGGAAATTTTTCCAAATAAACACAGCTTGATTCGACCTGGGTGGGCAGACTTATCAAGCGACTAATTCTGTAAACAGATGAGGGAATAACCCTGCGCCTCATTGGCTGCTGGGCAGACGGGGGGAACATGAGGGAGTTTCAGCGCAATGAAATTTTAATTAATGTGGGTGGGCTGAGAACACCACCGACTGTTTATGATGGACAATTTATTTCCCAGTGCAAAGTCAACATAACACAGCAAACGTACAACAATTATTAACATTTTGTGGGGCCCTCATGAGGCCGTGCAGTCAGTCAGTGGCGGAGAGGAGCTCCGGGAGCAGCCGAAGCTTTCTCTGGGACTCACTCCGGCGTCATGACTCTCTACCACGGTCGACTGCCGTCACTTGGAGCGCCCACCCCGGCTCTGAGCCTCACTAACCCCCCGCTGATCTACCTGTACGGAGGAGACAGCGGAGGAGTAGTGCCAGCCGGCCTGAGCTTCGTGCCGACCCGTCAGGAGCCTCCGCAGAAGCCTCCCTACAGCTACATCGCGCTCATCGCCATGGCCATCAAGAGCGCACCGGAGCAGCGCGCCACGCTCAGCGGCATCTACCAGTTCATCATGGACCGCTTCCCCTTTTATCACGACAACAAGCAGGGCTGGCAGAACTCCATCCGACACAACCTGTCCCTCAATGACTGCTTCATCAAAGTGCCCAGAGAGAAGGGCCGGCCCGGCAAAGGCAGCTACTGGACTCTGGACACCAAGTGCCTGGACATGTTTGAGAACGGAAACTACCGCCGGAGAAAGAGGAAGGCTAAGAGCCAGCAGGAGGCACGGGACTCCAAAGCATCTGGACACAGGCGCAAAAGGAGTCCAGGGCCACCCAGGGACCCCCAGTCCTCTCTGACACCTCAGGACGGCTCTGGGACCGCAGAGGTGCAGATGAGACAGGACGCGGAGAGGTTGGAGAAACCAGCAGACAAAAAATCAGTTCTAGTCGTGAGTAAACATTCAGAGAATCTGCAAAATCCTCCCACACAGAGACTTAAAGTGCTCTCTAACCAAGACACCTCTGCGCCCACTGGGAGGGGGGCTGAAGACCCCCCGCCCGAGCAGTGTGCCGTTCCTTTTTGGATGGAAAGCGCACAAATCCAGAGCGCATCATTCCGTCTGGATCCGGAGGAGAGGAGGTCTACCTTCAGCGGGAGAGAAAGAGAGAGAGGTCCGTTATGCGCAGTGAGCTGCGCAGGAAACACTAACTTGACAACAGCTGCTCAGGACAAGCCGAAAGGAAATGTTCCAGCCAAGGACAAACCGAGAGGTTTTAGCATAGAGAGTATATTATCAAGAGGTGAGGACGATGTGCGCGGCAGCATCCTCGGTGTGTCAGCAGAGACATGTTCAGGGCGCCAGAGTCCTGCTCTCTGTCCCTCTATGGTCCTCGGTGCTCGACCGCATCAGCTGTACCAGATGGGATTCCCTTTCTGTTCCTACCTGTCTGTCTCCTACCCGGACAAAGTCCTGCAGTTTAAATGAGTGAAAGTTTGAATCAAGGCCTTTGCGCGTATTTTACGCACAGATGCGTAAAAGCGTAACGTCTTAAAATGCATGACAAAATGACTCTAAAACGGTTCGGTGCTGTGATCGTTTCAGGACCTCTGTCCTTTTGATCAATACAGCGCTAATCAGACACCGACAAACGGCAGCAGGGAGACTATTGCTACTTTTACGCATGCGTAATTGTCAGGTTCTGGTTTATGCACATTCTTTTCTGTAACTTTAGCTGGATGAAGTTTACGGCTGGGCAATAGAGCTTACAGGCACAAAGTTGAGATCATGAAGATGTTAATACTTTAAAATATGGGTAAATATGACAAACAGCATTTATATCTGCATTCATGGAGACAGACTCCACAGGTTTGCGTAATTCAGATAATGAGAATAAAGTTTAATGCCTGTGATGTAATCAAACGCTTGTTTGTTTTCCACTCTGCCCTGAATCTCAATTGCAAAATAAAGATTAGTTTGGTAATAAAACAGTGGTATTTTTTCATTTAAACTGATTATTTGACAGATAAATTAGAACATCTTATCATATCCGTGGGATCTGACATAATGGCCTTAGATGTGAGAGTACTGAGGAGTATTTTTTTCTTTGCTATCTATCCCAGATTTTGTGAATATGATATATATGTTAATTTGAAACATATATGTATCTACACACAGCCTTTTTGTTCAACGTCTCTCCTTTTGATCCCCATTGAACCAGAGAGATATTTTAAGAATGTGATGTGCATTATAAGTTTCACAGACTCTTTGTTTTAAAAAGTCCAATCCTCTGAGAAACGTTTTGATCTGAATATAAAATAAAACATAAAAACCGGTGAGGCAGGTGTTTTCACTCTCTGCCAAAAGTGAAGATGACGTCAAAATTGATGTACCCTGGATGCTAAGTCCTAAATCATTATAAACTCACTGTTTAAGAGCTTTCACAGCCTTTAGTGCCACTACTCCAGTCAAGAGTTGGACCCCTTGTCCTCTCTTTGAAGCCATTTTCATAATAACATTACTTCATGTGAAACCTATCAGGAACAAAACAGCAGCCTACACAGAAAAGTTGCCCTTTTACACATCTATACTGAGACCATTTTAACAACACCAGCATCAGGGCAAAGAAAAACAGATTTCAAGAAATTTAACAGTTATGAAATAATGCAAAGATGAACAGAGGACTGAAAAAAATAATAAACTTGAAAATCAGCTGACTGGAGGGTCTGGTACTGAGCTGCTGTTAATAATAGTTTCTTGTTGTTTTCAGGTGAAGATCCTTCATGTTTTCCCATGAGATTTTAAACATTTGCCAATCTGCCCAAAATGGTTTAACTCCAATGCAACTGGTGACCACATGTGATAAAGCTGTTAAAAGCCCTTTTATACTCTATAGACATGAATATTTACAACTCTGTTGCACCGTTTGAGTCTGCAAGGCAGAACACAGAGGTCAAAGTTAACAACAGAGGTGAAACGGGTCAGTTTGCATCACTGCATGTCAGAGGCGGCAGGATAGGAATGTGTGTTTGTTTACACATCATTGTCATGTTTGACATTACCAAAACAATGTTAAATCACAAAGTCATTACATGCACACGCTGTAAGAAAACTGGACTTTCAAAAGACATACAAACTCGTTAATCAGACTGTAACGATACAAAATCAAAATTCTCAAAGTCAGACACACCTAGATAATGCAGTTGAGATCAATTTACTCCTGCTGGTCCAGTGCAGTGAAAACAATTGCAGATATACAGATCTCCAAAAATATTTCAAAATAAGCCTAAATGATCAAGTAAATACAAAACACAGTTTTAAAATGATGATTTCATTTGTTAAGGACAAAGCCACCCAAAACCTTCCTGGCCCTGTGTAGAAAAAAAAAGAAAAGTAATTAAACCTAATAAAGGGTTGTTCCACCCTTGGCAACAACAGCTGCAAGCATTTGCACTAACTGGCAATGAATCTTTCATATCACGTTTTTTGAGCCACTCAGTGGTGGACTTGATGGTGTGTTTTTGATCATTACACACACATTGTGTTTTACACAAGATACAACAAGCCACACACCTTCCAGAAAGTTAAACATTTGTCTCGTCAGTCTACAGAATATTTTCCTAAAAGCTGATTATTAAGATGTTTTCTGCAGGTCTAGATGTTGATCTGGGTTCTTTTGTGACCTCCTGGGTGAGTGGTTGATGCTCGCTTGGATTAATTCTGGTGGACCAGCCACTCCTGGGAAGGTTCACCACTGTTCCAAGTTTTCTCCATTTATGGATAATGACTCTCATTGTGGTTCACTGGAGTCCTAAAGCCTTAGACATGGCTTTGTAGCCCTTTCCAGACTAATGGATGTCAATGATGGGGACTTATGGTTGGAGTGAAACATTCATTGCTCTAGACAGCTGCTTCTTTCAAGTCCTGAAAAGATTTTTGTTCTGAAGAAATAAAAGAACAAAAGCCCCAAAAATGAAATGACATAAGCTAAATATGGCAACAACAAAACAGCCATTAAAGAGAAAGATGAAAAAACAAATAAGAAATATACCGTTTCAAAAAAACCTAAATGACAAGGAGAGCCACTCTGACCCCTCTTTGTCTCGTGTTCGTCCATTTTCCAGCCAGTATCTGATGAGATGTGCTGGCCTTTCTGCCGGCTGACACCTGCATGAAATCAAAGCTCTCTGCTGACAGCATCATTACAAACACAGAGCAGCCAGCTCTAAATTTAGGCCCAAGCTCACATACACGTTTGAACTGTAAAAGCTGCAGTGTGCGAGGCCGGCGCTCTGCAAATCAGGAATGTTTGTTGAAATAAATAAACGTCCCCACATTTGAGGAGAGGAACACACAATCACAAGCATTTCCTGTGTATAGGATTCCTTTGGTGGGACGTGTAAATAAAACATGCTGAGAGGGGAAAGAACGGACAAGAGGAAAGAAGGAGAAGTGAGAAATTTCTGTTTGACTTTGGGTCAGTTTGGTCTCATGATGCGCTGTGGCATCGACTCCTCCGCCTCTTCATCCTCAAAGAGTCTTCTAAAGACAAATCAGTCAATGTTGATGGTCAGATTTGACTGAAGAGTTAAAGATCTTCATTAGAAAGCAGCTCAGACAAAAAGGACATCCTTTCAATATGATTAAAAAAATGCATGCACAGACCTGTAACATTAATAAGCTGTCTGTTTTCACCGCTGGATTCTGAATTATTTTCATGACTTTTTTATTATGACACATAAACAGACACACCAGCTTGACATGATATAGACACAGTTTAATGTAGGTGTTACATGACATATTCATTGAGTTATAAATGACTATCATTAATGTAACCTGGGATTAAATCATCACTCTGTCCTCATGTAGAGACAAACTGCAGCTGTGACGTACAAAGAAGATCATATTTTATATCAGGCATCACAAAACCTTGAAAAAGTTTCCCCTACTCTTCCTGTTCACCATCTTATGTAGATAAAATGCTCCCATAACTATGAGGGTGCAGCTGTGTGCAGAGTAGTGCAGCTTCCCTCCAAATTAACATCAAAAATAAAAGCAAAATGCAGAGAGGAGGACAGCTCTAACGGCGTGTCCATAGAGTGCCCTTTGTGCATTAGATCCTAAGACAGCCCATATTGTTGGAGCAGATGCTGCACATATTTGAGAGCTATTAGTACCATTAGTCAATCAGCCCTGACAGTGAGTGAAACCGTTGACTTTCAAAAGACTGTAGAGTGACTTTATGTGCTGAAAACACACTTACTTACACATGTAAAAATAAAATCAGCACTTGGGAGAAATGGTTAGCACGGCATTGTTGTTTTATATCTTTGAGTTTGGCGTGTTATTTTTTCACCATCTTAGATTTCTTGATTGGTCTAAGTTTTCCAACCACAGAGGGGTAAACACTGCTATATTTTCCTTGTGTCTTCTCGGTCGTGTAACTGTGATGACCCTCACTCATCAGAAGCCTGCTGTCCAGATTCATCTCACCTGTGTGTTTGCTAGAGAGGATAAACTGATGGAGGTCAGCCAGTTTTTTTCCTCTTCATCCTGTTTGCTTTGTTTGCAGTTCCTGTCTCTTGTAGTTATATAAAATAAACACTTTTTTAGTTACATCTCATGTGTGGTCTCTCCTCTTTATCCAGTCTGAACTGAATGAGGCCTTTTTTTTTTTTTCTGTTGCGCTTTCAAACCGTCAGGTGGGAGGGCGCTCAAACAACAGGTGAAGTAGAAAGAAGTATGTGGAAATTCCACTATTTTGCATTTGCAACTATTTTTGTATCATTTTTGTTTTTGTACGGACTTAAATTAAGGGCAACTGGCTCTCTTTGTAGATCTAGACCAGCTTTCACACTTGTAGTAGATCAAAGATAATGACATGAACCTAACCATGGAAATAGGACTAGTTATAATTTGAAAAGGAGATAAAGGAACGGTAAATGTTTGCTAACACAAGCAGCAGATGACTTTTGTATGATCAGACATTAAGGAGCAGTGGTGGACTTATTTTACATCACTGTGGCTGCAGGGAGATGTTGCAGAGGCTTTATGAGACCAGCTGAAAGCATGCAATTAACCATGGTTTAAAAAAGTAACGTACGTGCCTTTCAATATAGCTGCAAACACCATAGACACTAATACAACCTCATACCATCAGAGATGCAGGCTTTAAACTGTGCCTTGATAACAAGCCACATGGTCCCTCTCTTCTTTAGTCCACAAGACATGGTGTCCATGATTTCCAGAAAGATTTTCAAATTCTGATTAAATTGACCACAGAACAGTTTTCCATTTTGCTTCAGTCCATCACAAATGAGCTTTGGTCCAGAGAAGATGGCAGCGGTTATGGCCTTCTTTTTTGCATGATACAGCTTTAACTTGGGCTGTGGATGGCATGGCCAACTGTGTTGGCAGACAATGATTTCTGGAAGTGTTCCTGAGCCCATGCAGTGATTTCCAGAACAGAATCATGCCTGTTTTTAATGCTGTACCACCTGAGGGCCAAAAGACCGGGAGCATCCAATATTGACCTTCAGCCTTCTCCCTTCTCCCTTGCATACAGAGATTTCTCCAGATTCTCTGAGTCTTTTGATGATATTATGATTATTAAGATTTTCTGAAATTGTTTGACAATTTTTAGACACAGTTTTTTGCTGATTGGTGAACCTCTGCCCATCTTTTATGAGAGACTTTGCCTCTCTAAAACTCTCCTTTTATACCCAGTCACTGACCTGTTGCCAATTAACCAAATTAGTTGGTTAAATGCTCCTCCAGCTGTTTTTATTTTTACCAGTTACTTTTCCTGCCATGGGTTGCCCCTCCCCTATGTTATTTTAATTTGTTGCTTCAATCAAATTCCAAATGAGCTAATATTTTTCAGAGTTAGCAAGGAAAAGAGAAAGTAACAAACAAACTAAAGTCAGTGTTTAAACAGGCTGTAAAGAATGACATTTTGATATGGGGCTCTATGAAGAGTTACTTAATTTAGAGTAGGCCTCAAGTGGCCATGAAAGGAACTACAACATTTTAACTTTTTTCATCATCAGCTCTATTTGTTGCTGTTTAGTTATCCATACCTACTGTCAATACTGGTATAAGATCAATTTAAAAGGTGGGAAACATAAAGCTGTTTTATCCAGAATTTTCCCCCTATGAGCATCAAGAGAGTGCAATAACCTGATAAAATGTCCACAAATGTTTGTTAATATGACCATTAGTACTTCAGGCTTAGAGAAAACCATTTCACTTAATGCCAAAAGTGAATATTAATGAGGTAATAATGACTGCAGGTCAGCTGTTTTTCATACTCTGACATGCAACAGGTGTTTATTCTGTACATTTATCTGCACATATGTATTTATTTGCAGGTTTTAAACAGCTTGAGCTATGCTCTGGAGGACATTTCAGACACATAATGATGTATAGAGCTCTGTGCCAGGAAACCTAACTTGATTAGCAGCTAATGTGGCCTGAACCGAGCCCATCAATCTTCATCATGGCCCCACCCTCCCCTGGTGCTGAGTGTGTATTTGGACAAGTGTAGCCGGTTTATGTAGAGAGTGAAAAAATATAATAAACACTTGGATTAGGAGCCCTTTTGAACCAGCGAGCTTTAAACTGTGTGATTAAGCACTAAGCTTGGTATGATTGCACATAAAACACAGGCAATGACACGTTGCAAACTCAGGGCCATATTTCTCCTTCTGTCTCTGTGTGACCGGAGAGTCTCATATGCTCACTTTAGAAAAGGATGTTTAAGCAAGATGAAAGTGCTTTTAACTAATCTAAGCTTCACATGGAATCTGCACAGGAGCTCAGTTACTCTCTCTTCCTAAGGTGACTGAAAAAGGGTTCAAAGTTTCATTCAAAAGGCAGATGGACTCTGGTGAAGTTTAGGAAGCACAACCAAGCTGCTTTGTTGATGAGACTTTAAATAACTATTAGCTGGGTGTCTGAGAACTTTCACAGACAAACTTTAGAGTTAAAAAGATTGTGGCAACAGTTTTGGCATTATTTTACTTCGAGGAGCAAACTTCCCTAACAAACTTATTTCACAGGCCCTGCTTCCTCACTGCTGGGAGACTGGAGTGAAGAGAGACAGTGATTATACCCTATGGCCCTCTGTTCAACTGTTTGAGTCAAGCGCAAGCCATGTAAGCAGGGCCGCCCCTGGCCAAAGTGAGACCCTAAGCAGACCCTGATATGAGGCCCCCAAATACCCCTCCACACACTCACACACGCACAAACCCACCATCTCAGTATTACAATAACACTTACAGAGTCTGCGCAAATGCAATTTAGCCTGGGTTAGTTGAATATAAAAGAGGCCATTCTTAGTTGTAATTGAGTCATCATCAAGGATGGCAACCAAAAACTACCACAGGACTGTCTTTCAGCAAAAATAACTTTTATCTGAAAAAAAGTCACCAAAATGATCAGTGCTTTCAGTGATCATATTTCTTGTTGCAATAATAAAGATAATATTTTAAATGTCTGATGTTTTAAGAGTTATTTTCATCATAACATAAATCCCACATTTTTAACTCTGTTTTATTGGGGTTTTCCCCTCAGAATTAAACTAGCATAAGCCAGTGATCTTGCCCCCTCATCCCCCCTCAAACATACTCCTGCACACCTCACCTTCCCTCACAGACAGCAGCTCATTCGTTTTGCACTATGTTTCTTTTTCTGTGTCATCAACAGTAGGTTTTATTTTATTATATCACCTTAAAATATACGTTGTCTTTAGACTATTTGTTTTCGCCCGCAATCTGATTTTAAAACAGCTGCTCAGCGTGAGGAAGTTCGATGACGTCAATTAATTCCTGGTCAGAACCAACGCGGGAGCTTTATGGAGTTTTACCATAAATTCACAAACTGAAGGGCAGTAGAAGCTGACTTTTGACAAGAGAGGTTGCAGATTAACGGATGGATATACAGGACAGACGTGATTGGAGTTTCTGCAAGTATTGGCTACAAGTGTCAGGAGAGAGAGAAAGGGAGAGCTAGCGCACACTGCGTGCACTTTATTAATCACAGATGGCATTGATTTCCAAAAATAGATATCTTGAGGGTTGATTTACTAATGTGATTTATCATACAAACACTGAAATGATGTGCAGAAAGGGAGAGAAGATAACAAAGCTCAAAGTGAGGCCCCCCACAACGTTGAGACGTCGGCATCTTGGTTTCAAGATACATCGCTATGATGCGCTGGGATGCATCTTCAGTGAAGTTCCTGGGGTCATGGGGGGATTTGGGTCTTTCAACATCATACTCCCTCGCCCAGGTGACCCAGCTGGGGGGATCAAGTCCCAGCTTGCATCCCAGCAGCAAAAAGCCTCTGGAGACCTAGCTAATCCATGCCGAGGATTGTCTGACCATTTCCATGGGTTGTAACCCTTGGGGCCATCTGCTTGGATATCTCATTCTGGCCCCTCTCGGGATCCCTTGGGGGTTTATTTCAGAGGAGTCACTTGTAGCCTGTTATGGTTTCTCCCTTGCAGGGATACAAGCTTGGGTGCTAGCCCAACTTGAACCGGGTGCCATCTTTCCGTGCTGTCAACTGACTCTCCAGTACTCAACAAACTATTCTTGGTTGTTATCTGGCTTTTCCCAGATGTCACTGGTTGCTCCAGAAGAAAGGTTTTACATCGCTATGATGTGCTGGGATTCATCTTCAGTGATGTTCCTGGGATCATTGGGGGTTTCGGGTCTTTCAACATCATACCCCCTCGCCCAGGTGACCCAGCTGGGGGGATCAAGTCCCAGCTTGTGTTGTTGTTGTGGGCTGAGGGCAGCCCAGATCCTTATGCGGCTCATAAGGATCTGGGCTGGTGAATTTAGTCCGTCGACAGGAGTGGCCTCGAAGTGATGTAGCATGGCTCGTTGTCACTTGTGACCTTCTTTAGAATACCATGCCGGGCGAACACTGCTTTCATTTTATGGACAACAGTAGCTGCAGTGATGTTGTCCAGACGTTCAATTTCAAAGTACCTGCTGAGTTAGTCACAGATAACAATGTAGTTCTCTGAGTTCCAGGAGATTAAGTATGTTGCTACAGATTCCCATGGGTTCCCTGGAACTGCCTGCAAGAGCATGGGCTCCTTTGGTTAGAGCTTGGGTGTTTGGCATGTGTCACACTTTGCAATTGTCTTTTCTATCTGTTGGCTCATACCTGGCCAAAACATTATGTCTCTTGCCCTGTTTGCTCTTCTCCACCCCAAAGTGTCCTGCGTGTATACGCTGTAGCATATCTTCTCTGAGCTTGTGTGTGGCCCTTTTAGAGGATGGCCCAATAGCCAGGTCTTGCATCCAATATGCTGAAGTATTTGGCTCCTGCCAGTTTGTGTGTTCCATCATCAAGTGTGGGAAAGGGGTAATATGGCCTCATTGTTGCTGTCTTCAGTGGCTATAGGTCCAAGCATACATGAAGCTTGTTTGTCTTTGGCTTTTCACATATTACGTGTGCACTGGGTTTGTTTAAGTGATGCCTGGTTGTAAATGTTACACATATGATGGAGCAGGTCAAAATTTAAGAAGTCAGACTGACTTAAGGTCTTGTGAACAGAGACTGCACAACAATGCTAAAAAAAACAATGTAAGAAGCATAACGGCAGCATGCTTCAACAAATTTATCAATAAAGGCAGGAAGAAAGACAGAACCATCTATGATCAGACTCTAAACCTGGATGAGACAGTCTGATGGTAAAAAAAAAAAATAGCAGACAAGCTCTGTTTGAGTAAATAAAACACAATATCCTCTAAAAAAGAGATGTCAGGTAGAAAAACTTTGCTTCCCCGCTGCAGGTTTGGATTCTTTCAGAGGGTTGCAGGAACTTTTCTCCCTCAGTAGGCTCATAATCCTCTGTTTGAATACACTAGGGAACACCTGCCTATAGGTTAAAGGTCAGCTGCATGATGCATTGGTTTTTTTTTTAGAAGTCTTCCCACGACTTTTCAACAATTTGCACCCAGGATATAATATTCAGGAATATATATGAGGTATGTCTTTTTGGCTCAATAAAGAAACAGTGACTTCTAATCTTTCTGTTTGTGTTATTTCATTCTTCTGACAATAGTTTGGCAGAAGTTACAGCCTGAGTGTTACTTGGCAGCACTCACTTCAGTAGTGTAGCTATAACTGTTCTATGCTACACTTGGTGCTCTTGGCTCCTGATGATTTGCAAACTATTTTAAGTGCTCCATGGATTAACGTTCTACCATGAAGTTGCCTACGTCCCCCAGTTCCGTTTTAGCGGTTCGAGCAGGCTAAATTCTCCAAAGCCTGCTGCCTCAGCTTTCAGTTTGTTTTATCTCCCTTCTTCTCTGTCTTTCTTGCTTTCCTGTGAGTTGTATCCCTTCATCTCCTCTTCTCTCTCGTCCATTTCTTTGGGTAAGTGACTGTGAATATTTCTCCACCTGTGGGCATGGGCTACTCTTTATATTTTTTCTTCTTTCAAAGAGAAGCTACTCTCCCTGCTTGTATTTACTGTCAGAAGGGAATTCAAAGCCCAGTGAGTAGAAGCGCAAGAACGCCGTATACCGGACCTATACAGGCCGTCGGCCGGTATTCTCACATCCTACTCCCAAGCTGACCCACTAGCATGACATGACCCCAACCAGGCCTCTTGCTCCCAAGACAGGAAAGCGTGCATTTGGAAAACTATGTGACACATGTTTAAGTTAAATCATTTAATAAAAAGGCCACATATTTTACAGGTATAGGAAAAGAATGAAGATCCAAACGGTCCAGAGACAGGCCTGTAATTGTCAGAAACGCCCCACAGCTGGGCGGCCTTTCCAGCATTGACACAAATTCCAGATGCGAACTAGATACCTCTGATTCTTCAGAGTCAACAGTTTCTGAGCTCTCTGTCTCTTCTGTCAATGGTTGACATCAAGATTCCTTGATGGTGTCTGAAGAGCGTCCCAAACTGAACATCACTCCTTGTCACTGGGCTGCTGGCTGAAGAAGGTGGCGCTGGAGGTGAAGATGGAGGCTCAGTCCGTTGGTTCAAGTTTACAGTCAGCTGCTCCGCAAACACCAAAAACACAGAAGCCTCTGTAAGACAGAAAGACAAGTTTGAACAAAATGTATACACCTTAGAGTTGAGAGATTTGATGTTAAATCTTCCTTCTAGGAATGTTATAATAAACAAAATCCAAATATTTACTACAGCTTTTCTTATTTTATGTCACTTTTACTGAACACTGATTGAGGGGATTACTTACATGGACATCTGGGGAAAAAAGGCGACCACCGCTCTCCAGCTGGTCCTGTAGTCATCCATCCTTCTCATCTGGTCCAGGGTAAACACTTCTCTCTGGGTCCAACCTTTCGCCTCCTGTCAGCATGTAAAAAACAAAAAGATACAACATAGTAAGTAAGATGTCCCAACAGCTGAATTATTAAATCAAATTTAAGGGAAGTGAATTTCATTGAAGTTGTTTTAAATTCCTTGGTCAACCATCTACTCTGTTAAAAAAAAAAAGTGAGAATTAAAATTTCATTTCAAATATTTTAAATGAGTTAAAATTGAATTTTCTTAAAGCAAATTATGTTTTCATTTGATTCTAAAAGTTTTAGTAGTCATAGCCTTACCTCCTCTGACCGACTTACCTTTGTCTTCAGTAACACTTAATGGACATAAATGGTATAAAACTACAATAAATGAATGAATGAATAATAATAATAATAAAAGATAAATAAATTAATTAACAAACAAGAAATGAATTAGAAATAATAGATAATTAATAAATACATAATACATTAATAATAAATAAATACATATTTACATAATAAATTAATAATTAAGAATGCATAAATTCATAATAAATAAATAATAGAAGGTGAAGGTGACCCCTGGTGCCTGCTGGACATAAAGTCTTTGGACTTAACCAAACTGTCCCATCAGACAGGTCGTCGGTTTTAATCCGAGTCGCTGTCGTCACATGCAGGCTTCCAGTGCCAGTGTCTGCTCTGTGCAGAAGAAGTGACCCCAGAGGTGGAAGGCTGCTCGTCGTCCACGTCTTCATCCATCCTCTGCCTCTTTGCACCCTCTTCTGCCTCAGAGCTCTCCTCCCTGGTCCTCTTCACACCCTGGCCTGATGTGGATGGAGGAGTCTCCTCAGGGACAGAAGGTCCAGAGGAGACAGAAGGTCCTGCAGGAGGTCCAGCAGAGACAGGGGGAAACAGTTGGCGCCAGCCCTGCCAGAAATTCTCTGGTGGGGAGTTCTGCTCGAGAGGAGAGAGAGGTCGGGCGTCATCCCCTTCATCTTCTCCCTCTTCATCCTCCTCATCCTCAGACATCGACTCATAACCGGAGTCTGTTTCCTCTGACACAACCCTATCACTCCAGTCGCTGCTGTTGTCTGTCGATTCGTCGTCTTCATCCTCCTGCCACAGCCACGGCCGTTGGACATCTTCTTCCTCCTCATCCTCCTCACCATCAAGGTTCATGATGTTCTGGATCTCATCATCAGACTCATCGTCGGAGATCGGAGGAAACCCTGGAAAAGGAACATACTCACCTTCATACTCACCTATGTCATCATCAGGGATGATGATGACCTCTGGGGCGTCATCATCATCATCAGGGATGACGATGACCTCCGGAGCGTCGTTATCATCAGGAATGACGATGACCTCCGGTGCAACATCTACAGGAGGAAGTCCCAGTAAGACACGTGCATCATCTGAAAGAGGCCAAGCCAAAGTGTTTGAACAGGGTATATGCAGGAATCTTGAAGTTGATTTTAACACCTTTTTAAGACTTTTTCAAGACCTTCTCAATATTTTTTAATACCTCACCGCCACTTCAAGCTGTAACCATTTACATCAGTGATATTTTTAACTTTAGTTAAATATAGTTTGTGATGAAGACTGTAGACCACTATGATCCAACAAAATTCAAAGAGGCTGGGATAGTAAATCTTTGTGCTTCTGAATTTCCACCCGCCCGCCTGCCCACCTGCTCTGGCGCTCTCAGAGACAATTTACAAACGCACCCACAATAGCCTAGTTTTTTATGTACTTGTTAATCTTTGTTTTTTTAATGAAAATGAATAAATTCACACACTTTTATGATGTTTTTTGAATTCAAACTCTTGGACAGCTAATTCAGAAAAAATACCTTTCACAAAATTTAAGACTTTATAAAGTTGTGATAAGACTTTTTAATACTTTTTAAGGGTCTTAATTTTCCCAAAATTGATTTATCACCTTTTGATACTTTTCAAGACCCCTCGGATACCCTGTTGAAAATATGAAGACTAACTCTTACTTCAAACATTTACAATAATAAAGGTGAAAAAATGACATTTCCTATAGCTGTGCTACACTACTAATCCACACAAACAGTTAAACTGGTTTCAGATATTGTGCATTTCTTTTATTTTGGACAAAATGACGATATATTTATTTACATTTACTGGGCCCTTTGTGAACAGGTTGAAAATAAAACAACAGTCATGGGAAATTAATATTGTTTCACTCTCTGGCTCATGAATTTGATTCTTATGAGGGGCTGTGTAAGACATCATTCATTCTGGACCTTTCACATGCATACATTCTTCTCTCAAATACATGTACGTCAGACAAAAACTGCATGTATGTGAGAGAAATATATAAGTATATGCAAGGATAATATATTTATTTTGGCATTTTAATCCCATATTTTCAAATAAGACACACAATTTAAAATTTTAACTCATATTTTGTCTTTAAGACTAATGATTTCATTTTTTTCCTCATATTTGACATTTTTAATTCATGATTTTTACTTTTTAACATACTTTTACCTTTAACACTCCAGATTTTGAATTGAAATCATATTTTTAACTTTTCAAGTTATCATTTTGAATTCTAGCCCATATTTTGACATTTTCAACCCCTAATTTTGGCTTTTTAATCACACATTTTGAACTATCAGTCTCACAGTTTCAAATTTTAAGTCATATTTTGACTTTTAAGCACATTATTTCAAATTTATCTCATATTTTGACCGTACAAACGTATGATTTCAACTTTCTCCTTGTATATTTGCATTTTAAAAACATATTTTTTTCATTTTTACTATCATGGTTTGATGTTTTGAACCAATAAATTGGAATTTTTATCTCAGATTTGAGCCTTTAAACTTCTCATTTTTCCTTTTTTGAATTTCAAAATGATTTATCATCAGCGCTTTTTTTCATATTTAATTACTGGGGAAAATGAAGTTGACGGTTATGGTTAAATGTTGGCCCAGTGAGGCCCTCAGGTCAGACCTAAATCAAGAATCTGGCCCCTGCTGAGACTGAGTTTGACACCCCTGCTCTACCGCATCACCTGTCATCCACTCCCGCCCGCGCATGGACGGATTCTGACCTGATGCTGACTCACTGAAAGCATGCGGGATCACAAACAGTTCAAAATGGCGTCGCCCACGGTATAAAGACAAACTTTCCCAAAACTGGAGGTAGCAACGGTTGCTGCGGAAACACGAAGCAGCAGCACCTGAGTAGTGGGCGGGGATTTGATTGGGTTTTCCCCCAGCGTCAGGGGAATTCCCTTTCAGGGCTGACGTCACGTCATCAGAGGCAGTCTGAACGTTCGCTTTTATGCTAGCTTTTACTGAACATATTAGAAAAAATAATGAACCCCAACAAAATAAACGTGCTTTCAAATCACAATAGTAACTGTTATTTCCCTCCACTTTTTCCCGGGATATGGAAAAATAAAATTCTTTGAAAATAAAGAAAGTAAATGGAGAAAAATCGTCCAGTGAAAAATTGATCCTTACTAGTCGGTGGACTATTTTCTCCAAACAGTCCCAATTAAGCTAGCTCACAGGCTAAGTTTGATTTATTCCTGTAGACCAACTGATAAAGTCTATAAAGCAGATAAGAATGAAAACAAACAGACTACGTTATTCTAGTCTAGTCTAGATAAATGAAGCTCATTCTAAAGTTGTCTTACCTTGCACCTCTGCTATCAGCTGCAGCAGCTGTCTGGCGTCGTTGAGAAGTCTGTCGGCCATTTTACAGACTCTCTCTCCGTTGAAAACAATCCTAAAGGCTTGAAGAGGTCGTATCCAAGTTTTGTTGAAGCTTTCTTGTTCGCTTTCCAAAGTTTGGTCAGCTCGTCTTTGCAGGTCAACTCTCTCAAAAAGTTTAAATGCAAAAGGGGAGACTAGAAGGTTCAGGGCCCTATATATAGGCTGGGCCGTTTCCATGACAATAAATGACGTGCGCGTGAGCGTGAGCACGCACAGATAGAAAAACGTGACATTTTATCATCCCCCATATAAAACTCTAGTTTATTGTTATTTAATTACATTTATTGATATGTTTACAAGTATTATAGCCTAAGTATTTTGTGAAAGCAGTAGTTTGTTTTGGACAAATTTTTATTTCATTTTATATTCAGTGCTAAGTAGTTCATGAAAAGATATAACTTTTGATTTTTTTTTTTTAAGTCAGGCGTGTCAAACTCAAGGCCCAGGGGCCAAATCTGGCCTGTGGTACAGTTAAACCCGGCCCACCAGATCATATCATATTTTTATTATCACTGGCCCACCAGTATGAGGTCTGCAGATTTCCTCCAGTATAACAGACTAAATCTTGATAATTGAAAGAATGCTTGTTAAATCATAAGAATTCAACAGAGTAAAGAGTTACAATCATTTTATTAAAAGTCAGGAAAGTGGGGAAATCAATTTGTGTTTTCATTTCCTGTTTTCTAATTTGCATCTCACAATTCTGACTTTAGGTTATGGCTTTACTTTTTATATGATATTTTGAACATTTGGATTGAAAATCTAAATTTTTAAGTCATATTTTGACATTTTAAATTCATGAATTTGGATTTTAATGCCAAATATAAACCTTTTCAACTTAAAATCTTAATTTTTTTATCTCATCTTTGGACCTTTATAACTCAATATTTTCAATGATATCTTGTATTTAAAATTTTATGATTTAAAATTGTATCTTATATTTTGCCTTTAAAACTTATAATTTTGTATTTTATCTCATATTTCACCTCTGATACTCTTGATTTTTCTTACATCTTGACCTTTTCAACTCTTTAATTAAACTTCTATTCCCAATTTTTGACCTTTGTGATTTAAAAATTTAAGTTTTTTTTTTTTATTTCAACTCATATTTTGCTTTTATAACTCATAATTTTGAATTTCATCTCATATTTCAACCTTTTTAACTCATAATTTTGAATTTCATTTAGTACTTTAACTGTTAAAAATCGTGGCTTTAATTTTTGACCTTTATTTTTAATCTCAAACTGATTTATCATCAATGTTACTTTTTCCCCTATAATTGGGTACCGGTGAAGATGGGGTTGACAGTTTATGGGAAATGTTGACCCAGTTGGACCCTCAGGTTAGACCCACATTCAGAATTTGGCCCCTGCTGTGAGTGAGTTTGACACCCCTGCTTTAAGTGGAGAAAAAGTACAGATACTCTCCCTAATCCGTTGTCCTCTTTGCAAAAATACTGTCAATGATCCTTTAACCGACAGTCTGGTCATTTATTTAGAATAATGTTATTGTTATTAAATCTTGTTGTTATCTTGTTCGGGGAGAGTATCAGCAGAAACAGGTGTCAGAGGAGCATCAGGCTCCTTGGTGGAGGCGCTGCTGCTCGGATGCTGGTCTAGTCTAGACCGTAAAGCAGGGCTCATCAAGGACATTTGCACAAGGGCCAGATTTAGTCTCAACAGAAACTCTGGGGGCCGGATTTTCAAGTACGCAAAAATTAAATGAACATTTTGGTCTGATTGAAATATCATTGCAGTAGTATTTTTTATATTCCTTGAAACTACAGGACATTTTGAGTTATTACCAGTGAGATCTATCCCGATTATCTAGAATGCAGCAGGCCACAAGGAGACGGGCCTGACAACAGGATTGACCTGACAACAGGATTAACCTGACAACAGGATTGGCCAAAAATGGCAGGTGAATTTAACAATTAACTAAATTTAACTAACTAAATTTTTAAATTACATTTTTTGCTTTTAATTGTCAGATGTGTCGTATACATTTAAATTGTTTTGAATTAAACATCTTTTTTTCACTCTTTTTCCTCCCATTGTGGGCATGCCCAGGGTACAAAATTAATACAAGCCCAATTATTTTCATTATAGAATGTGGTCTGTGAGCTACTATAGGGACGAATTTGACTAGGCTATACAATGAATTTCAATGGCCTTTAGGACTCTGTTCAACTATTTGAATATAAATTCATAATAATTCATAAATTCACAAACTAAAGGACAGTAGAAGCTGACTTTTGAGGTTGCAGAATAACGGATGGATGTATGGGAAAGACGTGATTGGAGTTTCTGCAAGTAGCTGCAAGCATCAGGAGAGAGAGAAAGGGAGAGCTAGTGCACACTGCGCGCACTTCATTGATCACAGATGGCATTGATTTCCAAAAATAGATATCTTGAGGGTTGATTTACTAATGTGACGGCCATGTAAAGTTTTTTTTTGGTCAACATTGTCTATACATTGCCTCGATCATATTTATTATACAAACACTGGACTGATGTGCAGAGAGAGAAGAAAACAAAGCTCAAAGCGAGGCCCCCCACGAAGTTGAGGCGTTCCACTGCAGCGGTGTAACTTAACATAATAAAGGCTTTCGTGCTATTTTCATGGTGATTAAAGATGATGTCTGACATTTTCAGGTCAGGTATGGGAGCATGCTGTTTCAACACATCCCTGTGTCAGCATTGATACTGTCCTGTTCTGGTCCCCTGATGACTATCCGTTAGATTCTGCACTGGGCCATGGCTCATCTCTCCTGTTTTCTTCTTAGCTGTCCCCTCCACAAAACATGCAGCTGGAACCTGCCATCTGAACCAGGACACAGGGTCCAGCTGCCTGCAGGAGCACAGCTGCCTCTCCTGTATCAGGCAGCTGACTCTTCCCATCCTCCTCCTCCTGAATGTCAGCATTAGACCCACGGTCCTGATATCAATACCCAAAGATGTACTAACGCAACTGAAAGGGGGGTGGGCGTCCCTTCCAGAGTCAACGCCCTTTAACTTCATCACATGTAAACACCTACAAGTGAAAGAGCCATTCAGGGGTAGTACACCTGATGCTGCAGCTGTTAGACAAGCTGGATGTCACATGAAGGTGGCGGGGCAAAGCCCTTGTGAACATCAATGCTGGATGAAGAGGAAATCCCTGCATAACAGGTGTCGATCAGGTAGGTTGAATGTTGCTGGTGGTGCTGATTTGTTGTTGCCCAGGTTTCGGTTGGACGGTTTTGGTCTCACTGCATGTTTGCAGTCATGTGATCAAAATATCAAGCATGCCGGAAATCGTCTGACCAGTCAGGAGCAGCTGGTCAGTGTATGGTGTGCCCCATACATTAAACAGCAAATGATGCACACCAAGACTGAAGGTCTGTGTGACTTCCAAGTGAGTTTTGTGACTAAAAGTTTGTTTCTGAATTGGCTACAAACACACGTTGTGTACCATGCTTTAGAGCTGACAGAGTAAGGGCAGGAATATCTGGTGACTCAACAGGATTCCTCCAGAGTCCAGGCTGTTTAATATCAGATCAGCCTTAGCAGTCTAGGCTGGATGCAGCCCCTGAAATGAGATACACCAGGAGAGATGTGAAGTCCTTTTTAATGTTTCATATTCATGCTTTAATGTGAACAAAAGAACATTTTGTGGAAACTCCTTGTTTCTGATATTATTTATCTGCTTTGAGATTGTCTATTTTTTTCCTCCAATAAAATGTTCTTTTAAGAAAAGCCTTTTTTTGGCTTTTTTGGTAAAAACCAAGAGGATGGCAGTGACAGTTCATTCTCTCCCCTGAAATAGTTTGGAAGGTAACACTTAACAACAGCAGATGAAGTTGTAGTGAATAGCTCCATCACTGGTTAATGTCATTTTTATCAGTGCACAGTTAGAAACCTGAAATGAATATTTTACTTTTAGCCAAACAGAAAATCCTCTAGAGTTGTGTTCTTTAACATCAGCCTGCAGAGAATCCTCTCTACTCATGAACAGAAAACACTCTGTGGACCACAAATGCAACGACCTCATTTTCAGATCATAAGGGGCCTGAGTAGCGAATTGATGCCAGAGCCCATTTTGCACCAATTTGCATGCAAATTGACACACACCTTAACACCTATAGAAAATTAGAGGTTGTTTTTAATGTATGAAATTTGGTGAGTAGATGCAGCGTGGGGAGGACCATGCAGGACCATGTTTCTACCTCCAACAGGAAATCTGCTATCCTGAATAAATTAGCCAAAATCGAGGTGTTTTGGGCCATTTCCAGGGGTCATACTTGACCTAACTAGTCAGAGGGACTTGATGCAATCGACTTTTACTTTGGCATAGAGGTAGAAGGGACCTTGATGATGAAAAGTTCTTTGGGAAGTTTTCATCAGTCAATAGGCGTGGCTGTAGCGAGCCCTCACATGTGCATATTTTCTGACAAACAGGAAGTTGTTTATAACTCAGCTGTGCTTCGTCTAAATACAGGCCATGATTTATCTTTCCACAAACTGTCAGGACTATTCAGCAAATTCATTCTGCTTGTATCTCATCCATTATTCAATCTCCATAGCCGTTAAGAGTTATTGATAGACATTTCTAGCTGTAGTACTGATATTAAAATAATAATAACTATTTACTTGAAGGAGCGCTTATTAAAAACATGTTATAAGTGCTTATACATACTGATTGTTATCGTACTTACTGACTGGTAGGTTTACTTAAAGTCAGGACAACTGTGGTTGTTTTTCTTCACTTGCAGCTCAAAGTGCAGGGATTACTTCTGCATATTTAAAACACAAAAAGCATCACTTTAGTGTAATTCACAGAGACAAATATTTATTTAATCTTTAACATGAGTGTGTTGTTATGTTCCCTAAAAAGCTCAAATCCTGAAGACAAAACATTTCCAGAGGAGCAGTGATGGCGTCACTGACGGCGTCTGGCCTCTCAAACACTGCTCTCATCAAAACTTTTCAACATCTCTGCAGCTTTGCTTTCACCAACTGTAAATAAATACCCACAGTCTCATGAGGCTGGTGTGTATATCTCTGTGTATGCAAGTGCTGGTAGAAGGATGTGTACACAGCAGCAGGATTACCACCCCCAGACTGGGACCACCCTGACTTTAACACTTAATCCAGGAGGAAGTGGAGCTGCATCACAGACTCACTCAGGGCCATCACACACCCAGATACACACATGCTCACGGTCTATGTTGCAATGGAGACAGTATCCTCAAATACACACATATGCAAACATACACAGGTTTAATTTGAGCACTTAGACTAAAACAAAACAATCCAGATTTATTCTGCACAGCTGGTCTTGTACAAATCCAGCATGTTTGCTGAATCTGTCGTGGCGAAGCGACTGTGAATGCATCATAGCTGTGTTTGTATGTACAGTGTTGTTACAGTGTCAGTGTATGTCTGCTGGTAAAGACATTACTGAACTTTATGCGTGCTCTCAGCTGTGTCAGCACAAGTAGGACTTAAAGAGTGGACCATGCATACATACTTCTATTTAGCCCTTCATAAATCATAAAGAGTTGAGGAAGCTGTTGTAAGCTTGTACATTAAAAATAAAAATAAGAGTTCAACCCTGAAAGTGGATACTCAAGTTTAGATTATTTTGTCACACAGGGATTAGAGGGATTTTTCTTCCACTTACTTGTCAAAGACACTGGCGTGTGGCAATAATCTGAACGGGGAGTACAAGTGCAATGTAATCACCTTGACTGATACCAAAGAAAAACTTCAGCTCTAGGAGCCCCAATAGTACAAATATTAAAATATTGCATTTTAAAACAGTAGTAAACATGTTTTAAGCCTCATATAAAGGGTTTGGGGCTAAACAGCTCAATAACTTCTCAACTTTAACTGCCAGAATTACTCCTATTTTTTAGTGCATCCTCATTATTGTTGCTTAGGATGGTTGGCCTACATGTCCTATACCTACATGGTTGTTCCTGCAAATTCCAAACACACTACTATCATCATCATGGACATCAGTAGACTGATGTTTTAGATCCACTTGTCTTCAAACACTTTAATCATCAACATCAGACCTACATCTATTATCATCATTAGAAATATCAAATCTGAGAGCAGGTCAGCTTTAACTTCTATACTAACCAGTATCAGCCTTCTCCATTTCACCTATCTGTAGAATGTTCAGTAATCTAACCTGATAGCGCGACTGCTGCTAATTCTTCACACTATGTTTCCATATCTTTGATGTTATAGCTATATCCAGGTGACTAAGTTTCACAATGATTTCTGGCCAGGTAAGATTTATGGCTGCTTGTTTTCTCTCTTCCTTTTGTGTCCCATTTGTTCTACTTCTGAATTTTTCTCCTCTCATTTACTGCATCTGCCTCTCTCTTTTTCTGCCTTTCCCTCTTCTCTCGTTCTACAGATTACTGTTCTGGTTCTGCTCGGGGGTTCTGCTCCTAAAAGTCTTTCTTTGCTAACTGAGCTCATGCTAGATTAATGTTAGGTCTTTATAAACAACATAACAAAGAGTACAGTTAAACTCTGTCCCCTGTAAAGTCTCTTGAGATACCTTTTGTTATGTATTGGTGCTATATCAATAAAGTTTAATGATTGATTGATGCCCCCATTGGAATATACCATATGAGGTGTGAATTTTACTTTAGAAGTCATCTGTTTGACTTAATTTTGGAAAAGTGTTTCACCTAAACTTACATGATAGGGAACATTGCTGATCTGGCTGAAAAGAGGACATGTGGGAAATGTTAGCTAAAAGTCTCCAGGCCTGGCTCAGCTACATCCCCTTTTCTCTGTAAGTAGGTTAATGGAAAGTTATGCTGTGTCCAAAACGGCATACTACTATTTTTGCTACTACATACGCAAACATGTTCTGTATTAAGCATGCAGCATACTAAGCTATCAGTCAGAACGCCTTTCTGCCATACTCACAAGCATGGCTTTCTGCACAGCATTGCTAAGCTAGTAGCAACTTAGCATGACTGTTGGGGCTTAAATAAAGTTCACCACCAATCAAAATGCTTTCCCTTTTTGTGTCTAGTTATTCCAATTCCATTTAAAAACAAACATATGTCAGTAACCTGTGGTTGCTTTTACTTTTACCCTCCCCACTGGCTGGCCAACAAGCTCTGCTGAGAGCCCCAATGCATTGTGGGGATGTCCAGTACTGCCATGTCTAACCAATCCAGTGTGCATTTGGGGGTTTCTCTGTATACACAGGATTCCATACAATGAATCTGAGTGTAGTGAATGTGATTTTACATTTAGTGTGAATAGTTTGGTTTTGTTTGCAGAATTCTCAGTATGATGAATGCTGTTGATGGGCTTCAATTCCAGCTTAAGAAATTGATGAGCAATGTCACTAAACCTACGTGAATGCTGTATAGAGTCTATGGGATCACCATTTTCTTTTTCAGAAGCTGTAAGTTTCCATATTGGGATGTTGAGAGGAGGTAGACGGAGAGGGGTTAAAAAATCTAAATAGACAATCCAACCATCCAATCTACACTGAACGCTAAAAGCTTGATAATTAGCTGGTTGAAGACAGATTTCCCAGTCTAACCAGGGTTAAATTAAAAGGATCTTCTTCAAACTGAGAAAAGTAATGCATATGAGTGGTTTTGAATTAAAGTTATTCATTAAAATTGTCTTCTGTATTGTGATCCTTTGTTTGAACTCCAGCAGATTGTCATGCATGCATGCCTAGCTGCATGGGTTTCTGCCATGTGACTGGCTGATTAAATATTTGTGTAAATGACCGGTTGAACAAGTGGTCAGTGTGCAGAGCAATGACACAGTTAGCAGGTGAAATTTTCTGATGATACATCTCTGCTTTCCCCCTTCATTAGGGTCAAGCATCAGATCATGGGAATTCTCTTCCTGGTTTATATCCTGATGTGAAGGAAGCTTGTTGGACTTGAACAAGGAGAGAAGTAGCAAAGCAGCACATCTCTCATGATGAAAATGGTGAGCTGTGAATTCATCTATGGACTTGGGTAGGCATTATAAAGAAAGTCATCCTTTAACCAGAATGTTTCCTCTGTTTTTCTTTTCCCTGCCGGTTTAATAAACTCTCATTTAAAGGGATAGTTCAGTAATTTTGAAGTTGAGTTATGAGGCATGTAGCAGTAGTAGCTGCATTAGCCTCCAGTGATTTCAGTCAGCATTTCTCCTTTAATAAAGACTCGCTGGTTGTACCGGCCAGGAAGCTGGGCTACGCAGCGAAACAAATAGGTACAGTTTCTCCCTGGAAATAAGCACAAAATGGGCCACAAAACAATGTTGGCTCAAATGTACACACTATCAAAAAGTTCTGAAGCAATTTAGTTTATGCCCAGAAAGTCTTTGTGTTTTTGTTACCACTTTGCAATGCAAGAGCATGTAACTCATAGCCAAAGCCTGCATTGGTGTGAAAAGAGACATTTGAAATCCACCAGTAATCAGCAGATCCTCAGAAAGACTCAGTTTTTTTTCTTTATGGGCAAAGAAAACAGTCTCTGTTGCTATCAGGATGTTTTTTTTTAAACTTTTAAGTTGACTAGCCACTCACTAAAACTGTTAAGTTGTTTGTATTCATAATTCTTTTAAAAACGTGTATTCCTTTGAGATCTCATATTGTTATCACTCTTGTGCATTGTTGTCGGACTCAGTATGTCCCAGTGTTCATGTCTTTTGTGTACAAGCTGTTCTGAAGTAATTGCCCCTGCAGGGATTAATGAAACTGTTTGAATTGAACTGAAGAAACTTGATGACAAATATAAACAGTGTAATCACCTTGTGTACATCACAGCACATACGGGCTGCAGCTTTTCTTTGCTGAACCATTCGAAACTTCACATGGAGAACCTCATATAAAGAAAGCGTGACAAAGGTGACTCCCATGTAACATGTCTGCCTGTGTCATGTGTGTCGAGGTCTGGCATCAATTAGATGGAGGAGGGTGTTCATGGTGTGACACTGCTGACTGGCCTTTCACAGCTCATTACATGTTGTCCAATCAGAGAGCAGCCAGCGTGACTGCTGTTTATTTATACTCAGCACTGGAAACGGTGGAGCGCAGGCAGCTCGGACAAACCTCAAACACTGAACACTCCAGCACATTGTAATACTGCGAAGAGTCCCAATCAACACTGCGGTATTATTGACACAGACATATACAAACTCTTAGAAACAGGCAGGGCTGAGCAGAGTTTCAGTGTTCTCTTTTTCAGCCTGAATTTTACTGCTGCAACATTATTATCATCACAGTGATCAATAAAGGGCCTTTGCTCAGTGAAGATATGAGAGTTTTTGAGTTATGTGGTGCATGATTAAGTTTTCTCCACATTTGAGCCCACAATGTTTTTTTCCATATTCCATTCCTACATACTTTTAAACAAGAGTTCATTTGGAAAACACTGAATTTAAATGATAACAACATCTAGACAACTGTTTATCCTACTGCTTTTAAGTACTATGTATTTTTTCATTTCTGTGTTGTTTTTAAAACCCCAGTAATGTCCTGGGTCAAACTGAACTAAACAGTACCAAAAGTTCAAAAGAGTGAACAAAAAGGGGGTACCCTTTGGTTTGGTTCTCTTATTAACTTTTTTTTTATATCAATTGCCTTGGACAGAATATTCCTTCTGTTCCTTTTCCTTTTTTGTCAATCATACTGTTAGCTATTACCGTGTCCCTTTGACTTCACAAGCTTTTGCAGATCTTCAGCATGCTTTTGATTTAGTCCAAGATCAGCTGTGTCAGCTGAAACTTGTTCTAAATGCAGATAAAATTAAACTCATGTTCTTTACATCCTCAAGAGCTGCAAACAAAATACAAAATAGGATCAAAAATGGAATTTTTAACTATTTTTTAATACTTTGGGGATTTTACTTGATTAAAACTTGTCTTTCAAAAAGTAGATTCAGTCTGTTGCTACAAAACTGAAGGTTTTGCTGAGATTTTACTACAGAAACAAATCCTGTTTCTTCTTTTATGTCAAAAAGACATTACTTGGGTCTGCTTTTCTTTTTTTTTAACCTGTCCTATGGTGATATTTTACCCATGAAAGCCTCTGCTCAGAGTCTTCATGTGTTTGACAGTTTATATGGAGCTCTGAGATTCATCACAAACTTTACATTATTAACTCACCATTGTACAGTAGTTTATATTCTAAAGTCAGCTGGACTTTGAGAACTTCTCGTCTCAGACATTAGTATGTGTATTTATAAGACCATTCAGAGCAAAATTACAGACAGCCTTTCCTCTGTCTTAATCTTGATGGGCTGATTGCACAATCTGTGTTCGTTTGACTTTGTGCAGTTTGTTGTTCCCAAAGTCGAAATCATGTTGGGAAAGAGAGCTTTAGGTTATTGTCGTTAACATCTATGGTGTACTGTTTGAGTTCAAGTGTATTAGTTGTTGAAATTGTGTAATGCTGCCATTCTTGGTCAGGTCTCCTTTGAAAAAGAGATCTCTGGTCTCAGTGGGTCTGACTTTGCTAAATAGAGGTAGAAAAATGGTAAAAGAAACAGTAAATGATAAAGAGTGTAAGAACTAATAATGAACCCAAGGAACACTGCTATCAGTGTTTCATTTTGAGTGAAATTTGACAAGGCTTCTTTCAGTGTAGATAGATTTTCAGGTTTCAGTTTTAGAACAGCAATAACCATAAGCACCCCTAAATTAATATGGATAAGGAAAGCTTTGTTATCTGTAGGTTTGGACGGAAATACTGCCTCTAATACAGGCGATTACTTGATGTCTTTAAGTGGACTTCAAAGTTTGATTCTCCTTTTTACTTTTTTATATAAATAAAAGTCTTATTGTATTTGTGCTGAAATGAAAAAATAAGTATGAATGATTTTCCACCGTGCTGTATAATGACAGGTGGTGATCCTCAGGGTTCAATACTGGGTCCTTTACTTTTTAACCTTTACATGTTGCCACTCTTAAGCATCTGGTTGATTGAACAGAGGTTTTATTGTTAACTTTGGCAGGTTTAAGTGTGTTAGAATGTCAACTGTATGCAGCAATGTGAAACACATTAGAAGACTTGGTTGGTGGACTGTAATAAAGGCTTTATACAGACTAAATCCTTTTGGACATCCATTCTGGCATGAAAAGCCTGAGAAGCCCTCGCTCCATATGTATTTCATCTAAAAATAAAAGTGTCTGGTCAAACATATTTTGTGTCATAAACACATCTAGGTTAAAGTGCCTGCTGCTTGGCTGTTGTCTCGTTGATTAAAAAACACACAAATTCTCCACAGCACTCTCAAATACGCACTCTGGCTAATCCGACAGTCTTCCTCTTGGCTAATTCAACATGGTTGCAAACTATTTGCCAATCATTTAGTGAACCCAAGAAGTATTTGGGTTGAGTTTGTTATGTTTGCCAGTCCTAGCGCTGTATAAGTTGGCCTTGGACTGATACTAAACTCTGCGGCATGGCCCAACTCTTTTAGAGACCACATTCTCATAGTACAGGAGTGAATTAAGAAGGAAACCCCACAAAAATGTAATGCAGTACTTTAATGATATACTCCACTTTGATGATACTTTACACAAAGTCAGAATGGCTGAAAAGAAGTTTACATCCAGGCAATAAAAGACAAACTTTGGTCAACAGTTCACAACAGATATGCCCAATGTAGAGACAGCATGCAGTGAACAAATATAAAAGCTATCAGTTACTTTAGTCACATGAACATGTGTAAAGAGAGTATTATGGACTAAATGTAGTGCAAATGGCTCATGCTGAGCAAATCAGTACAATACAGTATAGTTGGTACCTCATCGGGGGAGCACGATGGTTTAAGAAGTCGAAGAATACAATTCATACATGAAGAAATGGACTTTGACCACATGCAGAAAGACACTTGGGTAAATAAGAGTCATTAGAAACAGTTTGAAGGATACAGAGGTTTGCATGGCTTTCTATAGGAATCATAAAATCAATTACTGTACATTTAAATGGCTAAAATGTCACAACACTATGTACATACTTTGAACGCCACATCAAACAGAGGCTAAATGTTCAGGAGCACTTCAGGGTCTTACATTTGCACATTTATGTTCCTAATATGAACAGCTATAATGCTCTATTACAGCTATTTTTGTACATTTACGATCTAAGTTCAAAAACTCACAATAACAGCACAATATAAATTCTTACAACACAAAGAAACATGTACACTATTTACAACATGGCTTCATTAGAGACAAAACAGATTAACAATCTAAAAGAAGATTCAACCTGCCAGAAAGTGCATCACCCCGGTATTCACATGGAAATAAACATATTTAAAATCACAGAACCATATTTTTTTCATGTTACTAAAATGAATTAAGGAATCTGTCAGTGAGACATGCCTTTAAATGAAGCTACAATGCTGCCCCGCAGTGGTAGGAGGAAGTAATACATCTGTCACTTCAAAGTTCAGTCATTCATTTGACATTTTCTTAATGTGGGATACACATGCAGGGTAGAAAGACAGATGGACACACAAGGAGCAGGAATTAAAGGACTATCACTTAGACTCAACACTGAGAGCATAGATAGAAAGACTTCCAGAAGCATGCGGGGGTGTTTTTTCCGTTATTGACTGAGGAAGAAATACCATGTTTGCAAACCCTGCTCAAGTGTTTGGTTGAGCTGTGAGGGTGGGCATCAGGGGATCAAGACAGGGACAGTTACTTTTATGGAAGGCACTTTGGATTGGTAATGTTCCCAAGGGTATAAGAAAGTTTTTATATAAAAAAAAGAAATGTAATATCAGTGTATATCCGATATGTTCCACAGAACGACTTAAATCAGCTTTCACATTTTTTGGAAGACTTTGCTGCTCTGAGTCTTTATTTTTTCTCCCCCACAGTTAAACAAGGTTAATATCAAACTATCCATAGCATACAATTAGGTTAGCTTAGCATCAAGACAGGAATAAACAAAAGGTCTGCTCAAGAGCCTCTTAAGTGACCTAACATGTTACAATATATTGACAACAACAACAACAACAACAACAACAACAATAATAATAATAATTATAATAATAATAATAATAATAGGCCAAATATTTAACCATTTTATTGCAAAATAGATATACAGTTTTACTTGGTGGAGAAGATTCTGCTCAAGAGATGTTCCCTGGGTTAGTCAAGCAAAAAGAGGCACACATCTTTAAGGGTTTGAAAATCTGATATGTGGCTTTCCTTAAAGAATTAAGCTGAGGTTTGGAAACAGTCCCCTCTCTAACCTCTCACCCTGCTCTCCTCTTCTCATGTCAATGAGGGGCTTTAAACTGAGCCAGGTTTGCAGTCCCTTCTCTCTTTTCAGGCATAATGCTAAGTTAAGCTAATTGTTTTCTTGCTGTAGCTTCATATTAAGCACAGACATGAGCAGGGTGTATCCTTTCTCTCTGACTCTCTGCATGAAACTAATATTTATTAAGAGATATAATTTGACTTCTCAAGATATCTAACATTTTCTTTAAAAAGACGATAAGGGAAATGTCAAATCAGATTTAACAGATGAATTTACATGTTTAATACTCCTATTTATGATTTTATGGCCACACAAGACACTACACAACTACAGAGAAGACAGAGAGGAAATAAGCTGTCATAGTGATTAAAACTGACCAGACATCAGCTGATATTAGAGCACATTTTAACATTAAGAGTTATTATTGCCATTTAATATCGAACTGTATACACTGGTACACATGTAAGAAAAAATGTAACAAGGCAGGACAACAGATACTCGGTACGCTGTTTAAATAGAAGCGGTTAGTTGTGTTACTTGTAATAAATATAACCACCACAAAGAGAGCAAAACAACACACAGGATATATGATGTACACACATCCAGAGAGCCTGACTCCACACTGAGGCTGTTTAGATTTAAACTGGATCCTTCCCTTTATGCTTCTTTGTCTTAGTAAAGCTGCTCACACAAACACAGGAGTTACTGGGAGAAACTAAAGCCTGCTAAAGACGTATTATTGCTAAAACAGGACGGGGTGCAGATGAGCACTACCAGGCTGGATTTGCTACAATATGACAGAGTCCAGTTCTGCATGGAAGTTAATTTTCAGTTAAAATGCAACAACAGTGAGACGGACGGTTAGTTATGGTGATGTTGAGCTGAAACAAACCGCTAACATGCGTTTGTGTGTTTGCAGTCAGTCTTTTGCAGTCTGTCCTCATCAGACTCACTCAGCTGCCATTTTCTCGATATGGTCGATCAGCAACTTGTACTGTTCTGCAGAGATAAAACACAGACATGTAGATGTTATGAAGATACAGGAGGGATTATTCTGCACAACAGGCACAAGCTTTGAGAAAGATGCATCCTGATACTGTAATATTAAAAATAAGATAGTTGGAGCTGTGGCAAACTTTCAGCAAAGATTGCATGTTGTCAAGGAACTTTCATTTGATTTTGGGACTCATTTCAGAATGCCAGCATGTTTATGTGCAGTTTAAAAATCTAGTTTTAGAAAGAACATAACAATTTGACTTTTCTTACTGCATGTAAAAGTGCTGACTGTTAATGAAAGGCAAAGACTAAGGCTTGGCTCAGCCTGGAGGAGTTCTACAAGTTTCCTCCTGATTTATCCTTCATGGCAATTTGAGGAGCAACATGTTCTGACTCTTGTCAGTATTTATGTTGAGCCAGGGTGATCTAGTAATGTGATGGGCTGGTTAAACAATTAAACTAGGGCGTTAATAACGCATTAACTTAAATTCATTTTAATGCCACTGCTTTTTTATTGTGCCATTAATGCATGCGCGTTCCGCATGACCCTCGACCCATCCTGTAGTCTGTGAGATCAGGAAACGGTGCTTTAGTGATGAGGTACCAGCAAGCAGAAATGGATAAAGGACTAAGACTTCTGAATGGCAAGTTCAGATTTGAGATAATGCCAGGTAAGACTTGAGTTATTTGCAAAAAAAAAAGTATTTTTGCCCACTCATGTGTTGATAATGGTATTTTAATCTTGAGTAATACTCCTGTATAGTACATTTAGAACAGATATAAATGGTGCAATTAATCTCAAGTTAACTATGAAAGTTGTGAGATTTATACAATTAAAAATTGTAATCTCTTGAAAGCTCTAAGTTAAACATTAGATAAAAATTAGTTTGCTTGTGGTTGTTCATTGCTTCTTTATTCCATCATCACGTTTCCTTGTACAAAATAAATTAAATAAAAGAAAAGGGAAGTTATTTGTGTTTTATGCTGAACCAAAACAAGTTATTTACCTTCATTCAGGTTGCCAATGACTGCCTGCTTCTTCAGGAAGTCATTGCAGAGTTTCTTACTGAGTCCAAACGCCAGCATGTTGTGGGTGAATGTCCTAAAAATAAACACAATATCAAAGCTTTTATGCAACATTTTCCCTTTAATTCAAACACATCTCAGAGAATCAATCTGCACACAAACAAACTTATAAAACTAAAACATTCTTCTTTGTGAATTGTTTATGGCATTAAGGATTTAAAGATCTATAGAAAGCATTCCCCCAGCAGGCTGCTGAGCCTCCACTCAGCTGTAAACCAAAGCCTCTCCATGCTCTCTTGTTTTATTTCAGAGACATCGCTGCGGCTTCTGTGGCTGCTAACTCACCCCAGTTGGCCGAAGGCAATGTTCTCATCGATTTTGGAGCTGTCGTCCCTCTCCTCTTGGGTCATATGACACCACCTCTCCCTGCAGCACAGAGACACTCAGAGTCAGGCTGGATCCTTAAGTCTTTATTTGACCTTCAGATCTACTGAGACAGGCCAGGGGTGGATGTCAAAGAATATCCTGACATGAACTTGTTCTACATCAGTTTGAAAAATGTTTGACTGCAGGGTCACTAGCTGGTCAGACAGAAGAGGATCAGAGCCACATGAGGAAAAGTCACCTGAAAATACATTTCAGCTCTGGTTTTTACATCACAGCTCTGACTTTGAGCCCCACCCTAGTGTTTCTTGGCAAGGTTGGGGTTTTCTCTAGCCACACCAACCAAACTCAGAAAGAAATCTGTCCTCTTTATAAGTGACTGCATAGTACAGTAGCAATTTAGCAGCCTTTATAAGAAATAATGTCCAAATGATTTTTAATACAAAATATACCACTTTTAAGTGTTTGAGAAAAACTTAAAAAGAAAATCCCTAAGAAAGTGGATTTGGACTTTAAACTTCAAACTCCATAAAAATGCATTTTTATCATGTGGTCCTGTTATTCCTCTTCTTTCTTGGCAGTGGGATCTTGTTGAAGTTAAATACTGTCACTATAATCTGCCCAAATAAATCCATGGCATCCACCCTTGTACCTCATTTTTTGGATGCAAAAAAGGGAAGAAAATGCACGTAAATAAATCATAAATGTCAAAGAGCAACAAGCACATTAACCAGCCCTCAGCGAAAGAATAAAACAACAAATGATTAATTCACAGAGAATCATCATTGTTAAGAAGCAGATGACAGGTGTTGATCTGGCATGACAGTACTGTTTTCAGATGTCTCAGGTATTTACATGCAGAAAAAGAGGTAGTGCTGGAGCTCTAATCTTAAGCTTTTAAAGAACACACAGAGAGATTTAATCAGAGACATCAACTTACAATTTATCATCCTGTTAAATGTTGTTTTTTTCTAGCTACAAAACTTAACATTTTGATAATGGGGAAAAAAAGGCATTAATGAAACCACAAAAAAAGACGGTGTGTGCCATATTTGATCTATTTTACAGTCCATTCTATGTCCTAATGGGGGACTTTTGTCTTTTATTCCATTGTATCTATACCTCTTTGCATTAAAGACGCATACGGCAA
Organism: Cheilinus undulatus; assembly: GCF_018320785.1. NCBI lineage: Eukaryota > Metazoa > Chordata > Actinopteri > Labriformes > Labridae > Cheilinus > Cheilinus undulatus. The sequence continues at coordinate 36,124,232 of NC_054873.1, forward strand.
GGAGATTCACCAGGTACCTCCAGGTAAATTAGATAATCACAGTCGTGTTGGTCTGGTAAACAAAACATTTATTTTTCAGCCATCAGTGAGACAATGTGCTCTTGTAACATTTCTCAAGCCAGAAGTGGCCAAACATGTTTGAGTATGTGAAGTTAGAGAGAAGTAATGGGTTTGAAAACACTAGCTACAGTTTGGTTAAGTGATCTGTAATTCACAGAATTAATGATAGTAATACTGATTTTGGCCAGTCACAAACAATCCACAAAATATGTCTTTAGGCCAGTTGCTCCAAAGTAGGGGTTGGGATACGAAGGAGGGGGAGCTTTAAGATGCTCTCTTTAAATGATGAAGACTAAGATTTCAAATGGATTATTTTTATCCCATAAATGTATAAATGAAAATATAAATTAAATGAATTAAATATAAAATAAAATAATTGTTCTGTCCTCTCATTGCTACAGTATATAACATTAACGAGAACCTGGCAGCCTTGGGGCCACATGTGGTCCTTCTCCTCATTCAATGTGGCTCGCAACTGGATTGAAACTATCAAGAAATTGTAAACATGAAGAAAACATGATGAAATCTCCACGAAAAAAAAAAAACCTTATAATTACATTCAATTAAATGATGGCAAAAAATCAGATATATAATTGACTGAAACTGTTGTTGTAAAAAATATTTTATACGTCATTAAAAACATTTTATACACAAATATACAGTGCTTAACAAATTTATTAGACCACCTGTCATATTTGTCTCAGAGACCATCCAGCATCATGAAGTGCTTTAATGCGGACTCTTTCATTTTCAGTGAGCTCTCCATATTTTACCATTTTGAACAGGAATGAGGAATTTCAAACTGAATTCACCCAAATTTGAGCCAGCTCACTGGGCTTCTCTGAGAAGTCAGAAATTAATCAAGCATAACATTCAACAACTAAAACTCATTTTTCTGTTTTTCTGTTCATTTGACATATTAATCAAGAAATATTAATAATGTGCTTTACTATTTTTTTTGTTTTTGTTTTTTTTGTAAATCAGTAAATTTGAAAATTCATGGATAACAATAATAATTATATTTTAGCATTAAAAATATCATTTGAGTTAAAGAGCTTCTACATATTGGTGTATTATCCTTTGCAGAAACATAAAAAAATGATTTTGGTAATTACCAACGCTGTTAAGGCAGCCGTGGCATAAACCTTACTTTGGGTGGTGGTCTAATAAATTTGTCAAGCACTGTATCTGTAAGTAAAACACATTTATTTTGATGAGTTATTATGTTAATTTAATTCAAAACAGTTTTAATTGGCTTAAATTCTGCATTTAAATTTAGTATTACTTTTTGCATTTACATGATGAAAGTTCTATTTATTTCCTTTTGTTAATTAAAAGTAATTATAATTGCTAAATGAGAATTTCCCACAGTTTGTAACAATCTGAGAGGGGTCTGACTGCAGACCTTACCTCTCTGTCAGCCAGTCCCACAGACCGTGTATCAGAGATACTGTATATCTCAGAAAGAAGTGCCATAATTTGCCGGTACATGTTAGTCCAGTTTTTTTAATTCAACTTTATTCATAAACCCAGTCTGGCAGCTAGATTCATGAAATAACCACACTGCAAACATTACAGACTAAGAAATATTTCATAAATAAAACAGAGAAAATGTCAGAAGTCTTATCTGGGATTAAATTATGTACATATATACCCTTTTTAGGAGTAGTCCCACAAATGTTAGCTTTAGCTACATGAATAATGTTACTGCATAAGTCAATGTAGCTAAGTTAGCTTTAGCATTTTGAGCTAATTGGGTTTACAGGTGAGGTTTTTATCTTTTGGTATCTGAAACTTTACCTTAATCTTTACTCTAACCAAAAGTTTAATCAAATTCTATTTTTAAAGGTTTTGCAGGTTTTTCCATTCTGAGATATACGACATCCCAGATTAGTGGTCTGTAAAAGAGGTGTAAGATCTGCAGCCAAACTGTCTTGGGAATGATGCTTCTAGTCTTTCTTAGAAAAAACCCATATAAATAACACAAAGGTTTAAGGTTGTAATATTCTTTCTGTTGTTCTTATGTCAGTGTTGGGAAAGGCCTCTTACACACAGCTATAAGCAGCATTATGTGCTTTAACCACAGCCAGTGTTATTTCTCTTATTTTGGGGGTTCCAAGCTAAAACGTTTGCTCACACCTTTTTTTAGACATTTTAACACAGAACAACACCTTCCAGGTCTCCAAAAGTATAAACTCAACATTCCCAGGACGATAGCCCCATAGCACGCCTGGATTTGTTGTCTATTTGACTCTCCATAAGGTTATCATTGACAAATTGACCATCAAACTGAACTGAACATGACTTCAAACTAATGCTTGAGACAGTAAACCATTACATAAAATTTGTACTCAAATAATTATTCAGGAAGAAGAGGCCTTTCTTTAGTTATACACATCTCACTTCTTCTGGTGAACAGTGGAGTCACCTCCTGCTGGCCTTTAGAAACATTACCATTTTTAAGGCACTTCTGTGTTGGTATCACATTGTCGATCTGGACGTTACTTCAAATTCCTAAATTGTCTGTAAATCTTGTATATCTTCAGCAGATAAAATATGTGATAATACCAATGACATTATTTTGAAAACGACTGGCTAAAATAGAAGGGAAAAATAAAAGGAGACCAAATACTCAGAGTGGCAGATCAGAAATTATACATCATCATTTAAAGGTTTATATTTTTACTTTCAGCTGGCTGAAACCTCTGCAACCAGTCTGCAGTGAAACGCATAAGCTTGTTAAAGAGAGAGAGCAGAAGGAACATGCAGATGAGGCAGAGAAAAGTCTCACATGCAGAGATTAATGGTGTGAACATGCAGCGAGCTGTGAAGAGACTGCAGAGGATCTGCTACCTCTGTCTTCTGCTCCAGATATAAATACCAACACAGACATTACACAAGGTTCCCTCTGCACATCAGGATAGTAACTGTGAGTGTGATGCTTTTAATCATCAAAGATAGGTGGAAGATTATTTCAGCAGCATGAGAGCACATGGAGGTGATCATTTCACCTATGAGACAATGACGACATGCCAAAAGAAGTTAAATGAAGAAAGAATGAGCGATGAAAGCAACAGAAAAAAGAGTTTTAACCACTGTACAGAACTCAAAATGCCCAACAACAAATGAAGTACAAATACAAGTTCATACTCAGTCACAGTAATGCAATTGTGTTCACAATAAAACTATTTATAAATTATGTTTAATCTAATTGGTCAGATTTTGCCTATAGATGACTGATCATTTAATGTCTTTATTTGTGCTCATTGATCCATATTTTAATTTTCAACATCTGAGATTAACCATGTAATCAAACTATTTGTCTTCTAGACATGGAATAACATTTATTCTATGAAAAGTCTTGACAAATCTTCCTTATTAAGCCTGCACTGTGGTGACCATATAATGATATTATAAGGCTATTAAGAGGGGTCATGGTTTAAAAATCGTTTTGTGAGCCTGTTGGCTACTTACCTATTTTTTAAACACCTGACCATGATACTTGTTGCTGAGTGGTGTGACAAAAGCTTTTGACACACAATTACCATCTTCCTTTTTTTTGGCATCATCTTTGACTTGTTCAAAATACTCCAACACTAGGAGTTTTTCCTGAAATTCTGTGCTATTGTTAAACTAAAAGGCCAGCTGAGATGGCTGCTAGCCCGGCCCTGAAAAATAGGACAGTCCACTGTAAATAACTAGGGTAATTTATTATGTATGAATGGCAATTTATTTGGGGAAAACAAGAAAATCTGTGTTATAATAGACATTCAACACTCCTATGTAAAGATCCAGAACCAGCCTAAAATTAAAGTAATCAATCTTTTAATACCAAACCCGCTCTAAGGATTTAAATTTTTTTTTTCCAGCTACTTCAACATGTAGCTACTTGTGGAGTAGGGAGAAAAATGGACACTGTTATCTAGTATTTCAATCATAAAAGGTATGTGGAGAAAGAAAATAGAAATGCTTAAACTGTCACTGAGGCATGGACTCACTACCATTTTAAACGCCCCCCTTGCCCCTTTGAAACAGTTACAAGGAGTGGTGATGATTCGCAAGGCATTCTACACATTTGTAGTTTTAAGTATCTGACCCCCTCCCCAGTCCCCCTTCTGGCCTGCACTCACACTGCTCAATGCATCCAAGCCTGAGCACAGATACGTCACGCACAACACCATCAGACTAAACATCTTCTAATGATGAATTTATAAGTCTCACCATTCTTATGGTGATGAGCATAATTATACATTAAGTGTTGTTGTTTAAGGCTGTAAAATAGCAACCCATTTATAAAATATCTTATCTGACACAGGGGTTATTTCACTTGATTGGGGATCAGTGTGTTAACAGTACAGAGTCCAGTGAGGAGAGAGAGAAAGAGAGAGAGAGAGGTTCATTTTGGAGATTTGTCTCACCAGATTGGATGCCTGATCAGCTCATGGAGTTCTGATGTCTCCTCCTGCTGAATAAAACCCAGCTCTTATGAATCCTACTATCGTTCTTTTGCATGTCCATGTACTATCTGAACCCCCCTGACTGATTTATAAACAATGTCTCGCTCATACATAAGCAATCAAGACCACAGTGTCACTTATTGTTGACATAAAATTAAACTATTTGCAATAAAGAAATTTTATCTTAGTTTGGCATCATAACTGGATAATAATGAAGGGTTAGACACGACCCTAAACAGGCTGTCTAAGTCCGTTTATACCTCTGGTTAACACGTCTATTCTGGACATGATAAATATGTCATTATTGACAAGATATGTGCCACAGTTTTTCAAAGTAGCTGTAATTAAACCTCTACTTAAAAAGCCAACACCAGATTCTGGCACCTTAGCTAACTATAGACCAGTATCTAATCCTTTTATTGCTAATATTTGAGAAAAAGAAGTTGCCAATAAGATAATGGACCTTTGGCAAAATATCAGTCTATTTAAAGACTTTCAATCAGAATTTTGTCTTTCATTTGGTGTTTTGTTGTTTCTCTTGCCCCTCTCCATTTTCTGCTTTTCTCCACCTCTACCCCTCCTTCTAGCCCTTTCTTTCTGTGCTCATGGTGATAAACCCTGGTCTTTGTTATAATAGGGTATAGTCTTTATAATAATATTAATGATTAACGCTGATCAATTATAATAGACCACAACAGAGAGTACGGTCTAGACCTGCCCTCTTTGTAAAGTGTCTTCAGATAACTTAGGTTATAAATTGGCACTATACAAGCAAAGATTGATTGATTGGTTAACTAGGGCGGGAAATTAACCCCGGCACACACTAGTCTGCGTACATGGCAGACATTCTGTTATGCAGGAAAGATGAGTGTGTTTTTGTTCTGTTTTACAGTATGGGTTTAGGTTTAGAGGTAATATGGGGGTAATACGGGGGTAGGTTTAGAGAGAGGGCAAGGGGTCTTTAAGGATTGATCCTAGTCTGTGAGGGAAACATTATGTAGCCAGAAAATCTCCTCAGCTCTTCGCTGCATGCCTGCTCAGATACACGTGTGTATTTATTCATGTGCTGAAGCAAACTGGGCCAAGCAAGGGGAGTGGAAGAGAGAGTTCACAATAAAGCTATATTTTCCATAAATATTATTAACTGATAACACAGATTTACGCCCATGTCTATTATGATATTTGTTTTCTAAGCAGATGTCCAACTATAAAACTGGCAGTCAAATGAGGCTCTTCTGATATAATTATCAAATACTAAGACTATTTGGGGTCACCTCTAGATTTTAGAGATGTGGACATTACTGCACAGCTGATTTAACACAGATTTTATCTGCATTTATCTACTAATTTTTAAACACAAGTGTTTTTCCTGCTCATGTGTATTTATTTATCATCAGAGACAATCCTATTATTACTGACCAGAAACTACAAATTTGACCCTGGACGACTCGTTAACCTTTACAGTTCCTCCCAATGAGACACAGTGTTATTTTTGTTTTTAGTGTTTCCAGAACTCTGTTCTTAATAACATAATTATTATTTATCCACTTTGAAGAATAATTCTGCTCTATATGGCTGATGATTATTCAAATGTTCACAAACACAAGCCATCCACTAAATTCGTTCAGCTGTACCTCTCAGTCACACTAAGTCAATACAGATTTTCTCCAAACTGCTTTTATGCTGAATCTCTATGACAGGTTATGTAACAGATTAAGTTTCCTAGAAGAATTGTGATACAACAGCAAAGCCTCTGCCCTTCTTCTCCTCTCTGCCTTTATCTATCTTTATTCATTCATTTATGTATTGATTTATTTTTAGGGCAGCGGACAAACAGAAGGACAGACCTCTCAGACTTCTCTTGGTCCTGCGTTCCCCTGCTCAGCAGCAAGGCACAAGAAGACAAAGGGTCAAAGTCAACATGCAGAAAGAAGGAGAACAACAATAGTTTGTAAACAAGAAGAGAGAGGAAACAGAGAGAAGTGCAAAGAGAAAGAGGAAAAAAGAGAAGGACAGGTGCGGAGCATCAGGAGATTATCAGCAGTGCCGCTTTATGTTAGAGCCAGCAGCACTTCAGTCTTCAATACAGTGACAGGAACATAGAACAAAAAACGTCTATGTTTAAAAAATTGATAAAACTTTGCTTTGGATTGTTGATAAATTCTTACGCATATTGCGACTCACCTCGTGGTCGGAGATCTTTTTGTCCTCTCACAGTGGACAGCATCAAAAAACGCAGCGTTCCAAAACCGTAACGTATGCCTGACAAAGAGAAGAGAAGACACATTACAGGTATCCTGCGATCTTCATCACTGAGACAGTTACAGAGAAGCTACAAATAAAAACCAGAGACTGTCAAGAATCAAACCATACAAATCCTCAGCTCTGTCTAATCTGCCTTCACTTGTTTTTAGTCTGAGAGAAACATAAACATGCATGGCCATAGAACTGTGATATGATTCACACTTCAGTGTCATAATGATGCTTAATGTAGTCAGTCAGGACCCTTAAGTACATCCTGAGATAAATCTAAGTAGCATTAAATGACTTCAAGTGAAAATTATGATACTTTAAAACCTGTGCCCTAGTTTCACATATTAGCAAAATGGTCTGTAGAGATAAGGTTGCAGCCTGGACAGCCTGTTGCTGGGTGGTCTACTAGGGCCATTCCTTAAGTTCTGTACCAGCCAATGATTTATGCTCGAAAATGTAAACATGGCTCAGAATTGATGCATTTACATATCGAAGGGTAAAGATAAAAACCTTTTTAGTTTCATTCATGTCATATTTCTCTTAAGACAATACTTCCTCTGAGTCTTACTTTTCCTCTGAAATTATTGATATTTTACTAGGAATATAATCATCCGATTGGCATTTGTTTTAAGGGGTCATCGGCAGATCTTTGTCTTATGTTGAACTATTTATAATAATAATATTACATATGGTTGAGATGGCTGGGGAGCCATGGCAAAAAAGCTTGTCACAGTAATTCAAAAAAGTTCTTATAAAGCTCCTGTAGCACAATTGAAACCCTTGGATGACGACCAGTAGGCTCAAAATGATAGAAACCAGTTATTTAGTTAAAAACAGCCTTTCCTAAACTTCAGTATGTTTAGGTCCAGTTTGAGACCTGATAATCCTCCGGGGCCCACCAAAACCTTGCAAAACCATAACATGGGTTCATGATTTTTACCTTTGTTTTTCATTTTTTCTGTTTCATAAACAGAGAATTTCAATTTGAATGCTTTGCTTTAAGATATATTAACATTATTCTGAAAATGTTTGTGGGGTCACAAATACAAAATATGAGCCAATGGCATTTATTTTGTTTTAATCAGGCATCTGCAAAGACATCCTTCTTCCTATAATTATCTCTGTGAATGTACTTTGTGGCCTAGCAAACTCTTTCCAAGCAGCATTAATGTCACAGAAGACACTTATAACTTCTTAAAATCAGGAAGTGAGTGTGTCATCAGTCAATCCAACACCAGTAAAACCATGACACCACTGCTATACATCAGACAAAATAAATGATGAATGAGTGAAATTAGTTAAACTTCTGACTGTGTTTTGTTACTTCTAAGACTTAAAATATTAACATATAATTAAGAATTTTATGATTATTTAAATGTGATTTAAATCCTTTTATGAATTTCTATTTTAAGTTACTGGAAGTGACCTCTCGCAGCCCACTTACAGTGCCTCTGGGGCCCACCAGTTGGCCCTGGCCCATCCTTTGGGAAGCACAGCTCCATGATAACTGTCAGAATTAGTAAAGGTTTAGGGTCGGTTTTGTTTTCAAAGAGGGCAATGTTTACTATTTTAGCTTAATATAACTGTGCAACAACTCAAGAGAGGTTGATTATAATGCAGGATTGTTTCAGTGGGATTTTATAGAAAAACTGTTCCATTGATTTAATGTGCTGTTTGGGGTTCACACAGTAGTCTTTTATAACTGCTGCTATCTCTTTAAAGTCTGCAGGCAGTCGTCAATACTCGGGGAGCAATTTTTCAGTCCATTAAAATATTGATTTTTACCAAAATGTTTCAGTTATTAAATTGCTGACTTAATTTTATTTGAGAGTCCATATTGAATGTTAAAAACACTTCACTTCCTGATGAAAGAAAGTACTTCCGTATCCTTAGGGCTCTTGTAACAGATGTTTCTGTGTTTGTTTCTTACCATATGGGCTGCTGCTTCAGGTGAGTGTACAGGTACACCTTTTCATTTTTCTTTTCCTCTGGAGCATCAGATGCTGGGATGGAAGAGCAGCTTGATTAACATCACATTTGTACATACTATCAGATTAGTGAGGGAGGAAAATAAACTGTATTTTTGACTTTCTATTATTGAAATATACTCAATTCATTTGTTTTTTGGTGTATAATACCTGGTGATGTGGGCTTTGTCTGTCCTGTTCTTTCACCATCCCTACAGAAAAGAAAGAAGGAGAAGAATAAGGTGAAGCATGCAGTTTAGAGTGAAAAGGAAGAGACTCAAGGAGGAGTTGTGTATTCTTACTCAGTCTTGGGAGCCACTGAGCTCCTCAGTTTGCTCTCCAGACCTCCAAAGAAGCCTTTGACGTCAGACTTTGACGTGTTTTTAAGGAGGCGCTCTGCAGCATCTTTCTTCCCAGACAGCCAGGAGTTTGCTTTGTTGAGATATGAATCCAGACTCACTGGAGGACCACGATCCAGCAGCTCAGAGGGAGACGGCTGAGACTTTCCTAAAACAGAGAAGACAGAGTTAAAACAATGGTCACATTAAACATTTCTCTAAAATCTCAAAACATATAATAATTTTACATGATACATAGTGCAAAATATGTCTGTGTGCATTCTAGATGTCTAGGGCATTTTAAATAATTTTACCAAGCATCGTAGTTTTTGGATGACATCCTTTAGTGTATGATGTACAGATTAAAGAAGCATGAAGCACATTTTTGAGAGGTTTAAAAACATGAAGTAAAAATACTGATGTATATATAGAGCTCAGCAAAAGTTCAAACAGGAAGAATGTTTCTACTGCACCTATCATATTTTAAATCTGTCATTCTCTCTTTCACAGTTAGCCTGTCATTTAAAGTGTGGATGCTACAACCCTCCTCCACCCCACCCAGTTCCATTCAGTTCATCAGCATCTAGTCCAGATCCTCATAGGTCTTCTACTCATCTTATCTTGCATACCTCAGTCTCCTCCTCCAAGCCACCTCATTGATTCCTGGTCTAGCTTGTCAGGAGTTAACTCCTCATCAACACCACCACCAGTGTCTAGACTCAACAGGGTGGTATGCTATTGCTGCTGTTTGCCTCACTACCCTTTCCAGTACATGAAATCATCACAATGGAGTCTAATCGCCAAAGACTTTGCACATTTCTCTTTCATTAAAATTTGTTAAATGTATTAATTTTAAAGTCTCCTAATTTAAATGTGTTTATACTCAAGATGAAACTGTTAACTCTTTCTAATAAACGTTATCTTTAAGCTCAGACATCACAGCTGATCTCAGGCATGGGACAAAATGTTGGCTTTAGATTAAAAGGGCCTTTTTGAAGACTGAATAGATAATGTAGTAATTAACTTTAAGTTATCCAGATGCAAATTAGCAAGGTGGAAATGAAACTATGATGAGACCATCAGCTTTGGATGGATCCTTCACTGTTAATAGTCTACTTGACTCAAACTACAGAGTCTGCATATTAATCCCCACATGGCCCAAACTGAACAGAGCCATATCAGATGTAGACTATAAAGACTGAGGTAAATGAAAATGCCAGAATGTTTTGTGCAACGAAACCTCAAAGTATGGCCACCAGGCTATCCATAAGTTTGCTAAAGAGTTACTAAATGCTACAAAAATTAATTAAATCACAGAGTGAATGTTTAGTAACATCTACCATCATACTGCCTATCAGCTCATCTGTGTACAAACCTATATAACAGTGTGGCCCTTAGTTGACCTTTCACTGAGCCCTGCCCTTCAACGACACAGGTCAATCACTTTTCTTGTAGCTACACAATGCACTTCAACATCCTGTAGGTAGATCCATAGAAGCATTACAATGTTCAATTTTTCTGTGGTTTTACAGAAATTTATACAGTTACAGCTTACAAAAATAGTCAAATGATGTGCATGAGATAAAAACAACACTGATACAAGCTATCCTCATGAGAGGCTGGAGAATCAAGTGTATATAATCCCAAAACCTTACATAAATAAGGCATCGTGTTGTCTTTGAATAAATCTATGTGGTGGACCACACAGTCAGCTCAACATGAAGTAGAGCAACAAAGATGTTTACATTTGCTCCAAGTAGGGATGCATGATATTGGATTTTTGCCAATATCCGATATTTACAGATTCATTTCAGCCGATACCGATATCAGTACCGATATTTAAATATGTTTTAGACAACTAAAAATTCAGTCCTTTGAACACAATTTATAAGGTTTGAGGATGAAAAATGTAACAATTTTTTTTCTTAAAACAAACATTAAAGTTTAAAGAATGAGGATGAATGAAAAAAAAGATCTCAACTTACATAGGTCTGTTGGTCCAGCCCAAAACTCCACTAAAAACTATCACCACAAGAAGACATCTGGGCATAATATTGTGATTTCCATGTTGTGTGTGCAAAGATACGAACATATGACATGACATGTGTCCCATTTCAAGGGAAGAATTTTCCACCTTTCCTTTGTAGCTTTCTTCTAAAAATACAAAACTATGTCACAGGACTTGACTACCAGAGGTAGGTACAAATGAGTGCAATAAGGATTGAGAGGGATAACTCATCAGGCACATTAACTCCTTTTTGAGATCAGGTACAGGTCTCTTAGCATGATAATAATCAGATAAAATACAGATTGTCACTCTGTAAAGCTGCCTTCTGCAGGTTTATGCTCTTGCAAAATTATAGGGGATGTGACCACAGCCTGATATTAATGCAATGAACTTTGTGTTCTGTGTTTTACACTACTCACTCAGAGCTTCCTGCTTGCAAAAGTGTTACCATCATGCAGCCCCACAAAGTCCCTGAAGCAGCATGTTTTGTGTTGTGGCATGTCTGCAGAAGAAACCACAGAGCCAACCTGGGCTGGCTGAATCATCGCTTAGGAGGGAGATGTAGTGCACAGCTGTGTTTACTCTGCTTTGTTCATTTCTACTGTTGCAATAAAGATTTTCTTAATTTGTGCAATAACACATTATTACAGTGCTGTGTTTAGAAAGCTTACAGCTAGACATAATTTAAAAAAAGTGAGCAAATTGAAGGCCAGGATCAGACCACAGGATTTTTAATATCCTCATAGATTTTGAAACGGCGTTGCATCACACACATGAGGAGAAACTGCACGGCTGTTCTAACATCTAATCACAACATAGGCACACTGCTAAATCAATAAAAATAGCAATTTCACACTGAAGGGTGCACTTTGGGTACAACAAACCACATATAGAATTTTCAGAAAGTCAATGAGTTTGTGGAGAGTTTGTGGAGCAACAGCTTTCAACATCGCTCTTCAAAACATAACCAGAAGGCACCATGAGGTTTCTTAGTTCTTCAGCATGAACTGGAGATGACATTTTAGATATCACTTTCAAAATCTGTCAACAGTAGCATCCTTGCAAATGTGAGCTACAGGGCTAGAACGTTTGCTAATGCTGCCTCAGGAGTTGTTGTGGTCCTTCTCAGGAAGAACGAAATCAAGATTTTTGAGATTATCACAGTTTAACAACCAAGGCTTCAGCACAGGTTTTTCCCCGTGTGTGGGCAAATTGTGTGAAATGTTTGAAGTAGGCCAGCCTCTGTAGACTGAGCATTGCCTGGGGGGTGAGGGGTGATATATATAGTGAGCATAAAGATGAAAGAGAGACTCAATTAAATCTCACCGAGATAGTAGTATGTGAAGCACATGGTCATGAGGTTTTTGGCCGGGGTGTAGTCGTCCATCTGGTGACATCTGTTGCACACAAGTGTGACACAGAGAGTGTTAATCATGTTATTACTTACTGGTTATATTCATACAACTTAATAGGAATGAATACTTTTTTAGGCTGGGTGGCATTTTTCTTCTTTGAAAGTGCACAAAATTTTTTTTTACATTTTACCTTACTTCTAAGTACCACATATGGAGCATCAGATGGCAATTTCACAGCTGAAAATAGCCCCAGTTCATTTCTGTTTTTGCTCTATTTCTGAGTTCTAGTTGCTAAAAACTGCATTGGAAGTTGGCATTTGAAAAAGCAATGTGCTAGAGCTGAGCTGCAGACAGAGAAAAAAAGGATAAAAGTATTTTTTTTTATTTTCATGGGAAACTAAAACTGCTGCATTCCCTTCACAGTTCCACAGGATTAGACGATTATATGTACGACTCACTCAAACAGCACCACTGCAAACGACTGCACCAGTCTGTAGAAGGTGGCTTCACTCACACATTTGGAGTGGCAGCGCTGTGAACAAAGAACAACAGAGGTTTATTCGGGAAAGTCTGGAATTAAGAATAGATCACAACAATCAGTGGGCTTAAATTAGGAAAAATCTACATAGATGCCAAAATTTACTGAGGACTCCATGACTTATTTCCAGAGAAAATCCTTTTGACCTCCTGAAACTATGCAGCGTTTCTGTTACACAGATCATGAAGCATAAGCTCTTATTTTCATCAGTCAATTTGTTACCCACACTACTCTAATTCTTTTTATAATGTTCTTTTAGTTCAAACTCCAATGCCCCCCCCCAAAAAAAGAAAACTGAGACATTGTGTAAAAGTGAATTAAAAACAAGTATATTACAAATCCATTTCAACCTATATTCAGCTGAATACAGCACAAGACAAGATATTTAATGATCCAACTGATGCCTGTAACATGTTCCCACAAAAGTTGGGAAAAGAGTGTATTTAGCACTATGTTGTATCACCTTTTCTTTTAACAACACTGTAAGCATCTGAGGACTAAAGACGCTAGCTGTTGACTTACTGAAAACAGAATTCTTTCCAACTTTGCTTAATGAACATTTTAAGTTTCTCAACAGTGGGGCTTTCCATGTGTGAATGTTTTGCTTCATAATACACTACACTTTCAATGGTAGAGGTCAGTGAACAGGTCTGGGCACCATGCAGGCCAGTCTAGCACCTTTGCTCTTTTCTGTGAAGCCATGCTGTTGTAACTTGTACGGAATATGTTCTGTCACTGTCTTTCTGAAATAAGCAGGGACATCCCTGCAAAAGACACTGTGTGGATGGAAGCATATGTTGCTCAAAAACCTGTATGCCCCTCTCAGTATTAAAGGGGACATATGAAAAAAAAAAAAAAAAAAAAAAAAAAAAACTTTTTCACGCTTTTCCAACATGTGCCCTTGGCCTGTCTACAATCCCCTCAAAAAACAGAAAAATCCATTCCCTTCCACCCTCTCTTTCTCCGCCTTTCAGAAAATGTGTGTTGAAACAAGCCATTCTCAGATTTTACCCTCATGACCTCATGTGGGGAGGACACACTGGCCCCAGGTTTGGCTGGTCCTCCCCGTTTGGGTGAAAGCTCCACCCTCCTCTCCTGATCTTCCTCTCAGCTCCCCAGCTTAGATGTTGGATAGCTCAGTGGGTTACCCTGATTGATGGTTTGAATCCCTGTCAGGTCCTTAACGTTGGATAAAAGTGTCTGTAACATCAGGAGTGCCAAATCCATTTCCTGAGAGGGGTGTGGTCAGGGGTGGAGTCATACACCTCAGTAACATTTAAAGCCACAGACACAGAAACAGCTCGTTTTGAGCATGTTTTGGGGACCTCTGAGACCAACATAAACTTGTCTTAAGAGGATAAAATATGTCCCCTTTGATAGTGCCTTCACAGGTGTGCAAGTTACCCATGCAACGGGCACTAATACAACCCCACACAATCACAGACGCTGGCTTTTAAACTTTGCATTGATGATAATATAATTGTCCTTCTCCTCATTGGCCCTGAGGACTTGACAGACATTATTTCCACTTCTCAGATCACAGCACACTTTTCCACTTTAGGTCAGTTCATCTCAGACGAGCTTGAGCGCAGAGCAGTCAGAAATGCTACTTGGTTAACTGACAACAGTTTTCTGAAGTATTCTTTAGCCCACATTGTAATACCCATAACAGATCAATTCTAGTTTATAATGCAGTGGGTTTTTATTTCAATTTATTTCCTGTCATTTCCTTTAATCCCTTTAATATTTCAATTCAACAATAGTTTCTAGTTTTCTTTTCTTTTGGCCTCTTATTCATTTGACAAGGCAGCAGTAAAGAGACAGGAAAATGGGGAGTAGAGAGTGGAAGACAGGCAGCAATGGGTCCAGGCCAGGAGTTGGTCGTGGTCTCTGCAATGAGGACTGTTTCCTCATCATATCTCGTGCACGCTTTAGCTGCTGAGCTAAACAGGTACCCTACTGTTTGTTCACTGACATTTCTAAGACTTCTATAATTCTTAAACCAATGCACTAAAGAGTGTAGTTACTTCTCTTAAAAGGTCACATAAAGCATCATTTCCTCTTTATCACCCCATTCACCTGTGCACTGACGTATTTGGCGAACCACTCCCGACCTTTGCCGTTCTCTCCGCTACACAGCTCTCCAAACCGAGCCTGCTCTTCCTGGTCAAAGTCCTCCCTGTGGAAACACATCCAAAAAGGTCATTAAAGCACTCATTTAGAGATTCAGTGGGAGAAAAACAAACCACTCACAGCTGGATGTGTTTACTTCATGATTTATGAGACTGATTTTACAATATGCTGTGTGATACAAAATCTATCAAACAGCACTTTATGTGGACACTCAGAGTGTGGGAAAATCAATAAAGCATGCATCATTGACCTTTGCAAAACACAAGTTAGACCTACCAAGTGTACAAGACTTGAGAAAAAAATAATAGACAAATGTGCAAATATCTTAATGTAGCATATAATTCTTATCAGGCAAGTATAGTTGGATTTCAGGCCAGCAGTGCCACATTTATTTTTATGTTATAAAGTTTTCAGCTAATGCTAACAGGTTAAATACCTTCTGAATATATGAGAAGCATCCTCATATTTTACACTCTATTTTGTGTGGATGTCCAGTCATTGTGGTTGTTAAATGCAGTTAGTTAAATCATGGTATTAACCAGTGTTCCCTATATCTACAGACCACACACAACATATAGTAAATAGATCAGTGTCAGATGTCTGCTAATTTGCAAAATAAGTGCAGGTGAACAACAGGAATTTGAAAGGAATAAGGATACAATTCTTCCAGGCCAACAATTTTGTCCAACGAAGCTTTGGAGAAAGAGAGTAACAAGTTGAGACAGGTTTTTTTCTACTATAGCTAATCGTGATTGATAGAGATATAGATGAAAGTCAGAACATTTCCCCTGAAGGACAAAGATTAAACCTCAGCTGAACAGAGTGATGAACTAAAAATCCTGGTGGATTAGCTGGAGGTTAAAGTCAGGGTCTCTATTCAGACATTGTGGGGTCTGCTTTTATCTTTGGTTGTTCATATTGTCATTTATAATCTGGTCAAGTTCAGTTTCTGATTCCCTCGGTCAATTAGAGTTCACTTCTGTCATTTTGAACCTAAATACTTCTAGGTCACAATGCCATGACAGTCTGTAGCTACAGGATAGCTGAATCATCCCCCCACCCTCTCCTGACTTATTTACCTTCGAGTCAACAAAACAAGAGCAAATGTGCAGAGTCACAGTGGGTAACACTGGAGCTTTTTCAACCAAGTATAAGTTATTTTTAGGAGCATTCTGTTCTGAAAAGTCAGTCTGGCCCTGCTACTGTCATGTAACTAACAGGCATACAATGGTTGACAGCTGAGTAAAAGCTGAAATATCCAACATAGTGTGCAGCAAAGATCACCACTGTGTCAATCTCACCACTTCCCTTCGTCACCTATACCTCACTTCCTTTGGTTCACTTCCTGACGTCTCCTTTCCCCTGCAGTGAATGGCTGCTGTTTACTCTCTCTCACACTCACACAGTCTGACTAAATTTACCCCAGCACTCCTTATTCATATCAAGTGTTGATAGTTTTTTCTCTATGATTCTGTCCATATTAGTTTTCATGAGTGCTTTATTCATCTGGATTTCCTTACTGTAACATACTGGTGATTGATTATAAGGTGTTTGAAACACCCCTCATCTATTGTGTTTCTTGTTTTAGGCCATTATAGTTGGAAGATACCCTGAAGTTTCCTGGCTGAATTTATGCATTCTGAAACGATGCAAATGATGATAGTCAACCCGATAACCTGAAAATCTAAACTTCCTTTTTGACATGCTGCGTAAGAATCTCTCCATCATTTTATCCCTATAATATGACTACATGGAATCTGCTTCCAGGGATGAGTGAGAAGATATCTGAACTGTAAGGTAAAATAAGTAAAAGAGGAAAAACATACTTGAAAGGAGATGGCTTATGGGATCACAGAGGAGGTCACTGTTCTTAACGGCTAATTGTAGGTAACTGAAGAAGGGGCTCAGTTGCTGAGAAGAGAATAGTTCCCTTGCAGAGATATAGTCATTGGAGTCTGCAGCCAATAAAATCTGATGCTGGTAACCTCTTAGAGGAGAATGCTTCTAATTATTATCGGTGATAAAATAAAAACGTTGATTAGAATAGAAGTGAGTGAAGTGACTATTGGGAAAGTTCCTTTTAACACCAGACAGGAGAAAGAAGATTACGATGAAGAGATTCTACCTATAAACTGTCATGTTAAACTAAAATAAAACAAGATAAAGCATAAAAAACAAACAGAAATTTACAAGATAGGTCTATTTTTGTAAGCCCCACTCAAATGTACTAATTAACGACAAAGTACGCAAAATAACAATCTAAGTACTGAGTAGCTACCATCAGGATTTCTCTGAAAAAAGGAAAAGTACTCTTTGTGATGTTGGGGTTGTTGGGGCAGTGAACATTGTGTCCCTGCAGCAGCCACCCACATGAGTGCTGGAGGGAGAACTGGATGCTGATGCTGCCCCTCGGCTACCTCAACTCATCTCCGAGGAAGCTGTCCAAGAGGTCAGAGCAACACAGGATGGATATTGGAGATATCTTTAAACATTACAATCTGGCAACAACAAGCATGTAATGTATATTATAAACTTAGAACAAAAAGTAAGGAAATTTGTGTTTGGTACATTATTTCCTTGTTGTAACAATGCTTCTTGGCAATAAATTTTATACCGTTGGAAAGCCTGTTTATTACCCTTTCAAATGGTGACACATTTGTAAGGAACATGCATTTGTGGGATGAGCAGCAGAGCTGAGTATGTAGGTTGTGCCCATGAAAATGAGCCAATCTTCTCTGCCAATGCCAAACAGCCTATTTTGCTGTTGCTATTGACTCTTGTTTTGACCTCCTGGTACCCCCAGGTGGTGCCTGATTGGCAGTGCCTGTGAGCATGGGCCCTGCTACAGTGGTCAGTAGAAGTCTGCTTCAAGAATCGGCATGCCACGTTTGACTGATCTGGACAAGGGCCTGTCGGTTGGGCACCTCAAGCTGGTGTTCTGCAAAACCAAGTTGCAGCATTGTTTGGAGTGAACCCTAGTACCATCTCCAAACTGAAGGCCAAGATCCAGAGTGACCAACACAACCACGTTGGCTGACTTGTGACAAATGCTGATTGAAGAATGGGATGCCATCCCACAGCAGTGTGTGACCAGGCTGGTGACCAGCATGAGGAGGAGGAGGTGCCAGGCTGTTGTGGCTGTCTATGGTTCTTCCACACACTACTGAGGCTCCTGTTTGTTAAATGAATAAATTGTTAAATTGTCAATATGTCTTGTTTCTTCAAACTTTAATCATCCAATCCACCAACAACAAACAAGAGTCAATGGCAGAATAAGCTGTTTGGCATTGGCAGAGAAGATTTGGCACACTTTTCATGGGTGCAACCCACATACTCAGCTCTGCTGCTCATCCCACAAATGCATGTTCCTTACAGATGTGGCATCATTTAAAAGGGTAACAAACAGGCTTTCCAGTGGTATAAAATTTATTGCCAAGAAGCATTGTTACAACAAAGAAATAATGTACCAAACACAAATTTCCTTACTTTATGTTCTAAGTCTATATAGAAGCAAACCTTATCAGTAAAAGTGGCTGCACAACTGACGAAAGAGCAGAGAAGTACATCAGTGCCACAGACATCTTCTCAGCAAACATAAAGATAGCTCTGTCTTCTGTTTCTGTGACTGCGGTGCAGATCCTTTACACAGAAATAAGTCTTTCTATGATTTTTACTTTAAAATACACAGACACCTGTTTGAATTTTCTATATTCTTGGTTCCCAACTGGTGGGTTGGGACCCAAAAGTGGGTTGTAAAGTCATTTTCAGTGAGCCACAGATGTAACCTTGTAAATCAGATGGATTGGCCAGATTCCATGTTTGTCATCAGGAAGATCTGTCTTGCAAAGCTCCAGTCTGAAAAGGCTGTGCCCAATCTGAAAACAAACCTGACCAATCAGTGTTATTTGAGGAGAACAAGGTGGTAGCTACAGGTGGGGCTTTGTTGTGCTGGAAGCCAATAGCAATGGCTGCTGCTGGTTTAGGGTTTAGCTCTAGGATGCAGCTATAGTATAACACCAGTTTCATCAGAACTGGACCACATTTCTCCATTGAAACAAGGGCAGAGAGCCACACTGAAAGCTTGTCTTGGTGGAAAAGATGTGTTTGCACTACTCCAGACCTGCTTCTGCATGAGGTTTATCCACCAACAAGCTCCACCATTCATAAACTACGCCAGTGCCTGGAAGTTAAGGTCTCGTTACAACCGAACCATGCATGCCTACTACCTCACTTTGACTGGCTCGTCATGAATGTGACAGACAAAACATTTGTCCAAATATCTTACAAAAATTTTTTCAGAAGTCCTGCCCTTCATGAATGCTTTGCATGGGAGGTTTCCCAGACTAATGTGAATTATATCCATGCAATTCATATATGAAACAGACTAACTGGCATGCCAGGTTATCACAACTGTGTGCCTGAAATGTCTTTTGCAAAAGTCTTTGATGTGCTCTTATTTTTAAAGGAAATGTCTCCACCTCCTTGTTCTGTCTTAGCTGTAGTCCCAGCTCAAGTCCAACTGCTCAATTTTCCATTTAATACATTTGTTTTTAATTTAAAATGTAAGAAATTTGGGTTGCAAATTGTTGTTAAGGAGGCGGTTGTGCTGATACTAGAACAGTTGAGAACTGCTGATCTAGATTAGTTTGGAGTGAGAGTTTCTTTTTTAATTTCAGACATCAGATTGGATTTTAGACTATTTTCCCTGTGATACATTCCCACCACTGACAACTGGATTTTATATTCAAAACAGCTAAACTAGAAAGAGCTTATCCAGCCTTAAGCTTTGGGAAGAGATAAAAGTCGACTTCATGAATCTTGTAAGCTTACCTCTTTCAGTCTCCATACCTGCAGATTTCTTTACACTTTAAAACAGCTCCAGCTGACACTGACTCACCCTGACTCACTTGAGACTATTTAATCACTTTTCGTATGTGTGGGGATGTGAGAAATCAGAGGGGTTTCTGTCCATATTTTCTTTTCTTGTCAATTCCCATTCAGTTAAGTATAAAGTAAATAAAGTTAAATTCCTTTTTTTAGCCACCACAGATCAAACTAATCTACAATCTGCTCACTTCACCATCAGCTAAGAAAGCCAAATATAGCACAGTCTTCAGCTCACAAAGAGGAGGAGAAAAGAAAGGCAAAGAGCAGAGAGTCTGGGAACAGAGAACAATTAACAAATTGTCCTGGAAGATAGACTAATGAATAAATGACTGTATATGAATAATATTTATGTGTAATTCCAGCACTGAACACAAATACATTGTGTTATCTGATGTCTGTCTGGTTTTACTGGTTGACAGTCACTCCTCATGATCAATAATATGCTTATAATTAGCTGTCATTAAGTCTACAATGATAAGTAGCACATGCTTTAACTGTTCAGTTTCATTCTGCAGTAATATGCTTTTGTTCTGTGAGGGAGAAACAATTCTTTCTATTGTCAGTACAGAACTACACCTTAATTACACGTGACAAGTTAAACCTGTCAAACTTGTAACTTTTAGCCTGTATTTTTGTTTTCCTCGCTACTTTTTTTTTCTCCGTCTAACCAGGAAATCTTAATTAAACATGAACATTCAGAGAGAATTTAGGAGGCTCATCTTGTAAACAGCGCTGAGACAGCAAGTCACAAAAATCTGCTAGAGTAAACAAAAAAATACAGATGAAGCATTCATTAAGCTGGTGATTACAGATGGTAGCATTTTTATAACTTGACATGCCTGACACTCCAGATAGACTGTTTCAAATATCCACTGCATGAAAGTTTTTCACACTCATCTGGGAGACCTTTCATTGAAAGTGTTTGGGAAGGGCAGAACTTTAAAGAAAACATTCTTGGAAGGTGACTGAAGGAATGTTCTGTCAGATTTATTACAGGCGAATCAGAACAACAAGACAAAATGAGGTTGTTCTTGGAAAAACAAAGCATAAAAAGAAAGTTGATGAATTTAAATAGGCGTTAGAAGTCTCTCCCCTTGAAATGTCCCTGGAAGATGAGACTGCATGTCACTGATCTTACCCAGAAACATCGCAGGATTCTCCCTCTGGCTGCATTTTCTTTGCCATTTGACCATGAAAACACACGACTTCTTCTGCCCAGTAAAAATATCTTCTCTGAATCAGTTAGGTACAGTGCACTAGCTTGGTAGCTTTACATTGATTCAGCATCAGAAATACTTATCAGCAGCTGACAGCAGTTCATGCCACATTGCAGATAGGCTGATGTCTGACTACAGCGCAAACCGATCCATGGATGCACCTCCTAACATACAGATTTACTTACCATGAATGTGCTCCATGAAACAAACTTAAAAGTTCAACCTCTTAATAACATGCTCATCCTCTAGGGCAGTGGTTGGCAGCTGTTAAAGTGGGGGCCACATGCAGCCCTCCTCCTCACTCAAAGCAGCACACAAGTCAATTTCAACCATCACGAAATTGCAAACATTAAGAAAATGTGATCAAATTTGCCATATAAACATGAAAAAAAGAAAACCGTGATAATCTTGGACTACTTGTTTATGTTAGGTTCTTAACACAGAATCACAGACATAATTGGCTGTAGTTATTGCTGTAAAAATTTTTTACACGCATCCTCAGATTTATTTGTATGTAAAACTTAGATACGCAAGTAAATTACACAAAAATAATTAGGAGTTATTATGTTCAATAATAACTGACAATCTTTATGGTATATAAGATTGTGCTAAAGCTTTATATTTTTCCTTACATTCAATTAGAAATTATAACTATTCAACTCAGAGTATCCTGGAATTGGCCCTTTGGTAGTCAGAATAAAATAAGTGCAGCCCTTTCAGTTCCAAAGTTCCCCTACTTTAAGGAGGCTAAAACATACTAATGACAGAAGTTTTCACATCTAAGGACTGACTTTAAATGGTTTCATCAGACATGAAAGAAAAAAAATATTTGATTAACTTACTTTCCATGAAATACCTTCTCCACATAAGCCTTCATGAACTTCCTCCTCTCCACTGTGTCGGCGTCAGCGTCCTCTCCACTGTGTGCCGACGAGGATGACGACCTCCTCAGCTCCCACGTTTCGGAGGGGGGGTCCATGTCATTCTCGCTGTCTGCAGACTCTGTAGCATCGCTGTCGTTGTCCCCATCCTCTTGATTGTGGTGGTGATGGTGGTGAGAGCCAGACTTGGTGGGTGCCATGGGCTCTGGTAGTAAGGGCTGCTGGTGAACACCCACTGAGGACCTGGGCTCTGGGGAGAAAATGTCTGTGTGGCCTTGTTGTTGGCCTCCGTCTACGCTCAGCGTTGAGACTTCTGAGGGGAGGTCAAAGTCTATCAGGTTGTCCATCGCTACACCCTCCATATAAGAGATGACGTGTGGGATAGTTGGAGGTTTGAGCTGAGGTCACGGACTGTTGGACTTTGCAGACCCTCCCACCCCCTGAGGGTGCAGACATCAAGTGGACTCGCCGACCCAGAGCATCTGTGAAAATAAGAGAGAGAAAATTAGCATTAGGGTCATCATCGTACAACTTTAATTGATGATGTGTCTATTTGTCCGTCTTGATTTACATGCCACACCATTGGTCTTACAGTCCTTGATAACTCTAATAAATATGTACAGATTTTCTATAAAATCCAAAACTGTTGTGTACTTTGCTTCAATTTTTACAATAAAGTGTGTAGAATAACACTTTGGATTATTAGAAAATGTGCAGGATGTGGATGGATTGGACACACCTGTTGTGGGTGCGAGTGAGAGTGGATGGGAAGCCCAGCTAGAGTGGGCGGTAACAGAAATCCAGCAGAAGCGGGCAGGAGTGGTATTAAGAAAGAGTCCCGCACAGGGTTCTTATTTATATTAAAATGAGTGGCTGGAAACTCTGTAGACGAAAATAGGAATGAGGGGTAAATAATCCACTCACCAAATCCCAACTAAGAAAACTGGGCATTGCAATCAATTAAAAAAAATGTGAGTGTATTAATGTCATGCAGTACCCTTGTGTCCTGGACGACTCCTGTTAAAGTGTTTTTGTCCCATTGCAGTCAAAGCAGGTGTTGTGTGTTTGTGGCTCAACCAAAAGTACCGTATTGGATCGGAGCCATGACTAAAACTAACTCAGAGTAAGTTTGGTTTCCTCTAGGATGACTTAAATGGGACTAAAAATGTAGTTTCATTTTCGTAAGACTTTCAAAATCCATTATATTTCTCCACTGTGGGTAAATCTGTGAAAATACAACACATCTAGCTATTCTGCCTCTCAGCTGTAGAAAGCAGGGACCCCAGGTTTGACAGCGTGCATAGAACACACCACCATGATTTGGTACCAGATTCAGACAAGAGAATAATGCTTGGACTAAAAGTTAAGACTGAAATGTGAAGACTTTTTATGGACTAAAGGAGTTTTCACTGACTAAACTAAACTAAAACTAAAGAAGCAGAAATGACTAAAGTATGACTAAAACTTAAAGGTCATTTCATCTAAAGCCTAAGACTGAGACTAAAATTAAAAACAGTTGCCAAAATAAACACAGATCAGAGCAGCTACATTTTAGGGACTTGTACCACTAATGACAGCTAATCATACTGATCAGAAGCAAAGCATTAGGAGTAAAGGTGTTCCTCGAGGTTTGCCAAAGCATTAAACCTATCAGCCCACGTTCTGGCACCTTTTTAGAAGACAAAATGGCGTATGCTGTATTTAAATGGGTCAGATATGAAAATGTAAGCTCAAACTCTACCTGTAGTGGCGTAGCTGTGAAAAAGCTGGTTGGAAAAATGTTGCCTCGGCCAATCAGCGTCATGTGATCTCAAAAAGAAAACAAAAGCTTTCCCGTTTGAACAATCTTTAGTATCCTTGATCAAAAGCTGCAGGAACAGCATTTAAGCCTCTCTATTCTTCCATTTCTGTAAGGAACATCTAGATGTCTTTTCCAGTTCACAGAGGAAGAGGGAGTGGGGGAAACGAGAAATAAAAACAGAACATATCCAAAAATGTAGCTAATCTGATCAAAAAAAGAGACTGTGCTGCCTCTAACAGAGAGCAGGCTGTTTCAATCCTACACTGGGATTTCAGATCATAGCTTTAACACATGCATCCTTTTGTTTTTATCTTTGCTTCTGATAATGACATCTTAAATATTGAATATATATATTTTAGCTTTTTCTTTTTAAATCACTACTTAGCATTCATACAAGCAGACAAGACACTACTGATGGAAACCACAATAGCAGGAAACAAAAGTCTTCATCTTCATATTTAATCGTAATCCGCCTGCTGTACATCTACAGTGTCACATTTTATTGTATGACTGAAACAGAAACAATAAACGGTGCTCTGATTTCTAAATAACTAAGCCAACCAAAAAACAGTTCAATGCAAGACTCTTTACCCTGACCTTGTACGCTCTGAGGTGGAAAACAGCAACAGCTGCCCATCCTGTGCTCTGTCCGGGGGCTAATCTGCTCCAGCTCTATCACAGGGCACCATTTGGCCTTCTGACTACACACACAGTTATAACTTTGTTAGACTAAACACACTCACAGGCCTGGCTCTGAGCCCCTGGGTCAACAGTATGCTCTGGCTGCTGCTCTGAAGATGAGGTAGTTCGTTATATAAACCAGGGTTTTACGAATAAAACCAACAGTGGCTCATGAGTGCCAGCTAAACACACACACCACACTTACAGGATGTTAAATGGTTAATAATGGCAAAAATACAGACCGCAAAGAAGGAAAGGTAAGGAAATTATCTCATTGCTTTTTTCCTCTGAACAGAAAAGAGTGTACAAGTCTCACAGCAGCCAGCCTTTAAAACCGATCAGCCTTCAGAAACCTTTCCTCACTACGGTTAAAAGATGTGAAGCTGGAAGTCTTACAGAGGATTTCAATGACAACACAGGTTTAGTTTAACTTTGGGACTAGCTGTGATAGAGTAGACACAGGAGCATCTAGAGTGTTCTGGTTCAAAGTTTCCTGTTTGTTTTCTCACAATCAAAGCCATAATAAAAAAGTTTATATATGTATTTTCTCTGTATGAATCTCAATTTTAGCAAAGAAAGATTTATAACAACACACTATAGAGTCAGCTCCCAGAGCAGCTTTTTTGCTCTAGCAACACCTCTTTTTTTTTTTTTAATTAATTTTGGGACATTTTTTAAACACATGCAACAAACAGCACCAAGTCCAGCCTCTGCACAGCCTCTGCACATTGGCGCCTGTTCTACCAATGGAACCAAATCAGAACCCACAGTACTCATTTTCAATACAAAGACAGTGTATTCCAGTGCTGTCAGTGCTCAGCATCCTAAGTACAAAAACACTCCATAGTTGTTTTTGTTGTTATTGTTGCTGCATTTTCAACTAGTAATAGTTCTACTTTTGTAAAGTCGCCATGCTCAGTTATGTCACTTCTGCCTCACTGGCCAATCAAAATCAAGAAAGACTTCTGATATCAGCTGTGTCAACAGCAATGATGGGAGCAGAAATCAAGCTGACTCATCTTTTCAGTGGTAATCTGAATAACATTTCTGTTCTTTTAAGAGATTTACCAATTGTGAAAATTACAGGCTACCACGATGCTACACCTATGCACCGCTGGATCACATCAGTTTCTTTTGTGCTTCTCTTTGGACCAGTTGTCCTAAGAGAAGCAAATAAAAGTCTTTTGGGGCCACACTGTTTTACCTGGTACCCTGAAGTTGTAACATAAGTTTGGCCACTATGTCAGATTTTCTTCTAAAGTGTTACCCAGTAATACCTTTCTTCATCTGATGATTCACATGCTAATGATCCAGGTGGGTCACCCCAGATCATTAGCATGTAAATGGTCAACAGAGGCTATATCTAATTTCTAGCTCAGGCCCCAGTCTATTTAGAACTGAAGAAAGAGGCGAAACATCTTTGAGAACCTCAATCAAGTCCAGTTCCCCCGCTGATGACTCAGTCCATGTAACAACTGTTGTAGGAAAACAATATTGTGGCTAATGCTAACTTAAGACAGCAACAATCAAAAACTGATTTAAAAACTGATTAAAAGGCATTCAATGTCAGAGTTACTGGTGCAGATTTGTTCCTAAGATTTTATTTTCTAAGTGTATGATGTAAAATGACGTCTCTCTTGCATCTATATCGGACATCCAGTTTGTAATTGTTGCTGAAAACAATCCATTTCCTCATTTGTCTCCTTCAAAATAAGTCTCTCATTAAAATAAGAAGCAGACACTCTAACTGTGACAAACTTGGCAGAAATTGAGTGAGTCCATTGTCTGGACTTAACAAGCTATGCTTACTGAACTGAACTCAAGCACAGCGCCATTAGCAGACAGTAACAGCCGCTGTTTTGAGAGAGACACAGCCAGAGCACGCTCTTTTAATCATCCAAGACTCAAGACAAGCAGGATATCATTAGGTAAAGATGCTATTCCCCATAGCGCTGGGCTCAAGTGAAATCCCGACAAATAATCCAGCATCTAAGGTCTTTGTAAAGACCTTAGATGTGGGTCTGTTAATTTGGAAGCGTTTCTTTTAGATCCGTAATCCAAAAAACAAATCACAC
Organism: Cheilinus undulatus; assembly: GCF_018320785.1. Lineage (NCBI taxonomy): Eukaryota > Metazoa > Chordata > Actinopteri > Labriformes > Labridae > Cheilinus > Cheilinus undulatus. The sequence goes on from NC_054873.1 coordinate 36,150,883, forward strand.
ACTCAAACCTTGCACACTGAGTCCGATGCATTTTATTTGCCTTCACAGCAAAAATTCGTAGAATGTGGAAAATTGTTTCGTACTGTGAGCCTGTGTCTCTGTCAGTCCTTTAAAATCCCGCTGGATCCATCCTGACAGAGATCTTCATACTGCACACACTCATGCATCACAGCGATGAGCCAAGTTGGAGAGATGGAGAGCAACGTTTTAATTCTGTTTCTATGACCTGTGAGTGAGCTACAACTTATGCCTTTTTGTGTTATATTTCCATGGCTGATATTCACATTATACACCGGCAAAACTACGGTGTTTAAACTGAGATTTCAGAGCAAGAGAGGGAGAGAGAGAGGGAGGAGATGGGCAGGGTAGAGTGAGTAAGAGAGAATAAAGCAACAGGCGCTGATCTGAGTCATTAATCACACATCTATCTGTTATATTTCCATGGCTGAAATCTACTTAATAAATGAGCAAACTTTGGTGTTTAAAGTGAGCTGTGTGGGGAGAGAGAGAGAGAGAGAGAGAGAGAGAGGAGGGGTCAGGTGGAGCAGCAGGAACTGTTTTGAATCACAGTCACCCATTTAAAAGACTTGATGCGAAATTTCAAATAAAATCAAACCTGTTAGGGAGCAGGTGGCCGAGTGGTCAAAGGCACTCCCTTTGTACGCGTGCGGCCCGGGTTCGAATCCGGCCTGAGGCCCTTTACCGCATGTCTCTCCCCCACTCTTGAACCTGTTGCCGACTCTATCCACTGTCCTCCTCTATCTAATAAAGGCACAAAATGCCCAAAAATAAATCTTTAAAAAAATCAAACCTGTTCCGAAAAAAAATTTACAAATGAAAATTTCAATGTCAGTGTGCAAACATGATTAGAACAACATGAGATCGATTTTATTTTTAACATGGAAAAAATTGGATGAAAAAAAAAAACAGACTCAGTGTGAAGATTTGGTGCACAGAGATTAAAGGCCTCTGTAGCAGTCAGACAGGCAGAAGTCTGGGATTAAATTGACTTAGTTTCCTGTCAAAACTCAGTCTTACCCATCCACCCCTGTGGCTGGTAAATTGGGAAAATTCACCTGAAACTGAACAAAATCAGAATTGCTGGTTGCAGACACAAGGGAAATTATTTATTGTATTTTATCCAAGGTCAAAAACTAGCTATGCTTTATCAAATACCTGGTATTTTGAACGGTCACTTACAAACTCAATAACATCAGTCTTAATAATCCCAGATGGCACAGGCTTTACCTGGTAGAGGAGATGTGACCTGTATGCCAAACCAGTTTCAAGTCCTGATAAACCACTGAAAGCTGTTCATCACATCACCAGAGTTCCTCATGCGTTACAGCTTTCACGCTCACTACTGTGACTTATGTGATAAAGTGTGATGGCCATCTAACATCAGCATATTTGAACATTTATTTATAGGTCTACAATGTTCTAGTTGCTGAAATAGCTATGCATCACCCTGAGTTCTGGCCAACAAACAGGATACAGATGTTTTTCTTCTCTAACACCTGAGGACTTAAAAAGTTCTTCTTACTGACATTTCTCCTTGCTTTTGATGGCTGCGTTCTTTGTGCGACTAGACTGCTCTGTTGGGATGTTGTTCATAAGTCATTTGATCTAAAGTCTATCTTGTGAGAAAAATAGGGCAAGAGTGATCCTACAGGAGTTTTCCTGTTTAAGAAGAAGGGTGAGAATGCACTAGGAAAGCTGAACATATGGCCACAGTTCATCACTCTAACTGTTGAAACTAGAGGTGTGAAATGTCGTCTGGATGTCTTCCTCTAACAGATTTTATTCAGAGGCCTAGGATGATCACAGCGAGCAGCAGAAAGCTTCACTCAGCCAAGACTGTCTGCTGGGGATGGATGGCAGTGATACAGTCACCTGCCGGCCTGTGACGCCATTTGGCCGGAGCAGTGCGTCCTGTCCTCCTGTCACAGGCCACAGAAAGCACGCACACATCTACACGCCACAGCAGAGGACGGCTGCGTAAATCACTCTGACTGCAGAGGCTGCAGTATTTCTGCTTCCATGAGCAGGAAGGGGGAGCCCCTACAAACCCTCCAACACACACACTGACAACCTGCCCCCGCATCAGCACCAACCCCTGGAGGTGATGTGCGCAGGGGGAGGAGCTTACAGCACATTACCGCAAAGCTTGTGTGATCTTGTGCAGAGGATCTCTGCTTGTTGCTGTCAGCTATGCAGCAAACATCACAAGACTCATGCCTGTCTCTGTTCTCTGGTCACTGCTGCATGATTCTCACATGGAGGCTGGTGCTGTTATGCAACGTGCCCCCGAGCCTCTCCCACCCCCAGGAAGTATTATTCAGCGTGCTCATCTGTAGAAATATCGGTTGAAAAAGACATGTGAGGCGCCGTTACCCTTAACGCTGGCAGTGATGCAGATCATCTATCTCTGTCACCCCAGCTCTATGAGCAATATGCTCCAAATGCAAAGCCATTCATCAGCTTTTCTTACATGTCAAATCATGTTTTAAGGAAAATCAATTCAGCTTGTGAAGAAGGTCTTTTCAAAGTCCCCTTCTTGGCCCACTAGTCCATTATCCAAAGTGTCTGTGGCATTTCCTGAACAAAGCTCTGCCTGGCTAAACCTGCATGGAGGAACCAATACCACACAAGGGACTTCCCTGACCCACAATCCTTTGGTTTCCTCCTGTAATCTGAGAGTGAAAGTTGCCCTTTTTGTTGTGTCTACTGGGACGTCTCAGGCACCAAAACAAAAGCAGTGAGCCCAGTCTTTGTGCTGCCCTCTCTTGATACTTTGAATAAACAAGGTTGTTTCCCACTGCCTCCTCCTGTCTCCTTTAACTCACCACTAAACACGGCTGTCTCCTCTGTCCAGCCAGTAGAATAAAACCATTCTCTCCAAAATTCTGCTATTCTGACTCTTCCTTGTTGTTTATTTAATCCAAAAATATTCTGAAGTTCAACATGGCACATGTGTATCCAAAAAAGCGATAAAAATATGCCCTTTAGGGCAGTGGTTCTCAACTGTTGGTCAGGCCCCAAGAGAGGGTCACAGAGCAGTTTTCAGTGGGTCGCAACTAGGTGGCTACAAAAAAAAAATGGTGGCAAAAGTCCTTAAATCCTTTTTGGACATGCACTGAAACCTTTTATTTGACCCTGTTTTACTGTGAAATTAGGTAAATCTAAATGTTTGATCAACATTTCAACTAATGAATCTCCTCTTCTTGCAATAAATTGCTACTTTACTCATGATAATGAAAAATTTTCACAAGTTCTCTGGAAACTTTGCAAAAATTGACACATATTGATGGGAAAGAGGGTGTCAGATTTGCCAGTTTTGTCCCTTTTCTTTCTTATATCAGGTGTTTTGGTCCAATCATGCTCCAGACTGCAACATATTCAATTAACTAATTGTGCATTGTTGAAATTTTACAGAAACTTGGGTCGCAATCTGTCATAAGACTGACTGGTGGGTCCTGAGGTCAGACCAGATGAGAACCACTGCTTTAGGGTGCCCACTATGGTAAAGAATGCATGGAATCCCTCTTAGTGGTCAAAACATGCTTCAGATCCGTCTACAATAACCCTCCATTGGACAGCTTTTGGTTGAGTGCCCCTGGGTTCCCTCAAATAAGTTTCTTAAATATTCAACAGCTCAAATCTGTTGGATTAAAAATGTTGCAGTTTGGACCATAAATATAAAAACATGTTCAAAAAACACCATAAAATGACACACATGCATCTCTTGTTTTTCTCTACTGTACGCAGATCTTTTGGCAACAACAGGTGAATGAAGGCCTTTCCTGTTGAGATGTTATCAATGAAAACAATCAAAAATGATGCTTATTTTTTCTGTGGGTCCTTGGAGACCCTTCTGAACAAACCGGGGCCCTCTGGAAAAAAAAACAGGTTAGGAACCACTGCGCTGAGGTGCAATTCCAGGGGACAAAATGTGGTAAAGTGCCTGTCCCCACCCTGTCCAAGTTCCTCAAATACTGCATATGCCACATCACCAGCGCTTGAGAAGCTGGTTGAGAAGCATTCAATCTTATTTTGGGTTTGTAACAATTTCACTATGAACTAGAAAAGCACTGAGAGAGCGCAGACCTCCGCCGTTAGCCCTATCTCCCAATAGTACAGAATCCTTTAAAAAATTCCTGAAACCAAACGTGATCCAGATCTCTCCCAAAATCCAATCAGTTCTTCTTATGCCATGTCTGACATTTTCTGAAAATTTCCTGAAATTTTAAATCTGAAGCCACAGGAAGTATTGATCTTAAAGTCCCAAACTGAGAGTCTTATCTTGATTTACTTCAAGCCGGAAAAAGTTTTGTTCCTTTTGGCCTCTTCCTTAACATGTGATTTTCTTCATCCTACTACTTGTAAAGAGTATTTCAATGCTATTCAACACTCTCTGACTCTCTGACACTCTCTGTAAATGTTTAAATTCTGAAACATCCTTGTCATATTATAAAGTTCAGCCTTCAGTTCAACTTTAGGATCCTCAATTTTAAACAAGAAATTGTCATTTTGAAGACCAAGAGTAAAAAATGAACATCAGCAGGACAATCAGGCTCAAAGGGTTAGGAACAAAATTTAAAAAGTATTATGTTTAAGAGTAAGTAAGTTATAATTCTCAATTTGTATACAGCAGAAAACTAAAAGCTTCTTATGCAGTGCTCCCATTCATATAGTTAAATCAGTCTTTAGGTAGAGAATGATTTTCTGATAAAAAATAAATGTAAGCAGCTCTGCAATGTTGTGCCTGCTAGTGGAGCTAATTAAAAGTAGAATCTGATGTTTTCTGTCTTTCATACTGTATAAACAAAGTCTGCAACATTACTAAAACCTGTGGTTGATTTTGAAATAAAGGCAAGTCGAACAGAAATGAAGACAGCTAGGGCTTATCTGATATTTTCGGGTGTATAAACTCATGTATACATGTTTGCTGCTGAATTTTCATCTATCCGTTACCTTCCATTAAATGTCTAATTGTACGCTGTATAAAACGTCTGAGATGGTGAGCATTGCTAAGATAAGGTGTTCAACAGGACAAGATCAGCTGAGGAGGTAATCAGAGATCTCTACAATGACACAGAGACACAGTAAACACATAAGCTCTGCTGTTCTCCATACTGTGATGTTTAAAACTAAACTGTTCTAGTCTCTTTGTTGTGCCTGAGGTTTGTTTACAGTGTCTGATCTTATGACTTCATGATTCCTGCTCTTCTCAAATTCTTACAAGCATTTTTTCACCATTACCTTACATCACCATCACGCCTCTACATCAGACTATGAAGCACTTTGTGCATCTTTGCTTTACATTTCTGCAAACTCTTAATGTATTTCAACTTGAAGCTCTGATATGCGTGCACATTCCTGCAAGAACTATTGAAAAATATCATAATAGATATTGTTCTAAATTTTACATCATTCAGCACTTTAAGCTCAGTTTAATGAACTTCTTGAATGTAAATAATATTCTACACTTATTTCTAAAGTATTTCTGTACTGATATGCACCAAAACAACGAGACAAGCTGCTTGTGAGTTTAAAAGAACCAGGCAATAAACTTGACTTGACACATCTGAAATCATTCTACCTGGAATATACAAAGCAATATGAAATAAAACCAGAATTTTTCCAAATGAGTGTGTTTATGTAGGCTTTAATATGGCCAACTAACAATTGAGTCCTAAAATAATAATTTAATGATTCTAATGTTTAATCTTTGGCCTGCATAAATGTGATTAACAATGTGACGTGCAGTAATATTGTGTTTTATAAGTTAAGATTGACTTAAAGGTTCCTGTAGACCTGGAGCAAAAACATTAGTGAGTAGCAACGGTATTTGTTCATTTTTTCATCTCCTGACAAGTGAATCATACCAGAAGTCTAGTTTAAGTAAGTAATGTAATGTAGACATTTACTTAAAATAACCTGCTGTGCTGTCTTGACAACAGAGTTGATGCTTTAAACCCTGACACTTAAAACACAATGTATTTGACAGTCAGAAAGGACAAAATGGTAATTAAGTCTAAGCAAGATTAGAAAATTAAGAACTTAAAAGAAAAGGAAAAATACAACTTTAAAGCCTTTTATCAAACTGCTGTGACTTTGAAGACTTTAAGGTCTGACAAAATATTGTTAAAAATCCTTCAAGTGTTTTTCCACCAACATTATTTAGTATCAGACTTCATGCTGACACGTTCTCACAGACCTCCTGTTGATCTGAACCAGACTCTGACACTCTTCAGGGAGGGAGTCAAGTGTTCTGGGTGCAGGAATGTCAGGTTGACCCTCTTTCAGAGGAGCTCTCACACTGTGGAGCCAAATAAGTGTCAACTTTATCACAATTAAGTATTAGACTGAGTCGCTGGTTTAAAGATGTTAAAGGAGAGCAATAGCTATCAGCTGCTGTCCTCAGATACTCCCTCACAGCCCTGTATGACTGACAGCACATTTCACACTCCAATCCCACCTCTGAGTCAGTTATTTATATTTTCCATTTCAATTCTAACATTGAGATTTAATTCTATGGAACTTAAAATAGCTGATATTGTAAAGCTCTGTTTTCTACACAGAAGCGTAGAGTACCTCCATCACATGCTGCAGGGAATGTGTCAAGCAGAAGTGGCTGAGCATGGACAAGTTAGGTGTTGGATCTCTGCTGAGGTTGTCCAGCATGCCTGCTAAAGAGACTCCACTTTTAGATGTAATCTGCTCACTCAGGCAACCGTCAAAAACACAGCAACACTAACTCTGTTTACACGGACCCGGAGACAGAAAACAGCACCTAACTGGAGTCCCCAAAGTATTTACTGCATATAAATCACCAATATGACCTTTTCACATAGACCTGATAACACTTAAAATAAATATAAAGATATCTTTGAAAAACATTTAAACTAAAATGAATCAAATAATGTCATAAAAGTCGGTCCAGCAGAGCCCTCCAATACTCTGAGCGCTGTCTGCATGTAGACTATCACCAAAGCTCAGCTGAATAGCTGTAGCTGAATTCGCTGACAGTGTACCATAGCAGCAGTTTTCAGAGCATGGTGCAGGCTTCCCCTGAGGGGCATTGAAACAAACAAAAAAACAGACAGTGAATTGCCTCGCAAACTTCTGCAGGATGGGGCAAAATGGATACATTTTCAAGTAACTAGAGAGAAAGGGAAGAACGATTCAGGAGTGGGCAGGAAAAAGAAGTAAGACCATAACTTCTGTGTGTAATTTGCAAAAAGAGTTAGCTAATGGCAGCATGAGGTCATGTAAACTTTGGCGTCATATTAACACTAAACACCAGAGTTGGTGAACAAGCCACAGTGTTTTTTTGGCAGGAATCTAAAGGAATTACAGTCAAAGAAAAAACAAATGGGACATTTAGTCCTGAAAATACCAAGATGACCTGAGTGCTGCTTTTTGGCACTGACGATCAAACACAAGTACAGGTCAAGACTGCAGGCAAAGGATAACCTTTGGTTATTCCTCTATCAGCCACACAGATGCAGACTCACTGTTCCCTCTCAAAGATGAGCATCATTCTCAGGCATTATTGGCAGCTATGGTTTATAGCTGCAACTAAAATCAAGTGGCCTCAGAAAGACAACAAAAATATCAGGGGTGGACAGATTATCAACCTGGCAGATAATGATGCTAATAACTAACATTTAGCAGATTATCATGTCAGCATTAATTCACTTATAATCGGCCCAGAATGAATTCATTCACTAGTGCTATGTTGGCTACATGGTAAGGTGTGTCTCCTCCTCTGGTTTTCACTTTCTACTGGCTTGATGTCACACAACCACCACCAATCAACACTGAGGCCTGGGTGGCACTGACACAGGATGTGTGTGGCATCACTGCCTGTTTTCTGCTGCTACAGTGTTCCTCTGTGTTGTTTCTCATGTTGACAGAGCTAGTGCTAAATTGTTTATTCAATTTCTTAACATGCCGTTTTACTTTTGCAACATTTAGCGCATTTTGTTTGTCATGACAAATGCATATTGGTTTCAGATATCGGTTACTGGTCACATGCACTACCAATTATTGATATTTTCTATGAAAAAAAAAGTATCGATTGACCCTTAAAAACATGCAGACAAAACTGTATAGAAAAGTTTCAAGATGGGGCACAGATGGATTAGTGGTTAGGTTGGGCCTCATGTATGCAGGGGTTCCAGGTTCAAGTTCACTCCCCATTCTCTCATCCCTTTCCATCCACTATCCTCCATAAATAAAGGCCCCAAAGGTCCCAAAAATATATATTTGAATAGAAGGTTTAAAGATGAGACATAAATGATTGACATAGAGTTATTTCACATGGTTTCTCTATTCAAAAGCCTATTTTTAAGGGGGATGGGGGCTTACACTTTGAAAACCCCTGTATTATTTATTGACAAATTACCTAAAGCAGAGCCATATGTACACCAAGCCAGCTACAGAAATCTTGGCAGACTGAGCTCTGTCCATTTGCATGTCTGATTTGGCTTTCATCTTAAATTCAATGAACTTTTGGCTTCCATGTAGCAAATAATTGAATTATCTCCCTTAAAATCATTTAAGTATAAGATTTAAAACATCTGCATCATCTGGCCCTGTCAGCTCTTACTTTAAAATCTGAATAAATAAATAATCACAAATAATAATCCTTAGACACCAGCTTTGTACACTTCAACCTATGGGTGCACCGATTGCAATTTTCTGGCCGATCACTGATCTTTAAAAAGCCTGACCTGCCGATTCCGATTTTGGCCAATACCGATTTTTTTATAACTGACAGCATACACCTCCAATGTTCCAATCTTATTTTATTGAATAACATTGAACAATACCCATGAAACAATACAAACTTGTTGTTTTAACTGCACATGAGGTAGTTCTCTCAAATATAAATGAAAGGTTTAAAGCATTGCTGTCCAAACTACTAAATTATATCAGTTCCTTTAGTCTTTCATTTTTCACATTTTAGTAGGTAGAGGCATATGAAACCGATCTTATCCACTGATCTTATTGACAAGGATCGGCCGATTGCCGATCTCCTAAAATTAAGGAAATTGGCACCGATACCGATTTTGGCCGATCAATCGGTGCACCCCTACTTCAACCTGGTATTGCATCAAACATGTAAAACATCTACTGGTCGCTTGAGGATATCAATATTGTGAGTGTCCGGTTGTCCTTTCTAACCAGCTGTTTACAGATGTTTTCCAGTCTTATTTTGCAGATTTCTGCTTATGCATGTTTTAATCATGCTTTTGTTCGTTGCATCATTTGACCTGGCTTGTGTTGCCAAATCTTGTCTAAGCCAAATCTTCTTTAGGATTTTACATATTTTTCTATTTTATGAGCATACACTAGAAGCTACCAGGGTTGGTTTTAAAGCATTCTCCTTTAAAGACACTCAATAACTGCACAGGAAGGTCAAGGAGAGGTCAAACATTGCATGTTGATATCTATTCAATGCTAACACCATCAACATCTTTAGACTCGTCAAATTTTACTCACATGCTGCATTCACAACACTCTGTGTAGCCTCATAGCAATTTCCTGCGCGTCTCTTTGTGCTTATTAGTCAAGAAATAGTTTAAGAGTGAAAAGAACTTCAGGCCTACTGCCATGAATAGCCATAAAAATGCACATCAAGTCAATAAAACCAACATATTGGAACATAAACGGAAACCTGGATGAAGGTTCCCACTTTGTGCAATTTCAGATAACTGCAAAGTAGTCTTTATCTGCAATGAGCTCAAGTGTCATACATGTTTTTCAGGGACTGTGTGAATGCACACCTAAGTTATATGGGGATCAGAAACCCAACCCCCTACCCATTAACATGTTATTTTTAATATACTGCTTTGTTTAATGTCATGCATTTTCTTTCACTTGTTTATGTGCCAGCTACTACTTCACATATGGTGAGACAGTCACGCCAGAGTCCATACAGAAATCTAGTAAAAGTATAATGCGTCTCCCATCAGCAAATTATACATTTTAAACCACGACATGAAAGTCGTTGCACATGAAAAGGAGCTGTTCTTTAATGCGGCAGATGCAGCACTACTACGAAGCAGCACTTCCTTTGAAATAACATTATTTTCCCTTTAACTTAATACAAACTGACCGTGGCGCAGGGCCAGTTTTGTGAGACAGAACATCTTGAACTCTAATGTTAAAGTTGACATTTTTCTACGTAAACGACGTTCTCCGTCAATGATAAATACGCCGAATACCAATTCGCTCAGAAAAAAATTAGAATAATCTTTAAGTCCCCTTATATTTTCTATTGAAGTTAGTGCGATAAGCAATTGGGCTTATATTAGCACCTTAGAGAACGATGTTTGGTTCACACTGTCACCACAGAGGAAAACCGGAATTGGTCGAGGATGAATGGGCAAACAGTTCAAGCACGAGAGAGAAACAGGTGCCTCAGTTCCCATAGTGTACACCTTTCCTAGTAATTTAGCACAAACACTGACCAATGAGCTGACAATAGGCTCACTGACAGCTGAGGTAGGAAGCAGCACTGAATAAACACAGCAAAAGGCTGACGTTTCCTGAAACGTTAATCCCCAGCATTTCATGCAAACAGGGATACCCCACGTCAGTCACGGAGGTGTACCTGCTAGTAAAGCCACACACACATCGAAACACCTCTAATTAACCCGTTATGGTAAAACAACACGGCTAAGAAAACCCCCCACTTTGACTCAAAAAACACCGAGTTACCAATAAAATTTCAATTAAAATTGTCGTGTTTAAGTCAGAACACGATACGTTTCTAATGAGTGACTGTATATTTTAAAAAGTGACGGGAAAAGTAACAGCTGTACCTACATGTAAGGTCCCGCGCTGACAGGAGAAGGGGGCAGCTCCTCTCTGCTGTATGTGCGTCGTTTTTGCTCAAGACTGTGGTGCTACAGGCAGAACAGCGCATGCGCAAATAGAGCAGAACACGACGAGGGGGAACCCAGTGACGTTGAAATCGGCACAGCCAATCAGAGCGACCGTGTTGCCGAGAAGCTGCGTCAAGCTAGATCCAATATCAATAGGCCTTGTTATTTCCTACAAAATAAAATGATTGATAGATTAATAAAATACAGAAATCAAGAGAAAAATTTGGATTTTGTTTGAATGTGAAAAATATGTCTTAAAGTTTGTCATTTGTTATCTTTACTCATATAATTGAACGCATTCATTAAATTTATTAAAGTGAGATCTAATCTTGCTTTCTTAATTTGTTATATTCTCTAACCGGAAATGGTTATTACACGAGTCAAGTACTGTTCTTACTGTTCCTTTGTCGTTCTGTGGAGAATTTTTACAAGGCATTTATCATATGCGGTATATATTCCATTAACTATACCAAATTCATGAAAACTAATCTGTCCTTCTAACTCACCAACATGATTCTCATAGCTTTGAAACAAAATACATAAAATTAATGTAATCAGCAAGACAAGAGACACTTTTTAGCTCTTTGCAGTGAAATTAAACTTTAATTACAACGATTTAACAAAAATATACGCCCAAATACAGTTACACAGAATTAATAGATTTATAAAATAACGTCCATTCGAAAAAAGAAAACACAGAGTCTGTAGTGATCACCATTTCATCTCTTAGTTTCAGTGAGGGTTTTGGGTATGCACACCTCTGCCTATGTCTTAGGCCCCAGGGTTTAGGGTATTTTAATATTCAAACAAACAGGAATGAACACATCATGACATAACTCAGTTTTCAGAGTTTGCTGCTTCTGCTGCTAACTCTTGCAGTTTCTGAGGGAGTATGACGGTAGCAAAATGGACCCTGTTCTCCTTCAGTTTCTGTTTCACCATCTGTGTCAGGCCGAGCTCCATGTACTTCTGCCTCTGTCTGTCATACTGAGGCCAGCTGACCAGATTAGAACCATCAGGGGAGCTGGGGAGATATTGAGAAAACCAGACATCAGGGCAGTATATGCAACAAAGAAACAGTTTGCTTGCGGCTGAATATATATAACCCTCAAAAAGGCCCATTTGATCCTGACTGATCACAACTATTCTTCGTTTTCTGAGTTTAAGCTGTTACCGTCCTGCTGCAGATTCAGCTTGCCAGCATACAGGACTCAAAGGGTGAGACACTCATTTGTCTCTGCTGCCAATGGCTTTTTAAATGAGTAATTCTGTGCCTGTTACTTTTATGATGCATTTTAAATGTATTTTATTCAATTGCCCACTGTCTCATTTATTGTGACATTTCTTTGTGCTGTATTTATGATGGGTCTGGATGTATCTTTGACTGCTTACTGCAAAACAAAATGGCTATTTATACATATATGAAAATGTTTTTTTAATTAGTCTGGTTACTTTCCTCCTCCCCTTTGCAAACCTGGGTCTAGTGTGCCTGATGAATTGTGAAAAAAGTCTATGATGTATACAGCAGCCTTAAGCAGACACATCCATATCATTCATACATTTTATGAAAAGTAGTTTTGTGCATTTCATGTTCTAGTAATTCCTCCAAAACATGTTATTTCATTTTTAAATTGATCTTTCGTAAATTATAAGGAATTTTAGTTTTTGTATTCAACCCCAAACTTACACAAGTGGACTGAAATAACCAGCAAATATTTCCTATCATGGAAACCTTTGATTATTATCAACTGTGGCTATCAAGGATATTTTTAGCGTTTTCTATGTTAATTTTTATTTCAGTTAATTTCCAGTGTTCAAAAGTGAACCAAACAAAAGAAAATCAAGTACAACATTTTCTTGTGTGAAGCTAATTGTCTTACCGTCTACAGTAGCAGTGAATATTGTTGACTTAAATGAAAAAAATTATGCAGTAATGCTTTGATTCTGTCATTTTTGAGCCACCTGAAAGGGTGTGGGTCCGATGCCCTGTTTGTTTTGTACTGTCTATTTGTTCCTTTGTATGTTTTTGCCCATTAAAGGTCCAAACTGCAGGAATTTTCATTCAATCAAATCGATTGGTTTCAATTTTTGGAAATTTGGGTTAAAATTGATCATCAAGGAGTGGTAGTGGGTCCTAGGGATGGAAAAGTTAATGATTACATTGTTTTCAAAAGAAGTTTTCTTGCTTTTAATGTCTTTTATGTGTCTTACAATTTTTCAAAAGGGGTCCGGCTGCACACCTACATCTCTGACGACCACCCTCTCGGACCGTTCATCTGAGGCGCTGTTTATTCAAGAAAGTGTCTTGATATGCTGGTACGACATATACTTGCTGCATTAAAATGTTTTTTTTTTTTTTTTTCCTGTAAGAAGACTGTTTACTGCTTTAGAAAATGTTTTGTAATCAGGTTTCAGGACAGGTTTTTAACTTTTTACTGTTGGTAGCCTAACCCTTACCTTAAAGGTCACATATTTTACCCCTTTAAGACAAGTTTATATTGGTCTAAGAGATTCGCAGAACATGAGAAGTTTTCTGCTGAAAAAACACTCCAGCAGAGCTGATACCCCTCTGTTTCAACCCTGCTCAGAACGAGCTGTTTCTGTGTCTGTGGCTTTAAATGTTAATGAGCTGTCTGACTCTGCCCCTCTCAGGAAATGGATGTGGCTAAACTGACTTGGGGGCGGGGCTAACTCCCCACATGACATCATGAGGAGAAAATCTGAGCACGGGTGGTTTCAGCACCAATTTTCTGAAAGGTGGAGAAAGGGAGATGGGGAAGGGAATGGATTTTTCTGATTCTTGGGGGGATTGTGGACAGGCCAGGCGCACATGTTTTTGCTAGAAAAGCCTGAAAAAGTGTATTTGCATAATATGTGCCCTTTAACCTATAATCTAAACCTAAATGAAAGTTTGATCCAATTTTAATTCAAAAGCTTTAGTGTGATTTTCATTCTGAGATACACAGTGTTTCAGATGAACCATCTGCAGCCAGACTGTCTTGCAAAGTTTTTCTGTATTAAGTCAGAATTCAGATGTCTCTTTAAGTCTGACGTTTTAGCTTAAAGTTGCTATGGTGATTGTGCTCAAAACACAGAATACAATATCATTGATATGGATCCATTAAAGACGAAACATAAAAGTACAGCTTCATATTTGGCCATTAAAAAGCTGGGAAGAGTGTCATAAAATGTGTATAAGCAATAGTTGATGTTAACTCACCCATTACGGACAAAGTTGCCCCAGTATGCCATCATGGTTCTACAAACACTTTCATCGTCATTGTTAATGGGGCCTGAAGGTGCATGGGGCAGATGAAATTAGTTAACCAATTTGCATAAATAATTTGCCCCGTGGAACTTTGAATAAAAGAAAGACAGGGCCAACAATGCTCATCTGATGTTACCCATAACCCACCAATGATTTTTATATCTCCATTCCAGAAACATCCACCAAACATAAAGCCGACGTCATCAGCGTGATCAGCCTTCACAAAGCTGGGCCTGGTGTCTCTGTGAATCTCTGCACGGTACACAAACTCATACATGTAGACAGGAACACCCAAATCTGAAGACAAAGAGGAGAAAAAGACAAGAAGAGAGAGCTCTGGCTGAGAAAGAGGGTTGATCTCTGAGGAGACTTAAGCCAGACAGAAAAAAGATCAAGAAATCAATAATCTGTTTTAACAAATTACACTAGCATTGACAGAATTTCAGCTTCAGATCAATTTGTGCTCTCATTGTGATGCAGACATTTGTTAATAATCCCCTCTGACCTGCGTGGTATCCGGCCACTTTGACAACAGGCAGCGTCATTAGCAGATCTCCTATGATCTCTGTGAATGCATCTCTGATCTCTTCAGGAGTTCTGGCATCTTTTAAGTATTCATCTGTGATGAGGTTATTCACATTAGAGGTCTGGAACAAGGAGGAGAGATAGCCAATCAGATTCCTTATTAAAACTGGCGTACTGTCTAATATTTGAGAGATACAATTCTCTCAAGATCGCAACTTAGTTGTGTAATAATCTTGAGACAAAGCTGATGGCTTTCTTGTTGTAACATGTGAGTTCCTAAAGAAAAAAAAGACCAGGATGAATTTGTTGTCACTGGAAAACTAGCACTGATACTCCAAATTAACAAGATAAACAAAGCATGTTGGGATGTGTCACTACCATGACTGTGTAGCAAAAGTAGGGTGTTAGCAACCTGTGCAATGTGCTGCAACACGGCAGAAAGACCATGCAGATCCTCCCATGACTGTTATTAAATAAAAAATAATGAGCATATTGCATCTTTTATGTGAGGCACTACTAGCCTTCAACACCGGGTGTCAGTATGGCAAAGGAACAGTAGGTGGCGCTACAGCAAAAACCATGGAATCAACATTTAAATATGTATAGGGGCATTTGTGCAAAGTTTAAAAAAAAATCCCTAGTAAATGTAGTTGAGCTATCCCGTTTCACAAGAAGAGTGACAGTGAGACCTAATGACCTTGACCTTTGACCTAAATTTCATCAAGTTAAAACAGACATTTGTGCAAAGTCTGGGGAGTTCTTTAAATATTGGGTTTATAAAAATGGATCAACAATCCATACATGAAAAGCCTCTGGAAGCATATCAGTGGAAACATGTCCTCTCAGGGCTTCTGTATTTTTGAGCAAGCTGTTTTTCCATTTTTTTATATAGTCCTCTCATTGGCCTGTGCTTTCTTTGTGTTTAAGCTTTAATCTAAACATATAAATTACCGTCTCTCAATTGTTTTATGAAGTTTATTTAACTAAATATTATACTTAAGTTTGATACTTTTAAGTAGAAAATTTTAGTTGCACATTGTATTTCTTAAGGATTGAACTCAGTTCCCTATTATAGGTCTGATGGCTTGCAGAGATGTTAGAAATAAATAATAAATACAGAACAGTCTCAGGACTCATATCAGATCCATTAATCAGTCGTTTTTATCAGTAAGCATCCATATTTTATCCGCTCACCCCTGCAGAATTGAACATGTTGACCACAGCCAGCACGGCCTCTCTGTTCATCCCCTTCTCCCAGCCTGGAGGAGCAAAGCTCTGTGACACACATGAGACAACACTTCAGAATAAGTTTCTCAAGAGCAGATGCTTCTGTACAGAAAAATAATACTGAGGCAGAAGAAGTGTGAGTGACCTGAGGTAGGATCCATCCAAACTCATGGTTGGTTATTCCCATCATCACTGGCACCTTCATCACTTCTTTCTTCTTCAGAAGCTCCTCTGCCAGGTCGGTCAGAAATACACCATCCACCACAGCTCCAAGGTAGATTTTCATCTGGACACAAATTTTCAAGTTAAAAACATACAGAAAATTATATATATACGCTATATACATGGAGGGACAATTAAGTTTCAACAGGAAGAAGAGTGTAAGTAGGCTGCCATCTTGTGGCAGAAGTTGGGCATGACAATTGCAAAGCTGCATTTTAAATCAAACCACAGATCAAGTTTAAAATCTATTCACCCCCTTCGGTTCCATTTATTTATATGCATGTGAATTCAAACCAAAATGTACACTAATCCACAACTTTTAAATTCTAATTTTGGTCTAGGTTTCAGGTGGAGACAAACAAAAAAGGAATAACATTTCTCAATCATTACTTTCTCAGTTTCACTTCAATAAAAGAGTACAGACAAAGGGTTTAACCAGTAGGTAAAGCAGTGGTTCTCAACCTTTTCAGCCCACGACCCCCAAAATAAAGGTGCCAGAGACCGGGGACCCCCACTGTACCTGAAGGTGGTTGAACACAACCATGCACATTCAAGAATAGTCATGTGGAGACAAGGCTGTCCATTAGGCGGGAAAAATGGGAGAGCTTTCTGGGGCCCAGCCACACTGGGGGCCAGCAAAATCATGGTCCATTGTAAAGTTAAGCTGTGGTATATGCTTAACAAAGCAACAAATATACAGTATATTTTAAATCATTTGTGTAGTAAGTAGCCCTCTCATAAATGTCAATCCTTTTGTTAAAAACAGAATTAAAATATATTGAAAATAAAAAGCGTTAATAATGGCAAAAAAAAAAAAAAAGTGGAAAAGTTGGTGACATTGGATATTTTAAAAGTAGCAGGAATGGGTTAGAAGTGCCAAAAATTGGATAAAAGTGTCAAAAATTTTAAAAGGCAAAAATGGGTTGAAGTGGCAAAAACAGGCATATTAAGAGGAAAAAGGGATTTAAAAATTTGCTGAAATGGTGATGAAGTGCCAAAAATAGGTGGAAATTTGGTGAAATGGGATGAAAAATTTATATAAACTGGCAAAACGGGTTAGCTGAGGCAGAAATAGGCAGAAATGGGTTAAACTGGCAAAATGGGCATATTAAATTATGAAATGCGGCTTAAAAAGTGGAAAAGAGGGGTTAATAGTGGCAATAATGGGTCAACAGAGCCAACAATAGGCAGAGAGTGGCAAGATTTGGTTTAGTAGTGGCAAAAACAGGCAGAACAAAAGTAGTGGAAAGGGTTTAAAAATTGAGGAAAAAAATGAGTTAAAAAATTTTCCTAGTTTTTTAAGGCATCTGGAGACCCCATCTCAGTGTCTCGCGACCCCAAATGGGGTCTCGACCCCCCTGAGGTAAAGGTAGGCCAGTGCCTTGGGCCTAAGACATAGGCAGAGGTGTGCATCAAATATGAAGTGTGTGTTAAAAGATTATTAAGATGAGTGTTTAGAATATAAACTAGTTTCACTCGAGTGAATTAAATAGCATTTAAAAACAGTTTGTTGGTCCCAAGAATTCCTTTGGAAGGACACAGGACCTGGAGATTAGTCAGAAAAACTGAACCTGACTAGAAAAGATGAGTGGAAATTTGTCTTTCAGATACGTTTTAAAGTTGAAAACTGAGCAGAAATAAGTAGTTGTAGTTTAGTTTGTTGATGTTGTCTCTTACAAAGGCTGAAAGACCAAACAGCTGATCTGATAGGCTGTGGTGGAAGACCATAGTCAATTCTTTTATTGTACGATAGTGGCAAAAATGTTTGAGCCAACATTGTTTTTGGCCTGTTCTCACCTAAAATTTGTTAAATTATGCAGAGCAACTGTTTCTATCTGCTACACAGTATAGCCTGGAAGAAAAGTCTTCTTAATGGGCCAATGCTCACCAAAATCTCTGGAGGCACATGCCACTACTATTGCCAAGTACCTCATATGATCCAACTTCAAAAATACCAAAACAACTGTTTATGGAAAGGGGCCTAATTTTGCTTTTATACCTGGGGCCTCCAAATGACTAAAACTGCCCCCAGACAGAACCAGAGGACACAGGACTGAACTAAACATACAGTCTGCTCAATTAAATCCAGGGTCAGTATATCAATCAATCAATCAATCAATCATTTTTTGTTTGTATAGCACCACTCAAAGTTATCTCAAGACACTTTGCAAAGAGGGTTGAGAAAAACTTAGAATAAGGTTTTCAAATGAAATATAATCCTTGATTTAGGGTTGACTAAGAGATTGGAATTAAAGATAGCCACAACTCCACCATCACGGCCAGTGTCTTGTGGTATATGAGTATTAATATGACTCGGAGGAGTTGATTCATTTAAACTTACTTATTCATCCTGGAGTAGCCAGGTTTCAGTTAAACAAAATAAGTCAATGCAAGTTTCTGATATTAGATCATTTACTAGTAAAGATTTAGATGCCAGAAACCTGATATGAAGAAGATCACAGTAATTTTTTTCTGATCAACTGTCAGATTATTATTCATGGTTTAATTTTAAAAAGGTTACGATGATTTGCACCTTTTCCAATTGTATTTCTATGTATTGAAATTAATGTCTGGGTTAAGGGACATACATCCTCTCTAGTCTTTACGATAATTATAATTATAATGAGAGTGGCTGTGAAAGCACAGACAAGCGTGTAAAACTGCATCTCTGCCTCCTGGTCTGAGCTCTGCATTGTCATGATTTAGGACTATATGAATACATATATATGACATCTAGAAAGATCTAGATCTTCATAGGATTAATTACCCTTTTAGTGGCATCAACCAGCTCTTCTTGACTCTTTCCTTTCATACACGCCACCAGCTCCTCTGTGCTGCTGCGGTCACAGTCAGTTAGATTGGCAACTATCTGAGTTAAAAAAAGAGATAAAAGAAAATCAAAGCAGCACAATAGTTCTCTGGAGATAGAACAAATAATGGATGAATTTAGCCATTTGGTACAAAAGAGCAACAACATCTACTTAATCAGTAGCAGAAAGTTCAAGTTTTAAATACAACCCTTTGTTCAAAAATAGAAACAACAACAAAATCAGATGTTAAATATTTATTTTTCGCCGTTTCAGGCTGCAGTTCATGCTTGTGGGCAACGGCATAATCACATTTACACAGTAACTGGAACATTGTTGTTTTAGTGTATCAAGTACGCTCATATATTTTAACATTTAAACACATACACTAATGTTGGGAAAGCTACCATAACATGTGAGTTCACACAGCCTGTGCTCTATATAATGACTTTTTCTGGTCACAATAAGACTTTACCTTAAAATAAAGTCTATCATATCTTATATCTAGGACTGAATGTGGCAAAAGTGGTCCTTAGACAAAATTTGCAGCCATTTTAGCTTAGTTTCTTGACTTTGTTTTAATGTAGCCATTCCAAATATAAAACAATGAGCTTGTGTTTTACAGAGTATTACCTTTGCCATAGCCAAAGGATGTTTGGTGGTGTAGGTTCCAAGTGTTGCTACTCCACTTTGAAAGATTGCCTTATGAAACAGTCCTCTGGCTTGTGGAGACAAAGTCTGTTCATAACGGAAGAAATAAATGCAGTGAAACCAATGGATATGGTAGAATATAAAATATAGCTGTGCTTGAACATAAATAAAAGACACCATAAGAACTCAAGCCTGGTAGACTTTACATGTTGAATGTGTGAAAACAGTTGGTAATACATCTATAGTGGTACATCTACAGCATCCTCTGTTATTCCCCTACATCAGCTTCATTTTATGTGTTTAAATAGAGCATCTTTCACACAAACATCCAGCCCAGAGTGCTAAGCATAGCAAAAAGCTAGATAATAAAGAAAAACATTAGATACACAAATAAAAGATTGGAACACAATGAGGAAATCATTGACTTTGGTTCAAAATTAAACAACTTAAAATTGGGAGCATTTAGAGAAGCTTTTTCTGGCTGCTTTGTTTGTCTTTTCCTCTCTCGGTTGTCAAAGGCTCTGACCCATCAATACATAAATACCTGTTAGATTATATAATGTGAGCTTTCTCTGCATTGGTGTCTTTAGGGGAAACATAAACTTAACATGAAAAGAAACATGACATTTGTTTTTGGTAGATTATTTATCTGTTATAAATCTTAGACCGTTGGAAAGTCTGTTTAGTTCCTTTTTAAAATTTTTGCCACATTTGTAAGGAGCATGCATTTGTGGGATGAGCAGCAGAGCTGAGTATGTGAGCACTGCCCATGTAAAATGTGGCAAATCTTCTCTGCCAATGCCAGACGGAGTATTTTGCAGTTGCTATTGACTACTGTTTGAGCTTCTGGTACCCCCAGGTGCTGACAATCAGGTGTCTGAATGGCACCCAATTGTCAGCACCCATGAGCATGGGCCCTGCTACTGTGGTCAGGAGGTGTCTGCTCCAAGAATCGAAGGATCGGCATGCCTGGATAGGGCCCGTGTGACAGGGCAAATTAAAGTTGGTGTTCTGCAAAACCAAGTTGCGGTATTATTTGGAGTGAACCATAGTATCTCCAAACTGAAAGTCAAGATCCATACAACAGGGACTGTCAGAGACGGGCACCCCAAGAAGACTATGTCCGTATCCTGTCAGCACTGTAGGCTGTCCTCTACAGATTTGCAGTTAAGGTTTGCAGGATGATATGGCCAACAGTTCTCTATTCAGACAATCCGGAACATTCTGCACACAGCCAATAGGCCAGGCCTATTTGTGCTGGTGTCAGCAACACGTGCACCAGAACCTGAACATTTGGAATGTAAATAGATGAGTCCAGATTCTGCCTACGGCAGCCTGTAGGGTCAAAGTGTGGAGAAGACGCTGAGAACACTATGCTGATCGCTGCACTGATAGAGTAGCATCTTTTGGTGGAGGCAGTGTGATGGTGTGGGGCGGCATCTCCCTCACTAGAAAAAAATGAGGCTTGTCATCATTGGAGGCAATCTCAAAGCAGAGAGATATCGAGATGAGTTTCTGCAACCAGTGGAAATCCCACGTCTCCACGGTCTGGGACCGAACTCTATCCTCCAAGACGACGCTCACCCCCACAGAGCGGGGTTTATCAGAGACTACCTCCAGAATTTGGGATTGGAGAGCTGAGGGAACGGCCTGCCAGCAGTCCTGACCTCAACCCAATTGAACACTTGTGGGATCAGCTTGGACGTGCTGTTCGTTTCAGAGTGACCAACACAACCACACTGGCTGACTTACTACAAATACTGGTTGAAGAATGGGATGTAATCCGACACCAGTGTGTGACCAGGCTGGTGACCAGCACAAGGAGGAGGTACCAGGCAGTTGTGGCTGTGCCAGTGTGGCTTGTTTCTTCAGACTTCAATCATCCAATCCACTAAATAACATTAAACAAGAGCCAATGGCAGAAAAAGCTGCCAAAAGAAGAATGAATGTTGTCACAATAAAAGCTTTAATTTTTGATTTTATATGGTACATGTTTTAAATAATTTGATGTTGTGAGATTGAGTTGTTATGTTATTCTAAGAGTTGAGCGCTGCTAGGTATCATTGGTGTATTGATACTCCAGATTTTAATATTTCCCATTGTTCTCTGGCTTTTTGCTAAAAAACAAAATATTTTGTTTACTCACTATGATTTCTTTGGACCTCACTTTTGTTTCTGCCTAGCCCTAGGGCCTCCAAACTACTGAAACCACCCCTGATGGGAAAAGGTTAAAACACAGTCACACATCTTTACCAGTATAGATGCACTGATTCCTCCTGCAGACTCTCCAGCAATCGTGATGCTTTGTGGATCCCCATTGAAGGCCTCAATGTTTTCCTGAACCCATCTCAGAGCTGCCAGCTGGTCCAAGAAACCCCAGTTGCCCTTGGCATGGTCGTCTCCAGTACTTTTGGAAAAGAAAAGTCAACAACTCATTATATGTTTATGTGTGGGCTGTCACAGAACTGTGGTGAGTCACACAGCTCCCTACCTGAGATATCCCAAAATGCCCAGACGATACTGGATAATGACCATTATAATGTTTTCATAAGCAGCCAGTGGAGCTCCATCATACTGAGAAGCTGCACCCATCGCCAGACCTCCTCCATGGATCCACACCATCACCTAACACACAACACAACACTTGAGACTGTTAATGGCTGACATCTCCAAACACTTAGATCAGTAATCATTATAAACAAAAGATTTAACTGTCACATTATTTAATGACTTAATTTTGTATCTTTAAAATAAGAAATGCTTCAGACAAGTCTATAAAACTCCCCAAACCTATATCTGAGTATTTTAGGTTTCATAGGAAGTGTAACAGGTGAAAGGTCAGAAATGTAACTTTCTTTACAAGTGTTTTAGTTTTCACAAAGTACAATATTTATATTTTACATGTGAAACATGTCTAATGATAAACATTGATTTGTGTACATGGACAAGATTTTTTCCTTTTGTGTGTCAGAAAATTCATTCAAACTTAAAAAGCTAAAATGAAAGCAAATTTTGGCCTGCAATGCCAAAACCTTCATGTGTCAGCAAACACAACCAAATTATTTCTACAAATAATGTCAATTAAATAAAAACATGTAATGTACAACAAGTGATCACATAAATTTTCAAGTGAGTGACCTAATTCAGCAGAGGTCCAGCCAACTGGTGCTAGTAGTCTCACAATTAGTGAATGGTATAAAGACACCTGTGTCCGGAATAAGTATTCCAGACTACCATTACACCAAGATGACAAAGAACACTACAAGCAGCTCAGAGAAAAGGTTCTTGGAAAGTAAAAGTCAGGACACGGATACATAAAAAATTCCAAGGCACTGAACATCACCTAAAGCTCAGTTAAATCCATCATCAACAAATGGAAGGATTGTGGCACACGATTAAATCTGCCTAGATCAGGCTGTCCTCACAAACTGAGTGACCATGCAGGAAGGAGACCAGTGAGAGAGGCCACCAAGGCACCTATGATTACTGACTTACAAGCTTAAGCAGCTGAGATGGGAAAGACTCTGCATACAACAACTTTTGCCTGGGTTCTTCACTGGTCGAAGCTTTATGGGCGAGTGGCAAAGAGAAAGCCACTGTTGGAGAAATCTCTTGTTAATTCTCAACTAGAGTTCTCCAAAAGGCATGTGGGAGACTCCATGATCAAGTGGAAGAAAGTTCTTTGATCTGATAACACTGACATGGTGCTTTTTGGCCACCGGACAAGATATTATGTTTGGCTGACACTAAACACTGGACATCACCAAACTCACCATCCCCACTGTGAAGCATGGGGGTGGCAGCATCATGCTGTGGAGAGGCTTCTTGGTAGTCAGCCCTGGAGAGCTTGTAAAGGAGAGTAAAATGAATGTGGAAAAATATAGGAGCTCATGGAAGACAATCATATTCAGTCTGCAAGAGAACTACAGCTTTGGGAGAAGATTTTTTTCCAGCAAGACAACGACCCGAAGCATACAGCCGAAGCTACACATAATGGTTTAAAGACAACAAGTTGAATGGCCTGGATTGGCTGAATCAAAGCCCAGACCTCAATCTAATAGAGTATAAAGGTATGTTCACTCCTGATCCACATGCAACCCGACAGAGCTTGAGCAGTTTTGCAATGTAGAATGTAGTAAAATTACAGTTTCCAGATAGTCTTGATAAACAATCTGCCCTTATTTCATTGGTGTGCATTGGCAGAATCAGAGTCAGGTCTATGAAGACAATAAAGCAAACCAAGTCGTCCTTTCAGCTACATAGTGAATTTCTATGAAGACACTTCAATAATAAAGCCAAGCCTGAGCTGAAGTTCTATTTGAACTAAGTTAATAAGCAACGGACACACGTAACAAAAGCAACTCAGACAGAGTGAGGTGGACAGAATAAACAGGACACTGAAAACTACCATTCAGGAGCAATTTAAGAGCTGATCTGTATTGTTAATGTAAACCATGCAGAGATTTTGTCCACTCCTCTTAATATAAATGGCGTCTTTAACCCACCGGTAGTTTTTCTCCTGGAGTTACATCAGGTGGAGTGTACACATTCAGATACAGACAGTCCTCTGAAACCTCTGGTGGGGTGTATTGCATTGACATGGTCATTGAAACATTCACAATTAAATCTGGATCCTGGATGCACCTGAGAGAGAAGGAAAGACAGATAACAAGAAGCTTGTGTTGTCCAAAGGTTAACATTTGAATCAGTTCTTATTTCCTGTGACTTTTAGTCTTCTGGTCTTACATGGGTGGCTGTTGAGTGCCATCTCTCACTCCCTGCCAGGGCTCTGCGACCTCTGGAGCAGCAAAGCGGAGGGGCCCCACTGGGGGGCGTGCAAAAGGTATTCCAAGGTATTGTTTAACCCTCGTGTGTGTGCCTTTCACTGCTGTGTATTCCCCTCTGATTTGACCATTTTTCAGAGAAACCACAAGGTCGTCACTCCCTGCTAAAGACACAAGACTATGTTAAAAAATCATATATGGTTAAAATCAATCACTTTCCAGATGACTGCTGGATACTTTGAGTTTCCCAAATTTCTTAATTTTGCAGCTTATGTGGACAAATAAGAAACCTCTAAGCTATGATGGTTTAAATCTTTTTCATTAGCTCAAACTAAGTTTGCACAAAGTCACCATCGCTCACTGGTGGGGCCAAAGTTGGTCAGAGAGTTGATAAAAGTTTAATGCTTGAATCTACAGTTGATTTATTTCATTGCTATGCAGATTATACTCAGTTAAACTTTTCAATACAGATATTGTCAAATTAGGATGCACAATTGTAGTTCTTAAATCATTATAAGAAACATATTAGAAACAAACAAGGTATTAGGGCCACCCTAAAACACGAAAATTGAGGGGATCCATTTATTTTTTCATAAAAGAGTGGAAATATTGCTCCGACTTACTGTCAGATTGTGTGTTGTTTGTCATGCAGTGTACAGGGGTATCAACAGCTGTTCATTACCTGACTATGGCCACACTAGCTGCTTCTGACTGGTCAGATGGATATTTAAAATGTTTGATATCTTGGTTGTATGACTCCATACACTCCCACACAGAGAGCAGAACCACAAGCAGAATGAACTACATGGGGGCATTTTTTTCTTTGTAAAATGTCAGATAGCAGCAGGAAAGACTTTATAATCCTAACCCTAACTATGGGGAGACACAGCATGACAGAGAGAGAGAGACAGAGACAGCGAGAGAGGATATGACAAGATAAGACTTCAACCTCAGTATGAGAGACTTATTCAAAGTAAACTCCACAGATTTTTGTCACAGTCCATCTTGACTTCACTTCACAGTGTGAGCACAGAGGTGGTGCACTACTATTGGACCGGGCGTGCATTGGCATTAATGGTCGTGCGTTGTAAGTGATTCAGTATGAGCTGACATTCCACCATGACTGTTATAAAGTCCCATGCAAGCCTGGCTTTAGCTTTGAAAGATTTAGTTAAAGCTAACATAGCTACACTAGCTACATAGTTATTGTTACTATGTAAGCCAACGTAGCTAGGTTAGCTTTAGATTTTGTGATGTGAGCTTTGGCAAACATAGCAGATGTAGCTTAGTTACCTTTAGCAATTGTAGCATAAGCAAACGTATCTTCATTAGCTTTAGCTACATTAGCTACATAGCTATTTTAAGTGAATAAAATATGGGTTTACAGGATTTGCAAAACTGTAAAAGGTGTACAGTCTTTACCAACATTACCTACGTAGCTTACATAGCTAATGTAGCCTTGTTAGCTTTAGCCTAAGCTACATGAGCTGCCTCAGAGTGTTTTCATAGAGGACAAGGGATTTTTCTGTAAGCAGACTGCTTTCTTGGCTTTAGTAAGTAACTCTTACCTTATCACCCACCCTTACCCTATGTGGAAGTGTAATCTGATTTTATTTTGAAAGCTTTAGCTTGTATTTCCATCCTGACAGGTGTGGTCAGTAAGAGGGGACATCAGAGAGCTGCAGTCTGCAGCCAGACTGTTTAGCTAAATGCTGCTTAATACAAAAAAAAGTGTACCTATAGAAGAGTCCAATGACAACAGATGAAGGCTAAACCGAATCTACTGGTGTTTTGAAGAGATTTAAGGGGCTGTGGAAAATTAGGTTTACATGGATATCAGTGACTAACATTGGTTCTTTATAGAACAAAGTCTATGCAGCACTACTTTAATTGAATATTTTTATTTAATACTGCCTCGCACTTTGTCTTAACAACATTTCAGAAGCAAATATTGAACTTTTTCTTGTGTCTTCTATATTCAGAGACTTTTTACAACATTCACAGCATAAGCACTTAACATTTTTGTCTGTTTTTTTAAGCACTTTTATCGTTCCATATTCAAAACTTCTAATATTTATCTCCAGGACTTTTATTAATAAAGGGGAATTTAGTGTTCTAATGCAGCTTACTAGAGTACAATACTATAGCACTTCTTGAAAGTTCTTGTAATTTTGTTTTGAGAAACAAGAAACACAATATTACAGTCAATCCAGGGATTACTTGGTGGGCTAGGAAATACTGAATGCAGCTATTGTCTTTTTAAGCCTCCGTATAAACTATAGAGGTCAGTCTATGAGGACGGCTGTTGTTGGTAGCTTCAAAAAACATTAAAAAAAAAAAGCTACTCTCAACTCACTTGTCAATATGCTTATGCTACATCTTCATTATCTGCTTTTATGAGTTTTTTCTTTACGTCCTCTGGCTTCCTAGTTATTACAAAGTCATACAAAGGACCTATGCATCTGTCATCCTCAGTGGCTGCTGCATCAAAATGTCCTTCCCTGGCAGGAGCGAAAATAAATGGTTTTCTTACCTGGTGCAGCCTGTGCTATCACTGTCAGCACAGGAAAGAGATAAACAAAGAACAACGCTGTTCTCATCCTGACCAGCCTCGAAGAAAAGACAGTAAGAATTACAGTGTACTTTGGGAGAAAAAGACCTCTGCCCCTGCCCTCTAAGACCACCCCCTCCTACGCTCACAAATCTGCTCACGTATTCTCTTTAAATTGTTAATATAAACAAAGTGTGTGCATGAACTTTCAACCCAAAAATCCTCACACACTACTCCCACACACTACAAACAAGCTCTTATGTCACAAAGCAAAGCTCAGCAGGAATAGTATAATCTCCATTGATTTAACCTCTGATGCACCGCAAACAGCAGGCTGACCGCTGAGTCAAAGTCCTGCTCTTTGACCGCTTCTCTGTGTTGCTGCAGACACTTGTATCTATTGTAACCTCTAAACTTCCTCTCAGTTGGGCCGAGAAAGTTCAAAATAAAGAGAAAAAATGGTTCACATAATTTTTGAGCTCTTCTTACTATGGAATACAAATGGACAAAGGAAAGTA
This sequence comes from Cheilinus undulatus, assembly GCF_018320785.1. NCBI lineage: Eukaryota > Metazoa > Chordata > Actinopteri > Labriformes > Labridae > Cheilinus > Cheilinus undulatus. Next base: position 36,178,337 of record NC_054873.1, read on the forward strand.
AATTGCAGATGCCTTAAAGCTGCTTTACTTTGCATTTAGAATGAAAGAGCAGATATCTATTTTCAGAAATACATGAAAAAAAGAATATATGTATATGGTAGGAAAGATTGTTGCTCTCTAGTTGCTGACTTGTTCTATTGTATAACCCAGGGGGTTGGTTCCACATGTTTTGACAGCTGGATGAGATTCTTCTAGTACTTCCTTCTCATCATGAACTAATCTCATTAAACATCCAAATTAACTAAACACAAAGACTGGGTTATGTGTACTTTAGCTTTTTAAAATAAAAACTATGCTGTGCCCTAAAGTTCATTTTGACTGGACTGGATCCAAACAAAGGCCAAGGCCCTTCTTTTAATCTGATGTGCAACCCCAAAATCCTTAATTATGATTCCTATTTCCAGGATTTATTTTTAGTGGCTATATTGTGAAAAACCTAGTTTTTAGGGTTTTTTGTTTGTTTGTTTGTTTGTTTGTTTGTTTTTTACATATTTTTGTTTATCCACAGTATCTGCCAACACTCAGAATATGTAATAAGCCAATCCTGTCCTCTGTCCACTGTCAATCAATGTGTGTAAACACAGACATTGGTCCATTTAGAATGGGCTTTCCATGTGATGTTACAGTGGGTGTTACCTGCCCCTTTCCTGGTATCTGAACCCATAGCCCATGAGGTACACAGCTGAACTTGAGTGCCACAGCTCTGGGAAGAGGTTTGAGTGAGAGGGGATGCGTTTGCATTTAAAGTGACACACACCAAACTGCTTAGAGCTGTTTTATAAACAGTCAAAGATTTTCTCTGGTGCTTGATCCTATGTATATCCATCCATCCGTTTTCTATACTGCTTATCCCGTTCGGGGTCATGAGGGGGCTGGAGCCTATCCCAGCTGTCATTGGATGAGAGGCGGGATACACCCTGGACTGGTTGCCAGTCAATCGCAGGGCTGACGTACAGAGACAGACAACCAGGCATGCTCACATTCACACCTACGGACAATTTAGAGTCACCAATTAACCCAATGAGCATGTTTTTTGTGGTCAGAGGAAGCTGGAGTACCTGGAGAGAACCCAGGCATGCATGGGGAGAACATACAAACTCCGCACAGAAAGGCCCTGACCGGGAAGCAAACCAGGAACCTTCTTGCTGTGAGGCAACAGCGCTAATCCCTGCGCTGCCTTGAGGCCCCAGTGTATATCCAAATATATATCTGTATTAGTTACCTTGTGTTACCTTACTCTAAGTTTCGTTACATTAAAGAGGGGGTATTATACTTTTCCAGTTTTTAAAACATAAATATAAAGTCACAATGTTGGGTGTCAATACTCCATACTATGATTTCTTGTGTTGCATTTGTTGCATTGCATTTCTTTTCACTGAATTATGTTTTGTTGCGATGCATTTCATTGTGTTGCGTTGTGTTGCATTTCATTACATTCTTTCGTGTTTTGTTGGATTGTGTTTCACTGCATATCATTCTGTTGCGAAGCTTTGCATATCATTTCATGGCATTGCTTTTCGTTGCATTGGTTTCCTTTTGTTTCCTTCCATTGTATTGCATTTCATTTCATTGTGTTGCATCACATTTAATTGTGTTGCCTGGCATTACATCATGTTTTGCTGCATCGCATTTCATTGCATTGTGTCTCGTTGCATAATGTTTCATTGCATTGCCTTTAGTTGCATTGTTTTGTTGCATCGTGTTTCGTTGCATCGTCTTTAGTTGCATCGCCTTTAGTTGCACTGTTTTTTGTTGCATTTGGAATTTTATTGCATTTGTTTCTTGGTTGCACTTTGAATTTCATTGCATTTTATTTCATCACGTTTCGTTGCATCGCTTTTTGTTGTATTGTGTTTTGTTGCATTGCATTTCGTAGCATCGTCTTTAGTTGCATTGCCTTCAGTTGCACTGTTTTTTGTTGCATCTGGAATTTTATCGCATTTTGTTGCATAGGGTTTTTGCATCACATTTTGTTGCATCGCGTTTTGTTGCACTGTTTTGTTGCACTTTGAATTTCATTGCATGTTATTGCATCACGTTTCATTGAATCATGTTTCAATGCATTGCATTTTGTTGCATTGCATTTCATGGCATCGTGTTTGTTTGCTTTGTGTTTTATTTTGTTGTCTGTTTGGGTATGTTTTAAAAGTCACATATTATTCAAAATACACTTTTTCAGGCATTTCCAACAAAAATATGTGCCCCATGCCTGTCAACAATCCCCCCTCTCTTTCTCCACCTTTCAGAAAATGTGTGGTGAAACAAGCCATTCTCAGATTTTCCCCTCATGATGTCATGTGGGGAGTTAGCAGCACCCTCAGGTTCAGTTGGCCCTCCCTGCTTGCAAGAAAGATCTTCCCTCCTCTCCTGGAGGTTTAGGAAAGCCACATCCATTAAGCCAAATCCATTTCCTGAGAGAAGTGGAGTCAGGGGCAGAGTCAGACAGTTAATTAACATTTTAAGCCACAGACACAGAAACGACTCATTCTGAGCAGGGCTGAAACAGAAGGGTTTTTAGATGTGCAAAAATCCAATACCGAGGTGTTTTTTTCAGCAGAAAGATTCACAGGCATGTTTTAGGGACATCAGAGACCAATACAAACTTGTCTTAACAATGCTACCTTTAACAGCTTTTCTCCCTCATGAGAAATTTAGCTATATTACCAAAGTGTTGGTTAATTTTTTGTAAATACACATTATGGAGCGCAGTTCAAAATAAGAAGTAGGCCGTGGAGATTGGAGCGCTGAGCTGCAGGCCTGGTCTCTGCTCAATCAGAAAAACTTCTTCCCTTTCCTTTTTCTTTTCATGGCAGATGGCAAACAACTTTCAGGTACATTACCGCTACCTTCTGGACAAGAGTGTGGGCCTCTACCTGGAAACGCCTAATACTTTAGGGGCAGTGGTGGGGTGAATCTGGGAGATTGAACCCACAACCGATGGCAGCCCCCATTAAAGACACATCCTATTACAATTATAGATGTTAAAAAAAACTATCTAGTTTTGAAAAAGATTTGAAATATCTGAGGGAATTGGAGAACTCAGCTAAAAATATATATGCCTAGCATAGGGGTAGTTAATTGCTAATTAATACAGACAGTGCAAAAGTTCTTCATATTCATATCTGTCTTCTTCATATTGTAGCATTACGTTATTGTAGCATAAGATAATCCATTACTGAAAAAATTCTTCCTATGTCACCATAGAAAAAATAAAGAAAAAAGTGTTACACTGTTTCTGTTTCTCCCCTGCCTGTTGGAATGTTGTCATGTAGCTGTTTGATGACATAGGGAAAACAGCTCTGACAGTGTATGCATCGCTAGGTGATTAGGCTGGTTATAAAGCTGGTAAAATGGCAGGGAACACAGCATTACAATATCCCCATATCCCCATTATGTTGAATTTTAGGAAAAAGGGACAGAATAACCTCAGCAAAATGTAAGTTTAGAAGCTCTTGTTCCATTGTTTTCAGTGAAATGACCGTGCCACACAGCTGTTTAACAGCCATGCTATAACAACATATTCTGTTTGCGAGCATGTTTAGTTAGGTGCATGGAATGTATTACAATAAAATGGGGGTTTACTTACCTCTCTTTAAGTTGTAGTCTTAAAGAACCACAAGTATTTTACCTGGGGTTGCAATGTAAATCCAAAATAGTCACTGCAAGTTCAGAACACTTTCTCCCTGAATAAAATCAGCCTAATTTTGAATGGGGCAAGACCTCAAAAGGGCAGATTAAACCATTAACATATACCAGGAAAATGCTAAGGCAATAAAGCAACCAGAGAGGAGTCTTGTTTTCCATCAGAGTGCCATAAAATTCTTCTTTTTTTCCCAATGATTGGAGTGGTTGTTACTGACCATTAGAGAGAATGCAGTACCATAGTGACCCATTATACATCTAAATAAATTTGATCTACCTCTTCAACCTGGCACTGCAAGAGTAGACAAAGTCTTGATGGAACCAGAGTTATGACAAAAGAAAACAGACTAATGATCTTTAAAGTATCAGTGGGAAGATCCAGTCAGCAGATCTGTGGCTGTCAGCTGAATCTTACACACCAGAGGTCAGGTTTACCTTTCTCTGTTTGTCGTTCTATAATGAGTACAGAAACAAAATGTTCCACCAGGTCAAACAAACATAAAGAACTCTGTGAACTTGAGGCTGCATTATTGTAACAATTCAGTATCATACTGCAACATGGTTGATATGTCATTTTAAGCTAATACAAAAGTTTTCTTTTCTGTTTCTGCAGCAGGAACTCCATTTTCTTTAACTTTGTTCAGTGGGTAACTCTGATTTATTTTGACACTCCTAATTATAATTTTTAAAACGCTGAATAAATGCATACATCAAGTAAATTTCTAAAAATGTACCAAGATTCTGAACAGTGTCCATGTTGGCCCCATGCAACTTTTTATCAAAGCATTATCAAAGCTGGTTAAATTGACTGAAGCACACAGAAAAACTTCAAATAATAAAAGTTTCTGTTTGTTTGTCCCCACTAGCAAACACAATGGTGATGAAAGTAATTATCAGGGCTTTCAAGTGGCTGGTAGGTGTTGAAGGACAGCGGGATAGAAATTGCATCCCACCAATCAGGGCCTAGAGATGATTTGACACAGTTCTAGTGACCAGAACAATATCATGAACGAAATTGCTACAAGAGAAGCTAAATAAAGTCCTGTTTATATTCTGTATTATGTGTGTCCATTTTATGCATTAAGAACACGACTTCAGTGACAACCTGATATTGGAACTCATCAGCCCATCATTTCTGTGGCTGTCTTACCATGGCTTAGTATCACTACATGCTTTTCTCCCTAAAGTTTCCATAGACATGCTTTGGAGGGATGCTAATAAACCTGTGGGGTACTGGCTGCAGTGAAATGACAACTCAATTCAAGACAAGTTACAAGGGAGTTGTAATGTGTTGTTCCGGATCAGTCCATTCGAAAACCTGTTACCGACTTGGTGCTTGGCTGTGGTGTGTGTCCACTTGTGCTGTCAAGGCTTTCATGGCACAGCCATGTGTTTGCAGCGTTTTAGCTGTGTCCCCCTGCTGGCACAGGGGGCTAAGTAGTAATTCACATTCGAAAGACAGGAATCAGCTCCCATTCTATTTATGTTGTTGTTTTGTAGATTTAAAAAAGGCTAAATTGTACCAATTGATGAGCTGTTTGGGGCCTAAAGACCACTACTGATTATTGCGCTGAGCCAAAAATTCCAGATCTCCAAAAAGAGCTGCAATTCCCATCACTCTGAGCGTGACTGCACAGACAAATAAGGCCATGCTTTGTTTGCTAGCAGAATTGAGAGGATCACGTCAGTTGCCAGGGCGGCCTTTAATGTGTGCTGAGACTCATTACTGTCACACACCCGATCCACTCCATATGAAACCATCCCAAACCTCTTGTTTTGCAGTCTGATCTCTCAGATATCAAACTGTTTCAAGAATGCATTGAAGTACGTCCACACAAAGTTTTATGGATTACAATGTGAATTCCAAAATCAGATCGAAATCCCTGTTAATGCATTGTAAAACTGGGTGTATGGATCTCAAGTGGTGTAGAATGACAATGAAGCCTAGTAAGTCAAGAGGCATCTCAGGTCTTGAGACTTCTTGTTAAGAGCTTTGTGAGGTGTTACTTTGCTGACCTGAGTGATAATGAACAGGTGAGGCAACTTTTGAAGGATATGGCAGAGGGATTAGAAAGGATAGATGTGTCAGGGCTCCCAGCAAAGTTGGGAGTTACAGTTCAGGCTCTCTTCAGCCACTGTCATTTGCAGGTCTGCCCACAGACTTGGATGGGCCCCTGAAAAACCCAGAGACTGGGCCGTCCCTAGTTGTGATTTATTCAGTGCATTTGTGTTGGATCAGTATTATTGGTCCTGGATAACAGTTACATCATTTTGGATCTGAAAAAAGTGCCAAGCCATTACAGGCTCTGATGGTACCTTTAATTGTGGTACCCTTTAACTCCTTTTCACCATGTTTCCCACTCATTTTTTACGTTTGTAACACAATTTTCACCCAGTTTTTTGTCACTTATAACACCCTTTTTGTGACTTTTGAACTATTTTTGCCAATTTATGCCACTTAAAATCTCTTTTTGCCAATTTTAACCAAACTCTGCCACTTTTGCCACTTTAAATCAGTTTGCACTAGCATTTGCAGCTTTCAGCACATTTTCACCACATTTTTGCCACTGTTAGCCCATTTTTACCACTTTTTTTTTGCCGCCATTAACACATTTCCACCTTTTTTTTGCCAGTTTGAACCCATTCTTTCATATTCTGCCATGCTGAACCAAGTTTTGCCACTTTTATTTTTGTTTAACCACTTTTAACCCATTTTGGCCACTTGTTGCCCATTTTTGCTTCATTTCACAATTATTTCATAATTTTTACCCTGAAGTTGTCTCAGTTTCTCCTTCTTTATTTTCTGGCATCTTAACATCAAACATTACTTTCAAAATAGTTTAGTTCAATGTGGCCATCCACATTGCCATAACTTCCTGAAAATGTAATGCTGTTTTAAGAAAACATGTTTTTGACTTGTAAAAGTTAGAATGTGCTATGTAATTTAATAAAATTCATTTTTGTTGCTCTGATAAGAGCAGGTCAAAGATGACATATGGTTTTAGTTTTGCCATGTTGGGATAAATGAGTTTCAGAAGGCCAGTTTTGGATCAACACTAGACTGGGTTCTCTTTCTGTTGGTATGATCTAAAACCAACTGAATAAGCAACGTAATTAAAATCTAATAATTATTTAAAGAAATCTCTGAGAATTCATTGATATTGAACTGCAGAGCTCCACTCTACTCTGGTAACTTAAAAAATAGCCACTAGGTGGCAGCAGTCAATCTGGCTGTAGGAAACCTACTCACTATCCTCTGTGCTCTTGTGTGAAGGCAGTAAGTGGGGCATGGGTTGATGGTTCACATCCTTAGACCACAGGAATAGAAAATGTGACTTAGTTTTTTTTTTTTTTAATTTTTTTGAATCCCTTAAAAACATTCTCACCAATGAATTTTGAAAGTGAAAAGTGCACTATTTATTTATTTATCTACTGATATTTTTTATTTGTTTATCATTCAGACCCCCATAATCCACTGCCTTGGTGGCACCAACCTTGACAATTCTAGTATTAAGAGCCAAGGCAGCAATGAAGTCTGAAATAAATGGTTAGTACTATTATAATAATACTATTGTAATAACACCAACACACAAACACAAAAAATACACTAAATCTGGGGGACAAGAGATCTGATTTCAGTCACTATGAAGTCAATCAACTCTCAATGCATTTTAAGCAACTCTCAAGGGATCGTCATCTACATAGGCAAAAACATTATCAAAGCTTTCAATATTCAATTTTATGATGTTTAATACATGAAAAAAAGACTGCAAAATATTCTCACTCTATTCTAGTCTTTAGTGCATTTTCAAACTACCATTCATGCTAACATTGTTGTGCTGCTTTGAAGACACCTTTGTAATACAATTGCTTCATCTGAGTCATCCATGCAGGAAACAAGAGCAGACTGTCGTCAGCTAAAGGAAATCCTGGCTAATCACATGTCTGTATCATATTCAAATATGAATCAAAGAACTGTGCCAGGGAAACACTCAACATTATTACATATTTGAATCATGCAATAAGATTTTTTACAAGATATATGACATCAGAGTTATCTTGTTGAAACACTACTTAAATCATGAAAAAGAAAGTCATCATTGGAAAAAGCTGTTAGTGAACTTATAGAAGCTGGAAATGTATAACTTACTTTACCTCACACTATAGGACACACAAAAAAAAAAAAAAACAAGGAAAAAAATACAAAATATCCATATCCATAGTTAAGGGAAAGCCACTCACAAATGTACATGTGTTTAATCAGATGTGGGAACAGTTTTCCTGGAAGATTTCTACCAGTTTATATGGCTGATCACAGTGAAATACAAATAAGTAAAAAGAAAAACACAATTGGTTCAATGAATCAGAATTTTAATTAGGTTGTGCCTGTCAGACAGACTACAAGTTGGTTAGATAATGAATCCTCCCAGAAGCATTGATGTATGTATGCTTTAAGTTTTTCTTTGGTAATTATTTTCAATCACAAACAAATGTAGGTTTTCTTTGATAGTGGGAAAAATAGTTCATAATATGGTTACTCCTTTGTTAAAAACATAGGCTCATCTATCAAAGACTCCGACCGCATTTTCAACATAAAATAGCCTTGTTAACATTCATTAAGGCAAAACAAAAGATGAGAAAACACGCTCAGAAACATTTAGATTAAAGTACAGTATGCACATAGTTGATAAAGTTGGGCAGTTACAATTGAATGAATTTTATTTCTTTACTTTAAAAAAAATCCCTGATTTACATGTGTTTTTTTTGTGAACCAATAGGAGATGAGTGCGGTGCCATACGTCAGACGTAAGGGGCGTTCTAGAGGCACGTCTCCCCCTCAGTAGTAAGCAGCAGAGTTGAGTGTAGCGCTCGAGCTCCATTGAAAGTAGCTACCCGGTTCAGAGACAGCGCAGGCGGACGAGGGGGCGGACCGGCGAGAGGAAACTTGACAGAAAAAAATAGCAGTTACTCCGCTGACCTCCATGTAACTGATATTATTTATCAACGCTCTTATTTTTTAAGACAGACAACTGTGCACGCCAACAAACGCGGTAACGGCTGAAGCGGAGGCGCGCCCAGCGAAGGAATAACGTTAGCAGGAGAAACGGAGAGAAAGGTGAGGTGAAGAAGGCACGTTTTGGACGAAGAAGAGGAGGAGGAGGGCAGTGACAAGTACACGGACTCAGCCACAGGTAGCTCTCCGTTAGCTGTCGTGGCAGAAGATATCAAAGTGCAGGCGGGTCATGCGGATTTCTCCGGTCTGTGATCGGAGCGCCGCGTCGCAGCAGTAAACGCTGTTCGAAGAGAGAAGAGGCAGAAATCAGAAGAACCAGACCGAGTCTTCCAGTCCGTCCAAGCGGGCTCCTGATTACAGGAGAGAGCCACCATGTCCAGAAGGAAGCAGAGCAAACCTCGACAGATAAAACGTGAGCATTACACGAGTTAATTACTTGAATGTTGTGTTTTGTGTGCAGGATAGTAGGCTAGCATGGAGAGCCACGCGCGCGCTGTTCAGTAGTGCGTCGCCTCTCCTATACAGTGCTTCACTATCAAGTTAATAAGTAGTTTGAATCGTACATGTAACGCCTTGCTTGTCTCGTCGGTAGTTTTATGACACTGTTCTACGAGTAAACATCGCTTCTTAGCTAAACGCATAGAAGACATACATTAAATGAACTTAAACTGCAGCGTTTTCTCACAATAACAGACTGATATAGACTTGACACTTCTTCTCCAAACTGAGGCGCCACTTCGGCAGCGTCACTATCTCGACTGCGCAGGGATATCAAAAAGTTTCCATTTATTACCCTGTAAAGAATGCTTTGTCCATCGGCAGCTGAAAGTGTAGCCGTGGCTTCCTGTTTAATTCTGTTGTGGAAACGTCAGTGTTCTCTGAAAAAGGCGATGTGAGCAGAGATAAAGCAGCGATCCGATGTGAGCCCTGATAAAGATTAAAATTGGATCTTTTTTATTTGTTTTCTGTCTGAGGCCGCCGTTGCATTTTCCCTCTGGCTTTTCACTTCTCTTTTCCAGAGATGGGGCGTCAGATAGGCCGCCTGGCTGATCTCTTGGGCTGATAGCTGCTTACAATTGGATCTTTTTTTCATCTATCCTTTTAACTCAATAATGCATCTTAGGGACGCTTGAAAGGCCTTTTTCGTGGTCTGGCGCTCGGCTGGTCTCCGTGCTTGACGAGTTCTTCCTGTTTATAAAACGTGTGAAGGTTTATCACAAGGGACTGATGTTCAAAGTTGATATCAAAGCTTATTAATGATGTCGTCATTAACTCCTCGGTGTGCTTTGGGAGGCCAGACGACAGGTCTGGATTTAATGTTATCAAAAAGCAGATTAAAGTCTAAGGAAGAGAGGTGATGTGTCGTTTGGAAGCTGCAGCAGGGGTGGAAAGCATGACATCAGAAGGACAGTTTGTTTAGTAAGTTATCACATTAAGCAAATAATAATATCTCTTCATCACTGATTGGACCAGTGTGTTCCCAGAAACCTGTTTTTTTTTTTTTTAAAGCACTTGACTGTACACCCCATAGCAAAACATATATTCAGTGTTGTGGAATATAAGTAGAGAAGGTGTTATGCAACATATGACTTCTTTAAAACTGACCTTACACCACTGATCAGCTTTCTCTTGTCAAAGTCTTATGGAAACTTCTTTGATGAGAATGTAAAACAAGACGTTTGAAAAATTTTACATCTAAAACACCAGATTTTTGTGAAGCTTTTAGCTTATCCCAGTTCATTTAATAACTCATTCAAACTACAAAATTAAACTTTGGGTTGATGTCAGAAAAGGTATTACCCTATCTCTGGTTCTGTAAGGTCATTGATCAACCAAAGATAGTTGAAATGCAGACAAGTCATTGCTGTGTGTAACAAAATATAGGTTAGTTCATGGGAGGGTTGGGGTTGAAAATCTCCAACAGTGTGGTGGGTCTTGCTGATCTTTGATTGACTTATTTCAGTATCAGCCAGAGGTTTGGTTATGTGTGGGTGTAAATGACTGACATGTTAATCCCTGGTGATACTGTTGTTTTGAGACTGAAGACCTATGAAGCTAATGTTAATATAATCTTAAGCTTTTAAGATGTTCAGCTGTCATCAGTGTCAGTATGTGACACGTTTTGACCTTTTACAATCCCTGACTTTAACCTTTATCTGTTTTTCCCTAAAAACACATGATTTTTAATTTTATTTCATATTTTGACACGTGAAACTCATGATTTCGACGTTTACCTCATATTTGGACTGTTAAAATTCTGATTTTGAATTTTATCTCAGTTTTTGACTTTTAAAATTCATGGTTTCAATATTCTATCTCATATTTTGCCTTTTAAAAACATAATTTTGACTTTAAATGTCATGTTTTTACCTCTTAAACTTAAAAGTTTGACTTTTTATCTCAGATTTTGAGTTTTTAACTTATCATGTTCACCTTTTGATCGCAAAACCATTTATCATCAGTGCCAGGTATTTTTACCCCTATAATTCATTTGTGGTGAAAATAAGGTTGACGTTTTATGGTTAAATATCAACCCTGTTAGGCCCTCAGGTTAGACCCATTTCAGAATCCGGCCTCTGTTGTGATTGAGTTGACACCCCTGCCTTAGTTGGTAAATAATGCTCTAGATAAGCTAGTTTTGATGTCATGCTTGGCACTGAATCGTCTTGTTTCATAAAGACCGGCCAATATTTTGATGCAAACATCTTACAAGGGAATTGATGATTTGGTGGATTTTGTACAGTGCTTAACAAATTTATTAGACGACCACCCAAAATAAGGTTTATGCCACAGCTGCCCTAGATTAACAGCATTGGTAAAAATTGGTAAAACCAAAATCATTTTTCTATGTTTCTGCAATGGTTAATACACCAATATGTGGAAGCTCTGTAACCCAAAAGATATTTTTAATGCTAAAATATAATTATTATTGTTATCCATGAATTTTGAAATTTACTGATTTACAAAAAAACCTGAAAAAAAAGTAAAGCACATTATTATTTCTCGATTAATATGTCAAATTATAGTAATTTACTTGCATTCCTGAACAGAAAATTTAGTTTGAGTGGTTGAATGTTATGCTTGATTAATTTCTGACTTCTCAGAGAAGCCCAGTGAGCCGGCTCAAATTTGGGTATAAAAAGGCGAACTCAGTTTGAAATCCCTCATTCCTTTTCAAAATGGTAAAATGTGGAGAGCTCACTGAAAATGAAAGAGTCCGCATTAAAGCACTTCATGATGCTGGATGGTCTCTGAGACAGGTGGTCTAATAAATTTGTTAAGCACTGTCTGTATTTTTAATAAAATGTTGAAAACAGTTTTTTTCATCTAGATTCTGCACTGATAGGACTTGCAAATGTTTTGATATCAGTCCTGGAGCAAAAGCTTTAACACAGAATATTTTTAATTGAGAAGTGATGACCTGCTCTGTGCTGCAAACAGTGTTGAGAGTATTGTAAGAATTTAAGAAGTCAGATTGCTGTCTGCTGTAACGGTATTTGTTTATCAGATGCTTTTGTCCAAAGTGACATGTTGGAAAGTTAGTACACACAAGCAAGAATTCAGATAGGAGGCAACATCTTTTGTTAGTGCCACCAACTGTTGCACCATGTCAACATCACCCAATCAGTGCTGACTATACTATAAAATGCCTTTACACAGGGTGGTGGCAGATCTGCCAATAACAATATATATGAGAAGTCAAACTCTTACTGTCTGTCTTAAGCATGCTGTTTATGCTGATATTAGCTTGTCATTAGCTCTATTAGTTGATTGACACTGTTTAATTTTTTAGGTTTTCTGATTTAAAGAGAAAGTGGCTTTGTGATATTGTGCTGTATGACAGAAGCTGACTTAAGGAGCTTAAATATAAACAATATGAGCAGGGTTGCATGATATTGAATTTTTGGTAAGCTGATACTTCCGAACTCGTTTTCGTCAGTGCCAATATTGCTATATATTCAGACCGTTTTTGGTGTAAAAAACACAGTGTCTCCTGTGCAAAGAGAGGAGATACTATTAATAGGGATGAGTATCGAAATTGGGTACCAACATGGTACCTGTATTAACACTTCAAATACTTCATTTCAACTCCCTGCCATCCCAAATGAAAGGCTAGAAATATGATATGAAATGTGTGTGATTTATGTAGTAAGTTACAGTGGTTTCCTTCTTATCCCTTGTTAAACTGGCATCGTATTAAGATATTTCTGCCAATCTTTTATGATACCCAGACAGCTTTTATTCTCCCACTGACTTTCATTACCCTTTCTTTCACTCAGAAGTATCGATTCAGGCACCATTTGGGCACCGTCGCCTATAAGAAGTATCGATTTAGCACTAGTATCAGAAAATAAAAACAAACAATACCCAACCCTAGCTAGGAATGCACGATAATGGATTTTTGAGTTAACTCCTTCAATACACACAATTAAAAGTTTGAGAGTAAACAAATCAACCAATTTGGTCCTTAAACAGATTTTAAAGTGTAAGCAATGTAGACGAATAAAGAAAATGACTCTGGCTGATGTAGATCTGTTGGTCCAGCCTAAAATTCCACTTATTTATTTGTTTGCATGGCCAATATTTACAACTGATAAAGGCAGATTTTTGTAGCCAAAATATTGTTTTTAAGAATCTGCTAAAATGTTAATATCTGCCAATATACTAATTCACTTTAAAAGCCAATATCCATATCATACCGATAATATGGTGCATCCCTTATTAATACTGCTGATATTATGGGCAGAAATAGCTGGTAGTGATATTTCACTTTCTAAACTAATATCTGCCAATACCAATATCATGCCCATAGTATTATGCAACCCTAAGTACAAGCTGCACTGTTGATCTCTAACTTGACACTACGACGACTACAGCGCCATAATCATTTTTATTTGTAATATATGGATACTAAATTAGAACTCTATGTTTAGCATCAGCGATATAACTAATGGTTTATTATTTTGATTTTATGCCTCATGTACTTCAATCGCATCTAAGTTGTATTATTTTATTTTAACATCCCCCTTAGCAAAGTAAACTCAGCTAACACATATTACACTTTTTACATGGTTTACATGCACAAATTAAATTTTAATTTTTACTCTAGGATTGCTCTGAACTCATTGATGCCATCTGTAATGATCAAACATATTTACATGGTCACAGGGGAGGATTTCACTGAAAGTAGCCCATATAGCCAGTCACTTCCTGGTTTTTCACATGTTTCCATAGAGAGGCCTATCAGCTGTGAACTCCCTGCAGGCTCCTACAGTAGAGCCAGCAGTGAGGCCCGGAGATGTATTCCAGACCCCGAGGCTGATAAAACCAGGCTAGACTTGGCGTGTATGAGACAGAGTGTGTGTGTGTGTGCACGTGTGTGTCTCAGGGGTGTCATGGCCGTCTTTATCAGTGCTTCTGGTCCACTATGCTTCCCTGTGCACCAGGCCCCGGCTGTGGTCGAGGCCAGCCAGCCTCTCAGCCCCGTGACTCTCTTGTGATTTGGCAGACATTTTGATAGGAACGAGTGAGGAGTGATAAGGACTTTGTTCGGCTGGGGGGTGTGAGGGTTCGGCAGAGGTGGGGGTGCTTCCAATACCAGTGAAATTACTGCTAATGCAGTGTGTCCACCATGTTTTTTTAAAGTGTGCTGCTCAATGCTGCTGATATGATTAGTTCAGCTGGGTCACAGTGGTGTTGGGTTGTTTAGCTCATCTAACTTCCTGATTGTGAATGATACGATGGATGTAGTTTGATTGGCTGTAAAGACAAGTAAAAGCTAAATGTATGCTGTTGGGTTATGTGATCAGTTGCTTATTTTCAGATCTTGTCTGTGTGTTCGGATATTTAGAAGACTCATGCAAATTAAACTCTTCCTCCTGCAGCCAGAGCTTTCAACTGGGCAAAAAGTATGGAATCTGTCTACTATGACGGATGGTAAAAAGGGTTTGAATCATGCCTGAAAGATGAGATGGTGCTTTTAAATGTCATCAACCCCATCTTTAATAACTGAATTGTTAAAGTGGTAACACTCCGATCTCTCTGTATTTACACTATAATTCAAGAAATAAATTATCTTCTGAACTGAGTACTGCAAATATCTGCCGAGTGATGACGCAAGTGCTGCTTTGTAGGAGTAGGAGTGAACTTGCATGTCAAGTGGGCTGATTGGTTAGAAAAAACATTCCCAGAATCTGTGCAAACATATTTGAAACCACTAAACTTGTATCCCTTATGTCTCATTGTGAGGTACTTGCAACCTTGCCTTCATCAAGCCTAGCCAGAGAAGCACCTTGCAACGAATCATTCCCGCTCCTTCAGTCACCTGTTGCTGTGACTGAGTGAGGCAGTGGAGGCACTGAATAACAGGAAGAATGGTGGAAGTTCAAATGTATTTCATGGGATTTGTACCATCGCTTGACACATTCATTCCTGGTTTAGATGAACTTTGAGATAGAATTTTAGCTTTGTTTCGAATGAAAGCTGCAGGTGTTCCCTGCAATTTGGAAGAAACTATAACCTCCAGAGTAAGGGTGGGTGATATGGGAAAAAAAAGCATATTTTTACTTACTAACAAAAAAATGTATTTCCCATATATATATTGATTTGATTCATTAATAACTTTAATAACTTTATGGATTTTACCACCTCTGAATCACATTCACTTGTCAAACTTAAATACCCAAATACCAAGATTAATCAATTATCAGCCTGACTGATTATCAAGGCTGATATTCGGCTGATTAATTGGTATCAGCATTTTATTTTAACCGATTAAGTTGATTAATCAAAAAGTGCTCTACTATGGTTCCACTGCAAAGCATGTCTTCCACTCTTGCATTATGTTCTCCCTTAACTGTCTGACCAAATGTCCTGTAAACAACACAGTCTGACTGAGTAGATGTCACCAGAGTACTAGCCACTCAGCACTTATTCCTGGGCACCACTGACAGAGCAAGCATAAGACATCACCTCCTTTTCTACCACTTTCCTGCTTCTACTGTGCTGCTCTGTGCTGTTTGTCCTGCTGGTAGATCTTGGGCCAAATTGTTTATTTAACTTTATTTTTTTGATCATGCAGTTCTAGTTTTGCCACATTAGGTACATTTTGTGTGTCATAATAAATGCATATCGGTTCCACATTTTGATATTGGTCTCATGAACTACTAATAGTTGGTATCAGCCCTGAAAAATCAATGTTGGTCGACCCTTAACACTTTTACAAACAAGCAAAAAAATAAGTGAAAAATGAAAAAATATACAAAATGATATAAAATAGTAATTAGAAAAAAGGGTTACTGTCTTGGCTTTATAAAACAAAATATAATATAACAACGAACATGAAAATATTTACCACGTTATAAAATATATGGACCAAATGAACGTAACATGGCATGTTGCAGAGTAATCACTTAATCATGATAATCTTGTTTTCATTATCTTGGTCAGCCAAAATTTTGATTGAAATTGAAGCTTGTTTAATTGCCCAGCACTAGTGAAGTGTCTTGTTACACTGAAAGAGCAGGAAATTATCAACTATAACTATGTTAACAGGATTAGATCTGCCTCTGTCACACTTATCTCCACTGATCATTGTTCCTCTCATCTGTTTGACTCTTAGTAGATCATTTAGGATGCCATCTCTTGAGATTGCCTTAAAAAACTTTGGAAACTTTGTGCAAATTGTGTGGATAAAATGTTATTTTGCATCCAGATGGTTCAGAAAACCATAAATCAGATACGTATAGGCCCATTGGAGTTCTTTTTAAAGATTAGATATTAAATTTTGTTTTCAATTTCAGCCATGAATCTCTGCTCTGTTGGGAAACCAAAGGGGATGGATGAGTAAGCATGTAGCAGCAAAGTTAGAATGGGCAATAAGGTTATTTCTGTTCTTTGGCAGCTCATCGATGCATTTTATTTCTTCACAATCTAAGATCATCCTATTGCCCACTCCTATTTCAGAGTACAAAGGAGTAATATGGGTTTAGTGCAGTATTTACAAAAACATGTAGCCTATGTTTTTCAAGAGAGGTATCAAAATTAGTACAGAAGTTGGTGCCAAACATCTGTTTCAGATTTCTTTTATCACAAGATCTTTGTTTGCCTTTTTTTAGGCAGAGCTCTTTCACAGCAGCAAGTTTTGATATCAGCATAAACTCATATATCCTGTGGACACTTTTATTTACCCCGTTACACGTGACGCAGCCCTAGATCAGTGTGGCTTTTCCTCCTGACTCCCTGACCTGAAATAACTTTTGTCAAAACTACAGGAAAAGCAACAATTGACAACAACGCCCCCTTCTCTAACAACGGAGTGCTGCATTAAGACAACACAGCGGAATGGATATCTTTTTCAATTCCAACCCCCCCAGCAACAATGGATTAAGTCCAGGGCTTTCTGAAGGCCCATGGTTGAGGAGGAGAAGCTGGTGTTTGTGCAGCAGATAGATATTTGTCTGTGTCTCTTTGTGCGTCATCCTCCCCAACGGTTGGTGATCTCTCAGCCTGATAAGGTTCCTCTCCTTGATGGAGCGATAGCAGCCAGGCAGGCAGGCAGGCGGCCCACTGAGGCTGGATCCTTGGGCTTATATTTTGGCGGTTGAGATGGGAGACGCGATAAAACTTGGCGGCGATCACTGCCGCTGATATCGCAGAAAGCAACAGAGAGAGAAAGATGGAAGGAGAGATGGAGGATGGAGGGCACATTGTAATTACATCTGGCTGTTGCATGCCATTTTCCCAGCGTTGTCACGTTGTTGTCGGTGGTTTTGTTTGCGACTGGCTGGGGGTGGGATCTCTAGATAATTAAAAGAAAAGCAGAGGGAGAGCAGGGAAAAAAACATGTGGTGATAAGAATGAGGAGCGGAGGTGAATGGTGGGAAGAAGGAGTGAAAAAGTGTGTGAAATCTCTGTGCTTCTAGATGAATGTGTTGTGGTGTGTTTTAATGGAGGCCCAGCCTGCTCTGCTGCTTCCCCACCCCTCTCTGTAAGATGTTTAAGGCTGATAAAAGGAGGCCTGCTGATGGTAGATAGATAACACCCTGCAGATTCACACTGCTGATAGTGTGTGTATGTGCCTTTTTGTCTGACTGTGTGTGAGACAGCTTCCTATGACATCACTGCTGGAGCTCAGAGGTCAGCATGAATAATATGCTGCCTCCCATGGCTTAAAGCAAACCAGGACGCCTGCAGAGGCCAGACAAGGAAATCACCATTCTGACCTCCTCAGCTGCCTCTACTTCTCTTGTATTTTCCATCATGAAACAGTGCTTAAACTTCTCTTGAAGCTCACAGAAAAGGTGTTTTTAGATGAATAAAATAACTCAAGTCAGGTTCCAGTTGAGTGTGTCGCAGCTGTGTGAAAAGAATGTGTTGTTCTTTTATCAGTAGTCCGACAAGGCCTGGGTCACGTGAGTGTTATATGGACACACAATTGAGAGATTAATTCATTCTTTGTGAGCCAAAGTGAAATAAAACACACAAGAACGTCTAAATTCCAAGCACACACAGCCAGAAGACTGAGCAGCGCCTTGGTGGCTTTCTCTTGTGTGCGTGTTTTTTTTTTCTCCTTCTTTGTTCTGCTTTTAGCTTGATGTGAACTTTCGATAAGCCGCAGGGCCTGATCTCCGGTGCAGATAGAGATCGCCAAGTGTGATTGGAGTTGTTATCAGGCTGGAGCAGGCAGGAGCTGAGGCTCCACTGCAATAACAACAGGCCCGGGCGGGAGCAGCCGGGGTCCGGACCCTGGCAATCAGTTCCAGCCCTAATGGGATTAATGTTGTTGTATAATTAGATGATAGGTGTGAATGCATTTCTTTTCTCCCTCGATCTCTTCTCACTCATTCACACTTACCCCTCCTCCTCCTTCTTCTTCGTCTCTGCTCTCTCTCCTCCCTAACAAGCGTTGTCATTGATTAATTTAATTAAAATTAATAGCACGTATTACTCATTCCAGATTCTGTGTAAGATAGTGCAGACATGTTGGGAAATTTTGGTGTTCGTTGATGATTATCTCCAGGGTTTTTTTTCTTTTTAAAAATTCCTCTCTGTTAAAGGCAGAAAACTTGAAGGGTGTACAGTTAGCGGGTAGAGGAGGAAAGGGAGGGAAGTTACAGCATCAGCAGCTCTCAGTTGATTCTGACAGATATCAAACTAGCTGAGATGGTGACTGATTAGGTATCAAACGTTTGCTCATAGCTTGCTGTGAGAGCTGCATGTAGCTGCGTTTTGTTCAAAGTGCATGTTGATTTGCATTCAGAGGAAAATCTTAGAAAACTTTTGATCAGTTCTTCTGGTGGGTTACAAGAAAATTTCACTGGTAATTTGTTATTTTTGATTCAATCAAACTTAAACATGACCTCACTGATGCTGCATCACTGTATTTATGCTCACTGTTTTCTGTGGAAGTTTGTTGATCTCATGCGGCGTGTTCTAGTTCATGATCCATTTACTTAACTACATAATTTCAGTTTTGTCAACAAGGCTGACAACAAGGAAACACTTTTTTATTAGAGAAAAAATTGTCAGTGTCATTGATAATGTTGTCTGTTGGCACAGCTGATAATTATCAGTGCTGAGGTACTGCATTTGTGCTTAGTAATCTTGTTTTTAAATGGAGAGTTGGATGCTGAAGATATTGGCTTCCACCAAAAGAAAGCAGCCACTTTAACAGATGATAAAAACACAAAACAGCCATTAAGTATAATCTGTGAGGCTGTAGAGACCGCAAGAGTTGCACATGCCCATTAGCACTGAGAATCACAGAATAAGTCATGTTGCTTATTACTTAGTAACATAAACTGTCCTCCATAGGGAAAAGAGACACCATACAGTGATTCGGCAGTGCACTTACTATATATTCCTGCAAAATGTGATGTACTGTAAGGATTTAAAAATATTCTCAACTCACAATATGATAATGGGTTAACTATACAATTTAATCCCAAATTAAAATTTTTCTAACAATAGAAATCCAAAGTTTCACTTTCCTTATGTTTTATATATACAGTGCTTAACAAATTTATTAGACCACCTGTCATAAAAATGAGAAAACATAAATATTTTAGAAATCTTTCAAAAACTTGTTTAAAACTAAAAATGTTACTGTTATTTATTTGGCAAATAACAAACTAAAACAACAAAATAGTCCTTTTACACACATAATAACCAAAAATTTAATATTTTGTATGGCCTCCTTTGGCCTTGATAACAGCTTGCATTCTTGCTGGCATTTTTTTATGTACTTTTCCACAGTCTCTTTTGTTATTGAGTTCCAAATAGTTTCTAGCTGTTCCCACAGACTTGCTTTAGATTAAACTTTTGTGTGATCAATCTTTGAATCTACTAAATCCCAAATTTGTTCAATAGGATTCAAATCTGGACTTTGACTTGGCCAGTCCATCAGTTCCAGTACTCCAGATTCCTTTTTCTTTGTCAAATAGTCTCTGCACAGCTTTGAAGTATGCTTGGGGTCATTGTCTTGTTGGTATATGAACCCACGACCAATCAGATTCAGTCCAGAAGGGATTCCATGATGCACTAAGATGTTGTGGTAGACGTTCTTGTTCATGATACTGTCGATTTTCACTAATTTACCCATGCGTATCCACTAATGGAAACCCATACCATAATGGAATCTCCACCGTGTTTCGCTGTAGGTGCAATGCAAAACGTTAGCCAACTTTTCTGCAGACATAAACACGACCATGCTGACCGAAGAGTTCAAACTTGGACTGGTCCGTCCAGAGTACCTTCTTCCAATCATCAACAGTCCAGTGTTTGTGCTCCCTGGCAAATCTGAGACATTTCTGGATGTTTGCAGGCCTCAATAATGGCTTCTTAGCAGCTGTTCCCTTTAGGCCTTGTTCTGTCTGTCGTCTGCTTATGGTCATTCTGGGGACTTTCTCAGACTCTGGTCTAGAAGCATTCATCTCTGCCAGCAATGGTCTTCCTTCTGTCTATGTGTATGTAGGTGCTTAGAACATACACACGACAACCAGGGGGTTGCAGCGACCCTCCTACCTGCCCTAACAGTACCCTAGGCTATGTTTAAGCACCACATCTACCCATAACTGGCTCTAAAGCTGTGGGGGTTTTTTTTGTTTTGTTTTCATCAGATTATTTTCCCATGCCCTTGGTAATGTACAAAGACATCCAGAGCATGTCCTGGGTTGTGTCAATCCTCATTCCCACCTGATGGGGCCCTCGGGTGGGCGTATTCGCCATTACACGCCTTACTTCAGCCTCAAATTTCGGTCCAAACATGAGTGTCATGTTAGGCCGAGTGTCATGAGAATGCAAAAGCAGACAGTGCCCTCTGCTGATTAAGAACAGCAATGCAATATATTTTTCTGGCAAATCAATTTAAATTTTCAATGCTTGTCAGGTTTTTATTAGGTTAGGTAGGTATCATTACACCCTACTGGTTAAAATATAAATGAAAAATATCACTAAAAATTAGGGGCACAACGATCGATCGGCCAAGATCGGTACCGGCGGCAATTTCCTTAATTTTAGGAGATCGGCGATTGGCCGATCCTTGTAAATAAGATCGGTGGATGAGATCGGTTTCATATGTACCTCTACCTACTAAAATGTGAAAAATGAAAGACTAAAGGAATTGATATAATTTAGTAGTTTGGACAGCAATGCTTTAAACTTTTCATTTATATTTGAGAGAACTACCTCATGTGCATTTGAAACAACAAGTTTGTGTTGTTTCACGGGTATTGTTCAATGTTATTCAATAAAATAAGATTGGAACATTGAAGGTGTATGCTGTCAGTTATAAAAAAATTGGTATCGGCAAAAATTGGAATCGGCAGGTCAGGCTTTTTAAAGACCGGTGATGGGTGATCGGCCAGAAAATTGCAATCAGTGCACCCCTACTAAAAATCAAAGTACAGGACTGATATTTTTTTTACTACAATTTGGTGTCAGATTCGCCTCTTGTCATGCTTTAGCCTTTTACTTCTTGTCATGGCAGTTTACTGCTGTCAGCTTCCTCTCTGTTAAGTTAACCAGTTATTCATGTCATAGGTGCCAAATTGAAGAGCATGATGGAGTTTCATGGTGAGTTAAGTGGCAGAGAAATCCTGCTAGAGTGCCTTCATTTAAGTTGAATTGTTAATAGTTTGCAGCCTTGATTTGATAGTTGTATCAAACGAGAGATGCATTAATTTTAAAACCATGTCAATATGATGCCAATGCTTGAAATAACAATTTAGCCAGGGCACTCAAATGGCCTATCAGTTAAGTCAGGCCCAATATACACTGGTAGCACGGGTTCGGGTAAGGCCTATGGCATCTTTTTGGCATGTCCACTGTCCTCCTCTATAAGTAAAGGCAGAAAAGGCCAAAAAAATACATCTTAAAAAAATTATAACAATTTAGTTTATACCAATCATGATGATTTTCCTTTCTGCTCTTGGTGTGACTCTTATACAAATAAACATCATGTGCATTGCATCTAACACTGCATTGCAGCACCTGCGTCTGATTGGACTTGAAGCACTTTGTGTCTCTTACTGATATTCTTTCCTCCTGTCTAGAACTTTGCTTTTGTTGTACTTTTTCTCGGATGTACGTCGCTTTAGACAAAAGTGTCTGCTAAATGACATAGTTACATTGTAACGTTGTAGTTTCGTAACATTATTTTACCGACTGGCCAATATCAGTCAACAGGGCAGACATCAGCTGACACGGATAAACCGATGCATCTGTGCATCCCTGTATCAAAGGAGTCCAAATAACACTATTTTACTGTAAATATATTTTGTCCTGGCTCTAATAAATCAAAGCAGGCAAACAAACCTCAAAGTAGAATGTTTGAATTATTTCTACTGTCCAGCCTGATGTTAGCAACAAGCTGGAAACTTTCTGTTATTTTCATATGAACTTTGCTGTGTGATAGGTTCTTGGGTACATAAAGTCAGGATGTAAGGAATTTAATAAAACTTTGAAGCTTAATTAAAAATACTTTTATTTGTAATTGCATTTAGAGATTGTTTAATAGATCTAAAGTCAGATTATTATGATTGGAAGATATCCATAAGAACCAGGGGACACAAACTAAAAAACCTTTTCTCTCTAACTCTTTTTTTTTTTAAACAACAGTTTAGTATGTGTATGCATGATATTGATTTTTTGCTGATTTCCAATATGCCACTCATTTTGGCCAATATATGCACACTTATTTAACTGTGAAGAACACACAGTCTGTTTGTAAAACAGGAAACAAGGCGATCATTTGCCTCTACAATAAATGTCAGATTTATTCTCTTACAAATATAGACATTTAGTAATAAATAACAGAAATTCTTTTGATTCCATATACATGTAAATTGTAAATTTAAAAGCAGCAGTAAAACCATGCTTCATCTGCCATTTTTACAGAGCTACAAACAGCACTTTAACACCTTGCTGACAGTCGGCTCTTTAGAGCACCAAATAAAGATGTTCCCCTTTCTTTTTCTGAATTTTATACTTTCAAATTGAAATTAATTTTCCTAATTAAATAACACTTTTGCAGGGCAGTTCCCTGAGAAATTCTTAGGAAACATCTTAAGTGTAAAATATTGGACTAGCTATAGTTGGATCTAAAACTTCAGCCCTTCAAACCCACTTCAGGGTTTAAGGAATAAAGATAAAACAAGAGCAAAATACTTAGTGCTGTTAGTTCTGCTTTAAACTCCACAAATTTAATGCTTCACCTTATCAGTATTAAGTTATTAACTTTTTAAAGCTATTATTGTCCAATACCCATATATAACATTGTGCATTCCTAGGTCAATGATTTATTGCTTCAATTACCTGTAAATTATCAAACTTCCTTCCTTAATGTCAATTTCTTTTAGTTGTTTCACAATCAGCTCATGAAAGAAGAAATTCTTTGACAGCGGTTTTGATCAGAACTCTGAATTTTTCTCTCCCTGCCCTTTTTATGTCAAAAGGTGTGAGCCTCTCTGCATTGATGTGTGTGTGTTTGTGTTATGCCACTTACAGAGAGTGTGTGTACATGCATGGTCAGATAGACCAGAGGGGGAAGTTGGCCAGGTTACAGAGGAAACACCGTTTGTGTTGGGTGTGTGGATGAGTTATTACCCTTTCCTGCTATTTACCCAGGGGACGGCTGCATGGTGAATTATGGTTCCTGAACTCAGCGCTGTTGTAAACGGTTTCACCCTTGACCTCGGCGGTGAGGACTCCGTAGACGAGGGGAGGGGGAGAAAAATATCACCCGCACCAACAGTAGCGTAATCTACGTCCAAACTGTTTGCTCTGGCTGTAATTACCACTCTGCCTGCTCTTCCCAGGGAGCTTTGGAGGGCTTAACTCACAGCTGACACACTCACTGTTAGAGGCAGTGGATGTTTAACCAGAGTAACCAACGAATCTCCTCCAGCTGCTGTCCAAGCCAAGCATGAAAGCACATCATATGGTAGTAAAGCAGGTGTGAGTATATAGGTGTTTACTGTAGTTGTTGTGTTTGTGGGATAGCTGCTGGCTGCGTAGCTCTGATTTCTGGCCAGAATGACTCGGGACACTCTGAGGACAGTGTGTTTGTGTGGATATATATCTTTGTGTGTGCGTGTTTGTGAAACAGACAGTGTTATGACAAGACCCCCCCAGCGGCAGTGATAAGACGGACCATTTGCTCCTACTGTGCTGAGCGCTCTGTTCCGGGGTGTTAAGGCAACCTGGGCAAACAACACCACCTGACCTGCTTTTACAGCCATGCACACAAACCCACACGCACCACAGCAGCAGCTCTTGACCTGACCAGCTGATGGTAGATACACCTGGATCTTTAAGAACTTAAATTCCCCCGTCCCCATACCTGACACACTTAAAGAACTCAGAGGTCAGAGCAGGCTAACAACAGGACTCTTATGAAGTGTCCTAGAACACTTCTTGATGATCTCCCTCTAATAGATTCATTCATTCTGACCTTGACCTCCATGTGCACCTGCTTCCTGTACACTCAAGTTAAAACACTGTTATTTCATTGTCCGATTAAAACTTAAAAATCTGCTCATTATGGGTTGATTTTCGCTCTTATGTAGGGATACAGGATATTGGATTTTTTTTCCAATATATAAAAATTCATTTTAACTGATACTGATATTGATACCTATGCAATAAATGTAGTTCAGACCTAAGGGTGGGTGATCTGGAAAAAATACCTTATCATCATTTTTCATTTGATTTTCAAGACACATTTGTTAGTAAATGACCAGAATAAACAATCATATTCCACATAATTTTCTTCTGCAACAACCTGTTAATCAAAACATGAAATATTTTAAACAGTTGTAATTAAATGATGAAGCAAAGCAACAAAAAAGCCATTTTAATTTTAGCATATGCTTAGAAAAACATCCAGGATCAAGATTTTCCCACTTATTGGAATCCCACAAACTTCGCTTTTTGGCATCGTCTCCATTCTAATGCTATCTTGTTTGTTTGTTTGTTTTCATCTGGGACAGCCTAAAATTGCACAGTATGTACCAGGCTTAAAGCAGCACTGGGAGCAGTTTGGGCTTAAGCCTCTTGTCCAGTTCCCAAATTCCCTGGATTTGCTGAAGTTGCATTTGGTTTTGTGACCAAAGCACTGCCATTTTTTTTCATTAAAACACTGTGACTCTGCTGTAATTGAAGTGCACAAACAGTTAGTTAAAATAAATATTGTTTTCATTGACACTAAATCAATATTAAACATATCCAAACTGAAGTTCAAAGCTTGAAGAACTTGAAAAAAATCAGCAGGAAAGTGGTTATGGTGGTGGACTTTACAGTGGTTTTCCTTTTTAAAGCTGAGGTTAACAGACAGCCCTATGTACAGTACATGTATGCACATACAGCTTCAGAACAACACAGAGAGCCATTAACATCCATGTCAGATGATAACCAAGCTTACAGCACTGTAAAAAATAAAAAGGATGGTGGCACAGGTTGCAAAAATGTGCAGAGAATGCTTAGTATGATTCGAGTTAAATCTATACAGGTATTTGGATAAACTGACTTAATGCCTATCATACAGTATGTTCATGTGGCAAATTTACAATGAATTGGAGGGGTTTGCAGATAAACGTTGAGGAAGTGTCAGCACAGATCAGAGAGTTGTTGTTCCTCATCACAGGTCCTTCAGGAAGGAAGTGAAATATTAAGGCAAGTTTAGCCGATCCTTGTGAATTCTGCATGTTTTAGCAGTGTGGTCCATTCGCTGTAACTTGTTCAGGTTATTTACCATTCTGTCATAACTGATAGAAGCATGTCTCATAAATGTGCCCTAATTTTATTTTTTTAAATTGTATCATTTTTCTACAGACTATTTTAGGAATATATTCACCGTTGTTGCTAACATTTTTCACTGTTTTGGGCAAATTAAACCTTGAAAATGATGTAAATAAAGCATATTTTGTTAGAAATATCGTAAGCTTGAGGCTTGAGGCTAAATCACAAAAAAAACGTTTTAACTATTTAGCTCACACCTGTTCTCGAAATGTCAGAAAAAATTCTTAGAACTCTAAAACAATAATGCAGAACTACGCTTTTTAGGTAGTAACAACACAGAAAAGGGGTTAAACTGATATTATCAAAGTTTTCAAGACTAAAATAGGAAGTGTTTTTTGTTTTCAAGATAAATAAATGATATTATTATCTCTGGTATTAATATTGACAAGTCAGCTGACTGACCCTTAAAGCCCATAATGTACAAAGCAGATGGCATTTATTGACAACGGGTTTTAATTAGTAAGATAAATGTCGTTTACCTCCTCTTATCTTTGATTTACAACGTTTTCATTTTCATTCTCAAACAGGTAGCTTTTCCACAGGAGGCATGGTGTTGCTAGGGTAGAACAGACTTGTTTAAACATTGTTAAGACCATAAACAACCACACTGCCTTAATTGAAAGAATAAGAATGAAGTAGATGTGGAGAGGGGAAAAATTGCCCCTGTATTTACAGTGATGTTCAGGAGAAGCTGATGAGGATGAAGATGAGGTAAAATAGGGAAATGAGGAATCAGAGGAAGGTTAGAAGGAGGAAACGGGAAGGATAGGAGGCGATAAGGACGACTCGGCGTCCGAGACAATGCAAGCAGAAAGAGGAGATGCTGAAGGAGCCTCATGGGAACCGCCTTAACAGCAGAGGTCTAGACCAGCGGCTCCTCTCGCTGTCTATCTGCTCACACACACACACACACACGTCATGCACGCACATGAATGCTGTAAGGCATCAGGATTCCTATCCAGCCTGAAAAAAAATCATCTAGTGGCTGACATCTTAACATCTCTCTTGTACTTTGTGATCTTCTTTCTTACTTCTTGTCTTCTCTGTGTTTTATAAATGCTACATCCACCCCACCGACAGTTCCAGATGTGTACAGGCTTAGTTTTTGTTGTTGCAGTTCCCTCAGGCTGCCAACAGAGGAGGATAAAAGTCATAAATATCTTTTTTTTTTATCTAAAAATTCAGTAATTGATTACATTAAGGAATTTCAGGCTGACCAGTGATGCACATCATACTTCTCTGTCTCCTTTGCTCTCATTTGTCTCTCTCCCTCGCTCTCCTCCTGTCTCTCAGTATCTCTCTCCATGTCTCGGTGTGTAAACTATGAGTCATGTGAGCCAGTAGTGTTGCAGTGATCCGGGCCTTTGGGTTGCTTTGTGCTTGTGTAAACCGTGGTGCTCCGGCTCCCCGTCTGATAAGTGAACTGCCAATCAACGGGCTGTGTGTGGGTGTATTTAGTGGGATTGGGAGTGTGTGTAAGGCCTTACAGTATGCTCATACTCTGTATTGTGTGAGCTAGTGATGAAGACATCATTTTGGGAGAATTTACAACTATAAAATAAGAATTTAAACAAACTTTCTGCTCTTTTCACTGTGAATAATCCAACATATTTTGTTGGAGTTTGATAGGAATGCTCTTAGGGATAGAGGAGATTATCTTTATTATCCCATGTGGTGTTTCAGAACTGTACTGGTGTACACTATGTCACCTTGATGTAATAAATATGTGATAAAGTAAATGTCTGAAAGATTCTCTTAAGGATTTCAGACCCACTTGTTAACTAGTAGGATTATTGTACAATAATGGGTACTTTTTAGACTGTTGAAGCTTGTTCATATTAATTTATCAAGAAAATGCCACTCTTCTTGATGTTGTAGTACTTTGTTGTAGGCATATGTGTTACAACCAAGCACCAAAATCCAACGCTTAAAAACAATGTGCATCCTAGATTCTTTGCCTGAGCCTGGCCCCATGCGGCCAGACCTAGACCCAGGTCTGGCACAAGGGGAGTCAAAGAAGCCCTGTCAGACATAGGAGCATAACTATATTTTCTATCGTAGATGTTAATTTTTTGTCTATCTTTCTTATAATGTCTGACCTCCCTCCCTGTTTTTAATACAACACAAGCTTTTAGACTTATTTTTCACCATGATGTTTTTTATGTCCCTATTGTCCGAAAATTTAGCATAAGAGGAATATTTCCAATGTAATGATGTTCTTTCTGCCATCACACCAGCTCAATAAGCGAGTCACGTAGCGATGACACACCTTCCCCTGGCCTGCAGCGAGTTAGTTACCAACATGCCAACAGGTAGAAAAAAAACAGAGAAAATTTAGATGTTTCAGGGATCTTCTTTTTCTCTGTTTTTGTGCCCTTTAAAGAGAATGGAAAATAGGACAGTATTTGACAGTAACAGATATATGAAAATGGTAGCTAGTAACAGATTACATGAATTGCAAAACTAAAAGGTTAAACAGAAGAGTAGTCAGAGTACCGTAACAGATCACCTTTAATGCATTGCCCCCAACACGGTTCCCTAAACCGCCACCAGAGGCTGTACCCAGATGTGAGCCAATACCCATTAGACTGTATGCTGAAGTGCTAAACTCAGGGCAAAAATGAACAAGTCACAACATAAAATCCAGTTTTAGCCTCTATATTTTATGACTATTAACAGCAAATGTGCGATGGTGATGTCTGAGTGCCTCTGGCCAACTGCTCTGTGTGACTTTTCACAGACTGTTTGAGATGTAATACAGATGCAGTCATCAGTGGACTACACTGTGAACCCTGATGAAGCTTTGCTATTGTTTAGACAGAAGAAAACACTGCCTGTACACTGAAGACACTAAACAGTGTATGGGGTTCTGATGCATTCTGATTTGGAGTATGTGTTGAAGTATTTTTTTTTAAACCTTTATGTTTTTATTCTCTGTTTTTGTTCATACAAACAAGCCAAAGCTGACACGATGCCATTTTGGTGAATTCTGTGAAATATTTTCAGATCCCAGTAAAGGGGATCTCTGATTCTTGCATGATACTTAGAAAGGTCAGAGCTAGTCATGAGAAAAACTCAGCCTGTGAAAACACTTCTGCAATGTTTTTCCTGAAGTCTGAGAAATATCTATATCTACGTTCGGGCACAAAGTTCATGAAGGGAAGATCTCATAAAAGCATGCATTTGCTTGAATAATGAGAAACCAATACAGAGATAAAAAAAAAACAAACAAAAAAAAAAAACGCTGCATTAGATTGTTGATGTGTGACCTTTTCCTCTTTCAAGAGTATAATCCAACTGGAAATATGGCCCCATAATAAATACGTCTCCAGTTATAGAAGCTACAACACTCTTGTTATCAACAGTAAACCCTTTATATCAAACTTTTAAAAATAAATCAACACTGCTGGTTTTCCATCTTGTCTTCCTAAACTTCTCTTAGATCTGTTTAGAGAAACACATTGGTGCTGTTTCCTGACATACTGTTACGTCTTCTTTCATGATAGAGACACCGATAAAAGTGATCCATCCAACTAACTTTGTGTAATCTCACAGATTAATGAAGCATTGTTGTATCTTTTTTATTATTTGTGTGTTGATCTAATGTAATGTCTGCAGAGACAAAAGTGAGGCCATAAACGCTCTGCTACGGAGAAGCAACAACCAAGTTCAAGACAATGTGAGAGCCAGAGGAGGTTATTAACACAGCCTGGTTGTTTTTAAGTGTATGCCTTATTTTTTGAGTTGTACCATCAGTCTGCCACCTTCATTTGTCCATCTCCATCTTTAGATTTTCCATCAATTCTTGTTTTTCTTTTAAAATGATCCCTGTGTCTTTCTCTCCTCTTGACCCTCTGCTGTTTTCTTTCTTTTTCAATATCTACCCTCCCACCTCCACTTCTCTATCACCCCTTCTTTCATTCTATCTATCTCCCCCCCTCCCTCCTCTCCCCCTCTGTCTCCAGCCAGACCCCTCGTCTTGGCGAACCAGGTCTTGGCGGTATGATAATGTGGAAAGTTGAACTGGCCCCATTACAGCGAGGCTGATGCTGGGTCCGATAAGGCTGTTGATAATGGGTGCAGATAGCGCTGACACAGCGGTCCAATAGCCTAGCCCTGTCTCCCCCCTCTCTCTCTCCCTCCTTCACCCCCTCAACCCCCCCACCCCCCCATTATCATTCCTGCCCACCGATGGGCTCCCAGAACGCTATCTCCTCTCCATTTCCACTCCTGCGACAGATAAGAATGGAAATACTGACTTCATAGCTGACTGATTAAAGTGTCTGCCTTTCTTGATAATACACAGATAAATTATGTTTTTTTTTCTTCCTCTCCCTCTTCTTCTTCTCCCCCTCTCCCTCTCTATCTAGAAAAGGGTGGGGCACGGCAGAAAGAAGAAAAACCCTCTCGTCTTTTCATTTCTCTTTTCTTTTGTGTATTTTTTTTTAGCAGGAAGAAAGAGATGAAGTGCAGAGAGGAAGGAAGGAAGGAAAGAAGGGGGATTGAGAGATTCTGTGGTGGTATTGAGATGTGAGCGCGTGTTATATTTGCAGATCTGCTGGGCAGTATAGACATGTGGAAATTGATCATTGTTGCATGGCTGTCAGTGCCATCCTGAGAATCAGGGAACTTGTATTCCTGTCTTTTTTCAGTCATTGTTAAGGCTACAAGAGCATCTGTAAGAGGGTGGAGGGCACAGAGATGGACAGATAGAGGAGGGGGGCACATAGGCCTTTTGCAACCCACTGAACTCCCACTGCAGCTACAGCCGTTTCCAGGTTTACTTTTTATCACTGATCGCTCCAGTTTGATACCAGCAAAGATCCCTGGTGGATATGCTCCCTGCATTCAAATCCACCAAACCCCCCAAACACACACAAACACCCCCCACTCAACCTTTATCTCCCTCCTTTCCCTTATCTTCACCTCTCCAGCTTCCCATCTGTCCAACTGAACTTCTGTCCTCCTTCCTCTCACCTCCTCCAATATTTCCATGAGGAGAGATTCCCCTTCATCTCAGTCAGGATGGCAACCTTGTTGTCTGTCTTTCAATAGCTGGCTTCACACTGAAGTTGCTTTGAGTGACCTTTGACTTTGGACTTCTTAAAAAGACAGTATTTCACTTAGGAATAGTGCTTAAATTCACGCACGATTTGCTTGGCTATCACTGCGTCATCTTGACGTCATCTTTCTTAGATATCACAGAACAGTAGGAGGTTGTTTGTTTAGCCAGTTGTTGGCCTAGCCTCTAGACTGAACCTACTTCAGATGAATTTGTATATGATTGGATAAACTTTTGCTTTTGTGACTTGATCTTTTGCAGATCAGTAAAATACTTAGGCTATTTGGTAAGTGATCAAACCAACAATTTAAACTGTTAACTTAAAAAAGAAATTCAACTTATTGCTAAATATACATATTGACACTTAAATAGTCCAAATTATGTCTACCAACTAAAATGTACTTGTAAAAAAAGGCCTGTTCTGACACCATTATAGATATTATTTTAATCCTAAACCGCAGTCCTTCCTGGAACCTGATCGACTGCAGTACTTTCCAAAACTAGTCAGTTTGGTTTTGTTTGGGCTCAAAAACAAGCATCAGTGGTTTCAGAGGGTTACTGATGTTCCTTGGGTCAAAAATAATTTTCTAGTAACTGTACTGTTGACCAGTAAAAGCACTGCCCTGTCATTCACACTTAGCTATATCAGTTACTATATGTTTGCATCATTTTAGGGTGCCCTGGTTGAACATATTTTTTGGACAAAATTGAAATAAATTTTTACTTGATTACATTTTCTAAATATTATTTACCACTTATCAGTTGCATTCAACAACCATAGCAGCATAGTGTCTGGGGAATTTAAGTGAAATGCAACTCAAACTCAGACGGTAAAAATTGTGTTTGTGGTAATATTTCTTTTTCTGGTGATTCAGGTTCTAAACAGTTTTTAAAGGTAACTCTGTACCGCTCCTATGTCTGTCTACAAAGCTACAGCCAAACAGAGGTAGGAGATAAATGTGTGCAACAATTTAGTCCGGTTTTGTCCAGATTATCTCATATCATGTGATGTCTTATCTAGTGATGCACAATATTGGATTTTTGCTGCTATTTGAAATGCCGATATTTACAGATTAGTTTTAGCCGATACTGATATCGATACCAATACTGATTTAAATATATTTTACATAACTAAAAATTCAGTTCTTTGAACACAGTTTAAGGTTTGAGGTTTGACTTGTGGAGGCAAATTGTAATGGATTAGGGATTTCTTCACTGAGCGCTGATCTTTATAGGGCACAATTATCTTTTGTTTTATTCAGAATTTAAGGATGAAAAAGAAACAAACTTTTTTTTCTTAAAACCACTTTAAAATTTAACAAATGAGGATGATTAAAGAAAAGATCTCAACTTACATAGGTCTGTTTGTCCAGCCCGATACTCCACTAATTTATCAGTATATACAGCCAAATTTTAGAGTCGATATATGCTGATATTCACGGCCAAAATAACAGCTGTAAATATCGGCAGAAATTTTTATATCTGCTGATATTTTCAATAAATGTAAGGTTATTTCTATTTAATTAGTGAACATTTTATTCATTTTACATAAACAGGACACTCTTTTTTTATGGTAAAATAAGTGGAAAGGTTAAAAAGCGGAATTCCAAAATATAAAAAAGCAAAAATCTGAATTTGGAAAAAAATAAAACGGAATTGGACAAAAAATAAAATGGATTTCATAAGGCCCTACGTTGCTAACATTAGCAAAGATTCGTTTTGCCTGGAGGTGGTTCTTCAGAATCGTTGTACTTTGGAGTAAAGACAGTTCATCACCGCAGTACGTACACACAACTTTTGTTTCATCCAGGCTTCCATTAGGCAGCTTTTAAAATCAAAATTTGCCGTGAAGCAGACCTGGGTCTGTCTCCTCACTCATCGCTGCTGACTGTGTCCGACCTGCCTTTAACCATTTCACACCAGGGACATCTGTGCAGGAGGACTACAGGAGGAAGCTGTGGTCAAACTTAGTCATATGATTAAATTGCGCTATTTTTCTTTTAATGTGTTAAGCTTTCCAGATTAATCACAAGCATTAAAGCGTTCATATTAACAGGCCTAATATATATATACACTCACACACACAAAAAATTGTCGCAATATATCAGTATCGGCACCCCTGTATTGCGATGCGTATCACCAGATTCTTGCCAGTACACAGTCCTGTATTGTACTGTACCATATCTTATCGAATTGTATCAAAATGTTGTTAGTTGTATCACATCTATTGTTAATTACCTCTTTTTTTTTTTTTTTTTTTACATAATTTTGTTGTATCGTATCAAACCATATGACCTAACATCACATTCTGGTCAGTTATGGTTTGTTATGGCATGGTACAGTATAGTATCAGGGTTTCCTCCAGGATTATTATTAAGTTCCGTTAAATTAAATAACTCGGACATGCCACAGAATAAACACACAAAAAAAATCAAAAAATGAAAATGATATTGTTTATGCTTTTACTTTGCCTCCCTCCTTTCAAACATACAACAACACTTTAAGATCATACCAATGACAACAGCCGGGGGATGTGATTTTAATGAAGGACTCCTATAGTGGGATTCTGCTTTTATTATGTCCTCTTGCAATTATTTCATCCCAGAGGAGCCGCAGGTAAGCCTCAGCCTATGAAAGTTATTCATATTATGATAACTTAGAAACATTTATCTCTCACATATTCAACAAGCTAACATTAGTTCGTTCATGCTTGTTGTCAGACCGACCCGCTCTCATGGACGGACACACAAACTGTCTCTTCTCTAGTCTGTCACAGACACACACCCAACTGCTCCTGACAGGAGCCTGACAGTCCGTCGCTGTTGTATATAGTCTCGTATCGAAACAGAAACGAAACTAAAGTTCTGCCGGATTTTTACGACAACAACTTATTTTTAGATCGCTAGCGTCTCATCTCTGTCATGAGACATGGTTAATGATGAATATATCTACGCAGGTTTACCGCTAATCATTGGATTATAATCAGAGAAGTACTAAACAAAAGTAGAGTTTATCAGCCGTCTGTGTGTGACGACAGACAGGAAGTTCAGACTCCGGTGTTCGTTTTTCAAAATTAAGTTACAGAGCAGTGTCACATTTCATGATTGCAATTTCAAACTCTTATTATGGTTCGTAAATATGTGCAAAAATAGGCTGTATGTTTATATGGATCCATTCATACAATAAAATTTACATTTTTAACATCTGAAAAAGAAAATATCATAATGCTCAAGGCATGGCGGCTTTTATTTTGGCGTAGCCGTGGCGATCAATTACATGTAGCAGAAACCCTGGGTATGGTTTCATTTTGCAGAGTAGCACATATTGTATCTTATATGAATGACCTTAGCGGACACTGGAAACAGTTTTATGGTGTTTCCCACTGAAGCAGACTCCATCATCTCTGTAGTAAACTTGCCTGTGGTATAGACGCTGAGAGATTCATTGCCAATCAAGTTTCCCCCACCTCAGACCAACGTGTCATGAACACAGCGGTGTTTCAGCAAACATTATGAATCTGGTCATCTTGTCATTACAGTCCCTCAGCAGCTGCTACGGCCCGTCATGCCTACAGCGAGCCCACAGATGTCGTGTTCTCCTGCAGGGAGCAGCAGGACGGAACAACATGCTGTTTGTCCGGGCCACACTCGCTGACCTTGATAGATTAGACCCAGAGAAGCTTTTCTGTCTGACACACAGCCATGATAAGTCTGTGTGAAATAGTTTTTCCTCTTCTCAGAAATATGGCTCTGTGGAGGCTGGGACCAGATTCTGTGTGGGTGATTGTCAGTCTGCTTCTACCAACCAACCTTCCTTTCTGTTAATGAAACCACTTCCCTCCCATGTCACCACATTACATATCTACACATATTTTCATTCCTTATGTAGAGTTTCATGCATATTCCTTAGCTGTATTTTGGCTTTAATAAACTAACAAAAAATAAACTATTTTGTTTTATTTGACACCAAAACCGGATTTTAATTTTTAAGGTCAGTGCTCCCTTTTGATTTACAAAGAACAGGGAGTGGAAGGCATAGAAAAGGAAAAAGAAAGAAAACAGAAGAAGAAAAAAGCTGTGATAAAAAGCCCAGATAAGAGAATGACTGTGTTGTGTAGGAGTTGATATCAATGTTATCTATCTGTCTTTTTTCCTCTCTGCGAGCCCTTCTGTTGTTTTTGGCTCTTATCTCGCTGCACCAAAATGCCAGGAACAAAAAAAGGGGAGAAAGAAAGAAATTACCGTGCGGATTATACGTGGGGGTTGGCTGATAAAATGTTGATGTCGAAATTAAAACCAATACTTGTTTTTTTTCCCTCATTGTTATATTTGTGTGTTTTTATGTGTCTGTAAAGGTTTTTGAAATTTGTGCAAGCTGTGCATTGATAATTTCTTGCTGTTGCTTGCTATTAGCAGATTAGACCTCATTTAACTCTTTCTGCCCTCGCTGACACCAATTCATTACACACACCCCTCTGTCTCCACATACATACGCTGCTGGGCCCAGATAAGCTCAGTCCTCAATCTGTCGCTAATAGAGAGGCACAAACCAGCAGCGGACAGGTTTGAGTTTCCACAGTGACAGCCCCAAACGTCTCCGTCGACAGCAGTGGCAGTAACGGGCCACTGTGATTGGCCGCTTTGTGGCACGGAGCCGTCCAGTGGCTTCCCAACAGAAGACATAAAGACAGGCAGGTCAGCAGCTTGACCCCACTTTACATCTGAATCCCTAATTGCTGCTGTGCTTTATACAATAGCTCTGAACTCCAAGCTGACTCACTCACTCACTCTGCATGTGTGTTTGCTCATTGGTGCAACCATGAACCAAATTTAGTGTGATAACCCATTTTTCTCCAAAATTGTGTTTTAGGTTTTCAGAGCTGCACTAGAACAAATGTGGGAAAACCACTATTAGAGCTAATCACAAAATGGACAACCACACCAAAGAAAATAAGTCCAGTCAGTTCTGACAAAGGCACTAAGAGGTCAAGAAATGTTTAATCCAGAAAAGGAAGTTTAGATATTGAGTAATTCAAGAAGCCATTAAGTGAGATGTTGGTGTTGTTGGGTTTTAAGAGGAACAACAGATTACAAATTTACAGTCTGTTTTACAAGAAAACCCCTCCCAGGGTGTAACAGTTTAATACCTACACTGTTATACAAGTTTAACTTAACTAATGTGACGATATTTACAAAATACTTTTGGCCAATACTGATATAGGTTCTGATATTTGAATGTAGCTCAGACTTTTAACTTCATTTCTTAAAACACACAATATGAAGTTTGAAGATGAACAAATTCACAAATTTCAGCCTTGAAAACAGACTTTAAAGTGTCGGAATAATGATGAATAACTGGAAAGACTTCAGCTGAAGTAGGTCTGTTGGTCCAACCTAAAAATCCACTAACTTATTGATACAACCAATATTTACAGCTGGTATAGGCAGATTTTTAGTGCCAAAATATCAGGTGTAAATATCAACAGAAATGTTCACATCTGCTGATACCAAAAATCAATTCTGGAATCTGATATCTGCAGATACAGATATCGCACTGATAATATTGTGCATCCCTAAATAAAACCCCTGAAACCTCTGATAGAGGCATCCCTTGAACAAGACTTTTGTAAGGATTTATTTTGGGGCTTTTTGCCTTTATTACAGAGATATGACAGTGGATGGAGCCAGAATTAAGGATGAGAGAGTGGGGAATGACATGCAGTGAAGGAGCCACAGGTCAGACTTGATCCTGTGTACACTGGGTGTGACCTAACCACTGGGCCATCTGCACCCCCAGAATCAATTTATTGCAACATCTTACAGGTACTGAATTTGCAGAAGGGCCTGCAAGCTGCACTGCTGCTAGCTTGCACATAGAAAAGCATTTCTTTCACATGTATTGTTCCTTCTCCCTTCTTCCCCAAAACAGACTGAAGTTCCAAAAAAACTGTTCTTCTGGTCCTCTTTTTTCTGTAGCCTGAGTAAGTTTATTTCTTTTAAATTTAAGTCCAAATGTTATCTTAAAGGGATCCTTTAACATTTTGGCAAATTTGCCCATTGCCATAATCCCTATAGTCCTAGTAATAGGTTTGTTACCTTTAGTTGTCCGTTCAAGCTATTTTTAGATTGGCGCTGCCGAGTTCGGAGCTGCTGTGCCAACTCAATGGAGACAGACGGTATTTTTGGCTTTCCCTCATCAAACTCATCAAATACACAATCTAACAACTCCAAAACGCTCTCGTGGATGAGTTGTGACCTGCACATTCACCACGCTATGAAATAATAACGTGTAATTATGTAACATTACGACACATGAAGCAAATACTCGGAACTACTTTCCGAGTAGACCACTGGGTGGAGTGACACAGTGTGCGCCTGTGGCAGTGCTGTAGTTACTTGGTAGTTCCGGCTTTGCATTCAGCTTTAAAACATCTCTGTCTCGTAATGTTCCATGATTATTTCATAGCTGGTGAATGTACAGGTCACAACTTGTCCATGAGAGCGTTCTGGAGTTGTTGGATTGTGTATTTGATGAGTTTGATGAGGGAAAGCCAAAAATTCCGTCTGTCTCTGTAGCATTAGCTGCGCAGCTGGTATATCAGTCCCCCCAGATCTAGAAACAGCTTGCACTGACAACTAAAGGAAACAAACCTATTACTAAGACTATAGGAATTATGGCAATGGGCGGATTTGCCAAAATGTTGAAGTATCCCTTTAAATAATCATTTGAAACAGGGTGCTGGTTGAGCTCTGTTGGGAGAGCAGGTACCCCATAAACCAAGGCTCCAATCCTCAACTCATCAGAAGCAGGTTTGACTCCTGGCTTTGAGCTTTGAATAGATCTCTCTTCCCTTGTGCTCTCCTCCCTGGATTTCTGGTCTCTCTTCAACAGTCCTATCAATGAAGACATAACGGGTGGAGAAATTATTTTAAAGAAGAAAGAGAAAGATGGTGTAACTCAGTAGGTAAAACGGATATCCTGAGTGCATAGGCAATTTTTTTGATAACTCATCCTGTCTGATTATTTGAAAGATAAGTATTATTCATAACAAGGGTTGTGAAGGAACTGACTGACAGGCTGGAGGGTGTTAGCTGTTTGTAAGGAGGTTTAAGGCTTTGTCTGTTGCTAGGTTACTCTCTAAATATAATGGCTTCACTCCAGGTAGCTGTTGCGCTATGATAACAATAATAACATTGAATGAAACAGTGTGGGTCGACTGAAACAAATCAGTCAGACTGAATATTATGGGTGGAAATCACTAGTGGCCCCACGATATGATATTATCACAATACTTGGGTCTTGATTCGATATTGCAATTTTAAACATTTTGCAATACAGTGAGTGTTGTGATACCATATATCGTGATATATTGTGATTTATATCATTTTTTCCAACTATTTAGCTGATTCAGCATTAGTCTTGCCCTCATGTTTGTCGTATTTCTGCAGTATTTTACTTTCATGTAGCACTTTTTGCAAACCTTATGAGTCATGTCCGTCTCATTTGTGTCCACTTGCATAATGTCCTTCCCCTAGTGCTGCCATGTTTGTTGTAATAACTTCCTCCTGCTCTATGACCGTCACCTCTGCTGAACTCACTGGACAAACAATTGTCCAAACAATTGATTTTATTTTTCTATTATCATAGACTTCAGTTCATATTAGCAATTAATTTGAAAAGATCGATACTTGGTGGACTAGACGATATATCACCAGCCAAAATATCACGATACAACGTTGTATCGATTTTTTTCTCCCACCCCTACTGAATATGCCAGTTTGAAAAGCTGTGTTTTAAGGCAGGATTTGAAAATGGAGGTAATATTACGGATGTCTGGTGGGAGAGAGTTCCAAAGTTGGGGAGCAGAGCAACTAAAGGCTCTGGAGCCCATGGTGGTCAAGTGAGCACGTGGGACAGTGAGGCGGAGAGAGGAAGAGGACCTGAGAGTGTGAGAGGGGGTGCTGATGTGAAGGAGGTCAGAAAGGCACTGAAGGGCAAGGTTATGGATGGCTTTGAAGGTCAGGACCAGAATCTTAAAATCAATGCGGTAGCTGACTAGGAGCCAGTGTAGCTGCCAAAGAAATGGAGGGATGTGATTGCTGGGTGGGGTTCTGGAAATGATGCTGGCGGCAGAACTGTGGACTAACTGAAGTTTGTGGAGGGATTTCTGGGGGAGAGCAAAGAGGAGGGAGTTGTGATAGTCAGTCTGGGATGTGACCAGTGAGTGAACTAAAATCAATGTAAGTCTAGGTTGTCCTATTAATAAGGCCTTAATAATAATTCATTTTACGTGAAACACATAGAGTAGTCAGGAAACTGCAAAGTTTAAATGTTCGGACACCAGCTAGCATGTGTGCTGTAGTTCTGCTTGTTTTTTCTTTTTATTTAACTTTTATTTATGATGAGGCTTAACAAACCCCTTGGCTCATGCAATGATGAAATTATCTCATATGATTTTGTGTTAAAACTGCCAAATGTATATTTCTCTCTAGAAGGAAGGTGTTTCTTTTATGTTGGCCTGTCTGCCGAAACTTAACCTTCAGAGGTGGATTGCTCATTTGCATGAGCAGTCCTTGATATTTTATAGCAATATTGTACAATAATGGCTCTGCCTTTTTTATCATGATGGAGTACGCCTGTATAGGCAGCAAAAAAACCCATAACTAGAATGAGGGAATACTATGGGAAGATTAATGAAATGAAATAAAGAATGATAAACCATTAATTTGATGTCTCTGGTAAGATCTTTTATAAGGTTATAATTCTTATTTTCTAAGGTTAGATTTTATTAGGTTATTGCAACTGAGATACAGATCTCTTATAGAGAGAGGCTTTTATTAAGTGGTAAACTGTCCATCTGGGCGCAGGGGGGTGGGGGTGGGGGCACTGAGAGAGTGAAAGAGAAAGTGGTCCTTGTGTTGTGTTTCACACTTGACCCTCTTTATAAACGTAGGTCACCTGGCATGGTACCTTCTGCCCCCGGCCCCCCTCTGTTAGCTCAGGTTACCTCTGTGAGTGTTCTTGTGAGGGCACAGGAGGCCGTTTGGCATTTTTTAAATGTTTTGTCAATTTAAATTGCATTAAAATGTTGACTTTTTTGGTCCATGTTCCACATTTTCAATGATTTAGATCCTTTGTGTTAGAAAAGCTCAGATTAGCATTAATGTTTCCAAATTAGTGTGCCTGTTTTTCCACAGGCAGGATAAGGACATATCGGACATCGGCTATAATTTCCTCCAGCTCATCGCGGTTTCCTCGCCCTTACCTCTTTGTGCCTCTTTGCCCCCTCTCCCTCCACCTCCCCCCTTCCATCGCCAGCGAGTCCTCTTGTCTGAGTATTAGTATTAGCAGCAGCAGCAGTGTCCCCTGAAGTAAAACAATCTGCTGTAATCTATCAGCGTGTTATCGGCCCTATCTGAGAGCCGAGAAAGCCAGGGCCGGGGCTGTGGCGCCGCTCTCCGGAGCTGATAAAGTTTCAGAGTTCAGCGATGATGAATGTTAAGAAACTACACCCTCGTTACCGGCGATGTGAACTTGGCAAAGCTGAGCGATAGGGAGGGGGTGTGTGAAGGTGGAAAATGGAGTAAAAGGGAAGAAGAGGAGGGTGGAGGTGGTGACGGGGAGCGGAGCAGGAGAGGAAAAAGAGGTTGTCTTGGCATCAGGTGTGGGTCGAGGGGTCAGGCCCTGGTGGGTCTTTTATTTTCTTGG
Organism: Cheilinus undulatus; assembly: GCF_018320785.1. Lineage (NCBI taxonomy): Eukaryota > Metazoa > Chordata > Actinopteri > Labriformes > Labridae > Cheilinus > Cheilinus undulatus. Next base: position 36,219,061 of record NC_054873.1, read on the forward strand.
GTTTCTCAACGTCAAGAGCACTGCTCACTTTTATGCTTTTTCTCCCACCAACAGATGTAGTCTAATGAGGATTTCACCTTTAAAACTTTCATTTCTCTTTGCATTCCACCAATTTATTGTGCCCTTTAAAAATCATATTATATTAACTGTCTTCTTTATCAAAAATAATCAATTCCATAATATGTAAGTGTCACATGTAAATGTTCAGTCATTGTTTTCCTGGCAGCAACATTAAGAAGAAATGTTAAAGCTCTTCTTCTTCATTTTACTACCATTAAATTACCTTAAATATGACACTGTTGGAAATTATGGGACCACCAGAGGACAGTTAAGAATATTTGATGAAATATATAACAGACTGTAGAGACCCGACTATACATAGATTAATCAGTGGTTACATTCTAACTCAAAGTAGATTCTGTAGATCTGTTAGCACCAAAATTTATTTATGGCATAGAAAATATGTCTCACTTTTAATCTGTATACAGAAAATGACAAAACTATTATTTATTTAATATTAATATTTTTTCTATTAATTTTTTGCCACTTTTTTTTAATGAAACTTTGTTTAAAGTACCTAAGAAGAGGTGTTTTGTAAAGATGAATGAGGCAAGAGTGCCTTGTTGTTTCAGAGACAGAGCTGATATAACTGATCATCACTATCAGCTTTTTACGTCAATATCTTTGGAAAACCAAAAGTTCAGCTGAGTATCTGCAGAGTAACTTGTTGTCCAAAACCTTTTTTTAAAGTATCCCAATTTCTGTCACATAGTCTTTTGCCACCCCTTTTTATTCACTAACACTATTCACTAACCTGAAAGATCATTTTTCCCGCATCCAGATTTTTTTCTTATGGATGAAAATGGCCCCCCCCCCACTCTTCTTCCTTATCCTTAACATGCTGACCTAACTGTGTGGCGTCTGTATCAAAGTTCTCATCAACCGCCAACTCTGCGCTCCGTCCGTCCTCGTGAACACATCGACAGCTTCTATCTGTCAGCCATCGAACTGTCAGGCCTCAAAGTCCCCCGATTAGCTGATAAAGAGAGGCGGTTCACAAAGACAAGAGTACAAATGACTGATAACACATTAGGAGTTAGTCCACTGATGATTAGTGGGCCAGCTTAAACAGGTCAGAGAGCTGCAGTTTATTTGAAGGTGTTGGAGCTGTTTACTGGTGGGCTGCTGTTATTAATGTAAGATCTCTGAGCAGGTCAGGGACTGCTGCAGAGGATCTTCTCAACTAGAGGAATTATTAAGTTAAAACCAGCTTGAAACAGAAAGATGTTTTTGTGCTGACTGTTAAGTTTAACTAAGCTTCAGAGAAAGGCTCTAGAGGTCCATTCAGTACCCAACGTCATATTCACATATTTCTTTCAAGCTTTGGCCTTCCTTATGTATTATTGGATAGGAAAGGGTTTCCAGGGGATCCCAGCAATTCATTGTCTCAAAAATAGGGCTGCACAATAAACCATTGGTTTTGCAATAAGAGCTTTCAAAATGGACACATTGAAAAAGTCTGAATTAACCACAATTACAGCGGTCTATGTTATGAAATTAAGCAATGCTTTGTTACTCAGAATGAGCGTTTAACCTGTTAAATAAAGGTCGGAGTATTGGAGCCATGATCCATAACCATTTTGATACAGACAGATAAAATTCAAATAGCCGTCAGCTACCTCCGAGAATACTTTAGCCTATATCTATCTCTCTCCAATTACATTTATTCAGAATTACTTACCTGATTATTCACATATTGCACTAGGGTAAGCATACCCAGTAAGCCCAGGCACCATTTAAGCTCACTTGCCACTTTGATGTCAATTTAAAAAAAGGAGGGGTCTGTGTAATACTATACATTATTTTGCTTAATCATTAAATTTCTTAATTATATGTCAGTTTTTGTTTGGCACCAATCACATTTGTCGATATTGAATAAGGCTCGCCTACATTCGTGCAGTCTCAAGGAGGCTCAGATAAAGTCACCTCAAAACTTTGGTGTTTTTGGACCCCTCAGAAAGGACCTCTTTTCAACTACAGTGCTTAACAAATTTATTAGACCACCTGTCATATTTGTCTCAAAGACCATCCAGCATCATGAAGTGCTTGAATGCGGACTCTTTCATTTTCAGTGAGCTCTCAACATTTTACCATTTTGAACAGGAATAAGGAATTTCAAACTGAGTTCACCCAAATTTGAGCTGGCTCACTGGGCTTCTCTGAGAAGTCAGAAATTAATCAAGCACAACATTCAACCACTAAAACTCATTTTTCTCTTCAGGAATGCAAGTAAATAACTACAATTTGACATATTAATCGAGAAATAATAATGTGCTTTACTATTTTTTCATTTTTTTTTGTAAATCAGTAAGTTTAAAAATTCATGGATAACAATAATAATGATATTTTAACATTAAAAATATCATTTGGGTTAAAGAGCTTCTACATATTGGTGTATTAACCATTGCAGAAACATAAAAAATGATTTTGGTAATTACCAATGCTGTTATTTAGGGCAGCTGTGGCATAAACCTTACTTTGGTTAGGGTTAGGGTCGTCTAATAAAGTTGTTAAGCACTGTATTTTCAGCCACTGACTTGTTAAGTACATTCATATTATGTAATTTGAGAGATTATTGATTTGTTTTTTGTATATAAACAAGTAGTTTTTTGTCATTTCTTACTATTATGTTTATGTGAAAAGATGAGTCATGCTAGCTAGCGAAGCAAGTGAATCACTAGTCAATACATGTAGCCCTACTGATAGATACACTGCTTAAGGATTAAAAATGATTAGTACACAAATTAAGTGTTTTCTGATTCATGTTATGTAAATTTTCAAATTGACACAAAAAAGGGTTTGGGTGGGTGAAATATTTTCAAAAAATGTCTTTTTTCCAAGGTGGGCTTAAATGGTACAGTGACCCAAAGAACAGCTAGCGTAAGCTAACTTTGAAAAAGAATTCCTTGATAATTCAGAAAGTTTGGCAAAAGAGAGATAACTGTGATGGCAAGTTTTACAGTATATTTAGGCTGCAGGAATTTCTTTATACATTTGTTTGATTTTGGTGTGACCATATTATCTTTATTTCCCTGGTAGTCACTGTAGAACCATTTAAGCCCAGTGTGTTCCATTTAAGCCCATCTCATGAGTTTCAATAGGAAATATTGACATTTTGTGGTTTGATAGCTTTTCACTGTAATCCTGTGTTGGATGTTGTTACACCTCACTAACTTCATTAACATGAGTAGATCACAGATCACACACTGCCCATTAGAATTGTTATGTCAGTTAATTTTGCATAATAATTTGTTTACAGTGTAAAAAAAATGCCAACAAAAAGTAAGAATTACAGCAACTGTCCTAAAATCAGTATTGTTACAAGCCAAACATTAAATCCATGTTCAATAAGATATTGTTGATGCACTGTAATGTCATTTAATACTTTTAAAAACAAATTGTTTTATTTTGTCAATATTGAATTAAATTTTGTCAATATTAAATAAAAATGTTCAATGAAATGTTAAATACTGAAGCCAATTAAAATTAGTTTTAGGCCTACTGAGTCATGTTTGTGGTGGTCCATTGTTACAAGCCAAACATTAAATAAACAAGTTTAAAAAATAAATTGCATTTAACATGTATAACATGTTACTGAATAAATATGTGTTTACTACCTGTAAAAATATTTTTAAATTTATATTTTTATCAATAAATGTGGTTGTGGGCTTATTTGGAACACAGATGGGCTTAAATGATACCTCGGTACCAATGAAGCCCATGCCAGACTTTTGACTTTATTCATAAAATGTCTTCAATTTGTTCTTTAAAATATGCATAAGTAAATAAATATACTTTCAAATGAGAGATGAATCCTTCATTTTAACAAATAATCGTGTTTATAAACCATCTTAGTATCTATGAAAAATACGTGAACTTAGATTTTGGTGGGCTTAATGGTTACATTTACCTTATATTTCACAGAAAGCAAAGATTTCACAATGACATCTTTCCAGGACTGTTTAGCCCTACTTGGTAATTCCTTACTACTGTTTTGCTCATTAGTTATTTACATTTACTGGAAGTAAAAATGGTGAAGCAAAAAGTACATCTAATGGGACAAAATCTTAATGGGGGGGGTCTTTTAGGCCCTGTGAGCTATACCTGAAAAAGCTTTAGTCCTCACAGCTGTCCTGCGTTTGAGTCCAACCATTGACATTCACCTCATGTCTTCCTCCACTGTCTTCAGTCTACATTTTCTACCTTTTGTTCCACTCTTCTATCTGAATAATGGCAGAAGTTGCCCAAACATGTTTAAATAAAAGGGAATGCAGTGCATTAGAAATTTGGGAAGTGTGTAGTAGAGTACTATCCGTCATCCAACATTTAAAAGTTTCATTGTTGTTCTGTTCAGCTCTGATTTAAATTCAAAATTGTTGCGGGGAAAAGATAACAATCCTTAAGACTGAACCACACCAGCAAAAGAACTGAACACATGAGGCATGTGTACTAAAGTTTTATCTACTTGTTTCTTTTTTATTTAGAATCATTTACAAAAACATTTTGTCCTGATGACTAGAATTATAATTATGATAATGATTTAAAAAAGGGTCACAAGTGCCACTTTAACTTTTCAAAAAGTCTTGGTTACTTTATGAAATGTCTATTTTTCAGTCAGATAGGAGGAAATATTACAGAGAGGAAAAGAAGAAATATAAACTTGTTTAGGGCAATAGTAACATGCAACTGAAACGCTTAGATCCTAATAGTTGGTCGTTTCCTGTTTTAAATCATAATTCCCTAAAAATTGCAGGTTGACTTCTGCACACTGTATAAATTTCATCCAAATTTTTCAAGGAATCTGAAGTTTTAACAAAATTTTAATACTTTCTAATGCTATCGATCATTAAGAAAAACAGTGTATTGATTTAAAACTCCTAGCATGGAAATGTATGAAAGATGGAAAATTTGAGCAACCTCAGTTGGCGCACATCTTTGATCGTTAAACCTTAATGGCTCAAATGTAAATATGAGAATGAGGATACAAAATTAGTACTTGTTAATGGAATAAGTTTGAGATTTGGCTCTTTTATTCGTATTAAAAAAAAGAATAAAACTGTTGAATAGATTTCTGAAAGGGGTGAATTATTGCCAAATGCTGTGACCTTCGGCTTCAGTCTGTACTGGACTACTTCCATTGTGACTGAACACGTCACTTCTCGCTGTTTTCCTGGCAGCTGTCTTCTTCTGTATACATCATCAGATCCCATAAACAGTCTTTGATGCACACAAGCGCAGACACACAAGGCAGAGCGATGTGGTTCTCAGTTCTTAAGAGCACAAAAGGAGACTAAAAATGTGCAAAAAGGAGAATGGGGCGAACCATTGTGATTGTGACAAAGTTCATGAGCGTATAATAGCAGTTAATGCGTAGCGGGGCGCGGGCAGCTTTGTTCGCCAAAGTGCCGAGCTCTTAATAGAATCTGATAGATAGACGCCTGTCTCCTCAGGCCTGTTAGGGGGGCGTTGGGCTGTTTCCACTCATCAGGGCCATAGTCTCTCTACCCCTCTCTCTCTCCCCACTGTTCTCCTTGTCTTACTGTCATTCTATGAAGGAATAATTTGTCAATAATTGGCCGTGTCATTCTCGTCAAGACGGTTTGATAAAGTGGCGGCTCTTCGGGGGCCGGGCCGGAGAATATCTCAAAAAAAAAAAAGAAGGAAAAAAAACTAGGGGAAGCGGGGCGAAGGCAGCATGTGGCAGCAGATCTGAGGCAGCGATAGGGCCATTAAGCGCTTTAGAAGTATTTTAGCTGAATTCACACAAAGCAAAAATAGATAAATAAATAATGAAAGAGGAAAAAGTGGAACGTCAACTGTCAGGGAAGTGATACAGACTTTAAGAAATCATTTGGGAGGGTGAAAGATAAAAGATTATCCCTCTTTTCTGCCAACTTATTGCCTCCTCAGCCATCGCTCGGGCTAATTCGCTTACTCAAGCAATCATACGGACATACTGTGTCTGTGTGTGTGTGTGTGTGCGTGCGTGTGTACCGCCTTCAGAGTGCTGCTGGGAAGTGCTTATAGCAGCAGCAGTATATAAACTTGTGTGTTTGTGTGGTGTATGTTGCTTGTGTGAATCTGATCCTGCCTTCGTCCACATCACTCAGCAGTGGATGGCATCCATTATCTGCTCCACTGTAAGGGGCAGGAATTTTCCCAAGATATCCCAGAATTCTTATTATCTGTAAAATATCTCTGGATGGCTGACAGTCATCTGATTGGCTGAATCTGCCTTCCCAGACATATAGCTCTGGCCCCCACCATCACCAACACCACCAAAAACCCAGTGACTTGAATGTTGGGAGACTTTCCTTATTCTAAAGATTAGCCCCCCCCATGTCAGAAGTAATATCAGCATTGTGACTGCAGTAATCCGGAGAAACACAGTGTGGAGAGATATTTGGTACTGTTCACATAATACAACAAAAGACATGATAAAAAAAAAAACAAATCAAAGTTAACATTGTGTAAGAATAGTGTCTTACCTGCTGTTATAGGTTATAAACAGTTCATATAAAGACCTAATTTTCTGTTTTCAAAGTGGCTGTTTAAATCTATCATTAAATGTGAAACTCAATCAAACTGTCAAAAATGCACAACTCTTAAAAAAAAAAAAACATAAAAACTCAGTGAGCAGAGGTTTAGGTGCCCCTAAACCCTAAATTTCCCATAATGCAGCTCTTTAATGCCACATTAATTTGCACTTTGTTTTAAACTCCTGCATCTTCAACAGATCCACATCTTAATTTTTTTAAAATCCAGATGTAGTGACATAGTGGTGCCATGACATGGCTGCATGAAGGCAGAGCTGTAACGTTAAAGTTGTTCAGTTGTTCAGGAGATTTCCCATGTAATTGCCCCTGACGCTGTGTGGCAAAATAATTTGTATGGCAGCTAGTAATGAGACAGAACACAGCTGATTCTCTGTCATCTGTTTAAATCACCACTGACAATGCAGACAACCAGCATTTGTGCGAGCATGTGCGTGCTAGTTTAAGCCTCATGTGAGCTGCAGACAGAGAGCTGATGATCCCCAATACAGGATGAGAAATAGGCAACTTTTATTGAAATGATGCAGCTTCTTATATTTCATTCTATTAAAGTTACATTTAAAGAACAATTTCCAAAGTAAAAACAAGGGTCCAGGTTTATCTAACAACTTAGATTATCTTAATTGTTCCTGGAATAGTAGCAATGACACTTGTAACAATGAAAAAGTGACCCACTATCAATAGACTTTAATATTTGATATGACGTACTGTGAAAATGCATGTTTGAGTCATGACTAGACAGGACAAAACTAAGCAGCGATAGTCAGTGCAAGAGGATTTATACTTATATCTTTCAGAATTGACCTCTAATCTTTGCATTTTATGTCTTTCACTTGAATAGAAGACAACATTTACAGTTATATGTTTTCAAAGTTAACAAAGAGTGTAAAAGCTTGTCTTGTGTTCTTGAGCCCTGATCTTGCTTTGTCTCGTCTTCTTACTGTCATACTTCCATCTGCTGTTTCAGACTAAGTACACAAGTGGGCCCAGGCATGGATCAGTGTTGCTAATGTGAAAGCAGGCCAGAGAGGAGATGGGGAGCAGTCACACCACAGTCAGTCTTTAAATCAGTCCTGATGACATCCCAGTGTCATTCCCAGAGTAAACGGACAGAATAAACCCAGCTCCTGAAGAGCTTAAGAAAACTTCATACAACAGTTTTCATATCTAACAGCAACTGGCAGTGAGTCTTTATGTGCAGAAAAGTCTTAGTTTACAACTTAATTGTCCTTGTTTTTTTTGTATGTACCTTTATGTTCTAATACCGCGCTGTAACCAAACTATAAAGCTAAAAGGGATATTTTCCCTTTTGCCCCTCTTTGTATCACTGAGAGGATCTGTTGATAACAGTCTGACCATACCCCCACTGACCTTTCAGTCACCTGGTCCAGCTTTGCATACCTACTCGCTGTTTCCTGGCATGCAAATGGGGGGAAATTCAGGGCAGGCTTCCTAGGACAAGGAAGGCCTCACATTAAGTAGGTTTGATCAAAGTCAATATAGAGCTAGTCAGACCGAACTATTAAAATGGATTTAATCATGTCAGTCTGACCGAAATCATACATAATTGAATTTATCTGAAGCTGGGTGAACACACCTTAAAAATGCGGTTTGAAATCAGTTTATTCTTGCATGTACAATTTACACCACAGAGCAGGGTGTAGAGGCTTTCTGCACAAGCTCCACACTTACCATATTGGACTTTGACCGAGAGGTCAATGAGCTGTGTAGCACCGCAAAAGTAATGCTGTCATCTACCTTTGGATTTTGCCATAAGCTAGAGCTAGCATATATAGCATTTGTGCGCCACAAATTAAGCGTAGATACAAAATGTGCAAAACTGTACAAAACTATGTCCAAATCTGTAAAAACAAAGTTTTTGCTGTTGTAAACAACCAATTTACTGCTTGCCAACTTGTTATGGTCAACAGGAAGAAGGTCTATGCTAACTAGCTGAAAGGGGGCATGCCGTCTTGAACTGTAAGAGAGGGTGGACAACAAATCAATACATTGATTCTCCTGCTGTGCATGCATACTGGGACAAGGACAGTAGTCCAATTAAATAGCCTAATTGAGCTATAAGCTTGTATTCTATGGGGCTGATCTAAAAGGATTCAGAGGAGATTCAGTGGACTGGAGCTCTTTGGAGGACTTTTTTTTGGCTCATTATAAATCAGAATTAATATGAATGCATCTGTGTAGGCTGTTGAAAATTATTGAATTGTGATGTGGGATTTCTATGTGTGCTTTTTTACCTCACACTTCTGTGGTGAGTTATGGCGTGGGTGCAAGTAAAGTGATTTACAGGATTCTGTAGAAGAAACTTTTTAAAAATAAGAACGAAATGACTTCAGCTGATGTCGGTCTGTTGGTCCATTGTAAAACTTAAGTTATTTGCTTGTATGGTAGATATTTACAGCTGATATTGGCAGAGTTCATGAGCCAAAATATCAGGTATGAATATCAGTAGAAATACAATAATTCACGTTTTAAGATGATATCTGCCGATACCGATATCACGCCGATAGGATCACACATCCCTTCTAATAGTGTCTTAAGTATCTCCTTGATGACTTAAGTGGTTTTCCTTAAATGGGGGACGTTTTTTTTTTTACTGACATCGATCAAGAGCGAACTCAGTTTCTCATTTCAACTTTCTCTGACTGAGAGTTTCATCCTCCTGCCCACCACTCTAAAACCACAGCGTGTCGTTTTTAAGTGAGAAAGAGGTAACCCTGGAATCCAGCATTCATTATTCATCAACAGATAGCACTTCTACGTGGTGGCCCCTCACTGTGTGAGGGCCACGGCGGGCAGCAGCTGAGTGGGTGTGGGAGAGGCTGATGTTAATTTTCCCGCTCCTTAGAGAGACATCTATCGCTCTCATCCCGCTGCTTTTATTTCACTTTGAGCTCATCTTAAATTTCCATTATTCACCACAAAAAGCCAAGCCAAGCCTTTTCACAACGACTGTTTGACACTGACGGGCCCCTCCTCCTCCTCCTCCTCCTCCATACACACGCACACACATAGACACACACACAGACACCCACACCTCAGAGGAGCATGTGGAGGACTATTATTAATCATGCCCTTATCAGCTCCTCACATCTTCGCTGCTATTTGCTGTTTAATCACTAAAATAATACGAGGGGGGAGGGCTTGGCTGCCAGGGTGGGGGTGTCAGGTTGCCATGGTGACCAAATGGAAAAGGTCAGGCGTAGTTTATCTTATCTGTGATAGGGAATGGTTACTAATTACAGATAGGTACTACCAGCGCTCGGTCCACCGGGCCCTGCCTTAAAACACTATCAGCAATCCACACCGGCCTGATATTAAAATTATCTCCGAAGTCATCCACACACACACACACACACACCCACACACACACACACGAGTATAAACGTGCTTTGTTTGGGTCTCAGTAGGTGAAAAGAGCAGACAGGGCCAGGCCAGGCCAGACTGAGATAGACAAGGCTTGATGCTATCATGGATGTCACCAAATGACCAGATATCTAGTCCACTATGAGTTAATCTAGTCCATGAGGACTCATTGTGTGACTTGGTGCTGCAGCTTCAAACTTTGTTTCTGACAGAAGTGCCTTTGAGCAAGACTGATCACAAACCAATCTCAGAATAAGTGCTTCAAGAAGAACTTTTAAAAATCTATATACATTTGGATCTGACATTTGAAATTTTGATAGACTCACTTAATGTGTAATAGAGGATGAATCTAAAGTCAAATGTATAAATGGTTTTAAAACTAGGGGTGTTTACATCCAATAAGTTATTGCTAAGTGGTTCAGCAACAGGCAAGGGCTCATGCATATAAACAGCTGTGAATTTTGAAAATATATATGAATTAAAAAAGATTATTCTTTGTATGTATCAGATTTGATTTTAGCTTTATCAAAGTACCTGAAACATGCAATCTTAAATTGCTTTGTTGTATGCAGTTTATGCAAAGGAAGCAATGTTAAAAACATGCCAAAAACTTTGATGATCAAAAAAATGATGATGATCATCAATTACATAATGTTTCAGTAATACTGAAGAACTTGTGTACAAATTATTTCTCAAACCCTTTTGAGGCCTGCAAAACAAGTTTTACTTTCATGTTTTGGCAATGTGACCATTTGCAATAAACACAGTGCAGAAGTCTAAAATGAAAACAGTACAGAATAAGAAAGATTTTTCAGGAACAAGCAGTGCCTTTTCCCATTTATTGTACAATTTACCTGTAGGATGGTAGTAAAAGTTATTGTTTTCACGAGAGTTTTATTCATTTAGCAGCTCAAGCTAACTATCAGTGTCCCTCAGATTAATTGGCCATAATTATTGATCAAAAGAGTTGCTTTTATTTTGGATAGAGGGGGGAGTAGGGTCAGTACCACAATGTCAAACAACTTAACAGTGCATCATTTTTTTTTCTCATGCAGGCCTGAGATAAAAATCAACCTAGGTATCATTGCCTGTATTTGAAGCTGAATAAAACAGCATAACTTCCTGTATTTTTTGTAAGACAGTTTATATTTCGGAAAACAATATATCGCAATTCAAGTTTTAAACAGTACATACAATAATAATTTATCCTGTTTATACTTCACAATAACAATGAAATGCATTTATAAGTCCCCAGTTTTTTTTAAGTTTTATATTTTAATGTTAATTTATGTTTTTTAAAAAAAATTCCATACTCAATTAAAGCAGTTAACATTTTAGCTTATGACAGTTCGTTACTGTTTTGTTTGGTTCCTGTGGGAACTCAGCTTCTCTTAGAAACAAGAAGGGATAAGATTAAAAAACAATGGCTTACACCATGTCTGGCTGTCTGGCTTGTTTGTGTATGACATACTTAACATGAACAATTTGGATGATTTTTTTTTTTTTTTTAGATTTATTTTTGGTCTTTTCATGCTTTTACTTTAAAGAGAGGAGATGAGTACATGGATTTGGAAACAGAGACAGATTGTGGGGAAGTAACCACAGGCTGGACTTGAACCTGGGCCGCCTGCATGCATGGGGCATAGCCTAACCACGAGGATATCTGTGCTGCAACAATTTGGATTTTATTCAAACTATGGGATGATTATAAGCATTTGTGAATAGAAATGAGGTGACTGAATGCACTGTCTCTGTTGTACGAACCTTCACATGTTTGTGTTTCAGTTATATTATTTCATTGTATTTTACCTTTAGATTAAAATCTCTAGCCAAGACTTAAGCCATACAAAATCACAAACACATGAACAACACTTGCACTACACAACATAGGGAAATTCAAATGAACAGAGGGCTTGAAGAAAAACAACCAGATGCCTCTGGCACTGCATTCTTTTTGATACTGTAAAATTTGTTAAGAGATATCAGTGACTCTAATTTTAGGCTTTTTTGAAGGTTATTCGATGTTTAAGGTGCATAACAGGAAACGGTAACCTGACACACCATATGGATTCGTTACACACATCCATCTGGAAAACCTCTGATAGACGGCGTTTGGGAAAGGGCAGAGCCTTTGAAAAAAACCTCGGAGGCTGATTGGATGAACGTTCTGTCTGTCACAACTTTACGGGCCAATCAGAGCAACTAAACACGTGACATTATAGTCGCTACTGCAGAATAAACTCCACAGAGAACAGAATAACGCGAACCCTGGCAACTGTAGACATGTCAGTACACGACTTTTGTCATTTTTGAGAAGCAAACAACTCACTGCTGTTCTTTGTTCTTCTTTTAACGAAGAAATTTCATCAAGTTCTGATAAAACTGGTGCTTTAGCAGCATCCACGTTTATCTCTTCCGCCATATGCACCGGCCTCTTGTCGCTGCTTGCTTACGTCACGACTCTGCCGCGCCTGAAAGCACTGTCCCTAGACGCTGATTGGTCCTGTCACTTTTTAACCAGGCCTGAACGGTTCAGATGGGAGCTTTGCAAGATTGATTTGCCAGTGAGGAACACAGAAACAGGCAGATCCATCTGTTTTGCAAGGTTAAGGAAATGGTAGATATCCCTAGATAGATCAAAACTTGGGTGCAATGAAGAGAGCTGAATTAAAGGATGGCAACTAGTTATCAGTAGATCTGAAACAGTCGTTTTATCAGGCAAAACAATAAAATGGCATCTTTGTGAAAGCATATCTCTTTGAATTAGCAGTCAGAAGGCACAAAAATAGCCTTTTATGGTTCATTTCTACTGATGCATCATCATTTCAGTGCTTATTGATCCTTTCACTTATCAAAAATAAACAGGTGGATTTAATGATAATGAGAATTTAACAAGCTTAAACCATACAGAAAGTCAGGAAGTTAAAATGAACTTAAATTGTTCACATTTCATAACGACATCAAGGGGAGAAAAGGTAAGAATGTGTGTTATAATATGTTTGAATCCAGTATGATGTTAATGACAGATGACCCTGGATGTGAGAGCTGATAGACTCTTCAAACTCGGCAGTGACAGTTAAAGATGCGTTGTGTGTGTGTGTTTTATTTGCATGTGTGGTTTTCTAGTGAGCAGAGCGTTTCTCTGTCCTGCCAGCCTGCCTGCATGCGTGCGTGTGCGTGTTTGTGTTTGTGTGTGTGATCTTGTCTCTGCACCCTTCCATTTATCATCTTTGACATTTGGCTGTACTCCCCCTCTATCTGACCATCATCTGAGGAAAGCACATTTTTCCCATCAGAAATCCCGTTGTGACTTTTTGCGTTGGGAGGGAGGCGAGGGGGGGGGGGGTCGCTGATACTTCCTTTGGTGAGGCGTAGAGATACATAGATGTGAGCGGGAGCATCTTTTCTTGGCTCTGCTCCCTCTGTGTGCATCTGTGTGTTGAAGTAATTGTGTACGTCTGAGCTTGCATACTTCTGCATGCGCGTGTTCGATCAGTAGTTTTGGAAATGTCCACACACATACACATATACACACACTTAACATGGATGTTATCTGGGCACTGAGGGCTCCAGTGATGCCCTGCCTCTTGAAAATAGCCCCTTTCTTTGCTGCTGCCAGCCGTGCAACGGGTTATATTTAACCAGCTATCTCCTTTACATCCTCTCTCCATGCTCCACGGGGCTATCGCACCAACACTGCTGCCACCATCGCACTTTATTTTTATTTTTATTTTAAGCCTTGTGACAGGAGGCGGAGATAACAGATGCAAAGCCAAGTTGTGAGTGGCGTAACCCCCCCCTTCTCTATTTCTGCTCTCTCTCCAATAAAAAGCCTATCCCCCTCCTCATCTCTCCATCTCTCTTTCCTCTTGTTTTTGCTTTTGCTTTGCTTGTCTGTCTCTTTATCTTTATCACTCCTCTGTCCTTTTATCTCCCCCACCCTCACCCTCTTTCTCTCTAAACCCCCTCTCTCTCTTGTGGTATTTCTCTTTACTTTTTCGCTGAGGGTTTCCTGGTAGCAGTTTCCTCTTCTTGGCAGTGGGAGAGGCAGATGTAGTAGGCAGCTGGAGATCTCACAGATGTACGACACGGGGATTCTGTCGAGTGGAACGACGGCATATTGAATTTTTTTTTTGTGGCTTGATCTGTGCTTATTTATCGGTGCTTATTTATCCACCTCATGTGACACTTGACTTCAAGTGCAAAGTGTGCATTCAAAACAGCTGTGAACCTGTTACAGTGTTAGCAAAGTGTCCCTCCTGTAGAGTGGTTAAAAATACCTTTGCATTCAGTAATTCAACAGAAACAGTCTGATTAATCCTACTGCTTACAATATCTTGCAGCTGTTTCTCCTACTGTTTAATGTCAGCCAATAATGAAAACAAATTTAAGTAAAACATGGACATGTGGTTTTAAAAATGTTTGCTGAGAGCATGATAAAAATACACGTATACATGAGCAATAAATTCCAAAGATGTACCCAGAGATCAGATCCAGACATGCCTTGTTAGCCTCAGCCCTCAGTCAGAGACATTTAATACTGAGTTTCTGTCAGCACTGATACAGAGGACAAATCCAAAACAGGTTTTCCTTAAAAATACAGCCTTAAAGTGCACAATTCAAGTCAGAAATTAGTTGAAATGTTCTCCAGTTTACATGCTTGAGAAAATAATTGTTCCTCATAATCTGCATCTATTATCCCTTGTTTATATCCTCATATAAACAAGTGAAAGGTCTGACTCAGTGTAACAGAGGTCATTTAGCCAAAACTAATCAGATAAAAAACATGGCTTGGTTGGTACAGATATTGATCTTTGACACTAGATTAGTACATCCAAAACACACAATGTCTGAGAGAGAACAAATTTTGACTTCATAGAAGAAGAATACATTCTTGGTATATCCTTTGTATTATGTGTTTTTATTTAATTGACATTACTTGTAGACACGTGTTGTCATGTTGACATTAATGATTTTTTTTTTTTAAAAGGCAAAATTATATTGACCATGATTGAATTATGAAATAAATAAAAGGGTAAGTCTGGAGGATATGGCAGAAGCCAATCACTGGAGCTGTTCCCTCTCTATACATGATACACACATGCTCAGAAACACACACACAGAAACACCCCTCAGGGCAGTTCTTGTTGCACTCTCACTCATGTTTTTGTCTCTGTTTCCTGGAGCTGTTTTCTCCCCCCTGCTTCAGTGTGTTTAGTCTCTGAGCAGCACAAACATCTGCCTGTCTGTGTCAGTGTAAGTGTTGGTTTCTCCTATGATACTGTACCGTTGACACAAGGTTTCAGGCTTAACACTGAGATAAAACACTAAATGAAGGCCGTGGTTTTATGAGAAGGTGATCAGGAGAGGGAGGATGACAGATGAGTAAGTGAAGCAGAGGAGGAGGACAGGATACATGAGAGCATTGGAAGTGTGTTTAACTTTTTAATCACTAGTTTTTTCCGGCATTTTCATGCGTTATAAAGACATCAGAAAGATTAAATTTTCTCTTTAACATTTTGTCAGAGCTGGTTCATGTCAGAGACAAGGAGGCGTAAGGGATGCTCAGACAGGGAGGAAGTCTCTCTCTCTCTCTCTCTCTCTCTTTCCTCCTGCATACCATCACAATCACTCATCTGCCTCCCGTCCTTATTCAGGGCTGAGATCAAGGAGAAGGCTTATTATAGACAGCCAAACACTAATCATGCTACAAGTCAAAGACACACAAATACATGTTGATACCTCATACTGTACACAAATGTCTCTCATGTTGTGTTGCACCTCAAAGTCTCTGGTGTGGATTCAATGTCTCCTGCAGGTTTCGTCTCACTGCCCTGTTATTAGAAACTATAGATCAGCACTTTGGATAATTTAGTTTGTGTGGTAATGCAACATTTACTCTAAAAGACCATAGATGCTCATATTTGTAATTTTCACAAGTTTATTTCCTTCATTAAAAAGAAATGTTCAATAGTTACAGAGTTGTTGTGGGAATCTGTTGCCTTAAGCAGCAGTTTTGTGTTGTAGAGGTCTGAGCGGAAAAGCCAAACCACCTCTACATTATTGTAGCTTCCTCTTTAGGTCTGACCTTCTGCTCTCACTCTCAGTTTGGGCTTGTACCGCTGTTGTTGGGTATGTGTCATGCTAGGGACTGTAAATATGTCATTGCTTCATTCATGGTCTGAAATTCACTTTTAGATCCACGAGCAAAACTGTAAAGTAGATGAAAGTATCCTCTGGAACTTTCACAATGACTCTGCACAGGTATTTAATAATTCATTTCACACCATGATGATGCATTTTCATTGATCCATAAATCACACATGCTCTGAACCTTGTGGTAAGGTCAGTTTCACCACCACAGTAGTGAGTGGTGGCAGCAGAGGAGCAGAAAAGAGAGGCAGCCCTTACACCAAACACACTACAAGCTATGTTTTCTTATACGTGAATATCATTGTACAGTCACTTACCCACAATGTGGCCAGAGTCCTCTGAAAATTACTTGCCAAATGGAAAAACTGCCCATATGTGAATGGGCTATACCATTATGATATGATACTTTATCATACTACGCTTAATTACCTGTTTTACTGTGAAATACATACACCTTGGCACCTCTTAATGGGTAATTTCTTGGTGTGATTACCAAAATAATGCAGGCAAACTTTTGCACTATCTGAATTTCATAAATATGTTAGCACTGTTCTGTACCCAAGCATTGCCAGTGTATTAAAGGATTTTGATTTTATTTTGAAAACCTGTTTATTATCTGATTAATGACATATGAAGGCCCTGTTAAGTCTTTGATTTTGGATCCTGTTCCACTTCATGAAGTTTTAACCTTGCAGATACTTGCTACTAATCAATAATAAGCCAAACTTACTGTTCAAACAAAAGTGGAGCTTTTATAGCTTAACACCTACAGTATGTTGCTTTAACTGGCCAGTAGAAACAAAGTCTGCTTCACATTGATATTCTAAGGGAAAAAAGAGATCTATGTCCATGTTAAGCTACTTTTGAATTCTCTGAGTGAGCTTATTCTCCTTCTTTAGCTCATGCTAAAAGGTGCCCTCTATGTGGGTTTCCTCTCACTGTTTGTCATCTCTGGTGTATTTCTTGGAAGATTTTGGCGAGTCAAGGCGACTGTTGAGAGCATGAGAGCCACATCAGAGACTCAGAGGGTGTGCAGTATAGACCTTGTGAATGAATCTCATCAATAAATTTCACAGCCAAAACCATGTCGGATACGGGAATGACCTTATTTCACCACACTATGTGCGATTGTGCATGCGTGTGTGTCAGTGTGTGTGCATTTGTCTGCATTTAGAAGTGTGTGAAAATTCTCACCATTTTACTCAAGGCCAAGTCCCTTTATATCAACGGAGAGGAGCAGAGATACGGAGAGAAACACTCTCTCTTATGATTTTGGGATGAACTGTACAACCTTGTGTGTATGCCAATGTGTATTTTGGTCTCAGCCTCTCTTTGACCTCTTTGTCAAACCTTTTTTAACCAGTGTTTTTTAACAAGTGATTACATTATGTATTGAATCTCTGTGTGATGTTCCCACTGGTCTGTGTATCTTTAGATAATCACCACAGCGTGAAGAAGAGTCGTGGAATTGTTCGCAGTGGGAACCGTGCAACTCCTGAGTGTGTATTTGCATCAACCTTGTGTTCCTGCTCCTCTCTGGCCTTGCTTGGCTGTTGGGTTTTGGTATAAGGGGGGCTGGTGGGGAGGTGGGGATGTGGTTGTTGTAGATAGGGAGGGATTCAATAAGTAGTTGAATCAGCCCCTCCTCCCTCTGTGGATCTTAGGACGGTGGGAAAGTTCAAATCTGCTGCTATTTTCTATCTTTTATCAGCTGGGCTTATCGGCTGCCTTTCTCGTCTGCATGCCTGGCTTCAATAGTCCAGGGTCTCAGCTCGGGCTGCTGGGTAACTGCTCTCCGTCTCCCTCCCTCACAACTCCTCCTCTGCTTTCTTTTTGTGTTTTTGAAACACCACCTGTTCTCTTCATACTCGTCTTTTACTCCTCCACATTAGATCAATCTTTTGAGGAAAAAAAAAGAAGACTTGTGGTATAAGATTTTTATTTTCAGGGACTTTTGTTGGTTTTATAACCTGTTTATGGAGGTATGTGCAGATTAATTCTCCAAGTAGGTCCTAGACTACTGCTCGCTATGAGAAAAATATGCAATAAAAATGCTCATTATTGTGATAAAAGTGGGATGAAGAATTGAAAGTGCTGTTAGCTGTATGTCCCTCCTGAATCCAAATGAAACTTAAAAGGATTGTTTTAACTGATAGCACAGATAAAATCTCAGAACAGTCTTATTAACTCCAGTCTGATTCACAAATGCGGATTACGTTGTGTTTAGGCTGTGTTAGGTTAAACTTACATATGACCAAAGCAATGAGTGACAGCATTCAACACAGACATGTGAACGATAACCTGCAAGGAGATCTAACGCCAGCATTGCTAGGACTGCTAATGTTAGCACTGCTAATATTAGCCACATTCTGCTAACAGACTTCATGTTGTTTACCCAGTTCTGCAGTGATCCTGTTTTGTAATATACTTCCTGTTTCCTAGGGAAACAGTAGAAATTGACTCTAGACTTAAGACTAGTCGACTAAAGGCTGTGATACATTTTTTGTGTTATTTAAACCAGTGGTTCTCAACTGGTTTAGCTTTGGGACCCACCACCTCCCTCGCGATAAATCACGACCCAAAGTTCCCGATTTTTTCTTAACCCAATGTTTTTAAAGAAAACAAGGCAGTTTGGACCTGAGAGTGAACAAATGATGTAACAGATGAAAGAAATGATGACATTTCCTTCACAATTAAAGCACATCATAGAATTTTTGCTACATATTTTTTTCCAGGTACATAACAGCGACCCACTGGACATCGCTTTGCGAACAACTATTGGTCTCAACCCACCAATTGAAAATGCTTTAAAAAAAATACAATATATTATTTTCCATTAGATAGAACTGAAGCCTCAAAGTTTTGAAGAAATAACACTGTACATTTGTATTTCAATCCAAGGATGCTGTGAGTGGAGTGAGAAAGAGACAGTGCACAGTTATGGGCGATCAAAAAAGGACAAATGCCGGTGCCCTGCTGCAGAAGACCTTTACTCCCTAGAATGCCTTTCTCCACTCCACCCTCTGCCACTGCCCGTTGTATCCTATCTCATAGGAGAGAGACAGCACTGTCTCCTGGTCCCTGAAAGATTTCCTTTACATCCCAACCTGCAGACTGATGACAGCCCAGCACAAACACCTGTAAAATGACCTAAATGTGAAAATATTAGAAATTATAGAGAACCGAATCACTACATACTCTTCCTCTTGTTTATCAATAATAATTCAGAGGTATGTTTGATTTAAGGTTGGCCCTATACCTCTTTTAAAAGGAAAAATCTTTATTTTCCCTTTTATTTCTATTAACAGTAGGCTTTTTTCAAAATTTGGTATGTGTTTACTGTTTAATAATGAACCTTTCTTATGTATAGGTTGTAATTAAAATGAGATAATTAATTAAGCAGTTTTGGGGGTGTATGACATTATTTTTGTTATTTGTTATGGAAACAGGTACACTAGTCATTTGATTTTAACTAGTATAATAAAATTCAAAATTCTGGAATCATGACAACTCCAGCTGTTGCCCTGATTTTAGATTTTTTTTTTTTTTTTTGGCATATGTCCTTCATAATGCAAAGTTTACCCTGTCAGATGAGAAAGAGAAATGATTACCATGTGGGCTAGCAGAGGGCTAGCAGAGAGAGCAGAGAAAAGTCGGGGGAAAGTCTGGGGGAAAGATATGGCCTTTTCTATTCACACATTCTGCTTACCCAGAAAATTAATTGAATTTTTGGAAAGCACTAATGATGTGTAAGACATTTAAAATTGAGTGTCACACATATTGATACACCCACATTCATTTCACTCTGACTGGAAGTATCAGAGCTCTTCAAAATAACAAGATCTTAACATCAAAAGGTGACTTAAACTTTTACACACAGATTTAACTCCTAAATTCTCTAACATTTTTAGTGTGAGCTGCGACATACTCAACTTTTTTTCACTCTGAATTTGCTTGTGGGTTTGCAGGATGGTTTCCTGCCAATGCACTTGTGAAATATCAGCTATGCATGTCAGGTTTGTTTGCATTTTTTCAGTGATGCTGTAAATATTTTTAGTCACATAAGCTGTGATATGGAGTTCATTAAAGCAGCCAACTGATGCATCATCTGCCATCTTGAGCATCTTGTTTTTAACATAATATTTTGCCTCTTCAGAGCCTGCTCACCTTTCTAACAGAGAAATATCAAATTGAGAGGAGAGAACATTTAGGGATGAGCAACTCAGAAAGGTTTCAGGGGCAGACTGTCGGAGTATTTCTGGAAGTTTTCAGGAGAATATGTTAGAAAATGGCTGCAGGGAGTGCAAGATTTGAATGAGAAATGGTTTATTTTTCTAGATGTATCATGGAAACTTAGGTAGTTTGGCTGTTGCCATGCACAAGAAAGTGATAATGGGCACACAGTATGAGGTTCCAACCTTAAACTCATTTTTCCTGTCCATAAATGAACAGTTTCTGGAAGGAGTTTTAATAGCGCATTTAAGTGACCTTCAGTGCTGCTTGTCCAAACACACAGACAAACCTGTGTGTAGATTAGCTGTAAAATTCTGTTTACAACTCTGCCCAACAAAGTGTTTTGTATCTCTGCCCAAATGTCCTCTGTTAGCTGACATGTACAGCATGATCTATCTGCCAGAGCTTTCCTGAAGCGTCTTCTTTAAATTTGTGCTTCCTGAACCTGCAGGGTGATACTAAACAAGAGCAGCAGTGCCAGTTAAATGAAGACTTTAGTTGGACAAAATTGACGTGTGTGGCTTGAAAGCTGGTGTTTTCTTCTTCTGAGAAAAATGAACATACTCAGTGTCTTCCCCTTCCTTTCTTATCATAATGCACACATGTTCATTTCTCATTAGATTTGTGCTGTATTTAAACTGCAGACTGCCGCTCCTCTGTGATGTGTGTGGGAGTGAGGCGTCCTTGAGGAACATGAAACAGTCTGTCAGGGTGAGAGTGTCTGAAGTGCTGCCAGAGAAGAAACGGTTGTGAAACAGAATACCAGAGCAAAGACTTGATCCAACACATCAGGAGCTTTCTCCACACTGTCAGTATGCAGGAAATCTACCAGACGCTTCAGTGATACGGACTCTTATATCAAATAAATGGTTACAGAGTTAGAAACCAAAAAACAACCATCTTTTGGACATGACTAAAAACAAATACATCTTAGTCGGTCACAATTGTTCATTGATGGTTATAGGATTCATGGCATTGTTTAATCCCTCAACCAGAGTGCAGAAAATCACAGAAACAAAGATAAAAGACTCATCAGATGTGCCTTCAGACAATCTTCTCTCTGTCAAAAGTGATGAAATCTGCTGAAATGCAGCATCTCCAAAATCTTACCACATAAAATCAGTCAGTGACGCACTGTTGTGTTTCTCTTTTCCTTTATTATCATTTTCTGTTAATTGATGCTGTCGCATGGGTGCACACAGTTCCTTGAAGAAATCCTAGAAGGGTTTTATATGGCCTCATACTTAATCCTATTTAGAGCTCAGCTGAAATGAAGGATTTTCCTTTTGATTTCACCCAAAGGATCTCTCTCTGACCTCTGAAATAACTCTTTTCATATGGAGTAGGAGGCACCTCTTTACAACCAGTATGTCAAAATAAAGTAATGATCTGATATTGATATATATATAATCAAATTAACAGTGCAAACACATTTTGTGTGACAGATACTCATGAAAGAATGCATAATTATTTACATTTATACCAGATGGTCATTTCACATCTGATTTTAATTTTTTAATAAATATTTTCCTAGTGAACATTATGTTCAGCTGTGTGTTTCATTATAAAACATCACACTCTTACTTTATGTTACAGTGGCTCCTTTTACCCTAGTGATGGTCACTTTAAAGCCCTTTGTCCATTAGCTGTTTGAATTTTTCTAAAAACACCCAACTTGAATTAATGATTGTGAGAAAACTTTCACTGTGATGTCTTTTCTTCTAATTCACATTCACAAGACGACCATGGTTTAGGATGATTATGTTCTTGAAAATGGGGATAAGGCCGCCCGTAGCAGCACTGCAGTGCTACCACCGCTAATGTTAGCTTGGGATGCATGACATTAAATTTCGCCAATATATCTGATATGCCTTTATTTACTAATTACTTTTGTGAAACCAACTTCGATACTGTTTTTTTTAATGTTGTTCAGACCTAAAACCATAGTCCTTAAAACACACAATTTAAAATTTTAGAATGAATAAATAAACAAATGTACATTTGAAAGTGTAAGGAATAATAGTAAAGAAAAAGACTTGAGCTGATGTAGATATGTTGGGCCAGCCTGTAACTTGAATTACTTATTCGTCCGTACAGCCAATAGTTCCAGCTGATATAGGGACATTTTATAGCCAGAAGATTTGTTGTTTTTATCTGCTCATATGGATGATTGACATTTTAGGCTAGTATCGCTGATACTGATATCATGCCAGTAATATCCTACGTCCTTACTTTCTGCTAACCAACTTCGGATTGTTTTCCCGCTGCTGTGATTTTGTGTAAAACAACACTTGCAACATTTTGACTCTTCTTTGTGTTTTTTCAGCTTCAGACTAACTGATTAAATGCAATCAAATTTGTGTTTCATCAGATTTTAAAATTTACAGGTGCAGGAACATCTCTGCTATTTACATCAGGTTTCTACAGAAGCAGACAGAGTTCCAACGCTTCTTTTTTCACCACTACATTGGCAACAATCAACCTAAGTGTAGCTGATAGCTGGCTGGAGCTTCTTCTGACTGCAACAGTTTGAGATCATGGCTATTTCACTCAGGCCTTCATGTAAACATACTGAGTCAAAAAGGGAATAGGAATGTCTTTAATGATGATATTGCAGATTTATTTCTCTTAAAACAGGTTTAAAGATAGAGAGGACTGTCATCTCCTTGTTTGGTCAGTCTAGTTCTATAAAATGTTCCTGTTATTATAACATTAAAACCATGAAAGAGGATATCTTAATATGAGAGGTTTGAAAAGTTATATTAGCCAAATTATTAGTGAAAACATGACAAGAATTAATAATACTGCCGAAACCCTTTGACATAGGTGTGTATGTGTTTGGTTCACTGTACCTGTGAGTGTGTACAGTATTGGGTAGTCTGCTGTAACATGGCAGGACTGCTATCAGTTCTGAAGGAACATGGTGTTGGGACATGGAAAGCAGCAGCAGGACGATTTATTTCAGCATGCTCTGGTCGCTGAATCGTCCTCCTGAGAGGAGTTGCTGGACTATCAGATGGGCCCGCTGTGAAGAGGCTGCTGATCCACTCCTCCAGGGTTGCTTTTTCTCTCCAGAGGGGGGCATGAAGGATACCCCGACACTGGACCATCCATCACGTAAGACACTGTGGGTATCCATGGTGCTGTATCACTACTATCGCTCTACCTGCCCTCCTCATGCCCAGGAAGCAAATCTCTGCTCCTCAGAGGACGGGAACTAATTGTTAGTCGCTTTCTTATTCTGTTTCGATTACATCCCATCCCTCCATCCAGCGTCCGGCTCCATCGCCGTCTATCTCTCCATCTCTGTCTCTATGTCTCTCTCCAAAGGTTCAGCCAGTGTCCCACCCCTCTGTCTCCCCAGGACCTTTATCAGGGAGACGGCTTTGCTCATTAAGGAGTTAATTTTCTCACTCCTATCTCTGATTAGTATAGTCAACCTAAAGCACTGTGAATTCTTTAAATTTTCCTCCTTGTTATCAAAAAAGGCAGAGCGAGAAAAAAAGATGGGAATGGGGGGATATTTAATCGGTTAAGTAGTCTTCCTGGGGAACTAGATTTCTCTCTCTTCCTTCCTTTTTTTCTCTTCCCAGCAATGTAAAGAAATCTCGCTGAAAGCCGGCCCAGCTCAGTAATTCAGTTTTTTAAAGCACGAGGATGGAGGGATGGGGGGAAGGAGGAGGGAAGTGTGGGAGGTGGAGGGGGGATGGTGGCGGGAGAGGGAGGGAGAGAAGAGAGAGAGAGAAGAAAAAAAAACGACTTGATGAAATTCCGCTATCAGCTCCGAACCAATATGCAAAATATCTCGCTGGAAATCAAATAGCTATTATGTTTTCATTTCCACGTCGGCGTATTTGCTTAATGAAGAGGAGACAGATCAGACCGGCAGAGAGAGTCTGCAGGAGCCGATAACCGCCAACGGCTCCCAGCTATCCGCGCAGAGTGACGCTCCCAGTCACTACGCTTTTTCACTGAAAAAAAAAGAAAAAGAGGAAGGGATGGAGGGAGGGGAGGGAGAGAAAGAAACAGAGAGAGGGAAGGTGATGGAGTATGAGGGGAGGGAGAGAGGGAGCTTGAGTGATATTGAAAGGGGACGGAGGAGAAGAAAGAGAGGTGGTGGAGGCAGTGGTGGTGGGGGTAAGACGGGATGAGGAACGGAGAGATAAAGCCAGAAAGAAAGAGAAGAGAGGAAGAGAGAATATAAAAGAGAGACTGCAGGTTGGGAAGAGGAGAGGTGAGGAATGAGAAGTGTTCAGAGCCCTTTAAACGGGGTTCCTAAAGTCTAAAATACCTTAATTTTTTAAAACTGAAGGCCTTTAATGGTCCTCATCACAACCAGTTTAAGTTCTCAATAAAACAACTTTTTTTTCTTCACCTGCCTTTTGTTAGTGTGCAACATTGAAAATGTCAGGAACGTGCTGCAGCTCCTATATGTTTTCATGCATTTGCAGGCCTTTGATGTTTGGTGTCTTGCTGTGTTCAAGTACATGAGCTCACCTCTTTATCACAGCAGTGGGATCAGTCAT
The DNA here is from genome assembly GCF_018320785.1 of Cheilinus undulatus. Classification (NCBI taxonomy): domain Eukaryota; kingdom Metazoa; phylum Chordata; class Actinopteri; order Labriformes; family Labridae; genus Cheilinus; species Cheilinus undulatus. Next base: position 36,243,971 of record NC_054873.1, read on the forward strand.
TATCATTTGCCTTTCTGTGTGTCTGCTGTGATGGACAGTTTATACCTTTCTGTTAATTTTTGTGCAGCGCTCCCTTTTTATTTTTCAATCTCCTTGGTTTGGCCTTTTTCGCACATTTCTTCACACTGTTGGCGGGAGCTTTTTAGTTCCTGTGGGCATGGCAGCAAACATGCTGTGGCATGGAATTATGATATTTTTCAGCAATGCAAAAAATTCCAACCTTATTGTTTGGTTGCTGTTTAAACAGCATCATATGAAGAGTTCTATTTTGGTGCAGTCGATGTGTGAATTTGACAGCCAGGAGGTTTAAATTCGCCTCGGCCAAGAACAAAACTGTTGATGTTAGAGCTGCAATGAAACTTTCAGGAATTTAATACAAAAATGTCAAACATGACTTCATTAATGCAAATTATTGCTTCTCTTTTTTATCATTTATGATTGTAAATGAAGGGTTTTGGTTCATTTTTAAGCTCCTAGTTGATCACAAAGGGCAATTCAAACATACGACTACTGGGATAAGATTTCTTTTTTTTTTTCTACATGGTATTTCTTAGTGATTTAAAGATTAGTTTTTGAAACAATTGGGGTGACATTTATGCAGCTTAATAAAGGTCATTTGCAGCCCAAATGAACAGCTGTAATAATAGTAATGATAACAAAGCCCACTTGTTCTTACTGGGTCGCCACAATACAAAATTTTAGAATTTGATACTTGTGTGTCCATTCTAGACTAGGGTGCTGTTTCTTATTCAGAAACTACCGTCAAACTCCTGTCACTGCTGATGCACAAACACATTTAACACTTTGGTACATTTTTGTGCAGTTTAGTCCACTGGTTCTCAAACCAGTCCAGCCATTGGATCCACCACTGCCTTCTTAATGTGAGGTCATGACCTAAATTTCCAGAATTTCAAGCACTCGAATTCTTACAAGAAAATGCTGCAGTTTGGACCCCAGGTGGCACAAGATGTAGGACTGCACAAGACACTGGACAAAACGTTGGGAGGAGCATACAAACATTTCATTCCACTCTGTTTTGCTGTGATAATGTAGAGTTTTGGCTGTTTTTTTAACACCTTGAGAAATCAAGACATTTCCCTTGAAAAACAGTTTTCTTTAAGATAGGATAAATAAGTCGAGACCTCAAGAAAACAACCAGCATGTATTCCTTGTCCAGCAAAAGAGCAAAATAAAATACATGGATAAAGGCCTTGCATAAATCCTTAATACTTTCCCTTAGTTGATTTTCAAGGCCCAGTTTGTGACCCACTGAAAACAGCTTTGCAACCGGCTTTTGGGTCCTGACCCACCAGTTAAAAACAACTGATTTAGAGAGTAAGGAGTTTGCCAGTGATCTTTAATGGATTCATTTCACAGCCAGGCATCTATCATACCAAATAAACGTAATTATTTTGAAAAGTTTTTGTAATTTTTGAAGCTGTTAGTTATTAGTTGTGAAATGCATTCTGCTGGATTCAGCACTACTGTGCTGCAGTGTTTATGGTGTTGGAGGTCTAGGGGTATTAGTGGCGCCTTCTTTGAGGCTTTGTGTTTTCTTCTCTCAGTCAGCCCATAATAATGTCATCATACTCATTTAGACTGACTTCATGCTTCTAACCAGGGAATAAAACACACACTTGTTAAATCTTTGTTTATAACTCAAACTTTATTTACTTTTATGACAGCAGATAAATATAAAAACAAATATAAACAAATCCATGAATATGAACAAAACAGACAGGAAACACAAGAGACATCAATAAATATACGATAACATAGATGGAATACTGTAGAAGCATCATAAGTGCATAACTACGTACAATTACATCAATGTTCTTATACAGTCCATCAACATCATGAAAAGATCAGGTTCCTCCTTCCAGTATGAGGGTTAAAACTGTCCCACTGCTCCTTAGATAAGTCATTTTTTTTGGTTTAGTTTTCCAAACACTTTTTCAAATGCAACTATTGCCAACATGTCTTCTTTCCCCAGTTTTGATGTAAGAATGAACATTTGCTTAAATTAGGTACAACTGTTTTATCTTAGATGAGACATAACTGTGGTGATCTGGGTAAAAAGCACTCCAATAACTCCTCCATAAGATCCAAAACATAGTTACACAATGGGAAGACCATTCGGCCTTGCCATAAAGCATGGATCGAAGTGCCATGCTCTGTTTTACACTTCCAACACAAACCATCCTTGATTAATCCCATATTATTTAATCCTTTGGAGTGGAGTTATATTTTACACTGCATAGATTTGATGCCTGCTTAATCTTTAATAGACTTGAGCTTGTATGGTGCTATTTTAGTTGTCTGACTACTCAAAACACTTTAACACCACAGGTCAATCTCACCCATTCACACCTCATCAGAAAGCATTCACACACTGAGGTCGGAGGCTGCTATTTAAAGTGTCCACAGTATTAACTAATCCCATTCATACTCATACACACTGACATGCCACAATGTAGCATCTCGCTGTGGTTCAGTGTCCTCCCCAGAGACACTTCCACATGTGACTGCAGTTGCTGAATCGAACCCCTGACCTTCACTGACCACAACCCGTCCTGAAATGTGCAGCGTGTTTTGGTTGTAACAGCTTAGCATGCTGCCATGACACTTCAGCTTTCTTTCATTATGTTGTTTTAAAAAATATATTTTAAAAATATTCTTTGTATTAATTTCCCCAATGTTACACAGTTGAAGGATTGACCTGCATATTTACAGTATGAAAACACTTCTACTGCAGAGGAAAATGACAACAGGCCCAGCTACTAATGGGATGTGCTGTCTCTTTAATGATGAAATCTAAAGGTCCATCTGTTGATCAGGTTTAGAATATCGATGTAATATCTGTCATAAAAATGTACTTTTTTCACTGTAGATCTGCTTACTGTTTAAATAAATTAAAAAAAAAAAATGAATCTCATTGATTTGCGTACTGTGGGTTCGATTAAAATTTGCATGCAGGTTACTTTGATAAACCTGCATTTGTGAGTTGCTTTGGAGTACAATGTAAGCGTGATTTTGCATGATTTTGGCATGTTCATCTCCATTGACCTCCACACAAAAAGGAACATTAGAGTGGAAAAGTAAATATGTGTCTTAATAGTCTCTGATGACTCACATGGCTCTTTTTTTGTCTGAGCGTTCTAGTTGACAGTCCAATGTGAGTAACTCCATCCATGTCATTCCATCATTTAGTGAAAAACCATCCTGAAACTTCTTTCCTGGTCTGATTCTTGGAGCAGGTTTCATAGAGATTAAAGAAAAAAGGTGTGATGATGCAGGGCATTGATGGAGGATGACTCATTTCCAGGCCTTGATAGTTGGGTCCCTACATCCTCAACCATTACATTTCACTTATTGCAGCCCCTCCTCCACCCCCCACACCGCAATCTTGGAACTTTATCATCATCACATTAGATGTGAAGATGTGCAGAGTGGTCAATAAGTCCAGAGGATTTCAGATCTGTCGAAAAAATCCATGGCTTTGCTTGAGTTTGTCATCCCCAGAGTAATCAATGGTGCGTCGTTAGCAGCTCAGATCCTAAAGGCTGAGGAGAAAAAGCTGATTTTTATTGAAGCTGAATATAACCGATCGATATCCTGGCCTGTGTGGACGCTTCCTCTTGTGTGAGGGGTTGATGGGATCCAGCGGAGGGCCATGGAGCTGTGATAAGAGCTCACGCAGTGTTGAGGGAAAAGTGCAAAGTTGATTAAAAGTATTTCCTCAGCGGTGGGTAATTCTCGTCGCTCTGATCAATAAGTGGCTCCTCTCTAGAGCGTGACTCTGTGTCAGGTACTGTAGTTTCTCTCGAGAGCTCACACATCCTCCTCTCCTTCCAATATTCTCCTCTTTCTTTCTCTAAATATCCTCTTTTAATGTTTCTCTTCACAAGTCGATGATTTTGCGATACAGGCGTGCCTTCTCTTGCTTTCAGGTCTAATGTATTTTTTTGTGCGGCGGGTTATTAGCGTGAGAGCGGCAAGGCCTGCGTCTGTTTAATCAGGCTTGTTGAGCACGCAGGTTTGATGTGTGTTGTCTCTGTGTTTAATCAGCGAGCTGCTCGCTGCAGGTTTGATGTGGACGGAGAGTTAATAAAGCAGTATCTTTGGTGCCTTCATCAGCAGCAGCACTTTGTTCTGCCTCTCCTCGCTCCTCCAAGACAGACAGCTGCAGTCTCTGCGCTGCTGCTCAACTACTCCTCTTATTCCACATCTGTCTTCTCTATCTCATCTATGGAGGACCAGATTCCTTCTCAGAGAGCCTGGTATTTCATTTTTAGGCCAGCCAGTTTCACACCTGACATTCACGTCCATCAGACTGCACATGATGACTCTTATGTCTCAAAAAAGATGAATTAAAGAACCATTGGATGTAGAAGAATAGAGTAATCTTAGTGCCTCATGTCCAAAATGATTAAGTGTGCATGTTAAATGTCTAAATAAGCTCTTTTGTTTTTAAATTTATGTAAATAAAAGATAGGAAAAATAATATTTAGCCCTTTTGGTCACACATTATCAACATTTTTTTTGCTTGAATCAGTGTGGATAATCAAATCCATACATTAATTATTCATTATTATTACATTTAAAGAAAATACTGACTGCTGACATTTTAGTTGAAGATAGCACACATCAGCTGGATGAAGCTTTTCAAGTTTACACCTATGTGTTTTTAGGACCAGAGTTAAGCAATCTGTAGAATTTAAAGTACGAGCCACTGAGAGATCTTGTCCAGTAGTCTTGTTACATTTATGATCAGATCATAGTTAATCCTAAAGAAGAATCCAGGCCTTGTTTCCTTTTCATTAGAAAAGAGTTTGTATTCACTCTTCAAACTTGTGTTTTTTCTCTAATTTCATAATCATAATATGAATCTCTTCATTTTTTTTTAATATGACAATCACTGGAATGACAAAGCTGGGGCAGATTACTGTTGAAACCATAAGCATTAAAATTAGACACAAAATAGAAACTACTGATCACTTTAATGCTATAAAACATGCATGCTAGGAGCAGTAATATATGGTAAATAGTACGTTAAAGGATGATTTTGATTTGTGCGGATAATATAGACTGAAAATGCTTCTATTGAAACCCTGCTATTAAAGCAGGGACTCACATACTTTTGAGAAATGACCCTTTAAATAACAGCTCCAGAGACTGGGGACCCCCACTGTTCCTGAAGGTGGTTAATATTAAATTTAGCCACACACCCTGAGAATGAGGCCTTACCCAACACTGGTACAACACAAAAGAACAACATAGTCTGAAAGAAGTAAAATTCTTCTGTCTGGACTAATTAGGAACATTTTGGAGCGAGAGGAGAGTGGATAGAGTCTGACACAGGGATGAGAGAGTGGGGAATGACATGCAGCGGAAGAGCCGCAGGCTGGACTTGAACCCAGGCTGCCTGCGTAGATGGAGCGTGATCTAACCACTAGATCAATCTTTGCCAATGATGTTGGAATTTTACCCATACTTGAAATGCCAAATTATGTTCATTATATTTACTGCCAGTATTTACAAATTCACTTTAGAGGATACCAGTACTGGTATGTACATGCTGGTCAGACCTAAAGCTTGAGTCCATAAAACACAATTTAAAATTTAAGGAATGAGGATGAACAAAGAAAAGGACTTCAGCTGGTGTGTAAAACTCAACAAATTTATTTGACTGATATTTAGAGCCGACATTAATTATTTTAAGTATTGGCAGAAATATTCATACCTGAAGATACCGATGTGTTGACAATATCCCGCACCTAGACTCCTTTATCTTGTAATTAATTTAAAGAAAGGCTAAAAGCAGAATACAAATAATCTCTATGCATGGCCATGAGTGGACATACTAGATTTAATAATGCAGTCATGTCAATGGTCATCTTTACAGAAGCAGACTCCTGCATTATTGCTATCATGTGCAAACTATCTTTTTAAGGATTTTTTAGACACCATACTTAAATTTCAACATGAATCTCTCCAAATTTCTGTTATTTTATCTCTAAATTGAATAAATTTTATGCATGTTTTTTTGTAGTCATGAGAAAAATCTACCAATTAAAATCATTTAAAATTTGTCTTAGATCCTTGAAAGGCGTCTTGCTTCGCACCTCTCTGTGTCTTTAGACCCCATCATTGGGAACTACTGTGTAAAAGGATCTTTTTGTCACTATTCTATTTACTTGAATACTTCATCATATTACGTCAAATCTTGTAACTTTTAAAAATCATTTGAATCTAATTATATGACTTTGTTTTTATGTGCTTGTAGTCTCACTGGCATCAGTGTGGGAAATAGTTTAATGTCCTTCTGAGAAACATGAAGGTTTGAAGTAGATGAATTGAAATAAATTCACTTTTAGAAGAATTTAAAACTCTGTAAGTTAACATTAGTTTGTAATCTTGCAAAGGAATAGTATGTCTAGAAATGCAAAAACATGTTTATCATATAAAATCAAAATTGAGTATATTGTTTTCATGTTCTCTCTGTCTAAAATTAATCACAAGTGTATCTTTGTGCATAAAAAACACTTAAGATGCATGTCATTAGACCCCACAATATATATTTAGTAAGATAAATATACTTATGGTTTTAAACAAACAAATGAAAAGTCATTCCAAGTTAAATGGGCAGTTTAATGCGACAATAAGTCACTAAAAACTAACTAAAGATAATGTTTAACGTATACTTAAATGATAGCAAGAGTATAAAATTAAATTAGTCTGAATTTTGGCTGCATTTCTGGGAAGAACCATTTTAAAGTGCTCTGACATGAATCTAAATGTATGAATTAGGCCTCAACAAATCTAATGCACCACTACAAGATCAGTGTTTCAAAATATTTTCTGAACTTCACCCGTTAATATTTTACTGTTCCTCCCTGGAGAATCCAAAGTTTGGTCAAATGAATGCGCTTTAGGCTGTAACAGGATCCTCATTTACTTTAAAACCTAGAAAGTTCTGTGGTGCTGTTGGATAAGCCTCTGCTTAATTGATGTCTCTCATACAGAGATACACATGTGGGCTATGTCTTTTTTATTATTTCTACATCTCTTCAATGAGTTCAGTCCAATTTTCTCGTGGATATCACGCTGTAACAATTAATAAGGCTTTAACTTTTAAACAGGCCAATGAAGTAGAATGTGCCGCACTTATCACACCATCCTTTCTGCCAACTATCCGAGGCGGGAGGAGAGGAGGAGAAGAGAGGGGGAATATATTTCTCCTTGGATAAAAGAGGGGAGAAAGTGGAGCTGAAACTTTTCCGCGCCATTTGATGTCTGAAAGCAGTGATGCAGCGATTGATTCATTAAACCAGAGCCGTAATGAGGAAAGAAATCATAATTCAAACTTCCATTTTAAACAGGAAATATAATTGGAATTTTATACAGAGAAGTCCCTTTGTACAATTCTGATTAAAGGAAAATTAATTGTATGAAAATGTCCTTATAGATACTGAAAATTAGATCTAGCAAAGCTCAGGCGACGGAATTCTAAAAATATTGTGTACAGGATCGATCTTTTTCTTTCTCCTCTACTCTTTTTTTCTCTTATGAAGGTCCAAATCTCACTGTGTTAATTTTATCTGAAATTACAGTGAACCATGCAGGCGTGGAAGTTGAAATTAGCCTAAAGATGTTTCATTTACAAAGACAGAAACACTTTGTCAGCCGCCGATTGTTTCCCGGCATTATCTCTTGCCTGCTTTTAATTGCTTTGGAAGTGAAATTAACAGAATTAGAAAAATTGCCTCTCCCTTTCTCTACAAGCTTCTTTATTCATGGGTATTGTTGTGTGCTTTGTATAGATTATAGACTCCTTTTGTTCCAGTATTGTAAATATATACGCCCCCCAGTCACGGCTTTAGCTCCGAAACAATCCCCCTGTTCGCTCGACACAACCTACTGCAAATTAATTTACAACCTGTCTGGATTGGGGGGAGAAAGGCGGGAAACGGTTTTCTCTCTGTATTCATTTCACTCTGATTTAGTTATTCAAAAACAATGTGCCCACCCTCCTTGACTTTCCAGTACATCATCATTATGTACGTGACTTGTTTTCTCCCTCGGCAGTCGGCGGCACATTCTTCTTCACCCCCTAATCCTCTTAAAAGAAATGGTTACCCTGAATTAATAATTCTATCATGGCGTCCTCTCGGGAGAACCGAGCATGTCATCCGCTGCAGATGAACATGCCTTTTCATAATCAGCAAGCCTTGAAACACTAGTAACTATAAGTCATTCTTAAGATAGACACAAACATCCTGTAAATACAACAAAAGCGGATGTTTGAAGGTTTCTGAGGAGCCCTTAATGCACCGTTAAAGAGGCCCGCTGTATTCATCTTATAGAAGGAGTATTATTAATGAAGCAATTTAAAAAAGTCACATTAAATCCATATTAACTGACTCCATTTTTTTGGATGTAATCTTCAAACAGGCTAAAATAGATCAAAAGTACTGTATAATTACTATGGTCAGCAGGGATTATGAAACTGTAATTGATACAGATCAGCCCAGCACTAATCACTCTTTTAGCTACATTTTTAGGTATACTGTAATTTGGCTTTAAGGTCCCCCTTGGCTCCCTGCTATTAATCTTCTGGATTAGACCGTTCAGCGTGTCCAATTCTTGAAACCATTTTTTCAATGAGTCCAGTTAGAAAAAAAAATGGATCAGTGTGTTTAGGGTGTTTTTCCCTCCCTTTCTTTAGTGCATAAAATCATAAGTAGCTTGTTTAACAATATCACTTTCTTTAATTTTTTAACCTTTCTGCACCCGGCAGTTTAGACTCAACGCCCATGGGAAGACAATTAAACTCAAATCCCTCTCTCTGTTTGCAGAATTAAAGTGTGACTGTGTTCTGTGATTGAGGCAGAGACGAAGAGCTCTGCAATTCACTTCTCTACAGAGCTTTATTTCAATGATATTCTTCATATTTGTTCATGTAATTGAACCAATAAGTCTGTTAGTTCTATAATGTTTGTCTTAACTTAATGGGGAATTCTACTACTCTTTTATGTGTGCTATATTGTTACACGTTTTGGGATTAAAATCACTAACTGGTATGAAAATTATAGAAATTAATTTTGCAGACTGCCTCAGCCAAATAGTTAAGAGCAAGTGTGTCAGATTGATGAGTTTCAACATTAAGTTCTGGTCTATGCCGACCACTGATAATCGTTTGAACAGGATGAAAACAGAACCTGAAGGTTCCTTACAGAGACAGAACTTTAAAGATGCTTTTATGAAAAAAAAAAAAGAGAATTAGTCGCTACAAAACTACTAAACTAAATAGGGATGCCTGATATTATTTTCTATTGGTATTGGTATCGATATTTGCTTGAAAAGTAAATTATTGGGTTGCATTTGGCCTAGCGGTTCGGTCACTGGTGGAGGAGGGATTGGTGGACAGCTTTCCTAAACAGCTGTCAGACACAGGGGAAGTCCCAGCTGTAGCAGGGATCAGAACCTGTCAGGAAGCAGAGAAATGTGGATTCATCAACACAAGATCAGCTCCAGTAGTTAATATTCCTTTTCTTCCTCCTGCAGGTTCCCTCGGAGATCTTGATGGCGGTGAGGAGAACACACCAGACAACCTGAGCCTATCCGGAGAAGAGGGCGGCGCCTCAGACCCTGATGATTCAGCAGAAGGCGACAGCTCCAGCCCACCGCCGTACACACCTCTGTACAACGAAGGTGAGAAGTGGGAAAAATAAAAATGAATAGTTAACAAAGAGGCTAGAAAAAAAAGAGCCTCGTTTTCAGGCCTACTGGATGCTTTGGAAAATAAGCTGTCGTCTTCTGTTGTCAATTTAACGTTAAGAAGCTCCGATCAATTTTTTTTTTAAACTAAAAGGAGGTCTTTTTAAAAAAAACTTCATGGACAAATGAAAAACAAATACATGGCTTAATTTTGAAAAACACACTTTCAAAGGATGATTAAAAAGAGAGGAATTCCTCCAATTTTTTGATGAATTGCTCAGTCATCAGTTTCAGTTGGCAAATTGCTTGTCTTTCTTTATTTTAGACTCAAAGGAATCAATTATCTGTTATAGACTACTACCTAAACTATCTTTTCAAATGTGTTTTGTCCCATACATTTCTAAGTAGTATTTTCAAACAATGACTCTCATCCTACTTTGTTTTTAAAGAATTTTTGGGGGACTTTTTGCCTTTATGGAGACAGGAAAGCTGAAGAGAGGAAGGGAATATGGGAAGAGAGAACTGGGGTAGACATGAACCAAACAGCACAAAGACCTGGTATCTATTTATTGTATCAAGGACTATAGCCTCTGAATATGGGTGCCTGCTCTACTCACCTGGCTAAAATCCTACTATCCTGCTTTTTAACAGTCAAATATATCAATCTCTATTTCTTGCTGCCTCAGCAATGTGTTGCAACGCTGTTGCAGCATTTTCACTGTGCATTTGTGTGACTGTGCTTTAGTGAAGCTCTGACGTCTTTACACCCTGGGACTTTGATATTAATTAATCAATCAAACTTTATTAATATAGCACTTTTCATACAGGACAGTGTAGTACAAAGTGCTTTACAACAGACAGATAAATATTATTAATACCACTGCAGTACGACTTAACCTGAGCACGAGAGATCGTGGCACATTGGGAGCTCCACCTGCTAACAAAGTGCTGAGCTCTTCTGAGTACTTCACAATCCCATTCTCACCACTGTAACCACACTACATGGACAAAAGTATTTGGCCAAAGTTCTCAGTTATTGAATTTGGTTGTTTCAATCAGACTTGTTGCAACAAGTGTATAAAATCAGGCACCTAGCCATGCAGTCTTTATCCACAAACAGTTGTGATACTAAATGTGTCGTTCTGAAGAGCTCAGTGACTTCAAGCATGCTGTCATGGAAGCCTTCTTTGCAATAAGATGGCTCATGAAATTTCAGCCCTGCTGGATTTTCCACAGTCAATTGTTAGTGATATTTTTTTAAGTGAATGCGTTTAGGAATAGCAGCAACAGCCATGAAGCAGAACACCTCTTAAAATCACAGAGCAGGGTCTATAGTGCACGGTGCGTAAACATGCCAATGCTCAGCTGATTCCATAGCTGGAGTGTTTTGAACTTCCACTGGCATCAATGTAAGCACAAAAAACTGTGCTGTAGGAGGTTCATGGCAAGGTTATAATAGTTTTGGATTTTTATTTTCATTTCCATTTCGTTTTCATGTCCTGTGTTATATTTAGGTTTAGTTTTAATTTGTTTTTACTGCTGTTTGTTTGTTAGTTTAGTTTTTATTTTGGAAAAATGCTTCGTTTTAGTTTAGTTTTTTATTAGTTTTAGTGTTAGTTTTAGTTTTTTTATTTCGGATGCATGTCATGGCTGAGTGAACATACATCTTTTAAAACTTATTCAAGAAGACTAAAACTAAGGATATTTTTTCTCTATTTCTATTTTATTTTGGTTAGTTTTGTAAGCCACTAAAGAGTTTTAGTTCGTTTTCGATTTTTTGGTAGAGCTTAGTTTTAATTTAGTTGTCTCTTTTTTTAAATTTTAGTTTTAGTTAGTTTTGGTTAACTATAGTAACCTTGCTTCATGGAATGGGTGTCCATGGCCCAGCAGCTGCTTGCAAGGCTCACATCACCAAGTCCAATGGCAGGTTTTGGATGGAGTGTAAAGCACACTGACACTGGACTGTGGAGCAGTGGAAACATTCTGTGGAATGATGAATCACACTTCTCTGTTTGGCAGTCAGATGGGCAAGTCTGGGTTTGGCTGATGCTGGGAGAATGTTAACTGCCCAACTGCATTGTACCAGCTGTGAAGTTTGATGGAGCAGGGATAATAGTATGGGGCTGTTTTTCAGGGTTTGGCCCCTTATCTCCAGTGAAGGGCAATCCTGATACTCCAGCATACGAAGACATTTTGGACAATGCTACGCTTCCAACTTTGTGGCAACAGTTTGGGGAAATAGTAGGGAGGTTTAGCGACTTTTGACTTCACGTCATGATGCAAAGGGGATCTTTGGGCCTATTTTTTGGGCTTAACCGCCCTGCTAAAAGCCTGTTTCTATTCCAGCATGACTGTGCCCCAGTGCACAAAGTATGGACTATAAAGACATGGTTTGGTGAGTTTGGTGTGGAAATACTTTTCTGGCCCACACAGAGCCCTGACCTCAACCCTGTCAAGCACCTTTGAGATGAACTGGAATGGAGAAACCAGACCTTCTCATCCAACATCAGTGCCTGACCTCATAAATGTACTACAGAATGAATGGGCACAAATTCCCACAGAGACTCCAAAATCTTGTGGAAAGCTTTCCAAGAAGAGTGTGGCTGTTATAGCTGCATAACAGGGACCAACTGCATATTAAAGTACGTGTATTCGAATACAATGTCATTACAGTCTCTGTTGGTGACATGGTCCAGCAGCTGAACACTTTTGTTCATATACAGTCATGGACGGAAGTATTGGCACCCCTGGAATTTTTCCAGAAAATACAACATTTCTCTCAGAATTGTAGCAATTATAAATGTTTTGGTATACACATGCTTACTTCCATTATGTGCATTGGAACAACACACAAAAAAAAAACAGAAGAAAAACCATAATTTTAATCATGACATAATTTGACACACAACTCAAAAAATGGGCCCGACAAAATTATTAGCACCCTTTTATAACTGTGGGTAAATCATTTTACTTCAAGCATGTGATGCTCATTTAAACTCACCTGTGGCAGTAACAGGTGCTGGCAATCTAGAAATCCCACCTGAAGCCAGTTAGAATGTATAAAAGTTGACTTAACCTTTGTGTTGTGTGCCTGTGTGTGTCACACCAAGCATGGAGAAGAGAAAGAAGAGCTCAGAATTTTTGGAGGACTTAAGAAGCAAAATTGTGGAAAAATATGAACAATCTCAAGGTTACAAGACCATCTCCAGAGATCTTGAGAGTCCTTTGTCCACTGTGCGTAATACAATGAAGAAGTTTATAACCAGTGGAACTGTGGCTAATTTCCCTGGACGTGGACAGAAGAGAAAACTTGACAAAAGAATGCAACACAGGATAGTTGGAATTAGGGCTGAACGATTTGCAAAAATAATTTAAATACGATTTTTTTCCCGAATATTGCAATTGCGCTTTAATATATGATATTCCTAGGTCAATCTTATGTATTTTTCGACTAATTCAAGCAATAAATAAAGCCACGTGCATTGGAAACAAGGAAATTATTTCTGAAGCAATTAATACATAGTAGCATGAATCTGAATATGGGGGTGCAACAAACTTTAAGCAATAAAGGAGGCAGCTGGGGTGGGGGAGGTGAAGCTGGCTACCAACTGAGGTGTGACTTCCCTGAAGTAACGCTAGGCTTCATCAGTTTTATTTTGAATGAGCTTACTGTTTTTGCTCACATTGCCATTTGTCATTTGCTTTGTCTAAGGACATCAGCATTTTACGTCACTCATTTTGATGAAGAAAAACATACATAAAACACGAAAAGGAGGATTTTTGTAAACCATTATAAAACATGACACTTGAATGTTTACATAATGTGCATAAAATCTCAGCAAAAGTTGATTTATTAAACTGGTATTTTGACACATTTAAAGTTAAAGAAATATTGCAACTTCTGCAATTTGTTAATTGCAGCAGGCCATATTGCGAATATAAACGCCATATAAACGTGTATACCAAAAACATTTGTAATTGCAACAATTTCTGTGAGAAATGTTGTATTTTCTGGAAAAATTCCAGGGGTGCCAATACTTTCGTCCATGACTGTAGTGTACCTCTGAAGCTGGCTTTAATCTGACACCTACCCTGCTGTAAAGGAATTACTGATCACTTAATAGAAATTGTCTACCTTGTTGCTTCTGGTTTACTTTGATTCAATGCGTTTTTGAGAAATCAGTATCCGTTTTAGCATATTTAATAGCTACTCAGAAACTTCTTTCTGGTGTTTCAAAGGAATTGAAGTATCAACATTTTTGACTAGTTAGTCTCTTTAGCTTCATTACATTGATGTCAGCCCATGTAATGCCGATGTACTTACATTTTTACGGGACTCATTACTTTGTCACCAGTTGGAGTTTTTGTTAGAAAAAAAATGTTGCGATTGCTGGCTTTGTTTTGGGGAGCTTACCACCTAAAGTAACATTGGGTCGTTATAATGAGCTATTTAGCCTTGGTTCTTTTCAGTGCATGGTGAGCAAGTGCACTTTGGATTTGTAACTGCAATAAACGATAATCAAGGGAAATACAAGTGCAATACTGGCTTTGTAGGGCCTAGAGAGAAATTTAGATATGTCTGTTTTTTTACAACGATGGGCAACACAATGTGCTTTACACTATCACACATGCAAAATGATAAAACCTCAAAACATTGCATACCTCTAAATACACACAAAACATCCAGATGTCTAGTTTACTGTCAGTTATTAGTGGTTATGACTAGATTTATCTCCTCATCAAGACCTGAAGTCTGTCTCTCACCAACAGTCTACCTGTTATCTGACAGGAGACGGTAAACGTTACACAGAGACAACTAAAAAAACTCTCAGGGACCTTTATGAGGCTACAGCTCTTCCACATGTATCACTCTTTTATCTCTATTGTGTCTAAACCGACAAAAAAAAGAAAAAGAAAGAAAATTCTCTGGGTTCAATCTTGGCTTCAGTGAATCTGCCCCCTTGTGCACCTCTTATCCCGAGCCTGCTCCTCTCTCCGTGTGATAGCAGCCGAGTTTTCAGTCATATTCTTTTGACTTATTCAAGATTTCTCTAGCTGTGTTTTTTAATCTCAAAAATTCCTGCTCTTGTGAAATTTTGGGGGCTGGATGTGATAAGCGTCTGTTGGTTGGCTTGGTTTGATAAACCCATGGAAATTCTGTCAGGTGCTAATCGAGACGAGATTAGAGATTAGTTGTGCTGTGTGTGTGTTTGAGGTGAGGAGTGGGTTATGTGTGTGTTAGATTGTATAAGAAGAAGAGATGAGAAAACTCTGGCTGGCTGAACATGTGAGCAAGTTTCTTTGGTGATAGCAAACAGACTTGGTGTCTTTGTTTCTTCAGTATATGGAGGCAGAAGAGTGCCATAAAAACAATGTAATGATGATAAATTTATATTGAATAATCTAAAGAAAAAAAGACAATAACATTTTAAATATAATAAGAAATAATAATTTAACATATATTTTTTAGTGTTGTTGGCTTTGCAGGATGACCCGCCTACAGCTATCTGATTGACAGCTTGACTTGTCAAGGAAGACAAAAACAGAAACATTTATATAGTTTTTGTTTACTGGTATAAGTTTCATTGTTTGAAAAAAATGTAGATATAGTTGCCTGTAATTTTTTTCTGTCAAACTTTTTGTATGCATCGCTAAATACACTTGTAAAAAAGAAATTTGCAAGCAAAATACATTAAAGTAACAAGTAACTGTCATGACTGCATTGAAAGCAGCTTGAAAAAGATTTATTTCAGTGTTTATCTCATTAGATTGACAATTTACATTTGCACTCTGGTTAAACAAGACCAGTTAAAAACTGAGTATATGGCTGACCGCAACTATCTGGGATGCCTGTTGAAATGCCTGACTGGCAGAGTGATTTTGTCATTATTGTTATTTTTTGTGAGCCAAATTCATTGTGGCAACTTCAACGTATACCTACATGCTGTCCTCTCTCTGTGTGTCTCTCCTCTTAATAAGGCTCGTCTCTGTGTGCATATGAAACACAACAGAGACATGTGTCAGACTTCACTGAGAGAGACAGACACAGAGTCACTGGAGATTTAATGTTTTTTTGTCAGGTATTAGTCTTTAATGGTAGAAAGTTTATACTAACAACAAAACACTAACTGTTTATGAACTGTTTATTCTAAAATGAAAGAAAAACTGCAGCAGGTTTCATGAATATATGCAATTCTCCTCAGACAGGTGTGTAAGGGTCTTAATATGGGTAAAATTAAGCTGAATTTCGTCTTTTATATACATTAATTATCTACAAACACTACATTTATCATATTCCCCACAAATAAAGACGTGCCAAACGTTTAAGTAGCGTATTCTTAACAATGCAAATGCAGAGATTTTAACCTTTATTTGTTCCCCATAAACATATAGTATTAAGGGAATATTTATCAAATATTTTTTAACATTTAACATTTTTTAACATAGCAGGCGACACAGAGACACACAGCTAGAGCGCACACACAGCGCTGACGCGCTGGTCCTCCGTGGTCAGAGAGAAGCTTTAAGAGGAGAAAGTTCTGGTGTTCATCCTCCAGCATTCTGAAACTTGTCCCCTCAACAGATAGAAGCCTGAAGTGTACAATACCAACATGTTAGCGTTTCTGTGTAGGTGTGTGCTTGAGTGTCGCATTTCTGTGTGGCATTGTTATGCAGCAAAGTGCTGCTGTGACCCATTCAGAGCTAATCGCTCCTCAAGCAGCTAGCATACACAAGCACTTACACAACAAGTTACCTTCCCCCCCCCAGCTATCACAGTCATGCCAAAGCAGGTCAGCAGAGGAGTGGAAACATCTTTCCCAAAATGAAAAGCTCATAGGGTTGTTTTTATTCTTTGTAATACAGAAATGTGGCCCAGTTCTGGTTAAACAGAGACCATGCTAAAGCTATATCTGAGCAACTCTGTATGTATGGCTCTAGTTAACACAGTGGAGACAGCCATTACCAACAGCATTCAGTACAAGGAAACGCAACTATGGTAGGGCTTTGAAAGTATGATCACTCACTCAGTTAGTCAGACACAGACATCACCATGTGTAGAGCTCACCTCAGTGGTCAGCCAAAAATATTGGCATTTGAAATGACCATGAAAGCAACATGTTTTTCCTTCACTGAATTATTAGAAATCACACTGGTTCAGTTGAGAGAATCAGTACATATGTAACAATTTGGCATTGACAATAAAATTAATGCAAGCCTCTCGGTAACCAGCGTTCCCATCCTTGCTGTATATGAATGTAATTTTGTCCTAAAACTTCAAACCAGGTCAGTTGTGGTAGGATCCCTCAAGTTTTGCTTGTACAAAGTGTAACCCCATATACTTATGATGTTTAACACCTCACTGTCCCTCCACTGACTGCCTCCATCATGTTTCATGTTTGGTGCCATTAGGCGCAACTGACTTCTACCTTCGCCGACTCTGTCTCACCTTGGTGCAGAACTGTGATGTGTGCTGTCCTAGAATGACGTCAAAGTTGCATTCAGTGTGACCTGACTAGACTGCAGCAAATTCCAAACGATCAGATATGTATCTGATTCTGTACCATGTATGAAAGTGGCCTGGATTTGATATGAAAAGATTAGATTGAGTGTGACTAGTGCCTAGCTGTGACTAGCTGTCAGAGAAAAACAGACATAGGTTACATGTGAGCTAAAAAATAAGATTTGGGCCACTTTTAACTGCAGTGTGAACATAGCCTTACACCCACAGAACCCCACAGACCTTGGTACATACGCCTGATATTTACAGCTGATATATCAGTTGTAAATATTAGCAGAAATTTTCATATCTGCTTAATTAAATTTAAAGTTAAATCTACTGAAAAAGATATGCTGACTATATCATCTGCTCATACTGAAAAATCTTACAAAATGTGTATTAAAACTTTAAATGTGTTTTAAAAATTCATGCACATTCTAAAATGGCATTTAATAGAGATGCATGACATCAGTTTTGACAGACATTAGCTTAAAAAAAATATCATATAGGCAGATATCAAAATTTCTGCTGATATTTACAGCCTATATTTCGGCTAGAAAAATGTGCCGATGTCAGCTGTATATGCGAACAAATAGGTTAGTGGAGTTTTAGTTCGGACCAACAGACCCACGGTGGCTAAAGTCTTTTTCTTTATTCATCATCATTCCTTACTCTTAAAAGTGTTTTAAAGGACTGAAATTTGTTCATTTGTGCATTCTCAAATTTAAATTGTGTTTTTTAAGGACTGTAGTTTTCGGTAGTCTTAGGTATGGATATTTGTATCAGCTAAAACAATAATGTAAATATCGACAAAGCAGATATGGGCAAAATCCAGCATTGTGCATCCCCAGTATATAAATATCATACCAGTTAATCATTGTGCAGATCAAAGCAATTTATCTTAACAACTCCTACTCTATAAATTGATATATCTCTTAATTGTTCCACAATTTTTTACTTTACATGTTTTTAAGTTATTAATATTTTCCCCTCTTTATTGTCCTTTTTTTTTAGAATTTATAACTTTTTTTTGCACTCTTTTGACTCAATACCAATATGAAATACACACAAACAAGCAAACTCTCTCTCACCCCTTCATACTGTTGATTTACCTCTCTCTCTCTCGCTCTCCCTCTCTCTCTCTCTCTCTCTCTCTCTCCCCCTGTTCTCTGGGGTTCCTCGGTTGCCCGGCGCTGCCATTATCAGTTCTCTGTAAATCAGCCATGTTTGACGAACCTGCTCTTTCAACCTGGGATCAATACCAGGTCTTTATCTGGGCCAGTGCTGGCTAATAAAGGCAAGGCCTCTTATCCACCATCTGGGAGAGAGAGACACACACACACACTCTCACACACACACACACACTGAGCCGATAACCGCCCTGATAACTTTAGCGAGAAAAACACATTCTACTAGTAACAGGACTGAGTGCTCTGTTGTCTCCATCACAGCTCTCCTTAACCTGAGATCTACTTTATTAATGCTGATAAAATAGATCCACACACATAAAAACAGTGAAGTTGTCTTTTCTCCATCCCCCGTTCTTCTCAGAATCCCTCTACAGTTGCAGAAACATGTGAAGGTTCTTTTTCACAACAAGACAATCACATTTGTACATCACAGGAAACCAGATAAAATCCATGTCAGGCTGACTAGTCACTGTGTTACCTCCTGATGACCTCTGATCTTCTCTCTCTTATTTGGACCAATCAGAATGATTTTGAAAAAAACCACAACTTTTCTCTTTTTTTAAATTTTCATCAGAATCTGATCAGTGATGGGGAAGTGTGTGCGGATGCATTAAAGTTGTAATCACTTCTGGTTTTGTCATGATGAAAAGTTAAGGACTGTATGCACCGTATGTTGAAATAATAAGTAGTTAAGACAGTGGAAACATTTTTATCATAAAATAATGTATCATAAACTAACACTTGTTTGTTTCAGTTTCTGCTATTTACTTTTTACAGACAGCTTGAAGATGACAGAAAGGATGTAGAGACATGAAACACAGAAGTTGTATTGGAACTCATTTTGGTAACAGTCCATGGTTGGCAATAGCTAGACATTTCTGAATATACCCTGAACCCACTGTCATCCAGATTTCTTTTCATATTTTGGGCCTTTTGCTTGCCTGGATGCTTTAATGATACTAATCCTGATATTTAAATTGTTCATAAATCGGTTTATTTGCTCCTAGGCTATCAAGTATCAAATGTAGGTGACCATCTGTGGCTTCCAAATGTTATTCCTGTGTTCAAGCCCTCAACAGCTATTCACATTATCCATAAAAGCATACAGGCAAGCAGACAGAGTGAAGCAGATTCACAATGTGCACAGAGATTGGGCTGGTTACCCCCTAGTTGCAGGATATGAAAATCATTCCCCTCACGTGCTCCTTTCTGGAACATTGATTTGCTCTAGCTGGCACTACATTTGCCCTGACCCTTGACCTTTGAACAATGATGAAGCTGTCACATCATATTGATAAATGAATTGAATTCTTACATTTTATATATATATATTTTCTTGATTTAATTTGTGACAGTCATCTAATTATAGTCCAAAATGTAAAAAAAAACAAAAACAAAAAAAAAACAATCTAAATTGTCTTTTTATCAGCCAGGACTGACCTGGATGCAGTTGCCTGCTAGAAAAATGGCAGAGAGGAGTTGGTAGTTGAACTTAAAAAAGCATCTCAGAGAGGATACAAGCAAAATATACAAATGTATTTGTTTCATTAAGTATATAAAATCATTACACAGCATATCAAATTCTCTTTTCTCTGTTTTAACTGATGTCAGAGTTTATGCTCTATGTTTGAAACACATGGATAAGAGTGCAGCTTTCAGTCTGTAGGATCACGACATTTGGCACGACCTTCAGCTTGGCCATCAGTGTCCCAAACAAGAACATTTTTTAATGCAGATAGATTATGATGAATCTCTTTTAACGTTATTGATCTTTTGTAAAGATCTTATTCTCTTTTATTGCGTCTCGTATACTCAATATTTAGTAATTTAAGTATATTTGATTTTGTCTTTCCTGGAACTCCCATTTCCTTGGAAAGTCTGCTTGATTCTGACTACTTCTACATTCTGGGCTCAAGTGAAGCCATCTTGACCCGGACAGTTTGCAGCTTTCTCTCCAGCCATGGTGTCAAACATAGACAACTTTGAGACTTCGGCTTTGATTTAATACTCTTTAGCTCCAGCTGTGCCATCATAATAAGCATTATAAGCAAATATGATGAAAAAAAAAACAGTGTTAAAATCTATAGGGGAAGACACAGAAACCAAAGAGGGCTGTAGAAGTTAGGAGGCGAGATTGTTGGGTGACTTTGCCCTGCAGGTGTGACAGAGGAAGTTCAGCTTATCAGATTGATGGAGACTGTCTCACTATTGGGGGGAGGGAGGGTGGGAGAGTGGAGGAGAGGGAGTGAGGGGTTGGTTGGCAGAAAAGTGTCTGTCGACTCCTCCTGATACCTGCCTCCCTGTCTGAGATGATATGGGAGATAATATTGATAATATTAAACGCAATAACTGTGTCTCCAGCTCCCCTCCCTCGCTCCAGCCCCTGCAGGATAAAATCAATGTGCCATTCAATGTGATTTATAGCTGAAAATAATGGCCCTGTTTAGGCAGGGGGAGGTGTGTGTGCTTTAGTGTGTGTACAGTACGTATGAGCTTTGCATGGAAAGGTGGACGTGATGTGAAGATGGATGATGTGTGTATGTGAGCGTCTCCTTCTGTGTGTGTGTGTGTGTTGATTTATTTGACGATGCAGATGCAATCTCACGTCTGTTACATTAATAACAGTGTGTGAGTGTGAGGGCGTCACGTGGTCGTTTATGGCTGCTATCGATCGGGCGTTATCGCTGTTTATCGGAGCGGGAATGCAAGGGTAAACACAGGCTTTGTGCAGACAGCGGAGGTGTTATCGGGGTGGTGGCTGAGGACAGGGTGGGATTTGGGGAAGGGGAGGGGGAGTACCAAACAGAGCTGAGGAAGGAGGAAGTAGACGAGGGCAAAAGTTAGGAGGAGGAAGAGGAGGACAGGGGTTCGGACAAAGGACAGAAGAATTGAAATGAGAATATAACGTCAGTTTAGTATAATCGAAACTTAACGCCACTACGAGTTTTTTTTTAATCACTGATACATCATTTTTTTTCAGATAATCTTTATGAATAACTTTTCATAAAAGTTACACACACTTTAATTGTGTATCATGTACCAACAAAGAAATAAGCTGATACTGATAGTTTATATTTGAGTCAGGCTGAAAATATGTTCATTTCTGCTGACACAAAGGACATTTTAAAATGAGTGTTGATCAGACATTTGTAACCTTTGCAGCCAGCCTCAAATGGACACTCAGAGAACTGCACTTCTTTACACTTGAGCATTAGCTTCATTTTTTAACACCAGAGGTTGTGGCTTTGTTTTAGACAGGGGACAGTAACTCTTCCTCTAGCCCTTTATATGTTTACAATCTACCTGATCACTTCTTGTGTGGAACTGAAGATTATACTCAGTTGCACTGGTTGTTGACAGTGTTCATGTCATTGACATTTTCAAGCTAAAATATAAAACTTTAAAATGATTTTTCAAATATTAGACGTTCCACGCAACGACAAGCAAAGGTCAGGCAATTTAAGGCCAATAGATTGAGGTGATGGGAGTGCACCACAGTCTAGCAAAAGTCTCATGATCTCATGCTCGCTCTGCCAAAGTTTAGACCAAAGCATGATCATTGTGGATGCAGTTGTGGTGATGTTTTCTATATTTCCATGTAAGAATAGTATGTGAAAACATTTTCATGTGCGTTTACTGATGTGAAAACTACCCCTGACAAGAACACATATTTTTATGGCCTAATACAGGGTCTCCTTTTATATTTTTTGCAGCTGTGTATCTTCTAGTGATGCACCATTTTATGAATTGTTTCAGAATGCTAATTATAACTTTGTGTAGTTGGCTAGTCTAAAGGTGAGACGCAATCAAGAAACAGCCAAAATCAAAGCAGCAGCAGCAGATAAAGGATGTGAAGTTGGTTTGCAGAATGTAGCTAATGTTAGCAATGCTAGCACCCATGGCCTTTGATTCTACCTTGTAGGTTAATGTTGATATTCCTGTAGTATAGATTGTCACTCAATGCTCAATTTATATATTAGCGTAACCTGACACAACCTGACACCACATACAGCTTTATCACCATTGTCTTGATCAAGTTATTACTAAACTGTGATTCTAAGGAGACACTAAAGGTTTTATCCATTACCAACGTTTATAGTCAAGTTAAAGAGCATTATGGCTTCATGGTATTGGCCACTAACTGGAGCTACAGTGGCTATTAGAGGTGGGTGATGGCATTACAGCCTACATGGAGCATTTGACTAGGATGCCAGTCTTAAATGAGTAAAGATATTAAGAATAGTAATTCTGGTGCTGACTGCAGAGGGAGCAGGCATTTAATCATTTCGTTGGCTAACTGCATGCATCCCTAATATTTTACATAGTGTATATTTACTATTTTTATCAAAGCAATTTTAAATTAGTATTTTTTTTTTTTTTTACCTTTGTTGGATAGGAAAGGTAAAGAGACTGGAACAGTTGTGGGGTGAGAGAGGGGGCTGACATGCAGCAAAGTGCCACGATCAGATTTGAACCCACAGCCACTGTGACGAGAACCAAAGCCTCTACACATGGGACACACAACATAATGGCTTGACTATCTGATGCCCCTCTAACTTTTTATATCTCTTTTATAATTAATTTTCTCATGAGCTGACTCTAGGACCAGTCTACACAAATTCCAGTGTACCCATACTATGCTTTGCATGTGCAACTGGTGAAAAAATATCTTTTTTGTTCTTTTTTTACCCACTTGTTTTGCCGCCGTAAGCTTATTCTGTTAGCATTGGACCATATTAGAATTACTGGGTGGATGCCCATTGCTACTTTACTATCGTGAATTAACTTGGTTACAGTTAAATCTTAAGTTTGCTTGGTTAGATAATATGATTGCAAAATTTTATGAAAATTGGAGGGAAAAGAAACCATTCACCCCTGTTCGTTATGCTGTTTTCTGAAGGATTACGCCCTATTTCATAATCAGATGATCTCGGCAGCAGTATTGTTAGTTTTATTTAGTAATCCACTGAAAAGCAGGCTTTTGTCTCCTCAGTTGGTTTTGCTTGTCTGTCAACTAAACTTAAAGGTGTACTTGAGTCACAACGACATAATTGTGGAAGTGAAACATTTTAGAGAGATTAATAATGCGATGTTTGTGAACCGTTTCCTTGCACTCAGCTTTTGAGTCAGCCTAACCCTTGGCCTGATAATGATGCAAGAGCAGAGAACAAGAAGAGAGATCTTCGGTTTAGATAGGCAGAGGTGCTGTGATGTAACTATTAATCTAATCTAACTAATCATGAGTCTCGCTAATAGGGAGGGACCCAGCAGTGTGATGAACCGGCTGATACCGGCTGCACAGCCAAAGTTCAGGGTTCACATTCTGAATATACACGCTGGATAAACACATCATATGCACACACAGGTCCAGCCACGTGCAGAACCACACACTGATCTCTTTGATCAGCGAGCAGGAGGCTGTGTAATCAGCTTGATCAATGGCAGGGATATCAGTGCTGATTAGAAGAACACAGGCAGCCTCAGACTCTGCTGAAGGTGACAGGCCGAGGGGATGAAGGGGAGGAGATGGGTAGATAGAATGGAAGAGGGAGATGGAGGTAAAGATGAGAACAATGACTCCCAGTGAGGAGGAAGCAAGGGAAGGATGGGGCGAAGACGGAATGAAAAACTGGTGGAAGACAGTTGGAGGGAGCCAATGATAAAGAAAGGTAGAGACGTTTTTGATGAGTCTTTGATTCTCCAGAGTTGCAATGACAATCAAAGGGTCCATCTCTGCATGGCGAGGTGTTGTGTTACAAAGCTCAGGGAGTCATTTCACCGCTGCCTTTGATCTACAGACAGGAACAGCTGCTGCCCAGACATATCCTGCACATATACACATTTAGACGAACACACAGGTTTCAATCATAGACTCTGAATTAGGAGCCATCTTGGGTCCCCAGCTGGTTTATAGGATGCTGGATTGAAGTCTTAGTTAGTACTGACTCCATTGTGTCGTGCTTTTTGTTTGCTTGTTTTGATTTGTTTTGGGGTTTTTGGTGCAAAGTGACAGTAGGCGGTACTTTTGCTGGCAAAATAGCTAATCTTGTTGCAGAATAGGTTCTCATTTAAATCATTTAAAAAAAAGGTAAAACATAACTTGCAAGGTAGCAAATCAGACATTTGTAAAAGCAACCCACAATTCTAACTCCATAGTCATTCTTTTCAGTGTTTTATGCAGTAGAACACACAGAAAGCCATCCTATTTAGTTGATATTGCATGAAAATTCACTGTGCAATACTGGTGTATGTCATTTATGGCAAAATTCCCAATCACAACTATTTTGATTGATATTAAAATCAGGATTATTATGTTTTACCCTTGTGAATTTCAAGTGATTCAACTAGTTCACTCACTGCATTGCCTCGAGCTGCCACAACCATTTAACAAACTCACACACTTATTTTTCATTTTTACAGGTTTGACTCCTCACAACTAGGATTGTTACTTATAAATCTGGTCATTTTATTTTTTCAAAGGCCTCTGTTCTGTCTTCTTCTTCACCTCTCTCTTCCTTTTTAAACACAACATGCCTTAGCTCCTCACTGCTCCTCACTTAAATTACAGTGAGAGCTGTTGTGATGGAAGGGGCAGAAGAGGGGCATACAAGAGAGTGTGCTTCATTTACCTAACATGACAAAACTTGCAGACAAAAGGTAGTGCATCATTAAATAAAGCTCAGTTAGTCTTGAGTATCTTGTTTTTTTATCATTTGAATTCAAAATTGCTATTGAAATTGAAACTTTATTAACTGGCAGCCAAGCACCAATAACAAACCTGGCCATTCATGTTGAATTCTGTGCCTCTTTTTACCTGACAAATAAAACAGCAGACACCCCAAGGGACCCATCTTTAACTGTAAAACTTTCAACCATAATAAGTCAAAATGTAGCTAATAGAAGAAAAAAACTAAACCATTTACTGCCTAGTGAAATTATTGTTTTTAAATGTTGTACAACTGCAAACATCTTCATTTCAGCTCAGTGAGGACTCATTTTAGAGCCAGCCTTAAGTGGCCACATGACAAACTGCTTTAATTTCAGGACTTCTATCCTAGCTGCACCTCAATGGCATAGTGGTTTCTAAAGCCAGTTTCAAAGTTTGTGTTAAAGATGCCAGGGGTCAGTCTTATATTTGACTGTTTTTTAATGTAACTCTTTCTATCAATTACTCAGAGCCCAGGACTCAGGATTCTCGAGGAGCCCCTGATGATGAAGATGAGGACAGGGAGGAGCAAAATTCAATACACAGTGGTGGAGAGGATGAAGAAGATGGGGCGGAAGAAGAGGAGGCGACAAGTTGGAGGGGTCCAGGTCAGTAAACACTCAGGGGTGCGGCACAGTACAGCCCGGCATCTTTTTCTTCCTTTTTTTAAGCTTGAATGAGACAGACCTTATCTACAAGACTTCATATATCATCCACCATTTTTGCATGAATGTGCATTCTGAAAAAAAGCAGAGAGCCTAAACACACCATTTCTGAATTACCTTTTACTTTGTGTGCTCACATCTGCACAAAGTAGAAAACTTACCAAATATATCTGTGATTGGTCTTTATAAGCCCCATAATGTACCAACAGACATCTCTGATAGACTCAACTGCACAACAAGGAAGCATGCAATTAGGTGTTAAAACAAACAAAACAAACACACTGTTATACTGATGGTGATCTGTGACGTATTTGCAGATTTTACCTAAATATATTCTTTTATTTCTCAGACTTTAATATGTTACTCTTAGATAAAGAAAGATCTCCATGGCAGTCACATTTAGAGAAGAAATGGTAACTGGCATAAATGATAAGCTTGGTGAAATTCCCCACAGTTATCATACCTGTTATATTTTAATCATTACTAAAGCTGTAAGTGATAACCATGCTTTAATATCACGGTAAATAATGTCCAGCCATCATGCTACGTAGGTCCGTTTACTGAATCTTTCCACCAAACAAAAAAAAGTATCAATAGTTGTATTGATAAGAAGCTTTGGATTGAAAATATGGCTTATATCTTGTGTTTTTCTTTTGTAACTTTGGTGTTTTTACTTTTACTTTTAGAAATAATGGATAGAAGTTGTTGAAAGAATGAAGTATCAAAAAGGCATAAAAAAATTGACAATCTTATTTACAAAGTACTTTACCTTTGTTAAGTCACATATGATGAGGTTTTCATGTTTATTTTCAAAGTTTATACAAATGAAAAGTTTACAGTCCACATACTACTAATTTGATTTCCTGTTTGATACTGATAACCATGATGTTTTAGGTCATGGTACCTGTGATATGAAATTTTGATATAATTACATCTCTGGTAACATTAAGTGTGCCTTCTATTAAAGCTAATAGTAATTGTTCAGACATACCTTTGCTCTGCAGAAAATCTATTCACAAGCAGATGTTTCTAGGCAACAGCTGTAGAGAGAGAGAGAGAGAGAGAGATGGGAGCTGTAAGGTAAAGTAGTTGAGCTTACTTAAAAAAATTTGGAAACCTGTTGCCTCAGAAATAACAAGTAGACTAAACTTGACTTTTGTAAATTCAAATAATTTATATATTTTTAATGCACTGAAATTACACTTACTTGGTATCTGAGCAATACATACTGATGCTAACTTAATTATTTTAATTGTGCAATTCTAGTTCTAAATGAATACCTTAAAGGAATTAAGTAATACTCACTGAAAAAGTTGCTTATTTTGAAGACCTATAAGTGGGTATTCTGGTAAACTATGCAGATTAAGGGATTACAATGACAAACACTTAGAGTGGTTTAGTACTATTAACTTAAAACCAAAAATGAGTTCTATTGACTCAGAAAAATAGACTTGAAATAGGTGTTTCAGATTTTTAAGTAAACGCAACTCAATTTTTCTAACAACCTTTTACTGTCTAAAAGTTACACGTTCAAAATATTTTATTCACTTAAAAGTAGTTCGCTCAAGTGAATTGAGTTCTTTAGCTTTTTGATGTTAGTTTTTACCCTGTATTTGATACACAGGTCTTAATGGCTTTAATTGGCACCAGTGCAATTAGCACTGGTCTTTGATGGTATTTACAACAAGGTTCATTTGCATAGGTAGGGGACACATTTGAGCCGAATGTTGGAATATTCTCCCGTTTACCTACATGCAGATGGGCAGATGCGTCCAGGATTCTGCTTACTTGGTAGTGCAGTCTGTTTGTGTGCATTTTACCCAGTATGCATGCTTTGTGGATTGCACACTTTGTTTAACGGAAGCAGAGGCTGCACAAGCCTTTAATCAGGCCTTCAGTGTCCCGCCATTTAAGTAACACACTCAGAGTCTCAGAGTTCAAAGTCTCTGATTAGCTTCAAAATGAACTAAAAAAAGATACAGGGTTACCTGCCTACATCCTTTTTTCTCCTAACATGCTCTTGAGTGAATCTAAGCAGCTCTGTGTGTCTGCCTGTTGTTGTGCTGGAGTCGTTACTCCGTTTTGCCTCTTCAGGGTTCGTTGTGTTGTCCTTCTGTTTCCTCTAAACATGAGATGTGAAAGTGACAGGCCGGAGGAAAATTTATTCAGGACGTAACAAAAACACGCACACACATCCACGGCTAAGAAGAGATAACAAGTAAATCGCCATAATTTTATTATTTATTTCCTCTCTTATCGAGGTTTGTTTGGTTATTTATTTCTCTCTGTCTGTTGTCTTCAATGAGTTAAACAATGCAAGAAGATTACCGCACTATCTCGCATTATTTCCTTTTCAAGCTGCACACGTTTTATGTATGTCTGTTGTGTAGAATGAGTGTGCGTGTTTACGAGTGTTTGTGTGCACGTGTGTTTTAATTCCTCTGGTGGGGAGAGAGGATGTGTTCATTATCGTCCTGTCCCAGCCTCGTCCCTTTAACAGTAATTGGAGCGATATTAATTGCTGCACGGTGGCTGGTTGATGGTAGCACCATGATGCTGCACTGATAGGACCCTCTGTTTTTTTTCTTCCCTTCCTTCCTCTCCTCCTCACGAACTAACTGCTGGGTGAGCGAGGCAGAAGGATGGGGGGGGGGGGGGGGGAGTACGGGGGGGGGATAGCCCCTCTATCAGCTCCAGAGCAGGCGCTGTCTTTATCAGGAGCACGATTGGCAAAAAGGAAACTTTGACCGGTCTGAATTTTTCTCTTATCGTCAAGCCCCCCCTCCTCCACCTCCTCCACCTCCCCTCCTCCCCTTCCTCCATCCATCCACCTTCTCCTCCTCTGGTCTCTCCATCACCACTAACAACCCAACTAACAGCCCCCTCCCCTCCATCCATCCTCCACCCCCTAATGCTGTTCATCTCTTCCTCTTTTCTTCCTCCTTCTATTGTTCCACTTCTTCTTTTTCTCCTTCTTCATCATCACTTGCTAATGTTCATCATGTATCAGACGTTTCCCATAAACAGATGAGAGGAAAAGTGTGTATTAGCACCGATAGAGGTAAACAGGGTGTTATCTCCTCTGGGAGTGTTGGCATTCCACACGTTTCTCACTGTTGTTGCCTTTTAGACACTCCTGCTTCTGCATGGGACCACAAGTTTAATCCCATGGAGTTTGGCTGCTTTCAGACCAATCTTACCAACAAGTCAAAGCACCTTTCATACAACAGGTGAAGACTCAAATAAAAGGTGAAATACATCATAAGACAGAATCAAGCAACATTGAAAAACCCAAGTTTATTTGGGTTTATTTGCACTGAAGGATCTAGTCATTTGAAAAAAAAAAATTAAAAACCAACTGTGCACAATTTGCTTGACATGTAACATCCATCTGAAGACTTTGTTATCAAATTTAGATATCTTTCAGTAACACAGCAACAAAAATAGAGGTCCTAAACCTTAAATCATGGGTGATTTCTTGTTTGTTATTACCAGACATGCAGGCAGTTCCTGGAAACTGATTAAATCACACAAGGTGTGTTCTCACTCTTTTGCTTACCACAGTTTTAGGCTGAGGAAATGAGTGATGATCTGTGTTTTTCTCCCTTTTTTGAACAAAGCTTTGAATCCTTTCAAACCTATCAGTCTTTAAATTAGCAGAGATTGGAGGTGCCTGTTAGGAATGCGAGATATTTTTGGTATGATATTGGTATCGGCAGATACCTTTAAAAGGGAATTATCATTAGTATCATTTAAAAATATCAGCCGATATTTACAACCAATATTCTGTCTTTAAAAATCGGACTACATCAGCTGTAAATACTGGTTGTATGAACAACTGTGTGGAGTGGAGTTTTAGGCTGGAGCAGTAGACCTGCTGTACGTCCTCCAACTTTAAATATGTGTGTTTTAAGGACTGAAATTTTAGGTCTGAACACCACTTCAATGTCATTATCAATATATGCATCAACTACTGTTCATTTGCAAATATCGTCATATCAGACAATGGTAGAAATCCATATGGTGCATCTTCAATATATGAATAATTGTACTTGTTAATTAATGCGCTATGGCACATTGCATTGTGGTTATGTCCAATATAAAAGGCTGTTGGTGTTCTCTCTCAAACCATTTTCCTACTCTTACCACCATTCCCCTGCTCCAACAAAAGTCCCGAAGCCCAAAAATAAATCTATATAAAACAGCAGTGAATGTATTGTTTTAAAAGCACACAGAATCTGTAAAAACTTTTTACTGCTATTTTTCTCTAACAGTGAGCTTATTTGCAGTAAATACTGTTGATAGAGATTTCCATCACTAAACAATTACGACACACTTGTTGTAGCAGTTGGTTTCGTTTTAAGTACACACTTGCTACATATTAACTCTGGTAATGGTAAATGCACTAATGCTGCTTGCAAGCTATCCTTTCCCGCATGTCACATCTGACTCGCTAACCTTGACTTCCAACTCCACCCACTGTCCCGTCTCTTCAATAAAGGTGAAAAAGCCATAAAACAAACCATGAAAAGTTGAGTGATTGTAATGTTGCAAACACAGGGTATCTCTTAGTAGTGATCATGTTGGTAGGGCCACTTGATAAAAGAGTATGGACCTTAATTAACCATTAAAAATTGAAATAATGCTGACAGCCCTGATCAGTTCAGTTTTGCAGCATTATTTCAATTTTATACTATTCACTCTTGTACCTTTCCTTATGTTTCTTTCAACTTTTATCTACGCCTTGTTTGTCTACATCCTCTTCATGTCCACTTTTAAGTCCCTTCATGATTGTCTCAAGTCTTTCTTTAATGCTTTAGTCTAAACCTCCTTCTTAACCCACTCCCTATTTGTTACTTTACCATAGTATGAAAGTAAACAGTATGACATCCTAAACTAAATGTGCTAGGTTGTATTATTTTATAAATGAAAGTCCAAATTCCTGGAAATTAATCTTTTTATTCTACCAGTTAACAAATCTGATTTTCTAGTATGAAAGACAACAATTCCTTGATAGGAAAATGTTCATTTCTCTCTCTGTGCACAGTTTGTGTTCCAACCTTATGATGATAATCTCTTAATTTATTCAAATAACTTGTTCGAGTCAGTCTTTTTTGTGTTCCAGTCATAAGTAAAGTCCAGACTGACTGATATGAACATAAAACAGAGAAAACAACAACAGAACATTTTATTTCATCCTCCCTGCTTAAAGATAATACATTTCATTACTGGACACAGCATTTTTCAATCGACTTATTTGACACTGTCTCCTCTGTTTGTAATGAGTTGTTTATGTAGTAATCTGAGCACATTCCTGAGTCAAAGATGAAAGTCAAGACCAATTTCTTGTGTTAATTTTTTTTTAGCAGCATCTATCAAGCATTGTCTTTGTTGCTTCTACTGATACATATAAAAAACATCAGCGTTAAAGGGAAGATAAACTTGGAATGGATTAGAGGCTTCACCAGTTCACACTTCCTTTCCTCCAGTGTGTAGTTTGTCTTTAAACAATCAAGATGATGTCTGCGTCTGCTTGTGTGTGGATGTGTGGTGCGATGGTGGCACAGTGTCTAGGAGAAGTCTAGGTGGGAGCTGCTTCCTATCAGGGATGGCATGATATGCTAAAGCCGCCTTTTTAATCTACAGCGTGTCCATACTGCATGATATGCAAAATAAATTATGAAGAGAAGAAAAAAAGAGGAACTATCTTTTGAATGACCTTGCAGGCTGGAGGGTTCGATATTTTCTCCCTCGCTGCTTAAAATTCTTGATATGCAAATGAGTGTCACAGTAATCCCCTGTCATTCGCTGGCTGCCGGTCCCCCACATATTCCCAGCTTTTCTGTACAAATGTGAAGAAATCCATTGTCACTTAACGGTCAAAGTGTTATATATCCAGGACAAAATAAATGGAACTCAGAATTTTTCTTTTTTATTCTTTTTTAAAGGAGAAAACACATTCAGATTCACTGAACTCCCATAGTAAGATCTGCTGCTGTTTGATTTTCTTACTTGGACAATATTGGAGGGAATATGATAGTTTTAACATCAGGGAAACAATTTGATAACACACGTGACAGAACTCCAGTGTGCTCATGGTCCTTAAAATAAGCAGCATAGTGTTCATTGATATTCATATTTGTTTCCTCCTCTGACCTGACCTGTCACTGATCCAAATACAGCTGAGTAGACTCCACACTATAAAGATGTGCAGCAAACATATTTTGTTCCTGTGTATTTTATCTTCCTGTTGTTTTCTTGATTAACTGTTTGGTCTGTCAAAAGCAAAAAACAAAGTGTAAAAACATATCTATGGCTTCATTGATTTCCTTGACCCAAAATTTTGAAACTCCTTTTTTTTTAAAAGGTAAGCATTTGACTCATTCAGCTACCTAAGAAAAAGAAAATCATGAAAAACATGAAAAACATACATCTATCAAAACAGTACTATAGAATATTTGACAAAAAAAATCAATCTGTTAATTAAATTGCCAAGCATGGTATGCCCTACACTCTGTAGCAGTAAACAGGTTTTTATTTTTACTGTTCTCGTAATTTTTGTTGTGTTTAGCAAGTTATAGAATCTTGATGTAAAATCAACAAGTATTGTGCTTCACAATCACAATACTATTATAAATTGTCTTGATTATGTTTCTTCCTAATCAGTCACTATAAAATACATTTAAATATCAGTATTGGTATCAACTACAATTAATTTTTAAACATCAGTGTATCTGATATTAGCAAAAACTGAATATAGTGCATCTATAATATGCTGCTCAATCACAGAGACTGATGAAGTTATAGCTGTGTTTACCTGAAAGATGTTTGGCTTTAAGACTCTCTTACTTAAATCAAAGACAGGATAACAGGTACAATACAAAACAGCAGCTCACCCCTTCTCAAACAAAAAAATTACACTGAATTAAAGTGACATGAACCAAACTTCTGTAAATATCTAATGCACATTCTTGTCCGTTTATTCACTTTTTCCATGAACCATTATCCCTCTACCTTAATTACTGAAAAATTGTTCATGCCCAGGCAGCAGTACAGTCGCTGTATACGATGATTTAGTAGCGCAGGGGCCCTGGAATGATTACCACCACAGGAAAGAATCACCAGGTCCTCCTTTCTCCTTTAAGCCTTCTGGTGTAACACGAATGGTAAAGTAGGTGGCGTCCAATCAGAACTCTGACAACTTGTCCTCTCTGTGGTCTGCTGTGAGCCAGCCAAGCGAGGCGAGTGTTTTCCTGCTTGCCCAGCACTCCTCGCTCCTTATCCTCCTCAGCAGAGTTATTTAAATTACCTCAAATAAAGAATTATTATGGCAGGCGTAATAACCATTATTATTATTTACCAGGCACTGTGTATGTGTGGTGGGTGTGGGGTTATCACACAGCAGTTAATTATAATGGAGCATGAAGGCACACTATGTGCATATTATCACAGCTGAGAGTCTCATTTATTTGCTGGTGTCACATTTGCATACCGTGCATTGCAACTTTCCCTCCAGTGCAGGCAAAACGAGCCGCACAAGATGCACCCTCATCACTTCATGCGTGTGTGTGTGATAATACCTTTGTCTCCTAGTTTGATCCATCCAGTCATTGATGACTGAATGTGGTATCTGACGGATAAGATGTTTGTGGAAAAGCTTCCAGGTTTCTGCACCACTGCTGGTTTTATTTGCCTCTTTGTGAAGCTGTTCAAACAGAACCTTCCAAACCTAAGATCTTTAAAATATTACTGTTCAAGTAAGACAACAGGAAACATGTGAAACAATATATCCTCTAGTCATATATTTTAGATGTCTCATTCAAATCGGCTAAATTGATGAACAGTTTTTATAAGCATTTATCAAAGCTTGTTTTGTGCAGTGAAGCGGTCGCTTCCAAATATTTACAGTTGTGTCAGGTTCAGTGGGACAGGTGTTTGTGGCGGCTGCTCTTGTGGTCATGATGGCCCGTCTTTGCAATTTATACTGCCATATTGGCTGCACAGGTATATAAGACACAGCTAACTTTTTTAATGGAAAAAAATGATTGCACCAAATTTGACTATAGTTCTGCCATATGGGACTCATGTTCATAAAGACTGAGAGCAATATTTAAAAAAGTAAAACAATTTCTCCATAATGCAGTGGGAACTGTTACTGGAAGCTGCTCTTCTGATGCTGCATCTCAGTCAGGTTTTGTGCTGCCTGCTTGTGATGGGCCGCGATTACTCTGCTATTGGTTGCGAGTTAAATGGCAAGCTCCCTCCCATAACCTAGGACACCCCCCCGCTCCCCCGTAGTATGTTTTGGCCACACTAGTTCCAGATCAAGTAGAGACCACTGCTCAGCATGCCAACCTCCACGGCTTATGTCTGGTTTTGAACTGAGGACTATGATAATTAAAATCTACACTCTGTAAGTGTATCTGCGAAAAAGTATACCAATGATTTGGTTTCATGGATGAATTTCTAAAAATGAGGGAGAAAAACAGTTAAAAGTATCCTTCCTAGTAGATGCTGTGATCCCTGAATGCTTTGTGAGTAGCAGTAGCTCCCAGCAAGAACCAGGAAGGGTATTTTTAACTAAAACCAAATTTTTGGGGGGTTATTGTTTAGATGCACCTTATGGAGTGTCTTTTGTAATAGATAGAGTCCTGAATTCAAAACAAAGAATAAACAGTGGAGGTTTGTGTGCTAAGAAGAAGGCCTGGTCTCTACTTGTCATTTCTGTTTTTGAATTGTATCTTGGTTACTCATCTATTCAGTGGATTGAATGTGTTTTAATCAGCATCTTTTTGCTCTTACACTCAGTGTTGTAGTCGATAATTTAATTTCTTGTAGATTACCAGGGGAATGCAGAAAAGATCCACAGGTTTAAGCTACCTATCAACCTATCAGCTCCTCTCTCTGTCACCAAGACTCCCCTGCTCCTCCTCTCTCTCTCTCTCTCCTCTGGCTGTTTTCACAGACAGCAGGTTAGACTCACGTGAAGGCGCATGCAGGTGAACGCACACTAGGCGCTGCATAAACACTGATCAGTTATGCAGGCTTTTCTCACACAAAAACAACAAATATTACATAATAAAATAGTCTTCAGCAAAAAAGGTTTGAGTCCTCATCCTCGAGTCCTCACACAGTTAAAAGTGAAGTCCAAGTCCAAGTCATCAGCACTCGAGTCCATGTCAATTCACGAGTCCTCCAAATCAGGACTCGAGTTGGACTTGAGTCTGAGTCCTGGACTCGAGTACTCCAACACTGCTTACAGTACATCAGGACAACAGAAAGAAGCTAATATTAAACCAAACTGAAAAGACGTTTCATTACAATTAAAACTAATGTACAAGAACCTCTGTATATTTTAATAAAGTTTGTATTTCTCTGACAGATGCAGTGTCTAAGTTTCCTTATCTGTGTTTTTTTTTTTTTTCTTGGTTTTAGTGTGTGTTATCTGTTAAACCAGGAGCATAGACGGTTAACTCCCAGTGTTGAGGCGAGATGTCATCTCCCGACCGGTCGAGGTTAAAGGAGGTGAACTTTGGATGGAGAGATGACAGGTTCAAAAGAACTTGAGGGGGAGAAAGAGAACAGCACAAGAGCGAAAAATGAGATAATCAAGAGACGTGAGAGAAGAAGGTGTGTGTGAGAGAGAGAGGGAAGTGGTTTGGAATAAAAAAGTACAATATTGAGTTTAGAGTGCAGAGATAACTAATGAAGATTGAGAGAGGGGTGAAGGTTTAAGGATCAATGAGAGTGGAAGATGAGGGGAGAGAGATTTTAAGAGGTGCAAATCAGATAGTGAAATTAGAGGTGACGGAGTAGGAAGTGGGTTAGGCTTAAGAGATAGACGGATGAGAGAGATATAATCTGAAGAAATGACAGTCAGCTGTTCTGTTGCCTCTGTGGACAAAAGATAGAGTTTTGCCATGAAAATTTTTCCTCTAGAACATTTTAGTCTAATGGTTGAAGCAGAGACTGGATACCATTAATTTCTTAAAACAAATACATTGATAGAATGCTGTGGTGATGTCTTGGCATTTTATTGAGTGGTTCTTCACCACTTTAATCCAATAATATATCAAAAGCTATGAGATGGATCACCGTGACATTTTTTCTGAAGCATTTGTTACTGAAGAGTTAGCCCCAGCATGACCAGGAAGATTTGCATTGTATATATGGCAAGGCAGGCATATTTTTATATAACAAATTTATACATACAGCAATTCATATTGATTTAAGAGAGTTAAGAAAATTTATATCATAAATACCAGTAAATAGACAGCAAAAAAACATTACAAATAGAATATGAAATAAAAAAGAAATACTGAAAATAACATTTATAGGACCAAAGTATAACAACTTATATTTAACAAGTTTAACAATCCACTGCAGCACTTCTTCCATTGGATTTAGGCTCACAGTTTGCTCCGTCTGTATTGGGCTCAGCCCCTGGCTGCCCTGGAAACCCTCTACAGTGGTGCTCTGGTTGAAAGGTCAACTCACAGTCTCACGATTTACGATGCAGGTTTTTTGAGGTTTTTAGCAATTAATTTGATTTTTCTATGTTCAAACAATTAAGTGCAAATACTTTTTAATTATTAACAAGTAAATATAACTGTGTTGGCTCTGTTAATACTAATGAACGATTACCATAGCTAACAATTTTAAATATAAATAAACCATATTCATGGTCTCCAGGTTATGAAATTTAATACCTCTGCCCCCCTGATGTTCAGTTGAGCTTCACTGTGTTCATCTTGTCCAGTGTTGTTCTTTATGGCCAAATATTTAGAGACAGAGAAAAAGCTTTCCCATTGGACTTCTTTTGTGTTGCCAGAAATTCAACATGCTAATGCATTAAAGTAGTACAACATCGAAAACAACAAACCTGATTCCGTGAGTACTGGGGGACCATCTATTGTACTTCACAGTCAGCATCAATAAACCCACAGCACAGCTGGAAACTCTTAAGATGCTTTCAGAAGAAACAAAAAGCAAATTTGAGTGGAGTTTGAATAAAGTACAAAAAAGTAAAAAAAAAAAAAAAAAACGCAGCATTAATGTACCATAATTATTCAATACAGTTTTTAATCATGCTAAAAAAGGGTGTCCTTAAAATTCAAACAGCTTCACCAAGAGTGGAAATCAAAAGTGCAACCAAAATTTCTGACAGAGCCTTTTGTGTACAGGAAAGATATCGAGTAAATCAACTCAAGACCATCCAAGACCTCCCCAACCACGCATCAAGGCTTGTTGGAAACAGTTACGGCGGTGCATTGTTGCACTTTTTATTTATTTTACAGACATTGTTTAGGTTATTTTCCCATTTAAAGTAAGGAGAAATCCCATCAGATACATGCAGTTTTTGGCTGGCCACACACTAAACGACTTTTTAATCTGAAATGATTTTAAAACCTTGAGAGACCATGGACTTTAGGACAATTTCCAAAGATTTTTTCATCTTTAATCCTCTGAATGCACACAGTAGACGACTCTGCCAGACTGTCAGATCATTGTCAGACCACACACCTGCCGACCTGCCTACGACCTTGCATGATCACGTGACTTCAGAAAAAAAAAAAAAACACGGATGTCTGTCAATACCGTCTTGCTGTCTCTCCACAACAGGCTGTCCTGGCATGTGTTACAGGTGAAGCAAAAATCATAATACAAGGGAAAGACTCGGGATGAAATCATGGCTGAAATTAAGTTAAAGTTGTGTTCATGGTTGTGAGCAGTGAATGTACGTATGATCTGGCTGTGACGCTACCCGGTCTGCTCGCTCTCATTGGTTGCTGTGGGTACTCCATCAGCGGCACTGCGACCTAGAATGGTAAATATCAAACGTGTTTGATATTTATGATTCAGGATTTTGGAGGCTACGACGCAATTTGGAGCTGTAAAACAATCATGTTGACACCACACACATGCAGACTACTCAGACAAACAGTCGTTTGCGACGAGGCTCCTCTTGGGATATGGCCCCACGATCTTTGGGGGAGACAAATCTTGCCCCAAATCGGGCTTAAAATCCTGTAGTGTGTGGCCGGCCATACGGATTTGAATGGATACAGTATATATCAGAGTAGATCGAGTTGATATTTCAGTCTGATGACAAAAAAAGTTAGTGTTATATCAGGCAACTTTCTTGAAGATAAGTCTTTGAGAAAGAAAATATCAGTTGTTTAAATCATGCCAAAGATTATGCATGACTCTTGAGTTTGCCCTACTTGGGTCACGTGTCCTGCAAAGTGATAACTGCACATAGGAGGGCATGAGGGCTTAAAGTTTAACTTGTACCTTAAATCAGATGGTGTCAACTGATCAGGAGACGACTCATTTAATAAACCAACCTTCCATCAGGTCAATTAGATTTGCTTCTTGTTGATTCTAACATTCAGAGAAACCTGGACAGTCAACATGATATGAAGAAGTACAAAATTTAGAGCCAAAGCATGACATGATAATAATTTGTTAAAAAATTTAAAATGTAATCTAATAAGTCAACACTATGTACATCATATTTGTCTTGTGTAGCCCCTCATTTCCACTTTCCAGCATGTTGTCCAACATCAGTTGTGATCTTCTTCAGAGCAGGCCTGACCTTCATCCATCCATCTCTCTCACTCTGAGACATACTGTACTCTCACTCTCTGTCTATCTGCAGCCAGCAGACTCCTCTGTCTCTCAGGAGGGGTGGGGGTGTCCCTGCAAGCAGCCTGTCAATTTCACCTGTCAATCAAAATGCTTTGGGATGGTGATTGGTTGTCATGTGTCCACAGGGCTTGTCTTGTCAGTGAGATACATCAGAGTGAAGTCTGCAGTTTGAAATGAACTCAGTCAGAGCTTTTTCCCCTCTCTCCAGGAGCTCAGAATCAGGGAAGTTATGTGGGTCAGCATGACTCTAAGGATCTTTATCTCTGTTTAAATATTGTGACAGATCTTTTCTTAACACCAAAGTACATCAAACACAATTCTTCCACTGATTCTCCTGTCGTTGCCAAACTTTCAGTGTAGAGTTGTTCAGCTGTACCAAAAAACAACGTTTTTATGGACAGTTTATTCTGTTGACTGGTATCTGAAGTTAAGCTACTTTCTGCTCATCCAGGACTGATTTATACCTAAAATTAAAAATGAATGTAGTCAACATGTTGAATATAATGATGCTTTTCATCAGACCAGAGTGAAAACAAAGATAAACAGATATAGAGGGATGAAACTGACTTAGAAAGTTTTCAGCTTGGTCAAATTTGGTTGTTCAAAACAGTTTTATCAGGCTAGATGACTATCTAGGTTTGTAAAAATACGTTAACTAGAAACGGCCTCAAAACAGATAGAAAACCAACAACTAAAGCATTTATAGATTACTTCTTTATTGGTGTTTTAATCAATCCACTGTCATGGTTTGACTCTTTATTTAGGGAGTAAAGTTTTGTAAGTTTAAGTTGAAGACAGTTCAGCAGACAGCCCATGAAGCCCTGCAGAAGAGCATCTGCAAAATTACAGTTTGTACTTTAAATCCACTGAGTTTAGTGTTTTTGCTACACTCTTGTCGAAAATAAACATTAAAAGAATTCAAATGAACAACAAACTAAGCGTCTTGAAATATTATGCCACAGCTTAGCTATCAGCCATTTCTGATACCAGGTGTCCTTGAAGAGCATCACACAAGCACTGATTAATAATATTTACTGCTTTATTTTAGCCTCAGGGTCATTTTAGGTTTTTGTCAGGGGATGCACAGATGCATTGGTTTCACAATGGAATTAGCCAATATTAACCCTTTTGATAACATCAGACTTCTGCAAACAGTGTGAGCATGAACGGATGTCAGTGACAGATTTTTATCTGTTGCTTCATATCAATTTAATCCTGCATTTGGCTCATCTAACAGCTGATTTGAAGAGTGATTTCTTTTTGGGCAAAAGATGTGACCTCATGGACGAACTGATCTTTCTTTTGTCTCATTTTCTTAAATGTTTGCAAGCTCAGATGCCAAACAGAATGTTTTAGGGTGCACTCTCACAAGAGGAAGTTGCCCATACTGTGCTAAAGCATGATTGTGCTCTCATAGTCTCCCATCGGCCTGCACTCATATTGCTGAAGGCCCAGTTGGGCCTAAGAACATGTATATCATCCTGTCATTACAAGATGCACATCTGGCAAGGAGCACGGTCTCAGGTCGGCAAAATGGAGGAATACACAGACACCATGACAGTTAATGCTGAAACCAAGCAGTCACACTAGTCAAACAAACTGGACTTTGGGAGATTCAAACATGCTTGGGGACAATACAGATCACCTTCTGTATGTGTCCCTTAACCAGGCATTCATTTTTAAGTCATAATTAGTAATCATGATTCTATGTCTCTTCTTCTTTTTCTTCTTTTTCTTCCCTCCCTCTTTCACCCTAATATCAACATCTACTTTGGCCAACTTACTCCCATTATCATTATCTCTATCATGCCATTAGTGCCACCATAAAGAGTCATGTTGTAGTGGTGTCATGAGTCATGGATGTTTGGGAAAATCTGTTTTGACCTCTGTACTTTTGAATTGTCATATGTATAGTATAATCAAAATTTGTCCCATACCTAATGGGCTGAAAAGATTTTCCTACAATAACGTTCTTTTTTTGTCTCTTAAATGCATGTATCAGTTTGGTGCCTTATGACCTCTTTCTCTCTGTTAAGATAACTTTTAATAGCAGCACACGGCAGCTCATGTTTAAGAGAGATATAATGTGTAGTGATATTTGGTGGTAGAATCTCACGAGGAGCACTTGAATCCAACATCACCCTCTGCCTCCATCTCCCTCTGCCTCCATCACCCTCTCTCCATCTCCTCCACGTATTGTGACTGACACACACCCTCTGTCACACACACACTCTCCAGCATCTCCTCTCTCCAGCCTGTCTGTGATGTGTCACTCCCCTCCTCCATCCCTGATGATTGATAGGCACGAGGCCCTAATCTAAAGGAACATTTCTCCATGCTGTCCCCTGCTATCAGCCCAGCAGCTCCCATACAGCCCGAGTGTGTGAGCTGGTGGCAGGCCGGCCGCTGGTGGTGGGACTTTACATTGGCACGCTGATTACCAGCCACTATCAGATTCCTGGCCTCTCCTGCAGCCACTTCCTGCATACCTTCCCCTCAGACACAAACACAAAGTGAGCACTTTTGTACTGAGGTTGCCAGACTGTACCTCAACCCCTCACTGTAACAGTAAAATCACACAGCTGAAGTACCTTAAAGTCAGTGTGCAGCTTCTAAAGTAACATCTGATGTCAAAATATGCAGCAATAATCCAGAAGTTTCAGCTTATTCTCACTCCCAACTTGTTGAATTGTTGAGCTTAGTCATGCTCCAAACTTTAAAAAAGGGGTCTATAGCTAGGGGTAATTTACCTACATCATAGGTTTTGGTCCCCTTCCTCTCGCTGGTTGTTCTGAAGTTCTGTTGAAGTCAGATATTGTGGTACATGGACCCAGAATAGTGCTACGGGGGTGACAGGGCAGATGCACTGGCCAAACCGACTGAATTTTGAAATCTTGATGTTACTTTTTATGAATATTATCACAAGTGTGATTAAAAACCTACATCTATAGAGGCTGGTGAACTGTTTTTTTTAGTATCAGCATCTTTCAAGTTGCCTTACTGCAGGCTTGGACAGTCTTTACTATACCACCATTCACACCTATGTACATTTTTTTCTTTAAGATTTATTTTTGTGCATTATGCGCCTTTATTGATGGAGGAGGACAGTGGATAGAGTCAGAAACAGGGATGAGAGAGTGGGGAGAGACATGCAGGAATGGGGACCCGGCCTGCCCATGTACATGGGGCGCGCCTTAAACCACTCGGCCATCTCTGCCCCTTCACCTATGTACATTTTCACTCATACGGACTGACCTCTAAAATTCTGGCTCTCTGAGGATGCTAGGCCCAAGAACCAAAAAGAAACCCTCTGACGCGTCTCCTGCTTCCTGCCTATTTTCCACCATCCTCATAATCTCTCTCTTATCATGTTCTTTCTCTCTGTCCTCTGTAGTATCTCTCACTTACAAGCTTCCTTCCTTTATTAGACAACAATCATTTGTTTTACCCCAAGTCTTAAGGCAGTTTGAGTTTTTAAAGCAACAAAGAGAAAAAATAACTATTCAACCAAGTGTGGGAAAACTGAACTTTGTTTATGCAAGACTTTTGATTCTTCTCTTTTCATCGTCACACACTGACTTTAAAAACTGCTGAGATGAAAGTAGTGAGTCATTGGTCATGTCAAGTGTGAAGAATAAAGTGTTGAGGTAACACTGCTGTGTATTTTGGCTTTATTTATTTGGTTGCTTTAAGAGGATAAAATGCAGATACTTTATGCAGTGTTTTGAAATTATTCCATGTAGAAATAATCTTTCTGTTTATTCAGCTAAATTCAGCAGCACTAAATAAAGACCATGTTGTGAGATCACAACAATGAAAATAAGCTGAATCACATTTTACTGTTTGAAATTCCATTAGTACACTTGGACAAAGAGTATTTGTGTACCTCTATGAGTGTTGGGAGTGTTCTACATTCCCTCTTATGTTCCTCCTGTTTGTTCTCTTCACTCTCTGCTTTCCTCGCTCTTGTCTTTTAAATTGGTGAACCTCTAAATGACCCCGGAGTGTGTCGAGCAACTCTATCACTCTTTAACTTTTCCACGTCTCTCTCCCCAGCCTGCGCTGCCTTCACCGACCTGATTGAAATGTCCTTTTTTTTTCTGCCGGAGCCAGAAGGAGTTGTTAAAGCAGACACGAATTAATGATTGAATTAATTATCGGAGTCACATACCGTACAATTAATTTTGTGGCTTTGCCTCAGTCTTTTTTCCTCTCGCGGTCTGTGCGTAGAGAATGTCAAGAAACATTTTCTAATTAATTTATGTGTGATTATCAGGGCTAGTTTCTGGAAGGTCTCCACTTTTCAATTTGTGACAGCCGAGGAGAGAGGGAAGGCTGGGAGAGATGGAGGTGGGAGAGTGAATGAGGAGGCTGTGCTCGACAAGTACGTGCCCTCTCACTCACACACATACACCCAGCGAGGTGCACACACTCATTCACTTAAATTTTCTTTTTCTCTCTGTCACAGTTTCCCATCAGAAATACTCCTAAGAATTCCCTCTGTCTGCTTGAGTCATGACTCTCCAGCTGTTTTCATTTGAAACTGAAAAATGGAAATAATTTAGTTTTTCTTTCTTTTTAAAATTAAAACAGACAATAGACTTTTTTATCAGTGTGTTATAGTTGCTAATTTTGGCTAACTAGCACTTTCCTGGGTTAAGAAATTTTAAAATGGACATTTAACATGCTGTATGACGTCAAGACTTACTGGTTTAAGTGTCGTAGCTTCTCCTGATTTTAGCCATTTGGGTGCAACTGCACTTCAATGTATTGTTGATATGACTCGAGTTTCTTTTTCAAGTGAAAAGTTATGATAGTGGTTTGAAACAGGAGCATTGACCCTAGTCACACAAAATGATGTGATTCTGTTTCAATGATCATAAACATCAGTTTAGAATGAAGGGTTGATCCAATCAAATTTAGGGGGTCATGAATGCTGTTGTGAATTCCTCTGATCAGTCTGCTCTAAAAGCAGTGTCAGAAATGAGTTACATTGCAGGGAATTTGATAAATACATGTTCACACCCTGCTTCCCTGATAGTGTCCAGAAAGAGTCATTTGAAAATGAAATTTAAGGGATACAGTAGTGTTTTATAAATGCTATGACATTTTTTTTGTAAATTAAAATTTAGTAAAATTAACCATTTTTCTGTATATGGCATTAACCAATGATATTTGATACTCATCATTTTGCTAGACTCTATAACTTAACAGTCCTGCCTAAGACCACATGTTATTGATACAACAAGACCACATTCAACTGGTGGCTGTTTCTCTCAGAAAATAGGTGAAAAACTCTAAAATACATTCAAGCACAAACTCTGAAGTAGATGTGTACAAGTTGA
This sequence comes from Cheilinus undulatus, assembly GCF_018320785.1. Lineage (NCBI taxonomy): Eukaryota > Metazoa > Chordata > Actinopteri > Labriformes > Labridae > Cheilinus > Cheilinus undulatus. The sequence goes on from NC_054873.1 coordinate 36,287,746, forward strand.
CTTCCAAAAACATAGCACTGAACACTGTCTGCTTGTCTAGCATCGTAGAGCTTACCCACTGTGAAGAAATTTTAGATGGTTATGAAATCATCAGAATTAGGGATGCCCAGATGCATAGATTAAACATCACTATCAGTCAATATAAGCCTTGTTGATAAATATTGATCATAAAAAAGCACTAATTGTGAAAATTAGGGCTAGTACCATTACCAATGTAGCAAGACAACAATTTACCTATATGTCAACAATTTCTCTAATGGTTGACCTTGAAAACAGATAGGGATGATCTGATGCCATTTTTTCCTTCCCAGTACGATTATGATACCAAGGTGTTTGGTATCAGCTGATACCAAGTCTGAGCTGATACCAGTGTGAAATTTTAGACTTATATTTGACTCAGAACATGTTAATTTTCAGCATCTCTGTGACCCTGAAGTTGTTTTCCTGCTGATTATTTAGTTTTGCTGCTAAATATTGAAATAACAATAATACAGAGGGCTGAATCACAGACTCTCTTTTTTAATACAAACTTTATTGCACTTTTCCAAATACAATGTAAAACTTACCACTCGCATATTAACAATTGTTGTATACAGATATGTTCTTAATGTTTACAGTTGTATAAATTATCGAGGGCGTTGAACTCTGTTTATCTCTCTTTTCTGCTATTTTGGGCAGCATGACGTGATTAAGGAACAGCCTGCTATTTGCTGACGGACACTCACAGAGAGTAACAATATGGTGGTTAGCATTCCAGCCAGCGGTAATAAATGATCGGAATTTGATTAAAATGGATAAAAAGACATTCAATGTCGGGTTTACTGGTGTGGATTTCATCAGTAGAGTCCCCAAAAGTCACATGAGTTCCAGGCTCCCTGAAAATGCTGCCATACGGGATTCAAAGGCATCTGTAGCATCAATAGTAAAACACAGCAGCTAGCTTCAGGAGGAAAACAAGCGACAATTTATGGTTCAAAAGTTATTTAGCTTTTGATAAACTGTGTCACTTCTTGTCTTGTATGACAGCACCGGTCTGGAAGGAGTTTTAATGATCACATTCAGGGAAAAACTGTCACGCAGTCACTATTCTTTTCTGCTGCAGCCGGTCAGGAAGTCTTACACCAGAAGAAGTGATGAATACAGTGTCAGTATTGACACTGGAATGGGTGTCAGCTAAATTGTTTAGAATCAGTATCTGCCCTTATTTTCTGCAGTTGGTACACCCCTACAGGTAGACCTCTTCATGAACAACAAAAGCAAACTGACACATCATCTATCATGCAGTTTTTCACCTAAACAGCTGTAGGTTAGGTGTCAGTCAAGCATGTTGAAAAAGAGCTGCTTTTGCCTTTTCTACAGTAAAATTTTGTCATGAGTTGTAAATTGGCCAAAGAGAAGGGCTAAAATATTTTTGTTAGACATTGACAGGACAAAATCAGCAAAGATATACACTGCAGAAACTCATTTCTGAGCAAGTGTATTTTCTAATTCTCGATACTGTTACAGTATACCATTACAATACAAACCCCAATAAAAGTCTGATCCCAAGATATACAAATAAGGCCGGAACTGCTCATAATGAGCGACAGATCTGCTGCTGGGGAAAGCAATGTTTACTTTTCAGTGACTTAAAATGAGATGAACTCTCTAAATGAGTTAATACATCTTATTAAAAACACTCAAAAAGTAAACAATGCAGTTCTTATTGGTCACTTTTTATATCTTGTGATTAAAGTTTTTTGTTCGGGTTTATGATGTGAATGTAGCTTTTATTAAGTGGCGAGACATATTTTGAGCAAGAAGTCAGACAGAAAAGTGAATTTGACCCAAGTATCTTAAGTGTAAGATGTATTGCAGTGTTCACTGGGGCAGTCAATAACTAAGGTTCTCCACAGCTGATCTTTTACACACTTTTTCTCCAGCAGAGCTCAATTTAAACCAACAGAGGAATCAAGTCTTTTTCTAAAGAATTGCCTGCTATTTAATTATATTCTTATATCAGAACTATACAGGGCAACAGAATCAATATTTCACCAGCCGAACAAGCTTCAACTTGTCCTGAAGCTACTGACAAAGATCGGGTTTAAAGGTCAGTGAGGTGAAGTTAAAAACCCAACAAAGCTGGATCAGAAACCTCTGAGTAAAAGCTCAGTTCATTACTACTTACTACCAATAAAACTATTTAGCTAAACATTAGAGGCACGGACTAACCAGACCCAACTCTTGCCTGATGCACCTTAGAAACGGTTTGTTCGTCACATTGTTCCCTCTCTTCTGTTGTGTGAGCAGTTGGATGATTCTGGACTCTCGTTCCCACACCCATGCGCACACATACAATTTTTATCAGCATTTAAATAAAAGGGCCTGTAGCAGTCAAGTGATTGAACTCCAAAATGAAGTTTTGCATGTGAATGTCAGTATTCTTAGCATTTGTTTGTTTCCAGTGAAGATGAAGAGGGGGGGAGTAGCGGCTCATCTCATCAACAGTAGCCTTGTCACTTGTTCTGTTTTCACCTCCTTCGTCCTCTGAACAGAAAAATGCTTCTATTTTTTCCCCCGCTCATTTTATCTTTCCTCACATATTTGTGAATTTGCATGTTTGCATCTTGCTCTTTTCTGGTGGTGTATGTATTTTGTAGATAAAAGTTCAGCAGTGCAGTTAAGAGAAATTAGTTGGGTAAACAGTGGTAAATGTCAATGATAAAGTTCTGTTGAAGCTCATCTGATTAGCGGGGGCTACGCAGGTGTCTTATCTTGCCTGTGCAACAGAGGGTAAAATGGAAATGATTGCGTGGTCCTGAGCAGTAGATGCCTATCCCAGAAATGTCTATCTGCTGCTGAGCCGAGCCTGCCGGACTCCAGGGACCCAGGGGTGCCGCGTGGAAGATCACGAAGAGAGAGAGAGATGAGAAAGAGAAAAGGAGGCGCAAATCAGGCCCTGCTTGTTGTGAGATTGAGGCTTTTATCAGCGAGCTTTATAAATGATGTGAGTGGTCATTAATGTGAAAAACTCTGAAGGATTCATATATGCTAATTTAAATCTCTAGAGGAGTTTTACCAAAAACAAAAGGTGATTAATTTTGCTCCTGATTAAATGTCGATAAAAAGAGTTATTAAGCAGATTTTTAAGGACAAAAACAAATTATTTTTTCATGTATTCAACTGTCAGGAATACTGAATTTTTCATGAAAGCCAGTGAAGATGACAACACTTTTAATTACACTCTGCAAACTCAAATCCTGGAAAGGCTTTAGTGAGTCTTGGCAGATTTTTGAATGATGTTTCTTAATTTTTTATTAGAGATTTTACCTAGGGTGCAGTGTTTTTATATATATATATATATATATATATATATATATATATATATATATATATATATATATATATATACCCTCTATACACAGTGCTTAACAAATTTATTAGACCACTTGTCATAAAACAAGAAAACATAAATATTTTAGAAATCTTTCAAAAACTTGTTTAAAATTAAAAACTAAAACTTAAAACATTTCACCATTTTGAACAGGAATGAGGAATTTCAAACTGAATTCACCTTTTTATACCCAAATTTGAGCCGGTCCTCTGAGAAGTCAGAAATTAATCAAGCATAACATTCAACCACTAAAACTAATTTTTCTGTTCAGGAATGCAAGTAAATAACTATAATTTGACATATTAATCAAGAAATAATAATGTGCTTTACTATTTTTTGTTCAGTGTTTTTGTAAATCAGTAAATTTGAAAATTCATGGATAACAATAATAATTATATTTTAGCATTAAAAATATCATCTTGGTTAAAGAGCTTCTACATATTGGTGCATTAACCATTACAGAAACGTAAGAAATGATTTTGGTAATTACCACTGCTGTTAATTTAGGGCAGCTGTGTGTGATGACTGGATAACAGTGAATGAAATTTAAACCTCAGTAAAAGACAGGGGAAGGGGGATCTGGGGATCAGAACTGTGCTGTTTGTGGTACTGGTGGGAATAACTGTTTAAATTGTGGGAAAAAATGTATTTAGTTGTTATTTACCACCAAATTCAAGACTTGTAGCATATGGATTTAACCAGGGATGTTCCCTGCCAACAAATATCTCAGTTGGTTAAATGGATGTTTATACTACCCAACAGGTGTGTATGCAAGAAAACTCATAAAACAGACAAAATTGTGTGCACTTGATTTAAAATGGTCAGTTGCCAAACAATGTCAAATTGGTTTTCTGAGAGTAGCAAACGTTAGCAGTACTAGCATCGCCAGGCTTCAGTCATCCCTGCAGGTTACCCTCCACATGTCTTTGCTCAGTGTTATTCCAGTTAACAAGCTGGTTTGACCTCTGAGAATCCCATGTGAAATAAGTCAAAAAATCCTTCCTAGGAATACCTAAATTCAATTGAATGCAGTGGTTGAACCATTTGGAGTACAGGTACAAACAAGGTATCTTTAGGTAACACTGAAGTTTCATCCCAAACTGCTGGTATTGAGTAATACAACAAAAAATTAAAAGATTGTCCCTGTCTGAATTTGTATAGTGAAAGAGAAGCCTGTAGCTGGAAGGTATTAGCTGGAAAACTCAATTGGACCAAAGCTTGAAACCTTAGCGAGGTCTGATTCAAAGGGGACAGGAGAACAGAACATGGAGACTCCAAAGAGGTTCAAGGTTGTCAGACATTGTCAGCATTGCTAATAATTGCCTGTAAAAAGACGTTATTACAGAAAATACAGTGGAGTATTGAGAACAACAACAGTAAATTTGAAATTGTGCAAAACCAGTCCATGGATTTTTATTGATGTAATCTTTTTTGGACTAAAAATGTAACTGGATTTAGATTGTGTGGGCTATTTCTGATGCAGCAGAACGGTTTTTGATGGATTGTTTTGATCAGAAGAGTACAGGAAAGCCTCTAATAATGAGCTGTGCCACTTTTATTATTGTTTATTTGTTTGATGAATGCATTATTTGTTGGTGGTTCTATCCTGATAGGGTTTACGTAGTAAGAATCCTAAGAATCAGAGCTTTCTGATTTTGTATAACGTGTTATATTTACAATTTGTAAATAATTGATAAATAACTGATTGGTATTTTGTTGCATCGCTATGAGTCATGTGATGTAGATTGCTTATATTGAGAAACAAACCCATAATTCTCATATTTCCAAATGAATCCAGCCCATTTCAAGCGTGTATGAAAAGCACAGAAAACATTTGACAATAAATCTCTCTTGCAAAGGAACAACTAAAACTGCTAAAGCACTGGTAAAAGATCAAGGATCCTGTCGCTCTGGCAAGATAATAGAACAAGTTTTAATGGTCTTAAAAGACTGTGTATGTAAAATTTATTGAAATAAGTAAAACTGAAAGCAAATGTTGATTCAGACAATCAGTATTGCTACCTTTGATACCTGCCTAGCTCTATGAAAATATGTTGCTCTTAATCTGTAAAATCAGTCACTATGTGAGTATGTATACACACTAACAGAGCTGCAGTGTTTGTCCGGAGTTTCCCACGAGGACTAGAGAGAGAAAAGGATCGAGAACCATTGGGATTTGTCATTCAGCAGAGGTTAAACCCCACCTATTAGTGCGAGGTCGGAGTAGCACGCAGATAAAGATTTCCTGTTGTGTGGTGTCAAAAAATCAATAGCTCCGCAGCGATGTGCTCATTTGATATCAACAATAGTCTTTTTAAAAATCAATTAGGCCAACTGGAGGAGAACATCAGTGTTGGGTTACATCTTTTTTTACCCCCCTTATTTTTCGTTGATCTCTATTGTGGTGTTTGTTCCTTTTTCTGGCAAGGTATGATGTCCGTATGCTCTGGTGCACTTTCAAACTTTATTTACCACTGTTAGTTAGTATTGCACTTAGTCAGAGTACACAACAGTACAGTACCAGAGTACACAAAAACTCTGGTCTCATCAGCTGCAGTGTCATAAATTGTCCAGAATTCCAAAATAATCTGGAACTGGAATGTTTTAACTTACTGTCCAGAGAGACAGAAATGATCAGGGCTTCAAGCACCAAATATCTGGATAAAACTAACAGAAAAAATTTAAAAAAAGTTTTCTAAGTCAAGGCTTAAGACCTTTATTGTATTTATTAAATTATTATTCATTCATTTTTTTTCTGTCACAGTAATATTGATCCTGTTTGTCTTTTCAGTAAAGCTTATTTTATATCAGAAATTGAAGTTTACTCCGTTAAATCAAAGTCATGCCAAGACTTACACTCCAAAATAATACCAGTTTTTAAAAGGACTGGGGTAAAAGAATAGATTCTCTGTTTCAGATCAGTTCTCATTTTTTAATAACGATAACGATTCATATAATCCAGAGAACGTTCTTTATATATTGGCCCACTTCATTTCCTGACGGCTGCTCATGCAACCAGTCTCGGCCTTATGTCATTCGTGCGGCTTGAAAATTGACCCGCACTCACCTCTGAAAGCCTTAAAACTTTTCTTTTGGATATTTGGTGCCACTATCAATACGAGCTGGATATGCACATGCAAGAGGTGCCACATGGACGTAAAATATGACATAAAAAAACTACTTTAAAGTCATTTTAATACATACCTTGATATTTTGAATAATGTGCCTGGTCAGTAACCTTGCAAAGCAGATGGATACGCCCATTTCCATGTTTCTCACTGGCGAATCCATTTTGCAAAGCTCCCATCTGAGCAGTTTGGACCTGGTTAGAAAGCTGCGTCAAGGGGCAGTATTTTGCTGAGTCGTAGTGTAAGCAAGCATCAACAACAGGCCAGTGCAATTATGGCGGAAGAAATTAGCATGGATGCTGCTATAGCGCCAGTTTTATCAGAACTTGACGACATTTCTTCGTTAAAAGAAGAACAAAGAACAGCACTGAGTTGTTTTCTTTTCAAAAACAACAAAAGTCGTGTACTGACATGTCTACAGACACCATGGTTTGTGTTACGCATCTCTCCATGGAGTTTTCTCTTCGGTAGGGGCTACGACGTCACGTGTTTTTTTGCTCTGATTGGCCCGTAAAGATGTGACAGAACGTTCATCCAATCACCCTCCTTTTTCAAAGGCTCTGCCCTTTCCCAAACGCTGTCAATGAGAGGTTACACATCCATCTGGCTTGTCAGGTTACCTGGTGGGAATGTCCTTTGTACTATTTCCAACTTGTGTACTCCGAGAATCTCTTAAATGAAGAAGCAAAATAGGTTTTGTAGCTACAACATCATTACATGAATCGTGAATCACATCAAGATGAATCGAATCAGGACCTTGTGAATCAGAATCAAATTAATTCAGCCAATCAGTGGCGATACCCAGCCCTAGTTTGTAAAGTTGCAGCTGTCACACTGAAAATTTTACCCAGATGTGTCCAAGTATTGTAACCTAACAACTTCTGACAAGGTTAAAAGCGTTTCCTGATGAACTTGTTGGTATGAGGATGAGAGCTGAAAAGTATTTACAGTTACTTAGTTAGTTACTTACTTACAAAAAGGGGCAAATAAGGAAAAACGGCTAACAAGGATAGCATTCATCAATTAAAGAGCACATTCGCTAACAATTCAGCTGTTTAAGAACATTTCGTTTTTTTCTTTTAAACCTTCTTTAGAACAAAATAAAAGATGCTAGTGAATGAGGCCTCTGCTTCATTCATGCAAACACTTTTGACTCAGGTAACATTATTTTGTTCTGTTGAATTATTTGAATAGTGACTAAAACTGCAAGCTTTTTGTGAAATAATAATTTACCTCGCAGAAACAGGATTTGGGAAGGTATAAGATAAGATATTTTAAATAGTTAAAGAAGAAAATGCAGTTGACCAAGTCTACTAACATGTGGGACAAAAAATATTGTAACATATGTTTGTTTTCAATTGAGTGCTGATTGCTGAACTTTTGATAGAATGACTTCAACCTCCGTTCCAAAAGAAGAAACAAGGATGATTAAAACAAATGTTGCTCCAGCTTTTTACGCACCAACTGTTTTCCAAAACCCCACAGCTGAAGCAAGAGAAAATCCACTTTTAATCGGTGTGATGATTCTGTTTTGGATTTTTTCCCAAACTTGTGGACAGTTTCCACTAAATACCCATGTATTAATAATATGACACATCAGTTAAGATAACAGCTCACCTGGAGGTTTAATTAATTTTCCCTCCAAGTTGACTATACATGGGGATGTTTCATCTTAGAACGCAACAATTAATCTCCCTGATTAAGTGTAGAAAAACACTGTTGTCCTTCATCTTATTTCCAATAGGGCTGCATGTTAAGTAGACATCTTAAATCACTTGATTATCTTGCTTTAATAAATCCTTAGTGATGACTATAGCCTTGATCAAGGTTTTATCAGAAAACTTTTCACTGTAATTTATAACACACATATTTTTTCAATGCAAGTTATCTCTTGGCCTTAATTCTTTTTTTTTTTTACTTTGTGTAATGTGCCATGTTTTCTCTTCAGTAGGAAAGAAAAACTCATCATTTGGCTGTAATGCTTGTAAGCATGTTTTATACTGACCTTTGAAGTCTTGAACCGGTTCAACCAGGAATAAATCAGAAAGTATTAAATCTTTCACACTCTATACAACCCATAAACACATCTAAGACATTCAATCCTAATGATATGTGGGGACTGTGACAACAAACAGGGTTTTACTATATCTTAAATAGTTAAATAGTTAAATAGTTCCATATCAAGGCCTGATGCAAGTGCACCGAGGTCTACAGCCTCTGTATATGTGATCTAGGGGTGGGAATCAATACAATATGATCATGATACTGGTGCCATGATTCAATATTATTGCGATTTTAAACATTTTGCAATATATAGAGTATTGCAGTACCATATATTGCGATTTATTGTGATCTGTACCATCTTTTCAACTGTTTAGTTGATTTAGCCTTAGCCTTGCCTTCATTTTTATCGTATTACCACAGTATTTTATTTTCATGCATTTTATTACACTGCTAAAAGAGAGCTGAGCAGTGGCACAGGGCTTGACGCAGTCACCTCACAGCAAGAAGGTTCTTGGTTCATATCCTTTCTCTGTGGACTTTGCATGTTCTCTCTCTCTCCTTGTGCATGTATGAGATCTTAACAGTACTCTGGATTTCTCCCACAGTCCAAAGACACTCAAATTGGTGACTCTAAATTGACCACAGGTGTGAGTGTGCTTTGTTTTTCTCAATGTCAGCCCTGTGATTGACTGGTGACCAATTCAGGTTGTACCCCGCCTCTTGCCCTATAGCAGCTGAGATCAGCTCCAGCCCCCTGTGACCTCGAACAGGATATGTTGTGTAGAAAGTGGATGGATGGATTTCACAGCAAAACCTTCAGGAAACTGTTAAAACATATGACACAAACATCATAAAACATTTCTGTAAAATCATCATCACACCTGGTTTCTGCAAGTGTGCATACCACCTTCAGCTCCACACTCTTTCTCTCTCTCACTCTGAAATTCTCTCTGCCTCCTCCCCCCACTCATCGGTTAATTGCGTTAGTCATTTCATTAATGACGGACTGATTGTTTTATTGTGTTGGCTCGTCAAAGAGGCCTGGACGCCCCAGTGGCTGCTGAAGCGTCCGTATTGATAAGCCTTTGTGTATGTGTGTGTGAGCGCAGTGTGTGTTTGGCTGCCATGTGTCAGCATGTCATCAGTGTGTGTATTCTGTGTGCTGGAGTGTGCTTTTGTGTGTGGGTGTCGTAGCTAAATGAGTAAGGCAGTGTGGATGCTGTGGAGCTGCATGGTTTTGATAACGGTCCCATCCAGCCTGGTGTTTTTGGGAATGGGTCATCTAGCACCGACAGAAAGAATGATGTGTGCGTGTTTGTACGTGCTCACGCGTGTGCACACAGTGTAGAACCGTGATGGGGGTAGTATCATACAGAGCAGGGAGGCTAGTAGCAGCCAGTGCAGCCATATTGATAAGGAGCGCTGGGTTATTATGCAGGTCTGTGGTGGGCAGGAGGGGTAATTAACAGGGATTAGGATTGTAGGAGGCCTCATGTTACCCCAGTGAACACAGCAAACCTGCTGGGATTAGCAAGCAGCTCTCATTAGCAGAGGTGCACTGATAGCACTTTCTCTCTATCAATATGAAGACAATGTTTTAATAACAGACTCCAGGACTACTTAATCTTCAACCATTTATTCTGCCCATTATCAGCCAGAGATGGTATAAAACATTGAATTAGTCTCAATGACGTCACTCATTAGTTACTAAAAAGCCATTTCGAAGTCCAGTGATGGTGGTCGCTGTGATGGAAATGCTATCTCAAACTAAGTTCTCATCAATCTTGAACAGCGCTTTTCAATATGTGGATTCTGGCCAACCAGAAGGGGAGAATGGGAACAGAAATAAATTATACAGCAAAACCATTATTCCAGTCAAGAGCACTCTTACCACACTAGCTGGAAAAGGCTCTGCTCATAACTATCTCCAGGGTTAGCCAAGCTTTAACTTTCCTGGGAGCACATTATTAAACCCCCATATGGAAAGAAACAATTCTGACAATGCATATTTAATATGATTAGTTCAGCAGCAATTTACTCCCTAGTAGCATAAAACTGAATATGAGGGTGCAGCTAAAGCTTTAGGCTAAAAAGGAGGAGGCTGGGGGGGTGGAAGTGAAGCTTTGCCAGCAGTAGTGTAGTGCATCAGCACTGATGCAAGCAGAGATTAGTGAGAAGAACGTCAACATTAAATGGACCGCCATGTTGAGAGAAAGAGGTGTGATTGGCTGAGAGAGCTGTTAGACAATAATTGAAATCAATGGGCTATCTGATGATTGGTGGGTGTATGACTTCCATATTCTGCATGAACTAACAAGGAGATACGATAAGAAGTTACATTATTGATATTGAGTTTATAATGTGCAACAGCTTAAAAAAATTGTGGCAGGTTGGTCACTACCAGAGGCCAGTGGGGCCCTCAGGATGGCAAAGTAAGGGAACCTCTGATCTAGAAACATGCAAAGAGGTGAAAATCAAGGCGGGCCTTCAGTCCTGAAACTGCAAACTACAACACACACCTGTCAGTCTGCCATGTCAAAATTCATGCATACTTGGGCAGAATTCTGAGCCTTGTTAAAGAAATTAAATGAAATAGTTATGGAAAAATCCACTTTAGTTAGGTACATATATGGGGGGCTCCAAGGAAAATTGGTTGGAGAACACTGCACTAGACAACTTTGTTTTACAACCTGGTCCCTTAAAACAGGCTTTCTTTTCTACTGTATGTATTCTTTCATGTCAAATGGGTTCAATTTATGTACAGTATGCCCCCACAAAGGATGTTCAGTCATTTATTTCAAAGAGTCGGTAATTCAGAAACAGTTAAAAAAGAGTCAAATTTATCACAGGGTCATTGTGTCAGCAGGAATGATGTGAGCCTGATATGCTGTGCACTTGCCTTCATTCCTCTTTGCAGGTTAATACCGTGCTTTGATATGTGGCCTCTTTTCACTCATACGTGAGTATAACCCTTGAAAGCCTACATACCACATTATTTCCTTTTCTCGGTCATACTGCACTGTTCCTGTGGCATGCCAACAGCTGAGCTTCTCATATTTACATCTGACGAAGTGCCAGGGAAAAGCTCTAAAAGAAAGGCGGTGGCCATGAACTGAAGCTACAGTGGCTACCAGTGGCAGGGGGCTTCATTATAGTTTTAAAAGAGCATTTGACCTGGATATCAGGCCTGTGTTCATAAACAATTAGAGGTAATTACTTTTACTGACAAGTAAATGTTGCTCATTTGACATACAATTTTAACTATTTAACCACATGCATCCCCAACCCAGGTCTTTAATGTAAGCGTAAGCGAGTAATACAAATAAGAGAAATAATTAATAAAAGTAAGATGGATTTTTTAGAAAGAAAATCAGACATTACATTGCTACCAAACCTGTTTACCATTAAAAGAATTGTATGCACTTCATGCTGTCTCCATTCTTTTATTTTGTTTGCTGATGACAGGTTTGATTGGAGGCATTTTGTTTTAGGGTTGTCAGTCCATCAGACACATCGTTGTGATTATCATGACTTGGATGGACGCTTTAAGATTTGTGAAGACTTGCACAAACCTCTTTGACTACCTCTATAAAATTTCAAGAATGAACCGGTAACACTTGGGTGCTCAAAGATCATAAATGAAGTTCACTTTGACCATGTGTCTGGAATAGATTTTACTTTAACGTCTTGATATTGCAGATTTCACTTCAAGGCATTCCTAACATTCCCAACACTGACACTGCCATTTGGTGGGAAATCCTTTCAAAGCACAAAATACCAAAAAACAGTAGATGCTGGATTTCTAGATTTTCCACACAAAAAAGAGTTTTGGAAGTGATCAGAGTGATGATCTGGTTCCACTACTTACCTGTTTACTAATCTGTCACTCTGATTTGAATACTTATGGGTAAATATAGGGGATTTAAGTGCACCACAAAAGGTAGTTTATTTAATGTTTAATGTCTCTTAAAGCTTAGATTTAAGTAAGGGTGCTGCCTTTTGCTGAACAGTGGATTTTTACTTTAGTCACTTCAGAAACACATTAGGAAACTGGCCTCTACCCTGCCATTGAACAAAAATGAAAAGACCCCTTTGATTTGACTAATGGTTTTCTTTCAAGACAGAATATGAAGCAACAGGTCATGAAAGGAAGAAGATAACACATGTTCAGCCTTAATTCCTGACAATCTAATGTTTGTGTTGGGCTTGTGTATAGGTTAATATTTGTGTTCAGCTTGTTAGGGTCAAATCTCAGCACCATTTCACAATAAGGGGCAACTGAGCTGGTCAGGGCTGATAAGACTCCCATATGACAAGGGCTGGCCAATGGGACAGAAAGAGCCTGGACATTGATGGAGTGTAGAGATAAGCAGGGTCAGAGTAGCCAAACTGAGCCCTGCAGGATGATAGGAGATATGATACAAGCTGGACAGACGTTGGACTTCAGACTGTGCAGGCGGCAGTTTAGACTGTCTGAGGAGTCGTGTTTGGGTTGGTGCTTGACCCTGGAGCTGAAATCTGATTCTGACATGACACAAACCAGGAACATTTGTGTACCAAACCCCAGACAGATAAAAAAAAAATTTGAGGGGACAAGACCCCTAACTGCCCAAACGTACTTTACTCTGGTGGATTTTACAAGAAAATTAAACTGTGTTTCCTTTAAAAATGTTTGTGAAATCATGCTCTGGCCAAAAACTTGAGTCGCTCAATAAAAAATTCAGCCCAGTCTGACCTAAGTGAAACAGGTCAGGTCAGCTCTTGTTGCGTCTGGCCTCAATGTCGCTGTCTCATGTGCACCTGGAGAAGGGAAGGAAAAGTAGGCCTGCTTACACTGTGTCATATAGTATGACATATAAACAAGGAGGCCTGTTTGAAAATCTGATACATGTGCAATTACTTAAAAGCTGTCAATATACTTTTCTACATACTCAGCTTTGTAAATAACCAAAAGGGACAAAAAAGTTTGGAGCTGCTCCTACTGATCAAATCAGCCAGCAGGCTTTAACAGCTGTAAACTTTATATCACATTAGCATTATCAAGGTTCCGCTGAGTTTTTGCCACTGACAGGCACAAACTGTTATTTAAGTATCTTATGGGCGGTATCCTCTTTTTAGTACATTAAACCCTCCCTTACATTTTCATGCAGTACAGTATTACCACCATGTGATTAAAAATCGTGACATTCACGAGGAGGTTCAGATCAGACTCTTGGCAACATACAAAGCGTGTGCCAGAGCTGCTTTTATCAAATAAAAAAGAACATTTAGCAACTTAGCTGTACTACAGGGGTGCTGGAAGTTATTTATAGTTGTTTGCCTGCTTCATACTTTTAAACGGTGTTATATTTTGAGAGATGACCAAACAAAGTGTTGTCTTATTTGTCTCGCCCACTGTGTGCAATTGCATACATACTCTCTATTTTCATCTCCCACTCATAGCTGTGACCTCATATCTATTTAGTCAATAAATGAGATCAGATCATGCAAATTAATCATGTGCAGGCTTCTATTTTGAAAGTGGTGTCGCTTTTACAGCATATGTGCTGTCAGTTGACATTGACTGGCTCACAGTGATCATAACTGACTTCCCTCTTCTTTAAAAGTATACACATAGTAAGTTTATTAGTTAGTCTTGTAGTCTATCTCCTTCATTTTTCATTTGATGTTAGCTAGCCATTTACCCTTTGCAGGGTGGAGAGACAGATGTGCTGAGTTTGTGACATGATAAAGGGTTTCAGATAAATGATTTTAAGGAAGGCTTGCCACACACTACAGGATTTTAAGTCCAATATTATAGCAGATTTGCCTCCCCCTACAAGTGTTGGGGTGTACCCTTTTTAAAGGCTCATTGCAAACAATTATTATTCTGAATAATCCTTGTGCGTGCTGTCAACAAAATTATTTTACTGCTCCAAATCAGGTCGCAGCCTCCCGGACCTACAATCTTAAATATCAAACATGTTTGATATTTTTCTATCTAGGCTGCAGTGCCTCCAACGGAATAATTAATGATAATTGTGCATATCAAGCTGTGAAGGCTGATTGGAGAGGAGGTTTTTGTTTTCTGCAGGGCAAAACCAGCTTTTTTCAGTGTAGTCTGGTGGCTTTCATGAGAGATCTGTATCACTTCTGTTTCTGGTTAAAAAAAAAAACACCTTACATTTTAATAAATCTGTAAATATCTTCTCTGAAATGTCAGATTCTCAGAATTACAATCTGAGACTGTCAGCTTTAGAACAATCACAGATCTTGTGGACCTTGCACATTTCCTGCAGGTATTATAAAAGCATGATTTTTCACCTGCTGCTGAATTGTTCTTCTGTGGCCATTCCCAAACTTCATGTACCCATTGTTTACTTAGGATCAATGATGTTTTATTTGTCAGTTTTCTGAGCGACAAAGTTAACTGAATAACAAAAATTCTTACAACAGTATAATTCACTCTTCTGTTTGTTCATCATTATTTCATGCAGAGAGGCTTTGCACCTCTGAATTGTTAAGAGAAACACACCTCACCACTTCCTGTTTGAGTCTTGATCAGCAGCTTTAATAACAAGTTTATGAAATGACTCTCCTCTCCTCATTGCCCTGCATCAAACCATGCTCCTTTTCCTCCCTCTCTATTATTCCCCCCTGCAAACACCACCACCACCTCCCACTGGCTGTGGGAAAGCCATTTTATCAGCGTATGTCCGTTGTTCTCTGGTGGGGATAGATACAGAGAAGATAGATGAGTGTTTTGACATGGAGAGTGTTAGACAAACACTCTTATCAGGACCGCCACTTTAGACCGACCCCCCGAAACAGTCGCCTGAACCACGGACAAGATGGGGAAGGGAGGGAGGGAGGTGGGAAGAGAGAAAAGGAGGATTTGAATGTGTTGATCAGAGAAAAAGGTGGACTGTCATAACTAGAAACCAGAACTTGACAGTGAGGCTGCGCATGTAACCGATGCTGTGGATTCCTGCTGCGACACTCGGCAGTGTTGCTCAGACTTGTTCATTTCTGCTTGCATGTGCAGAGACTGCGCCACTCCTGCAGCTCTCAGAACTGTCTGAAGTTTTTAAATAGATGGATCTGTCCTCAGTGCCTCCCGGCTAACTGGCTCTATCTGGGCTGCAGCTTGCTCAGACCACAGCCGTCACTGCCATCCTTCTACAGTTATCACTTTGAGGAAGTACACAAGAAGTTTCCCCTGTTTGAACCGGCCGGGACAGAAAGTGCTCAGTGTGGATCAAACTCCCCCTGCTGTCGAGCTGTTGACAGCTGGAGCTTCTTGCTCCAAGCCACTTTCAAGGGTTCAGGTCAAGGTCAAGACACATGCATGCTTTGACATATGTAAGTTTTTATTTCCCTTTGTAGCACCATGTGGTCTCTACCTAATGCTTTCGGTTCTATTTTAAGGTTGCAAGTAATATTTAATTAGATGCCATAGTATCAATCTTTACTGCATCTTTTTGTTTCTGTAAACTCCATCTTTCAGGACACTTGCACTGTTTTAGGGCTTTATTTATTTGTAGAAATAAAGCCATCACAAAAGTACGTATTCATTTCTCTTCAGCCCAGGGGTGTGGTAGATTTGCTTCACCTCATGCCATCTCAAGTTCACATCCTAATAAAACACTTGCTGTCTTTACACTGCTTCTTTAGCTGAATGTCATCAGTGCTTCCTTTGGACCATTTCTCACAATTTAATGTATTTGTGTAACCGGTGTTACATGCTAATGTGATCATATGAAACAAAAGCATATTCATCCACTGGGTGGGTATATGTTAAAGGCATTCCAAAGTTAATATAACTTTAAGTTACGTGTAAAAGCTATAATTGTAAAATATAATCAGTGAAGGAGAGGAATTATGTTTATAATTATAGATATTAAAAATTTCTCTCCTAGAAATGGTTTTGTCATTGTATTACTCACTTTTGAAACTGCCTGGATGATGAAAAAAGTTATTATGTTCAAATAAGTTGTCTTCTATTAAATTTTGTCTGGTGTTCACCCCTCTTTTAACTCTTCTCTCCTCCCTGCAGATGAGCTGGAGTTAAGGGAAGAGGGTGGTGACAGCAGGGTGGTGGCAAGCAGGGATCTCCATCCAGACACTACATGGGGTCCCTACCCTGGAATCCTCCAATCAGAGGGCAGCACAGATGATCAGGATATGGAGGTAAAAGCTCTAATCTAAGCACAATCCACAGTTTTTAAGTTTGAGACATCATGAAGAGCTTTAAATGTTATATTGTAGAATCTTTATTTCAGTTGGTACATTGTAAGCATAATAACAGACAGGCTGCTCTAATCTTAACTGTTACTTTTTTCTTTGTCAGTCAGTTAACAGTATGATAGAAATTTGTTTCGATCTCAGGTGTTTCTCTTTGTTTGAACCAAAAAAGTATTTCATGTAAATGAGGATGATTGCAGTTACAAAGCACCAGTCATCTGTGTGAATCCACGATGTCTCTTTTTAAGAAGGAAGTAAAGTATGACGCAGAGTTTGTACAACAAGAAAATGTTGCTACAATCGAGACTCAGCACACAGTGTTATGCAAAGTGGGGGCCCTGACCCCTGGAGGCCCCCCCAGGGGCCTTTAGAGGGGCTGCAGAAAACTTTAAGAGAAGAAGGAGGATAATAGATCCGAAAATAAGAATCAGCATGTAACAGTATTCTTTCCAATACCATTTAGATACATTTTTATAGATAGAGAAAAACTAAGAGTTTACGACTACTAAGAGACTATGAGAGTCTATAAAAGAGGCAATGAATGAAACAAATGAACAATAGGATTATTACTTGATGATAAAAAACAAGGAAATCTAAGAATATACAGTAATATGTTTATGTGTAAAGGCCATGATAATGCACAGGAAATGTAAGTAGTTCTGCAAGATGGTTCCCTTCTAAAGGTTAATGCTGTATGGGGGCCTCTGGCTTGGCAGAGTTTAGGAGCACCTGCTCTGTACTCCATAGACTTTGGTAAAGATGCTGACTTGCCACTTTTATCTGCTAGCAACAGATGAAGACCTAAGAGCAGCTGTGTGTTGGGAATATGCTTTCAACAAGGTAAATGTAAAATACATTCTTTTATAAGCTACCCAAAAAATAAACCTGGAGCTTTAGGTCGGTAAAAGTGATTAGATTAAAGATAAGCCGTATGAGCCTTGGTCTGTACCATTGCTTTAATGATGATTCACGTCATGTTTATAAATATTATAGTAATCATCCCTCTCCATTCAGTGGGATAATTTTTTCAAGAAAATAAAAGAGGTGCGAAGAAAGGACTGACCAACAAGTTATATAAATACACCTTCTCCTCTTCTTTGAGCACTTAAATTTAAAATCTTATTAGCATTTTTGATTACTTTAAGTCTGCAGGAACATAAAAAAAGTACTTTTTTACCCATTGCACATCATCCTTCACCTTGAAGCTTGTTTGCATACACCCTATGCAGTTATGAATGCAGGGATATTAAATCACATTTTTAACTGTTTTTGTTATACAAGTCTTTTTGTTGGGTCTCGCTTTTGTTGAGGGTTAATTAATAAATCCTAATATCTTTTGCTGATTACTCATGATGAACATAATTATTCATTGCAGCCTTAAAATAAGGAAAAGCACTTATCATCAGGCTTTATCATAACAAGTCCTGCATTTTGTAACAGTGATTTGGGAGTAAAACCTGCTGCTGTTTAGCTGCAGCAGGCTGAAGAGAGACCTCCAACAAACTGAAGGGATTTCAGTTCATGGAAAGGTCAGATGTCAGATGGTCTGGTAACAAAGAGACTCAATGAACAAACAACTTATCACCCAAGTGTGTGGAAATGAAAACAGCTGCGTGTATCTCTCTATGTGTGTGTGTTTGATGGGAACAGTGTGTGAGACCGGATGGAGCTCTATCAGAGGCTACGTTTGTGCATCATGTGCAAGTCCATCTAATCATATGATACTGATGCTGGGAGGGGCTTCCTGACTGAGCACTTTTTCACACACACAACAAAAACATATACAGACATTGGCACAGTCATTCCAACCTTATTTAACATCTGATCTACCTCATTTAACCTGGCTTAAATCCACAACCGGTCAGTGTTTTCGGTGACTTCAGTCCAGTTAAGCCCAGTGACACCAAGTCCCATCTGGGTAAAAATCTGTGTACATGTGGTTCACAAAAAACTCTATGAAGTGGTGGGCAATGGGCAATAAACCAATATCAATACTATTGCTGGTAACATTTCTGCCATGGAACGGGTTTCTACTACACCATCATCACCAGTTTGAATCATCCATGTTTTGAGGCCAATGCTGCCGTTTGCATGGCAGAGTGCTACGTGATGGACAACAGCTGACTCCAGGTCTTGTTATTTCTCTAGCATTATTAGCAGTAAGGTAGCTAACCAAACTACACCCATTTGTGCCATTGTAGTTAATGTGCAGCAGAATTGACAGGAAAAACCTTCTCATCCTCATCAAGTTTGATGTCTGTAAAATAAGCAACATGCAGTGAGCATCTCTGTTGGCCTGTCTGGAGCTTTAACACACCATGTGTGCTGCATTAGCTTGAATCTGTTTATCTCAGCCCGGCTCTGCTGTGATTCATCTTATAATTGCTTAAACAACTGTTTTAATGTGAGTTTAAAAAAAACCCTTTTGATTTTGTAATACCCAATATACCATTACAAGGCATACAATGATGTGAATTTTAGGCCACATGGCCCAGGCCTTCAATATTGTTCAAAAATAGCAAGCTGGAGTTTTTTCACTCAAGCTTTACCTCATCAGACTTTTTTCTCTTCTCTTTCCTCTCCCTTTTTGACCTCTCCTATCCTCTCCTCCATTCTACTCTCCACTCATTTCGTCTTTTGATTCTTTTCTTTTTCCTCCCCATGTGCCTCATTATCTCTCCTCTCCTCTCCTCTGTTCTCTGCTCTCCTCTTCTGTCCTCTCCTCTGCTCTCCTCTGCTCTCCTCTCCTCTCCTTTCCTCTCCTCTCCTCTCCTCTCCTCTCTTCTCCTCCCCTGTCCAGATTCCCATCCCCTCTCCTCTCCTCCTCCTCCTCTCCTCCGAGCTCTCCCCAGACGTCCGCCTGTCTTTTATCTGCACATGGCGCCATCCTCCTGGACAACAAACCCCAGTGATTGATTCTTGCTTGATAGGCTTTCATTTCTAAGATTTCGTTTATTATCAGTGAGGTTCTGAGAGTACAGATAGATTGTGTGTGCGTGTTTGCACGCTCAGATACACACACTCACTTTCTCACCCATCACCTTTTGTTCTTCCCCTCCCTTCCGCTGCCCGTACCATCCGACTTCTCCTCTAAACTGAAAAGTCAGTTTCTTTTCTTTAGAGAGCTTTGCATTCATATGGAAAGCTTCTTGTTCTGACTCTTAATACCCATTTTGTCTCCTTTTCCTCATTTTCTGTCCTCCTCCTCCTCCCCCTCCTCACTGCCTATCTGTGGACTGAAGAAGTGAGGAGACGGACCTTCGCTATCTGCTGGAGATAGTGGACTGTAATCTCACATTCCTCCTGTGTTTCTCCCCCTGTCACTCCACATCCTCCCCCTCCTCTATCCAGCCTTCTATCCCTCCCTGCTTCCCACCCTCATAGGTCAGCAGGGGTCAGGGCTATCCTCCTCAGTGTGCTGGAGAGGAGAAATCTGCTGCTCATCTCCTGCTGCTCTGCTCATGCAGTCAAACGTTAGCACTCTTTGATTCATTACTTAAACAGAATTATTAACAACAACTTCAGTGTAATGATAAACCAACAAATCTTATGTAAAACACTGGTATTTTGTAACATGCCTTGCTTTTAACATACTATTTGTCCAAGATGAGTAACAGGTGCAGAACATTTAAGATGCTCCATTTATTCCCTTCAGCCTGCAAACAGGCTGTAATGGTCACAGCCTAATCCTTGAGCAATCCCATCTTGTAAAAGTGATTATCTAAGCAATTGACAGCCTCTGATTTTTACTCCCAAGTACTGTATGTGAGAATGTTTAAACGCTGGATCTTTGGTAAGAATGCCCTTTTTATTGTAGAGAAAGATCTTTTTTTTTTTTACAGCAGGAAGAATTAATTAAAATGCTTTCATCAAACCCAAAACACTCAGTTGGTACAGCCACTTTTTTACCACTAAAAACACCAGAGCTGCTTGTCTTGTGCTGTCTCAAATATGTTTGCATGTTTTTCATAAGTGTTCCACAAACGTGTGGGATCCAGATTGATCATTTGCAACATTTACGAAAGTTAACATAATTATAAAAAAAGAGAAAATGGAGCAGTGTTTGACCATCTCTTCTCTTTCCACAGAATAGAAAATAACTGTTTCGCCCACAAAAAGGTCTGTCGTTGCATGAATTGGTCCATTAATGTTGTTGAACACTTTCATCCATCCATTTTTTTCTGCTTATCATGGCCAGGTCAAAGTGGCAGCCAAGCAGGTCCACCAAGACATCCCTCTCCCCAGCAACATTTTATAATAACAATATAACACTTTTCTTTCACATTTCTCATACAGTATCCTTTTTTTCCTATGTATTCCCCCCTTTTCCTCTTTTTTTTTCCTATGAAACAGTCAGTCTACAAATCCAACCTCGGGGCTTGCTTACTCACTCTACCTGAGCGAGTCACAGTGACTGTTCCTTTAGGGGATGTCACTTCTCCTGTAGATGTGGACGTTGAGCGTGTGTGATTTGTCTCAGTCTCGAACTCTTCTGTATTCCCCACAGCAGCTTGCTGTGTGGAAGGAGGTGTGCGAGTTGGAACTGGTAGAACCTCTCAATACCAGCTACTTTGTCTGGGTCGGGTCTCACAGCACTGTCATCGAAGATGTGTCCAAGGAATTGTATCTGCCGCTTTCTAAACGTGTTCCTTCCAGCCCCTGTAGTGTTTCTGACATTTTTCTCTGGAAGATTTCTGGAGCACTTGCAATACCAAAAGGGAGTCTGCAAAAAGCATATCTCCCAAATGGAGTGATGAAGGTGGTTAGCTTGCAGCTTTCTTCCTGTAGGGGTATCTGGTAAAACCGCTGGCAGCATCCAGTAATGTAAACACCTTCTGCGAGTCGTGGCGTTATTTCCTCGATGGTAGGCAGCACACACTTTTCTCTTTTAACTGCACAATTCAGCTTCCCCAGGTCTGCACTGCACCTCACCCCTTTTCTGTTGGGCTTTAGAACAGGGACCATTGCAGCACACCACTCAGTGGGCTGAGTCATTTTTTCAATAATTCCCTCTTTTTCTAGCTGTTGCAGCTTTTTACCAGGGGCATAAGTGGCAGTGGCACCCGTCTGGCAGCGTGTACCACATATGGCTGAGCATCTTCCTTGAGACTAATTTTTACAGGTTCAGTCTTAAGCAGACCACTGGTACCAAACACAGCGCTCACATACTCCACTCTTTTCACTAAGCCCATCTTGACAGCTTCTGGCAGGCTAAGAAGGTTACTGCAGTCCCCCTTTATCACATACATGGTAAAAGTGTATTCTTTGCCTCTGTAGAGGGTATTGGTCCTGACCCAGCCTGTGCACTTGAGCTCTCCCCCTGCTCCCAAAAAAGGCCTCTCTGTTGGACTCAGTCTGTAAACATTAGGAAGTCTCTGGAATGTCTTTTCGCTTATAACAGTTGCATCGGCACCCGTGTCAATTTTAAATGTTGAGGTGCATTTCTGATATCGAGTCTAACAGTCCAATTATCTTCCTTTGCTGCATCTTTTATTTCTCCCAGAAACTGAAACTGTCCTAAGCTTTTAGTGACTTCATTCACAGCTTTAGTACAACACACCTGTGCCCAATGTCCTCTTTAGTTGCACTTTTTGCATATGCTTTTAAAAGCAGGGCATTCTTCTTTTCATAGTGCTGTTTGCCACACCTACCACAGTTCTGAGTTGTTTTAATGCCGCTTGTAGCTTCTCTTGGCGGGTTGCTTTTCTTTGGTTTCTCTCCTTTCCATCGGTCAATGTTCACATTAGCCACGTGGAGCTCAGGTGCGTTAGTCTGGAGGCTAATCTGTTTAGCTATCTCCTCCGCTTGGCGTACTTGCCGGATAGCTTGGGCTAATGTTATATCTGTGGAGAGCTGAAACTTTTGAGAAAGCTCTTTGTATCTAATGCCTACAACCAGTCTATCACGGATATGCTCAACCCTTTTATATCAAAGTTGCAGTTTTTTGCTAGCTCATATAGCACTCTAATGCTTCTGCTCTCTCACCGGGCTGTTGACTCCTCTGGTAGAAGCAGGCTCTCTTGTGTATAATGTTGTGCCTGTGATGAAATAGTCATCAAACTTCTTCAATACAGTGTTGTAGTCTGGCTTATGTCCTTCAACCTCAAACTCAAATAAGTTAAATATTTTCTGTGCTTCACTTCCCATTGCGTAGATAAGCAAGCAAACCTGAACATCTCCGTTCTCTTTGTCTAGCTTAGTAGCCTGAAACATGAAAACCGTTGTTTCCACTCCGGCCATTTCGCAGGACGGGCAAACTTAAACTCCTCTGGTGGATGAAACTTTGTCTTGACTACTTCTTCCGTGGTCACTCGCCACTTCTGACATCATGTGATGTCTTCTAGACATTCATAGTCACGCTTGGGACAGCTGAGATCGTATGAACATTCATGAGCTAACAGTAGCATCCCCCTGAACGGTCTCTCTTCTTAACAGATATGCGCATTCAGCAACACCTATTGTGGTGCATTCAAGGATCCTAAACCATAGGAATTTCCAAACATTACACTGACCTCTGTGTGCCCCCATTTGGCTGGGCCCCAGAAAGCTGTTGGATGGTACCAGCCCCTGCTACCAAGTGAGAAGTTATGATTTCTCCCATGGGAAAGCAACGTTTTGATTGCAGAGTGCAGAGGCCTTCAGATATGAGCTTATCCCTGGCAAATTGTGGCACATTATTAGACTATATTGTCTTCTGTGTCATTGCTGTCTCATGTTTCATCATCATACTTTTGGATCCTTACAGATCTATCTTAACTAATATTGTGATGAAGTAGCCTCTTCAGACATCATGGGAACAAATAAACACATAGATATACACTACATGCAGTTAGTTTGCAAACAAGTGGCTATAGATGAGAGTCATATTTAAAGAATAATCCAATACTCTATCAGTCAAAAGGGTTTTTTGCTTTCTCACAGTGTCCATACTGGCTTTAACACTGCTGTTTTGAGAAGTGCTCAAAGACTTTTGGTGGCCACCAAAGCCACACCAGCCTGAATTCCTACGTAATACTGCTGCTGCTATTACAGCGAGTCTTACACAGCTTGCCAGAAATTATGAGGAAAAACATACTGAATAGTGTAAACTTGTTTTTTTCTCACTCTGAATCTGTATGTATCTCATCTAAATGGAGGTAATTTCTCTACGGGCTGAGCTTATTGGATCCTTTGTCCCAGTCCTCTATTCTAACATCTCTACTCTGGACATGCTTTCACCATCTGCTTACCTTTACATGTGTACATTTATTTCTCTGCTGACTCTCCTTCCTCACCTCTATCTCACTTAGACCACCTGTCTCTCTCAGTCCTCAGCCTCACCAGGCTCTGTGAAGCCCCTCAGGCTACAGCCCCATCTCAGTGTTAGATTGGCATTACCTGCTCACAGCCCTACCCCTCCCAGCATCGCCTGCTCGCTCTTAACTCGTCTGGCTTCTTATTTGGTCTAGACAGATAAGCAGCATCATTTTAAATACAACAAACTACATTTGGTTGTTCATGCACACTCATGCAACACAAACTTGGGGACATATCAAGTGCAGGTTCTTCTTTTTTGGTGCAAAACTATGAAGGTTTCATGTTCTCTGATGTTGTTCTGGCTGTTGTGAGTGGTGATTTCATTGTTGGGGTTGAGCTTGTCATTTCTGAGAAATCAGGGTGGAGTAGAAAGAGAAAGGCGAAAGGAAGAAGATGAGATCCAGTCTGTGTGCTCCCTCCAGCAGATCTTCTTGGTTAGATTAGTGCCGTGTTAACTGGCCTGTGTCATATGGAAATCCTGTCATTTGCATCTCTTGAGAAAGAGGCGTAAAACCATTTATCTATTTAAATATATTCTGGCTGATATGGCTGTTGGACTTTAGAACAGGGTATAATAATGTTTACTGATGGACTGATCAGCTGGCTGCTGATTCCTCACAGTTTTTGGTTGAGTGAACATCCAGGTCCTCCTCGGTGAGCCTCCCTTGGCAACCCAGGAGCGAGCACACCACCGCTGCTCTTCTGATTGGATCACACATAACGAATCTGATATTATATCTCCTCTCCTTCTGATTGGATCCTGCTTTAATTAACTGATAATGCAAGTACGTGTGATTGGATAAAAGTTGTAAGATTGTTATAAAATTAAAGAAAGAGAGAATGACGATGCTTAAAAAAAGCCAAACTTTGACTATTTTAAATCTGTTGCATCTTAACAGAGGACAAACATCCAAAGTGAAGTCTCCTCACTGTACCGCAGCAGAAACTCCTCTTACACCATCGTCCCCTTTGTTTCCCCCTCCTTCAGCATCACCCAGCAGCTCACCCCACCCCAATCCTGTCTTTCGTGGAAAGGCAGCCTGAAGGCACGATCCTAGAAGGAGCAGAGTAGGGGAGTTCAAAGCGTTATCACGCACTGAACGTCTTTTCATCATGTTTTAGAAACAAGCGTTCGCACTAATCCCCCAATAATCTCTCCAGGAGAACTGGGGCGATAAGGCGCGCCACCCACGGCTTTTCAAACACTTTTTGGGTAGTCTCTTCTCACTCTCTATCTCTCCTCCCCTCTACCTCCTCGACTCTCTTCTCCTCCTTCCCTCGCTCCCCTGGAAGGACGAGTGAAGGTGATCACCGTCTCCTCCTCATCCTCTCTCGAGCTGTTTCCTTTTTTTTGTTGTTGTTTTTGACGTTGGCTCTAGGCTGGTTTGTTTACATCCTGATTCTGATCTTTATATTTTATCTGGACTCATCAACAGTGTTTTTCTGCCTCTCTGTTTCTCTCTCTCCTCCGCCCATCAAATTAGAATGTTAATTAAAATGGTGCTCCTTCAGAAGATGATAAATTGATGATTACGGTGAGAATGAGACACCTTCTCTGATGCCTCCCAGAAGAAAGACATATATGAGGGACCTTTTTAAAAGAAACTTGAGCGCTAGATCCTTAATATATATTCTGTTTTTTTCTTTTAGATCATAGAATCTGCTTCCATTTTCTTAAAACACTTTCATACTATCAAAGTAACCTCTCCTATCACACCAAACCACACTTACTTTTCTTGGGTTCTTCTGTCTTGCTGACCAGTTTTAAGGGATAGAAGGTAATTATTTGGATGTTATTTGATGTTAACACTGTTGAAGTGTTTTTTTATAGCAGTTTGATCAATTCCCTCTGCCTCCTCAACCTTTTGTTTAAAAAGAAAAAACAAAAAAGAGGCATGGCAGAAGGCAATTACCAGATTGTAGTGAAGGTGTGCCATGGTCAAACCATGTTTCGGAACGTTTTTGATTTTTTTTTTTCCCTCATCGTTCTGCATGTCTGAAAAGTGGCAGAAATGATCAAATAGACTGATAAAGTAATGATAGTTTTTGTAGGTGCATAGCTTTCTCCATACACAGTCCAAGCCTCCATAAGTGAAGATTTATTTCTACTTGAAGAAAAAGTCCCAAACTTTTCTAGGAGCTGATGTTCAGAGCAGGGTTAATTTCATCCACTAAAACTATGACCTAGAGTGTTAGTCAGCTTAAATTTTTCCATGATAAATAGGACTAGTTAAAAATATATCTTTGATGATAAGTTTATTTTTTGTCAAAAAGACAAAAATGAGACTAAAATATAAGTGTTAGACTGTTAGACAATCATAGTCCATGAGATTTCTCCACTGTGAGTATGAACAGTAAAATCACAAGGAGAGAGATGTTTATATTATTATCAAATTAATATTAGATTAAAAATATGGCTAATTAAACTAGTTCAAACATTGTTTTGACTAAAACTAAAGAGTAAAATATAAGGACTTTTTACTGACTAAGGTACAGAGTAAAATGTTTTTTTTTTTTCAGTTTTTGTTGACTTAAAAAAAAAAAAAAAGAAAGAAAAGACAGAAGACTGACTTCACATAGCTGCCATAATCAACACTGGTTAAAAATTGTGCATTTTACACATTTTCTTTTCCTTTATACTTACACTTTTTTAAGTTGATAATAGAGCACAGAGCAAAGCAGGAGAAATTTCATGGCAAGTACAAAACTTTGAATAATGATCCCTCACAAAAACAACAAGCCTGGTGAACAGAAAACATTAAAAACACTTTATACAACAGTTTCATACTCTTTTTCTGTGTCCATTGAAGGGCCTTTGAGGTAAGTTGCTGCTAATTTTCTTCCTGGATGTTCAACTTGTTTACTGGTTTTATATTGGGTTTTTACCCAGGAACTGGGTCTATTGCAAAGGTTACACTAATGTCTTGCTATCGTTAACTCATTACCTGGTTCAAATCTCTCATGTGGATGTATTTTGAAGCTAAAATGACAGCAGCGTGGCTCATGGAAGTTAGTGGTTGTATGTTCAGATGTAACAATTACTAACAGTTACTAACAACTAGATCGGTTCATCAGTCCAGACCACAATTCAGGAGACATTTTGCTTCAAGAAGTTAGAAAAAAATTGCATCATGTATTTCCCAAACTTGTAAAAGTAGCTTTCAGAAAATAATACCTTATCACAGCAAACAAATCTTCTGGCATTGTCCTAAAGTAACTTGCTCCATAAAATCAGGAAAGCTCAATGATTTTTGAGGTTTATTTAATGATGATGATGGTTATATTATTGTACAGATAATATTAGGGGGTCAAGGGATGTTTTCCAAGTCAATTTAAAATAAAACATTATCTACTAAGTAAGATTAGAGCTTCAGTTGAAGTAAGGTGTACAAAAACTCCCGAAATGTAAATTTGTACATTCTTATTTTGGGGGTCACAGGCTGAAAAGCTTTCTTTCTCTAGTTTACATGTAACTGTGCTTTTGTAAATACTTTTTTCACTACTTTGTTCAGTCACATAAAAACTTTTCGAAGATCATATTTATCTTAGGTCGTCTGAATTTTCTCACACGTTCTGCATCACAGTAAACTGCCAACAAAATATGACACAAGAATGAATATGCTATATTCAAATATGCACTCTCGAATATTTATTGAATTATCTCCCTGATTAACATGTTCACATGCACCCCACAGCTGGAGACTTTCACTGTCTCCAGCTGTGAGCCTCTACGGAGGCAAGACATGATGGGAAAGAAATCTGGAGAGAGAGGAACACAGTCTTATCCCTTGCTGACAGTTTTCACCTTGATGTCAGTGCTTTGACTGCTTCAGTGTTCACATGATTAATCAGCAAAAGAGTTAGGGATGGACAATATGACCTTAAGATAAAATCTCCATTTTTTATTTCCATATCAAACCAGATTTATGATTTAAATCAATTTTTTTCCTGCTTATTTCTGTGACATGTAAAAGAGGGGTAGAAAGAAAAAACAAGGAAGGGAAAGGAGAGGTGTTTCTAAATAGTTTGCCTGAACTCAACCAGGCAAAGCTGGAGGAGAGAAGCAGAGGAAAATTTTCATATTTCAAAACCAAGACTTCCCACACATGCAATTAGAGAAAATCAATGTCTTACCCATACCAAACCATGGTATGGGTATCAGCATTTCACCTGTCTTGTAGCAGGACACAAACATCATCATGCACTTCCATTTGCCCCTGATTAGTTTTCCTAAATATTCTCCTGTCACACAGAAATTTCACAAGTGGGCTAGCAGTCTCCGCTGTTCTAACCTTGAGAATCTGAGGAAGTTCTCGGGAGTCTTGAGTGATGAACCTTTTGCCTTTAAATGTGCCTCATGGCCTTGGCGAGAGCCAGTTCTTGTCGGTGCTCTTTGAATAACTGTGCTCCATATAGGCTGTCTGTTATATGACATGCCATGATCATGACAGTAGCTGTCTGTCTCTCAGTCTGTCAACCAGGCCGTGACAGAAGAGCCTATCACCCTGAGAGAGCGAGGGAGGAGGCAAAAAACGCCAAATATGATCAAATACTGATAGACAGAAATGCAGCCAGCCAGGCCAGAGAGAGAAAGAACAAAAGAGACCTGAAGAGGAGAGGAGGAGGAGGAACCGAGGAGCTCTGTCAACTGAACCAAACCCTGAGAGACAAAGAAGAAATAAAGCACGAGAACGAGATTTAGAAGAGAGGTGAGGCGAACATGGAAGAGGAGGGTTTAACGAGTCGGAGGGAGGAGGTGTTCATCACTCAGTGGCAATGACTGGCTGGTATCTGCATCTCGCTGTCATCTGCACCCGCTTCTGCAGGGCGGAGGAGGAAGGGAAAAAAAGGAGGGGAGGAGGAGGAGGTGTAAGAGAGGAGAAGAGGAGAGGGAAAACCTCTATCCGCTGTATCTCTGAGCCTCATCTCCGCCAGTTCAGGAGCCTGCTTTCCAAGAGTGCCTCATTTTCAAATCTCTTATCTCGGCCCCCGTTTTAAGTATCGCAGTTTTATATTTTTACATGTCATTTGCATGCAGCTCATCAAACCTGCCTGCCTCGATTTTTTTTCTCCGTCTTTTTCTGCTTCTCAGAGGTAATATATGAGCACGCCTGCTCACGGGAATAAGCTTTCATTTCACTGCCAAGCCTCAGCCATCTACTGTATTGACGATATTCCTACCTCGTGAGCTGAATATACAGTGTAAAAAGTATCTGAGTGTCAGAGAAATGCTGCGTGTGAGTGCAGCAGAGGTAAAGTGTGTGTGCCTGTGTATGAGAAAGGCGGATGAGAGTAGGTTTCTGATGTTTATCTGCCTTCCTTTTCTTCTTTGTATTTTTGGAGGATTCACACAGTGACCTCTTTGTTTGGGACAGTGAGTACACCCCTCCAACCCCCTGGATCGGGAAAGAAACCATTTCCTGTAGCCGAGAGATAGAATGAGAGACAGGGAGAGAGAGAAAAGAGGGAGAGATAGGACGAGGGGGGAGGCAGACAGAAGGGTAGGAATGAGAGTTGGGGAGAGGAAGAGAATCGGAGATTAAGAAAAGAAAGAAAGAATGAAAGAGGTGTACAAAAAGGAAGGAGGCGGTACAGGAGAGACAGTGAAAGAGGAGAAGGGAGGAAGAGGGGGAATTGGATGATTGAATTAATGATTCTGGGAGAGGAGTGAGTGACTGAACGGTGGTTGAAAAGGTCAGGAGAGGAGCAGGGTGACTCTAAACTCACAGCTAGAGAAGGAAATATCATTTGAAACACTTCATGCACCCTTTATTTCCCAAGAAAGGCCTTTTCTGGGTGCAGTAGTAAAATATTATTCAGGTTTTTTTTCCTTTACTTGTCATTAGAGTATAAAGTGACTTAAAAAAGAGAAAAAAATCTTCTAAGAATTCAACAGGTGCATGATCCACTTATAACAAACCCCATCAAGATTTACTGTTACTATTATATTATATTCTAATATTGGTTCTGGCAGCTTTTTTCCACCAGTAAAACAAAGGAAATTTAGTTGATCAAATGTACCACCTTGGTCCTGCCTTTTAGAGGGTTGAGGGTGGTTAATGGACTAATGAATCAAGTTCACCAAGAACTTTTGTTTAAAAGCATTAATAAAATGATAAAAAAAATAAAGTCTAAAAAAGTTTAAAATATGTAAGCAGCAGAAGAGATGATGACAAAATGCATTAATGTAATAGTGCAATAAATTCATAACGTAACATGTAATATGTAACGTTCGTAACATATTAACATACACATACAGGTATCTTCTACATACACAGAAATTTGAATGGGCCCATGCATGCACCTTATTCACTGCTAGGGTCACATTCAGCCATAATTTAGATATGGGAGTACGTATATGTTAACCAATGTGTGACTTTTTTAAAATCACAGTACAAAAAAAAAAAAAAAGCATTCCTTCTCACATTTTAAGAGGGTTGCTCAAATAAAGCTTTTTTTCTCTCCTGATACCACCAACATCAACAATGAGACCTACACTTAGTTTTTTATTCGTTGAAAAGAACTATTCCAAACCCAGCGCTTCTTCAAATAAGCATAAACATGTGTTTTAACTCAACAAGTCAAATCAGCCCTATTCAGCTTAGAGAATATTTTTAGGGATATGGAAAAAATAATGTTCATATGATATTGCTGTAATGAACATGAAAGCTGTTCACTACTAAAGGGTTTGAATCAGTGTTGTGGTTACATTTTTAAAGATTCTCACATATTTCTCTTTATTTTTATCTACAAGTTAGTCCCACTGAGATCAGAGAAATCCTTTTCAAGCAGGATTTGACCAAGAATCACAACAATTCACAGTTTTAAAAACAAAAACACTCACACTCATGCAGAACACAATAAATGTTAACTACAAAAATAAAAGAACTAGTTCAAACTTTTCCATGTAGAAAGTTTGTATTAAAGACCTTTCACAAAGGATTTGAAAACATTCAGCATCACTTAGTTTCACAGTTTAAAAGCAGTCGGCAGATTGTTCAAAGCAACAGGTGAAGAAAACCTACAAGTTGCACGTCAAAGAAGGTTGTGAATTCCACTGTAAAAAAAGAACCAATTTGAGTAATGTTGAGTTAACAAATGATGGAGTATTGATGGTGTACTTTTGATAACTGAGCTAGCGAGTCGCTAATTTCCATCTGTTGTCCCACATAAAACTGACACAAAACATACATTAACATCCCAAAAACAAGGGCAGACACCTGACAGGACCACAGCTGACAAGACAAAGTACAAAAATATACTAGTGATCAGTATAGAGAACGATAAATAAGTCTTCCTATGGACAAATTGTATTAAGGTAATAAAGTAGTCTAAAATTTTCACATATGTATTTTAAAGGCTAAGGCCTAACACACTATAAAGTTAAAAACATAAATAGACCCTGTTCTGTGAGATAGACAAAGTGCAGAGCATTATCACAAAATGACCATGGTACAGTATTATCAATACAGAAATACAGGAAGGCGATTTATATGTCATGACCATTACACATTAGCAACATTAAGTAGTGCATAAAATGCAATACTGAAGTAAAAGGGTAACCAAAATTCATCAGTAGCATTATGAACTACCAAGCTTTAAGAGCTACATTATAAAATAACCAAGATGCAAAAGCAGCAATATAAAACTACAGAAAAGCAATAGATATGTCATGACCAATACACAATAGCAGCATTAAATAATGCCTGAAATACGACAGTTAAATGAAAGAGTAACCAAAATTCATCAGTTGCATTATGAGCTACTAAGATTTACGAGCTACATCACAAGTTTTTTGAATGTTCTCCTACATTACTAGTTTTTTGAATGTTCTCCTACATTACTAGTTTTTTGAATGTTCTCCTACGTTACTAGTTTTTTGAATGTTCTCCTACATTACTAGTTTTTTGAATGTTCTCCTACGTTACTAGTTTTTTGAATGTTCTCCTACATTATTAGTTTTTTGAATGTGTTCCCAACTCCACATTTTCAGCTATGAGAATGTTAAGTCAGCTAAATGGTAACATGAAGTATCAAGTTGGGCCCCTCACCTTAAAAGGCTGTGAAACTTACTTCTTAACTGTTTCATGTTGGGCCCCCACATTCATTTTTACAGTGCATTTATATTTACAGAAATATTTCCATATATTCAGTGCATCAGTGGTTACATACATTTAGAAAACAATGCTTTATTGTGTTCAGTATTTCCCACACAAAGATGACTCATGACAACATTTACCCTATAAAATCTCCATCTTGTGAACATGTGATTCAGAGAACGTAACGATAAATATGTGGTGTCTCATGTTAAAACTGAAGCTTCATATGCATTTGAATCTTTTC
This sequence comes from Cheilinus undulatus, assembly GCF_018320785.1. Classification (NCBI taxonomy): domain Eukaryota; kingdom Metazoa; phylum Chordata; class Actinopteri; order Labriformes; family Labridae; genus Cheilinus; species Cheilinus undulatus. The sequence continues at coordinate 36,320,113 of NC_054873.1, forward strand.
TGCAGCCAGCTGCAGAAATATATCTGCTTTTTTGTACTTGAAGCTTATGATGATGCATGTGGTGTGAGACATGTCGTAATCTTAAAGCCATGCAGATCTCATGATGTGATAACAGAATATCAAGTTATCCATTTCAAAATGAGGGCAATCTTATTTACTTAATGCTCTGCATAAAAACATTCGATCAGAAAAGCGGAAACACAAGATATTGATAAAGAACAGTGTGTAAGCAGTGCAAGTTTGCAATTCAAATGGGCTCACTCTAAGTTCAGTTTATGCAGGTTAAAATGATGGTTCACATTTATAGTTCCCTATTTTTAATTTCAACAAACTGTACACAGAAGTATACGGTATAATTGCATAGCATAATTAGAGCTACCATCTTTTTCTAATGGTACCATTAACTGTAGGGATAGTGTGAATTTCATGTGTGCCAAAGGTAAGGTGTAGAGTATCTTCAACATAAACAGAGCTGAAGAAGGGCTAAAGGATCCATATCGCCACCTACCAAAGCTATAGCAGACATATTCCTGTCAATTATCCCCTGATGTATACTGGGACAGGGTAATGGACCAATCAAATGGCTTAAATATTGAAACAAATTGTCTAGGTGGGGTTGCAAAAAATATTATTATAAATTAATTACATTTATTTAACCAGGAAAAACCCTCATTGAGATTAAGAATCTCATTTACAAGAGTGACCCAGCCAAGACAGGCAGCATCGCATTCTACAGAGAACGGACAAAAAACAAAGCAAATTCAATCACAGAAAATCAAATCCAGAGTCACAGATCAGAAAGTCATCAGTTAAAAACATCTACAACCTGATACATCATCCTCTAATGCATTCAATCTACTTTTAAAAAGATTTAAAGAGACCAGCTCATCAAGAAATAAGGTCTCCTGTTGCTGATTCCAGGCTGCAGGAGCAGCTTACCTGAAACTCCTTTTGCCCATTTCACGACAGACTAAGAATGTAAGTGATTGTTCATTTAACCTGACTTGTTGCAAACTTTCTGTCTAGATCTCAAGAAAATGTGTGTAAGTGGGTATGCACCGATGTTTTGAAAGGCTATAGAGGTCGTAGCCTAGTTCATTCAAATCAAGCAAGTGGGCAGTGAAGTAGGCACCTATGCACTGACTGCAGGATCCAATCCCAGTTCTAGCACTGTTTTGTGAATGTCTTCCCCCACTCTCTCCCATGTTACCCGTCTCCTAAGCTGTCCTATCAAATGAAGGCAAAAAGTCCAAAAGTGATAAGAATAGGGATGCACACTTTTGGATTTTGCCAATATCTCATATGCTGATATACAGATTCATTTTAGTTTATGCAAATATTGATACAGATATAAATGTGTTTTTCAGAACTTAAATGTAAGTCCTATTAAGAATCAAAATGAAACAAACCAAAGTCCTTAAAACACACTTTAAAGTTCAAGGAATGAGAATTAGAACTTGAGCTGATGTAGGTTTTTTGGTTCTGGCTAAAACTCTGTAAACTAATTTGTTCATAGTAGATATTTACAACCGATACTAACAGCTATCATTTCTGCCGCTACAGATGATTACATTTTTAAACTATCTGCTGATACAGATATCATGCCAATGGTGTCATGCATCCTTAGATGAGAAAAGTAGATGGAAAGACTGATGTTGTTCATGTTGAGTAAAGTTTCACTAGAATGAGTTTTCCATTGTTGTCCATCTTAAGGAAACATCCTTAGAAATATTGTAGTTTTATTTATCCGAAACAGTCATTGCTGAAGATTTTTACCTTCTCCTCTTCTGCACCTAAACCAGAGGACTTCCAGTTGTGAAAGCTTATCCGAAATAAAGATAATCTCCTGCTGTGAGGAGTTATATGAAAGGCAAATTCCTGAAGGCCTGAAAATTATCAAGAGTTAATTATTAAAAGAGCTTTAGACATTGACACACATGTATCAGTTCAAGCAGTCTGACTGTACTATATCACAAACTAAATAGGCTATCTACATATTTATTTTACATGTTATGACCATGAGAATGTCCTGTTCAGACCATCACAGAGCAGCAGTGTAGACCGTATTAAACAATGTGAAACAGTATACACCATTTAGACGTAGATGTGTGAGATGTACCAGTGGTGATTTACATATACAAACACTCTTATTCCCCTGTGGTGGCAGTAAAACTGTGGCAGTTGACAGCTGCACGGAGAAATCTTAATCTGCTCATCTGTAGGGTGGGGGTGTACAGGGGTGGGGGTGTAACTCAGCATATTTTTATTTTATTTCCTCATCTCTAATTGAGGTCCATCATGTGTATATATATCTGTGTGATGGGGTTAGACGTCAGGGTCAGTCCAGAGAAAGTTTTTTCCTTCTGTCCCCATCATCGTACTGATCATCATCCTCGCCACTGTTTTCCTCCCTAGAGAGAGAGAGAGAGAACGGGCAAGCAAGGAGCCATTCTGATACTGAACGAGGGAATGGAGGAGGAAAATGAAGAAATGAAATCAGCCTGGCATCATTTGCATTCAAGTTTTATCGGCGTGGGAGGAGGGCGTTTTTGGGCCTGATAAGGCGAGGGCGTCGCAGGCTGTGCTGGAGGTGGAGGAGGGGGGCTGGTGGAGAGAAAGAGGTGTGTGTGTATTAATGTGTGTATGAATGTGGACTGACTTTGGCAGAAGAAGGTGGCTCTGGAGTTCAGCTGGAGCGCACCAACACTCACACAAACGTGAATCTTCAGCAGCTATAGTGAGGACAGGGCGTTGTGAATGTGCATGTGGTGGGGGTGTAGGAGCGGGGGGTTAATATCAGACCAAATAATTAGATTCGCTATCGTCTTGGCGGCAGCAGTGCGGGGATCAGGCAGATTAAAGCCGGGCTCGGGGCTGGTTAATATTCATGAGGGGACCGGGGTCCGGGCGAGGGGCTTAGACTGCGGCTCAAAGACTCTCCTCTGGCTGATGGGGCTTAAGGCAGCACTCTCAACCAAGATGGAGCTCTGCTGGGGAGGCCTGACATCCCACTGATAGATGGAGGGCTGAGCAGATAGTTAGGGTGACACAAGAGGAGGAAGAGAGGGTGGCATGGGACGGGAAGGGTCTCTGCTGCTGGAAGCATAAAGATCAATCTATGAGGATCTATAGATGTCTATTTCATCTGTTTATTTTTTCTTAAAAAGTCTGTAAACCATCATATTTAGTTTTCCTGCTCATCCTTTTGCTTTCTTTTTCTTGTCTGCCCTCTAATTGTCACATTTTACCATCCTGAGACTTGTAGTTAGTGAGGAGTGTTCTTTATCACTGTAAGCTCTTGTGGAGGAGAAAATTTTAAAATGTTTCCGTAAAGTATTACTTCTAAGAAAATTCTGTGACAAATAAAGACAGTCAGAGGAGAGAAGAATCTAATTCTACAATCAAGAAAAGATTCTTTAAAATAAATCAAATCTGAAAAAGTTGAAACTTAAGGATGACTTTCATATTGTGATTGAGTTTTTAAACCAGGGCGCTGTCTTGACACATTCAGGTCTAAATGACGATAAAGTACAAAAACAAAGTACTTAAATGTGGCAACTAGACCTAGGAGATATGTCCTAAAATTAATATCGCAATATTTTTAGGCTCTCATGTTACGTGATATATATGTGGTGATACTTTGAAATCTCTTCAAAATTACTGTATGTTTTATTCAGCCCTATAATGCATAAAATGACACCAGTATGATGATTATAGTGGACCCTTCTTCTATACAGTCTTTTATTGTGTCTGGAAAGTTAAAAGATGTATTCTTTGATATGTTTACTTTTGTTAATTTATTTAAATGATTTTTTTTTTCCTCATATGTGGTAAAGCAAACCTACACAAAAATCCAATAATCTCATGATGTACTAACCTTGCAAAGCAGATGGATACGCCCATTTCTTTGTTTTTCACTGGTGAATCAATCTTGCAAAGCTCCCGTCTGAACCGCTTGGGCCCGGTTAAAACATGACAGGACCAATCGGCGACGAGGGGCAGTACTTTCAGGCACCGCAGAGTCGTGACGTAAACAAGCAGCAGCAAGAGGGGGAACAATTATAGCGGAAGAGCTTAGCGTGGATGCTGCTAAAGCATAAGTTTTATCAGAACTTGACAACAATTCTTCGTTAAAAGAAGAACAAAGAACAGTGAGTTGTTTTCTTTTCAAAAACGACAAAGGTCAAGTACTTACATGTCTATTGTCGCTATTGTATTATTTCCCGTAGCTGCACACGCGCAGCTCGACAGCTGCTATGTCACGTGTTTTGTTGCTCTTATTGGCCCGTAGAGATGTGACAGAGAACGTTCATCCAATCACAATCCGAGTTTTTTTTCAAAGCCTCTGCCTTTTCTCAAATGTTTTCTATTGAAGCTTTCCCAGATGGATGTGTGAGACAAATCCATCTGGCGTATCAGGTTAACGATGTACCTGGTTGTCAAAATACTGCAGTCTGGGCCGTCCATGCAGGCCCACAGCTTTACATTTATCTTATTATCTGTGATGATGAACACTTGAACAGTTTCTGACAAGTTCTATGACATGAGAGCATCTCTCAGACCAAGGAGCTCTTCTGTGTGATCTTCAGGAAAAAAAAGCTTGTTTAGAGGTCCTAACTTTTTAACTCCCAGTTGTCGCTGTAATGTACTGGTCCGCTGGACCATAGATCCAGAGTTGTGGATCACACGTGTGGAGGAGAGTTTTGTTAAAGGGCAGAAGAGTGTGCTGTGTGCTGAGAGAGAGAGGCATTCAGAGACAATAGCAAAAAAAAAAAAAAAAAAAAAACTCCAGAGAGAAATACATGCTGACTCACATGTCGATGTTTCCTTGGACAAAACACTTATTTCTGCTTATGTATGTGTCAATAGATCTGTAGATATAATGAAGATGCCTCCTAGTGTCAAACAAAAGGAAGTGCACTTCTTTCGGGTGGATATAAACCTGATAGAAACAACATCTAGTCATGGGGAGAAGATAGTTTTGTTTTGGTTTTTTTTTTTTGCCATCCATTAGTTTGGAATATGAGCGTTACCCAGACAAAAACTGGATTTAGACTACACCTCATTAAATAAACAAATAGTTGACCTTCCAGTAACATAGCAGATCCTTAGAAATATTTGATTAAAAAGATGTATGAACAGCTGAATGAGCTAAGCTAGGCTAACTCGTTTAGCCATTTAAATGTTTATTTGTATCTTAACTAGGGCTGTCAAAAGATTAGCATTTTTGCTCAAGATTGGTCTCATGATTTCTGTAGTTTATTGCAATCAATCACACCCTTTATATTGCATTTTAAAATTTCACTATTTCACATTTAAAACTGAACTCTTTTACTGTCTTCAGCTAAGGGAGTTGAGGGAGACTTTCTGTTTGGGTACAGCCGGCTTTGATTGGCAGATTGTATTAGAGAAAGTTAGATTATAACATGAACTTAACCTGGAAAAGGGAATTGGTTGTTGATGAAAAAGGAAATGAAGGAACAGTGAAGAGGTAAATGTTTTATAACAAGGTTCAGGTGACCTTTGACTCATCCACTGAGCTGTCTGTGAGATTTTAAAGTAAAATGAGACATTAAGGAGCAGTGGAGGACTTAATTTACATCACTGTGGTTGCAGGAGGATGTGTCAGTGTCTTAACCAAAGTGTACTGAAAGCGACAAAGCATCTGATTAATCACGATAAAAACAAAATATTTGCACTAATTTAATACATTTAATGTGATCAATCTAGACATCCCTAATATTAACTAGCCAGATTTTATTTATTTTTATGCCTTCTAACTTCTCTATTAAATGTGTAAATATATTTTAGACTTCCTATATGATTTGACAGCACTTCATCAGCTGATAGATAATACTGTAATTTATGTCAAACTGATTGATCAGACTGTATTAAACTGACTGACTGTGCTGGCCTCTCTAACATGTTAGCTAGTTTGTAGCTTGTTTACTAAGCTAGCTCACTGTCATCTCTCCAAAATCCACTGGAAAGTTAACCTGTTAAAACATACTTGCAGCGTATTCGGATGAAAATATTATGTATGGGAAGAGTTTCGCAGGCAAGTTGGATATCTCAGATTCCCTTAAGAATGAATGGATTTCCAGTTGACTTTCCTCCACAGCCATATGTAAATGGAGACCCCAGTTCACACTGATGAGTCACTGGTTTGTGTATGAGTAAGATTAGTTAATACTGATGGTCTCTTCACATAACAGCCTTTTCTATCAGCGTGCGAACAAGTCGATGTGAACTGCAGTGTAAAAAGCACTTTGAGAAGCACTTTACCAGCTCAGGTCCACTCACCATTTATCCAGACAGAAATGGTTATAATGTAACCTTGTGGGGCAAAGCTGCCCAAAGTTTAAACATGAAAAATGATAGATTTTTCCCACTGATGGGCCAGGAAATTCTTATTCTGTGCATGAGACAGTACAGGAGGATGAACCTTATTGGACTTGTTTACTTTTTTAAATCAAGTTTTATTTGTATAGCACCAATTCATAGACAAGTTTATTTCAAGGCACTTTACTGTTAAACTGTTCCCATGAAGCTGACAAAAACAGATGTTTGTCAAAAACTTAAGTTATAAAACCTTTTTTTGTTAATGTGCCCCATTTCTCATATTTTTGTCTTTCATCTTTATAAAATTCAGCGTCTGGCAGTGAAGTTTTCAGAGCAGTGTTCACTCTTTGTGGTTCCAAACACGTTCCTCAGGTGACTCTGAGCCATTTGACTCAATGAGATCGGCATCTGACCAAGAGAAGTGAAAAGAGTTTTGATACCATCCGGTAGCCTCTCCGTTCTCCTTAACTCACCCCTACATCTCTGGCATCTGCGCTCTCCGCTGGCCTGGTTAATTACACACACACACACTGAGACACACACTCAGAGTGAATCTGGCCCTGTCCCTCTCTGATTCTCATTATCTTGTGTGAAGCTGTGGTGTGTGTGCATTTGTTGCCTGCTAAAACTGTAAACTAGCAGGTTTTCTCAGCACAAAGTTAAAAGTGTAGATAATATTATGTAACTGTAGTTTAGTGCCTTATGTTAAATCCTGGACCTTTGCGATGTCAAAGTCACATCAGCAAAATCTGAAACAGAAAGATTTGATCCAGCTGTGGACACATTGGGGATATTCTCACTGAATAACGTGATATCAAAGCTCTAACACGGATTGTATATCCAGGTGCTTGTATTTGAACACTACTGTAGCTCCGGCAGAGTTTCCTGAATCCCAATGAGTCCACGGGCGGCCCCCAAAAATCTTTTTCCTTCAGTTGTTCAGTCTTCCTGTCTTTACACTTTATTTGGCTTGAGTCTCTTTCCACTTTATCACTACTTGTTGAAGCTCTGATACTGAATAAGAAAGGTTTAAAGATTCAGAAAATAAGAATCTAACAAAAAGAACAGAAAAAATCTTTGGGCTGATTTTAAATGCTTTCATAATATTGTATGTTCACTGAATTTATAGTTGAAAACCCTTCTAGCACTGTCATTTAAATCCTGATTATTACTCTGTATTATTCATTGATGTTTGTCGTCTGCATCACGTGCGTTTATTGAACTCAAACACTCTTAAACACAAGAACAAGCAATGAATGAAATAAATGAGGGAGAAACATAAATATATATAAGAAATCATATATGATAACATTTGATGAACAGAAGGTTTAGGACATAATCATTCAGACTTAACCACTGACAGGCCCAACCCTTAGAAATTATTGGGCTCCTCATAGACTTAAATAATAATAATATATTTTAGTTATAAAACTCTTTTTAAAAAACCAAAGACACTGTACAACATTTCAAAAGACTTCACACCTGTGTATTTTAATGTGACATACTTCTCACTAATCCCTGCTTGCATTGATGCTGATGCACCACGCTTCTGCTCCTGCTGGCAAAGCTTAACCTCCTCCACCCCAGCTTCCTCCTTTTATAGCTTAAAGCTTGTTGCACCCTCATATTCAGATTCACGCTACTTTAGATTAATTGCTTTTAAACTAATTGTATTGTATTCAATACAAATTGTCATCGATGTATCTATCCATATGGGGGTTTCTAGCCATGCGCTCCCTGAAAAGTCAAAGCAGGCTGCTTGACTAACCCAGGGAGCATTTTAAGCAGAGCCTTCTACAGTATCTATATCAATATCATTATCGGCTAAAATTAATTTTAAATATTGGCATATTGGATATTGGCATAGCTGCAAGATTGTGTGTATTTTTATAATGCATAGATTATTGACATAAGTGCTAGTCTCCTGGCTTAAATTTGCCTCCAAAGCCAGGTTCAGATCAGCTTTGACGCAGATTAGAAAAGGTTAGCCAACAGGTTATTATTGGGATCATATGCACCTCCTTTTCTTTTCCCTTCCTTTCCAGTATTCTATCTTTTATTCAGGTCCTAGAATGGCTGCACAAAGTCCATTTTAAGAAGGTTGGGTTACATTTAGAGACAGTCCATTTTTTAATCAAGAAAAAAAGGGCATTTTTGTTGCTTTAATAAGTAATTTAAAGTATTTCTATTAAAATATTGCTTGTTATTGTTTAGGATGAACCATGTTTTTTGCCAAACATCATTGGCCTCCCAGTGTGGCTGAGGCCCAGAAAGCTTTCCTCTTATGGGCGGCCTTGAGCATTGATAATGAATTGATAAAGGTGTGGATAGGGGAGAAAATTAAATCAATGAAAAGTTGACAACACTGATTTTAAATAAAAAAAGAAAAAGTTATTTTCTCAAACAAGAAAAGACAGCAGAGTATCGCTGTCACAGTGACTCATAAGCGTTTATTTAATTTTTAAACCTTTGAAAAACGAGCCCATGTGTGCGTGTCTCCTTCTCTTGCTTTGTATATGTGTGTATGCCAGTGTGAGTGTTTTGTGCTAGAGCGCTGCTGAGTTCTCCCCATTGCCCTATCATGGTGAATTCCAAAGCTGCGGCCGTGATGAATTAGTCTGAAACAAATTAGCAGTACTTACAGCTCAGACGGCTCCAGCATTGGGTTACAAATTAAAACAAAAGCAGTCGTATCTCCACATCAGCGCTAGTTCCCCATGAAATCCAATACGCTCTGCCTCAATCTGCAACGTACAACAGACAGAGACGCTTCCTTCCTTCTGTCCTTCTCTTCTCTCTTCTCACTGTCTTCGTGAGACATCCCGCTGACAACCTCTGTCTCAGGTATATTAAAAACCTTCAGCTTATGGAGTGCCTGGGTGAAGATAAGGATTGTAACATATGGATAAATACTGCCTATTTTTTCCTACATCTTAATTTGTGTTAGAGGCCTCATGAGACATATTTTACCTCATCTTCCTTGGCACCCTTTAATTAACAAGAAGTGTATGAGCGTGACACATTTTCCACTTTTTGCATAAAGATAGGAGAATGGCTACAATTTTCTCTCATATTGGGAATCAAAGATATTTAACATGTCTGCTAAACTTGGTAAGAAAAATTGCAATAACATCTGAATATCTAAATCTAAAGGGGTTTGGTTTGTCCTGGTTTTTAGACTTCTCTACCTACATCCAAACCCCTTTAAGACATTTGATTTGTCACATTGTAGTTTACTGATGGACGGCATTTTTGATAAAGCTGTCAGGGAGAGGAAGCAGATTGTGTGCATCTTCTTCTATACAGAGAAAAATAGAGGTTGAATACATCTGTGGTGGAATTATACATAAAGTAGTGTTTTTCATTCAATTTATATAAAATATATTTTGGTATGAAATTCTCCACTTTCTATGAAACATGCCTCCTGCTTTGGCTGGTCATCCTGCACACATCTCCTCAAAGAGGTCTGATGACAGAGTCTCTAACCACTCACATGAGGTCCCCTTCCACATGATCAGCTGGTTTTAAAGTGCATCAAAGCAATAATACGCAAGGGTAGAAGGCTTCATACTTGATTTAGTCGAATTTTGTGTATGAAAAACATTCAAATTTTAGAAATATAAAAATGAATGAATATTTTTTTACTCCTCTAACTTGATTTGAAACAAAAATCTGTATGCACCATGGTTTTAAAAAAAGAAAGGCATTAGAGAGCATCGTGTCAATCTCCATGGACAAAAACTGCTCCATGTGTCTGATGTGAGGAATATGGGGCAACACTGCGTCCTGGTGGAGAATAGTCAGTACTGGATCAAGGAAGGACTGAATAGTAACCAGCCACCTTTACAAAGACAGTTGAAAAGAGCCATTGAATGGACATAAATGCATTTTAGCTGTTTCACTCTCATTTAAATGATGGATTTACTTTCTGTTTTCATTAGTAGAGACAACAAGACAGTGATGAGCCATACATGTACATTTCTAAAGGGGCTAAGAGCTGTTGCAGTTACAGTGTGTAGTGTGCTGTCTTCAGGACAGAACGTTAAATAAGGGGGGCTTATTATCAGCAGTATTAAGGCATCTGCACTGACAACAGCCCCGTTAGGATGCTTCATGGCTTCAGCATGTCCATGTTTTCATTCAATGCAAAGGGGATATTTCAAGAATGTGTAGAGGGAATCTTGAAATCGGGTGCAACTCTTGATTGACTAATATCTGTATTTCAACCATGTATATGACAAATTAAAAAACAGTTTTAAAAAGAACAAAAATAAGTGAACAGCAAGAAAAACTAAACAGAAGTACTTCCATATCTAAATACTGAAGCTTTTAGTTTACATGAATGAAAAAGAGTAGTAAAAACTTAAACTATTTAATTTCTAGTTGAAGTTGAGTTTTTATCAATACTTCCTAACTGAAAACACAAAATTTTCTCCATTTTATTATACATTTTGAAACTTTTACTGTGAATATACAGTATATAACTCATACAAGAAGTGTTTTTTACATTCATACATAAATGTTTACTGTACATACATAAATTATTTACTGTAAACTGCAGCGTTTTCATCCACATAACAAACAAGCAGCTTGTGATAATTCTTCATCATGGTACCTCTTAGAATAATTTCTTTACCTCATATTAAACAGAATTATACACATTATTTTTCTGTATGTTAGAACTCAATCTGTGCCTTCCCTCTTAAATTATAACCTCCCTCTCTTTCACAGACCCTTCGTTTGACTTGAGGCTGACCAAATTACATTTTGGTGATCAACGTGAAGGGCCATGGAAACCTTGATCTATTTTGACACAAACTGGCCTCAAGTTAGAAAAATTCACAATTATCAAGACTTCTTACATATAATTAATATGAAAAAGGGACACTTGTATTTGTAAACTAAAAGTTTAAAACTTAACTGTGAAATCTTTAAATCCTGACAATTTCTTCTTGCCATTGGTCTCCTCTCAGTCTAGTAAAGGTGATGAAGCCAGGACAGCCAGGTGGAAATGTCTTTAAATTTGGCACAGATGTTTACTTGGTCTTAAGCTTGACTATATTTTGTAGGTCATAGGTCAGTATCAATTTTTGTGAATCTGTTTATTCCATTCAGTAGAACTAGGCCATTGTTCATGGATTAGTGGTCGGCCTCTCTGCTTACCTGTTGATCCTGCTTTAATAAAAGGAGAGAACAACAATCACCTGCTCTGCCAAGAAACAGAAAGAGAGATGCTATACCTGCGTACTTGCATGCAAATTGTTTTAAGGGTAATAACTTCAATTTCAAAATGTCTTCATTCTACGAATGTATCTTTCTATCCAGTTACATGACAAACATGGATCAGTTTGGGCTGGAGGTTGGCTGGTTTGCAGAGACATTTTTATCATGTCTGTCCTGTATTCACTACACTCTGAAACATACACATCTTCAGTATGAAAATGTGCTTATTAGGAAAAATATTGATCAATTTACACTGGTGTGTAGCAGAAGATATTCTCACCTATGCTCACTCATTGAAATGGCTAAGCCCCAGAAAAGCCAAATTGCATGCATGTTAAATCAGAGTGTTAGCATTAGCCACCTAGTTAACATTTGTCTCATGGGTCTGGCTCCAATCAGCTTTAGAGCTGACTGAAAAACATTTGTTGCAAGTTTTAGTAATGCCATAAACTCTAACACTGATGGTCTACCCCACAGTATTATTACTATAACAAAGGTAAGGCCTTGTAGCTCCTTTATACGATGGACTTCTCGTTTTGAATCAGGCAACAATAGATTAAATATGTTTTTGTTTCTTTAATAAGTAATATTGGGTGTTAAAGTTCATAATAGATGATTATCATTAGCTAAAGGATGGACCATGCCTTTGCTAACCTCCATGTGCTCCTCCATGACTCAGACCCAGAAAGCATAACTCTTTTCCCTCCCTTATGGGCAGCCTCCACCTGCTAGACAGTGAGAGCAAAAAATGTGGGTTCGGTGTGAGAATTTGTGTGTCTGTGGGTGTATGTGTCATGGAGACATGGGATAAGCCACTGTCCTGTCCTGGGAGTGACTGTCAGAGGGAATTTTTGGAGCCTAGTATGAACAAAGAAAGGATTGTGCTCAGGATGCACAGGTGTGTGTGTATCACAGTGTATTTTCTCTCTCGCTCTCTCTCTGTCTCATACCTCCACACACACAGAGACACTGGATGATGCCCCTCCACTCTTTGTCCAGTGTATTCACTGTGGATCTTATTATGGCAGCAGTCTGAATAGCAGCCCATCGACCTCATCAGATCTTCTTTCTTTTTCTTTTCTTCTCTCACTCTCTCCCGGGGTCTCTCTCCCTCTTTTATTCCTCTTCTTCTCTTTTCTCCTTTATTTTCCATGCAGCTTTGTTCAGCCTATGCTCCCTCATTTCCTCATTTCCTTTTGGGTTGTAATCATCCTTTGCTCGCTGGCCTTCTTTTTATAAACGGGTGTTTACCAGTGGCCACACAATGGACAGTACCGTGTGACTCTGTATTCCCAATTGATGGCAATTATACTTAGTTTTTTATGATTATCTCATGGTCTGTATAGTATAAAGCAGCTCAGTCAAAGAAGAGAATGAGCACTTCAAATGATAATGGCATGCTTTTATAACATCTCTCTCATGTGATTTTTCAAATTTGTTTTTCTTTGAAACACTATTTAATGAGTTCAAAATTAAGAAATAGTTGTAAATCATATGCTGGAAACTCTATAGAATATTTAAAGTTTGTCTGACTAAACTAAAGATTTCTTAACTTAAAAGAAAAGTAAAATTCTCCTTCCTTATAGACCAATTAAGTAGCAGACTAGGGATCATGCAAGATACCACATTTTCCCAGACCAAGTATGACTAATTACATTTGGGTACTCGCTGATACCAAGTACAAATATGAGTAATTAATAATAACATCACTTTTCTTAAAATTATTTTTAAAGTTTGTTTTATTTTCATCAGTTCTTCCTCATTCTTCCCCCTTTCCTAGTACATTGTTTTCTTTATCCTCTTCTTTTTTCATCCTCATTCATGTTAAATAACAACAAACTGCAGACATGACTCTCACTTTGACTACATACTCACATAATTAGAGGCTAACACCATGCTTTGAAATGATACCAAATACAGTATCAGTATTTTATGAGTACAAGTACTTAGGCTTGGTATTAGCACCAGTTCCTGATACTGGTATTGGTATCTACATCCCTGTAGTAGACATTAGTTTTTAATTGAGCCTTGCCCTTTCAGCACCCTTTGCAATCAGTTTACACATCTGTATCAATGATGGACTTTCACTGCTTTATTTCCATGTGTTTATAAGAGGAATGTTACTATGATTCCTCATCCCTTCTTCTTCTTCTTTTGTGTTTGTGTGCAGGATTCAAAGTTGACTCTGGTCTGTGAAGATCCAGACTGCTGGATCACTCTGCTCCCTCAGACACCTGACCTCTCAGCTGCTAATTGTGCCATCTACAGTCAAAGTGAGTTTTTGTGTTTGACTATGAAGAGCACTTTACCTGTTTCATACACATAGGAAGCAATCAGGCACAGTTTGAACCATCAGCTTATAAAAATGTTTAAACTTATGTTTATTTCCTACTATTAGAAACAGATGCACCCCACTGTGTATGATAGATTTTTGTCTGTTACTTGTACATAAAACCTCCTACAGTATGATACAACTGGGAGCAGGTAACTGCATTTCCATAGTCAAAATGAACTGTTTTGGAGTTACACTGTTGGGAAGACAGTCATGATGACAGCAGACGGTGACTGTGGTGATGCCGGTCTATCAGCCAAGACACAACGAGATTTTTGTTGCCCAGTCTGACAGAGTGTGATCACAAAAGACAAAAAAATAAATAGTGTTATCTAATCTGGCCATTAATAGACCAACTACCTCAGATGAACAGCTCCTACCTGAGTTCAGTCTGCATTATTGTCCCTGAATCCACTCATCACCTTTTGAAACAGAATCTCCTTTTGATTATTTCTACATGTGTGAGGTTTGTTGTCTGCTTGACTGGGAGCTGCTGTTGATACTCTTAAGTTTTAATAATCTGAACTTTTAAAAATTAATTAATCTTATATATATTTGGACAGTAGGAAAGTGTGATGTTATTGTAATGAATAACTTCTCCCAGCACTCCCAACTCTGACTGATTCCAGTACTCCTTCATGTTCAGCCAACTATTTTGAATTTAAGTATAGAACCCTCCCATACTTTTACCAGGAATCATCCTCGGATTGTCTTTTTGATTTTTCAGGTCAGATTTCATGATGTGTCACAACTAGAAAAATACAGTGCAACATGATCACTAGTGATAATACATTCCATTCAGGCATCACGACTGCACAGCTTTGCTTTCATGGTTTCTTCAGTTACAGCTGTGACATGATCTTGTGACTTTTCAGGGGAGGGGTTATTCTGCAGGGTGACCAGAGAGCTCATGGCTGGTGAAAAGCTACTGGCATCCGTTTTGGCACCTCCACTGGGCTCCTCCTCTTCCCCTATGGCCCAGCTCTCTCCTCCACTTAGCCTGGTCACCCAGAAACCACCTGTGGTGAAGGAGGAGCCTCTGTACCCAGCAGCCCTACGCTCAGAAATCCAGCTCCTACCACAACAAGCCGGCATGGCTGCAATCTTGGCTACTGCAGTTGTCAACAGTGAGTGCTGTGTTCAGATCATATAAAAATACACCAGAGTATGAGTAGTTTTTGACAAATCGATTCTGATTCATTTTCCTTAAAAAAAAAAGAACATTACAAAGAATACAAATATCAAACTTTATAGCCAAATACCCATATGTAATACACTGTAGTTATTGTAGTAATGCTATAGATATTGATCATTTAGTAATTCAGTAATTCCAAACTTGTAATATACTCTTTGGCCTCTAGATGGCAGCCCATGTCTTTAAAACATGGCACCATTGCTTAACTACAGAGCATTTCGACTCCTTTAACCACTGCTGTCATAAGTTTCCTATGGGCGGTGTGTTGTACCGTTAGATGTGACTGTAGCTCAGACACTAATAAAGGCATTTGCTGTGACCTTTGGGTGCCATTCCACATAATTATACATTTAAAGATAATGTCACTGTGCAGCATATATGCAGATGTTTAAAAAGAAAAGGCATTAAGGCACGAGAATCATTGCTCCCTTAACCCTGTGTCCTGTTGCCTTGGATACTCCTAGAAATTAAGCATTTGGGTGGTTGGGGTCAAATCTATTAGAGCTATGAATAGACTTTCATATATGCACATACTCATGTAGTTTAGATATGATATACAGTCACATTGTCCTCATAAAAGTACAGACAGAAAAAACAAGATTAAAATTTCTGATGCTGGGCTGAGCATCAGTTTAATATCAGCCATTATGGCTCTAAAACACTTTTATTTTTGCTTTGAATTAAGGGATGTCATGAAAAGTTTTGCAGAGATACTGGGAAACGTGTTGAGCTGATTTGGAAACACTCTTATCAACTAGTGTGTCCAACCCAGTTGAGTTCAGTTCACTTCGGCCAACTTTAATCATCCCATGAGGGAAAATCTGTGTCATCTTACCGTGTTACTTTAATAAAAAACAAAACAAACTGACAAATAATCCCAATCACAGCAGCACTCACACAATTGCATTTTCTGAATGTCAGTGACAACAGAACAGCAGAAGCACAGACGGCCAGATGGGAAGACAGATCATCAAAACACTATTAAAAAAAACATCCTCAGTTAAATGTGTCATTGAATAAATGAATAAATCATTACTCTGCAGTTAACAATAGTCTCAGCACTGTGAATCACATAAGCGGAGTACCACAGCTGAGCAGAAGGTGGGCTGCAATAGCAGTGCTTGACAATGAATAATTGTCATGTTAAATATTCATTCATTCATAACTTTATTAAACAAAGAATCTTTCTGAGTTCCTTTGTTTAGTCTGTGATTCAAAATGCATAAACCAAAAGAAGGTCATACCTGCTAAAATAGCTGCTATATCTGTTATATTTCAAATTAAGTTGATGTTAAAAAGATAGATTTTTTAGATTAGATTTTTTTAGATTTTAGATTTAGATTTATTAGAATTTTGGCAGATCAGGTTTGTAAAGTTGTGTATGTACACTATACAAAAAGATATCTATTTATTCAGTAGTCCTTTTTATGAACATGCATGACTTGATTTTCTGTGTTTCTCTTAAGTCAGCTAACCCCAAATTCATGTTCTGTTTGCAATCAGAGGACATTTTCCCATGTAAAGACTGTGGGATCTGGTACCGCAGTGAGAGGAACCTACAAGCACACCTTATGTACTACTGTGCAAGTCGTCAGAAGCAGCCAGCAGCAGCCTCGTCTCCACCACAAGACAAACCCAAGGAGTCCTACCCAAATGAACGTATCTGCCCTTTTCCACAGTGTAACAAGAGCTGCCCCAGTGCCAGCTCACTGGAGATCCACATGCGAACACACAGTGGTGAGTACTGTCATGTAACTAAATGGATCCTAAGACCAGAGATAGCTTTAACTGCCTAGGTTATTAACTGGTCTGGTAGATGTAAGCTATCTAATTTATTGTCTGTTCCTCCACAGGTGAGCGTCCATTCGTCTGTCTCATATGTCTGTCGGCCTTCACCACAAAAGCAAACTGTGAACGCCACCTTAAGGTCCACACGGACACACTGAATGGGGTGTGTCATGGCTGTGGCTTCATCTCCACCACCAGAGACATTCTCTACAGTCATCTGGTCACCAGCCACATGGTTTGCCAGCCTGGATCTCGCAGTGAAGTCTACTCCCCAGGCCCAGGCCTTCCCAAGCTGCCCCTGTCCACTGGTGAGTCATTAACCCACACTGTTAAAGCTTATTTTAAGCATTAGAATGACATCGCATTGTGAGCATACAGAGATGGTTGATATCATCAGGGGCTCAAAGCAGTTTTTCATTTACTATTTTTACATCCTCAACTCATATATTGAATAAAGGTAAGGAAGGTCTGTTCTATTTTTGTTTCACAGTAAACCCATTGTAAAAATGCCTGGAACATGCATTCTCTCAAGTAACCAGCAGGTGGCAGCTCTACTGGTTGCAAAGAGGTGTCCGATTGCATGCCTGCCATGGGAGAAACAACCTTTCATGTCACTTAGTTATGTAAAGTACCATTCACTAGCTTCAACAGCTCATTTCATGTTATGTAGCATGATGTTAACTCTATAAATTATAGTCAAAAATTGAGAAGAACATTGCAGAGAATAAGTAGAGATAAGCTTGGAGGCTTTGTGGACAGTTTGTTTCAATGGCAAACTGTTAACCAGGAACAAGGAATAACAATACATATCAATCCTCTAGTCAATTATGGGTCACTTTTGGCACCAAAGCAATGACAAAAGCACTGAAAATTTAGACCTGAGGCTGCAAAAGCACTGGTGATTCCATGTAGCCATAGGCTAGGTATTGGCAAGGACCTCACAATACAATATGTACTGCAATACATGTGTTGTGATGGGATACAAAACAATTCAAATTTTGATTGTCAAACCTTACAGGAGTTCTCAGAACTTTAAAGACTGTTGCAGCTGTTAAAAAGCTAAACCACAGATCCTTTAAGCAAACATTAACCTTTTAACTTTATAATGTACTCACTCAATGGAGGAAGCAACAACATCATGGACTGGAAAGGACGATAAATTAACCCCAAAAGGTAAAATAGTCCGCTGTTGACATGCTATTCCTGCGTGAACTCGCAGTTCTCCTGTGATCTCTTCCTGATGATCAGGGCTGCGTGCCGCGGCGCAACGCTCTAGACTTGCTTCCAGTGGGCGAGGTCACTCGCCTTTTGTTCGCTTTGGTGCACGGCGCGCATGCTGTATATGGAAATTCGGGGTTACAAAATAACATCTGGTATCTTTCTTTTACTACTTTACTGACATTAGTGCTCACTTCACATTATCTGTATGACAGTCAATCAGCACTGCTCTTTTCTGCTTGTGGAAACTTTACGGTCTAGTTGCCAGCCTACTGAACAGCCTCATCTAAAGGCACTAAGATCACGTGACTAAATGAATTTAACGGAAATTAAATTACATTTTTATGGGAAAATCAGTGTAGTATGAAGAAAACAACTTTTGCATCACTTATTGATTTTTTCCATAGTCTTAATGTTGGCTACACCCACTCATGATATATAGTCTCAATTCAACCTGAAACACTTACATTGTTCTGAAAATTCTTACTTTATTTAAATGTAAGCTACTGCAGTAGTTTAAATTGTCATTTCTTTTTTTCAGGTCTCAGTCCTGGAGACTCTGGTGTGGTGCTAAAGTGTCAAGTGTGTGGCCACAACTCTGATACCCCTGCGCAGCTTCAGCAGCATGTACGGACCCACCTAGAGGTCAGGGTCCCGGCTGAACGGAGCCCCACCCCTCGCCAAAGTACCCCATCATCAGTTGACCACTCCCAGATCCAGCTGTCTCCCCAGGAGAGGGAGCCCCTTGCATGCATCCCCAAGCCAGACTCATCTAGCCCCGGTGCAAACGGTGGATCAGCTACACCTCGTGACAACAGTCCTTCTGATCCCCAAATCACTTGCTTAAAGATAAAAGAGGAGCCTCATTCAGAATCTGAGGCTGAAGAGCTACAGATAGAAATCAAGGAGGATGTTGGGGAGAGAGAGGGGAATGAGGACGAGGGGGATGAGAAAGCAAAAGGTGGATTAAATGATGTCCAGACTGCCACCTCTTCCTGCCAGAATTCAAACTCTCCTAAGAGTCCGGCCACTGCAACTGTAAAGGCAGAACCAGCTAGTCCCACCCCTGGTTCAAGCCCTGCCCATGTTGGAGGTACAGGATCAGTTGGTCCAGGAGGAGCGCTATTCTTGCCTCAGTACATGTTCAACCCAGAGGCAGCCATTCTGCCCCAAGCCTCAGAGATCCTTGCTAAAATGTCAGAGATGGTGCACAGCCGTCTCAAACAGGGCCAGACAGTTCCTCAAAATAACCCAGCAGCCTTCTTCCCCTCTGGACCAACTGCAGCCACAGGAACAGCCACTCCACCTCACAAAGGAGCCACTTGCTTTGAGTGTGATATCACCTTCAACAACATTAACAATTTCTATGCACATAAGAGGCTGTACTGCTCAAGCAGACACCATGGAGAGGGTGCAACATCAGCTTCAGGCCCTGGGTTAGCAAGGGATGCAGTCCCAGCGATGGTGCCTTCCAGTGGGGCACACGGCTTGTCCACATCTCCGCAGGCTGGAGCAGCAAGTAGAGCAGCTTCAGCCTCTCCTTCTGACTCTGAACCCCCTGCAGGGAGTGGAGCAACTGAATCAAGAAGGGTGATGGAAGTGAAGACAGAGACCCCCGTAGGGAAAGAGGGATTATCATCCTCTTCTGAAGGGGAAGGCGGAGGTGGAAGTGTTGGAGGGGGGGGAGAAGGAGGAAGAGCAAGTGAAGGTAGCCAGAGTCCTGCGAGTGGATCTGCAGAGGACCTAGAGGATGACCCCAATAAAACCTTTTGTGAAGCTTGCAATATCCGCTTCAGCCGTCATGACAACTATACTGTTCACAAGCGCTTCTACTGTGCATCACGCCACGATCCATCCAACCAACGATCTGTGACAAAGGCAACCACCGCAGCCGCCTTCCACCCCCAGCCCATACGTACACGAAAAAGGAAGAAGATGTATGAGATTCACATGGCAAGAACTGAAGCCTTAGCCAATGCTGCTGCTGCTGCTGCTGCAGCTGCCACTGCTGCCGCCTCTGCTCCATCTCCATCAATTCTAGGCTTAGCAGTTAAGCAAGAAGTATCTCCTGGCGGGGCAGGCAGCTCAAGTCCCGAAGGAGATGGCCCGATTGATTTGAGCAAGAGACCCCGTCTGAGAGAGGTTCCAAGGCACGGCAGTAGCAGTTTACTCCCTGCCCTGCCGCTTACTGACTACCACAAGTGCACTGCCTGCAGTATCAGCTTCAACAGCATTGAGAACTACCTGGCACATAAAACCTACTACTGCCCTGCCACCACCCTCCAGCCTCACACCTTGGAGCAACTTCACAGGCTGAAGAGATCAGCCTCAACCTCTCCCAAAAGCAGGCCACAGCAAGAGCGCCAAGATCATCTTCATCCCATGGAGGCTAAAGCTCTCCCTGCTGAGTGGGTCGCCCAAGCTCAAGGAACATCACCCAGCCCTCACCCCTCTGCCTTACCAACCTCAGATACCACATCCCCTCCACATACAACCACCACACTTGCAGCAACCCCTGGAGCTGGAGCTAAAGTTGTAGGCTCTGCTCAGATGGTCTGCCCATACTGTCCTAATAGGCTCGTCACCTCAGACCTTATGGAGCACTTCAAGACTATCCACGGCCTGGTCGTGACCATTCAGCCACCCCAGGAGATCCTACCCCAGCCAGGTAGTGTAATCAGCCGCAGCCCTAGCCTTAGTCCCAGGGATGGAGCTGCTGCAACCACCTCCACCACCCCCACCAGTCAGCCAAGACTGGTCTCAAGAGTGCACAGAGACAGCATCAACGGGCAAGCAAGGAGCGGTACAACTTCGCCGGTGTCTCCACTGGTAAACGGCAGCCCTTCAGCCAGGACTGGATCACCCACAGCCAGCTCACCTGTACCCACATCTCCCCAAAGGGCTCCCTCTCTGACTATGTCACCAGTGCCTGAGATAAAAAGAGAGCCCATGGGGTCACCCCACCTTCCAGAAAAGGCTACCCAAACCATGGCACCCCAGCCTACTCCCTCTCCCATCCCTGGACCTAAAACGTCAGTCATCTCCCCTATCCAAAATGGTAACTCCCGCTTCTGTCGGCTGTGCAACATCAAGTTCAGCAGCCTCTCCACATTTATAGCTCATAAGAAATACTACTGCTCCTCCCACAGTGCCGAACATGTCAAGTGAGCTGAGTTATTCCTCTCCTTTCTCCCTCCCCTTCCTTTATCTATCTCAGTGGAGGTGTTCCTTCCCTAAGTTGAAAGCTCAGATGTCCCTCCACCTCTGCCAGCCCTCCCACCTGGGTGCTGAAAATGCAAAGCTGGCATGATCATGAACGACAACAAATGACTGTTACTCACCTGCCTGGGCCTGATGTCCCTCTGCTCCAGAGCAGCATCTGCAGGTGATGTTACGAACACAAACTGACTGATGTTCCTCCTCGTATGGGTCAAAGTTTATAGCACACTAAGAGCTGAGGCGATGCTACCTGCACACTGTTGTGCCCTTGACACTTTTTTATGTGGCCCAGTCCCCAATGTAACCACTCCCTGGCCTCAAAGTATGTTGCATTATGGGACATTTAAAGATCTTCAACCACCTCTTCTTTGTCTCTTTGCTGGACTGAGTTTACACAGGCAGTAATTAGAGGCTGACGATGATAGAAAGAAGATGATGCTGATTATATTTGATCTCCAGTCTTTTCCTGAGCTCTTAATGTTCCTGACCTAAACGGAGGAATCATGTGCAGAGAAGACTTGATCACTGTTCATGTTTTTATTATCTGTGCATAGTATAAGATGTCTGAAAAAAAGAGTTCTATATGCTTTTGGTTTCAACACTGGCTCTTTTTTTTGCTTACTAGAGAAGCTAAGCATTTTACCAGAAAAAGAAATACGCGGTATCACAATGTTACTAATTACTGAAGGATGATATTTCAAAATGGACAATTTCTTTTCTTTTACACACTTTTTTAGTTTCTCTTCAAAATGCAAGGGAGAAAAAATGTGAAATATTTATCTTCTATCTTTTAGTCCTCACTGATTTCATGTCAACAGAAAACTACCTACCTGGTGTCTAAGAGTATTTGTATTTTTTATTTGTATATTTTTTCATACTGTCTGAAGGAACTGTTTGGATCTGGGTGTATTGAAGTGTATTTTTTAAGTGTAGATATGTAATATCTTCTTCTCACAGTTATCACTGGGATCACACTGAACTTTATCACATTAGATTTTGGTGTAGTCTTTAATCAATGGTGAGCCCTGAGAACCAGTTGTTTATTTTCTTCCCTTCTTGTACTGATTAGATCAGAACATCTTCCTCAATTACAGTTTTCATTTTTGGATGATGAAGAGAGCAGATCTGATACTGTTGTCTTCACTCTGTGGTGAAAACAATGCAGCTTCACAGGTTTTTAAAGAAGACAAACACATTTTCAATCAAACTTTTTTGAAAGCTTGCATTTTAAATCTTTAGTAACAATACACCAAACAATTACTTAAAAGCAGAATGAATAGGATTTCTTTTTCCTGTTTATACTTTTAAGTATGTGAACGGACACGTGTTACGGTTCAAAATGACTTTTTAAAAGTCAATGAAGTTAGGCACATAGTGGCATCTTATTGGATGAGGAATAAATAAGTGACTGTAGAGTCTGAATGAAATAAAGTAGCTCAAAACATTATAAAACAAATAGTACAGTTACCTCAGTTGAAGCTTTACAGTATCGAACATGTTTAAAAGTTGTAGCTGTATAACAGCAATCTTCATTATATCTTTACCCTCTATTTTGTGTCTGTGTGGTGGACCAGCACAGCAAGAGAGTTTCTAGTTCGAATCCAGACATAGCCGAGGTTATTATGGTTTATTGAAACTAACTATAAGTTAAAACTAAAATGTTAAAATCATTTTAGTGGACTGAAAATGAGACTTTAGAAATTAACAGAAACTAACTCAAACTTAATTGTCTGCATACAAGACTAAGGATAAAATTAGTGATAAAATATCCTTGGCATAAACATATATTGACTGACATGTACACCCAAGCCTGGGGAGTTTAAAATGGCCTGAATTTAATGTTGAAGACTTCACACAGTGATATTTTGAGTTGTACTCAAACATCAAATATAATAGCTAGAACAAGGCATGAAGAGTAGCATATTTTAATGTATTCTAAAAAATTGTACAATCTCTACTTTTTCTGGCTCTTTAGGGTCTCGCCCCTGACAGGTATCCCATATTTGAAAAACTAACACTAAAAGTGAAAAACTGAACTGAAAACAAGCATGTTTGCAAAATAAAAACTAAGCTTCACTAATAAACTGACAGTAAAGAAATAAATAAACCTAAACTGAAATTTGAAATAAAAACTGATAATGAAATAAAAGCAAAGCTAATGAAATATCCTAAACTATTCTAATCTTGGACAAAGCCTTTCCATCTCCTTGCATGGGTTACCTCTGGCTACTGCAGCTTCCTTCCATAGTCCAAAGGCATGCTCGCTAGGTTGATTAGTGACTCTAAATGATGTGAGCGTGACTGGTTGTTTGTGTCAATAGTTCAGCTCTGTGAACAACCAGTCCAGGGCGTACCCCACCTCTGACGCAATGACAGCCGAGACAGTCCGGCTGCAGACCGTACCTCTCTAAAGGCCACTCCCACACACCGTTCATCTGAGATGCCATCTCTTTCAGAAAAGGGGTGCCATAACTTGCCAGTACAACGTATTTAAATTTTAAAGTTTTTTTTTTCTAAGAAATTCAACTTCTTTTGTCAATAAAGTCTGGCAGTTACATGCAAGGAATAACCACATTGCAAACATAACAGACTATATATAGACCTGTTATAGAAGTAGTTACACAATCGGGAGCTTGCCTTAGCTTTGTTAGCAGCCTGAGCTTTAGCGAATGCTAAAAAAAAGTTGGATAGATTGACCCGCATGCTCTTGTTCTTGGATTTTGAGACAAATTTTCATTTTATTATTTTATTCCACCTTATTGACGCCACCATTTGATTCTAGACACTGACAGAGATTTAGTTTTTCCGTCAACACGTGAAATCCTAATCCTTCTGCATTTAAATAGTTGTGTTTCTATCCGGCAATGAAGGCTTAGCAGAGAATGACCACTCCTCACAAAGCAAAGAAAGCACCAACTGTGTATTGTAGCTGCTTTTTTGGCTGATGGTGAGTGTGTTTAAGAAGGCAATGCTCTCTTTCTTTTTGTCGATGCTCTTAAATATACATACAAAGTTTACACCACATGCTCCTGTTATTATACAGTGTTAGAACTGTGAAACACCTTTCCTTTCCAGTATAGATGAACATTTACTGATGCACACTGAGGTGAATCCTTTTAATTCACTTTGCAAATATTACAACTAAATTTGGTCCCTGAATTCTTAAAATGGAAATTTACCTGAGTATTTCACCTTTGTCAGTATGCAAGAGCCTCTAAGCAGCATTTGGACCTTCAGTAGACACTGAATGCAGCAAAGTATCCTCCCGTACATAAGGGATTATCTTGCGGAGGAGAACTGTAAACCTGCTGAAACAGGACAGATTTGGACCTCAGTAAATCAAGCAATAGCAAATTTGAGACCCACACACACCAGCTCCTTAAACTGCAAACAAAATGTTTTTTACAGGATTTTTGATTCATGTTTGATTTTCTGCTCTGCTGTATCAGACGCATCTTACCACTACGTGTTTACAATCGAGCCGTTCTTTCTCTCCCACTTCATAAAAAGAGCAGAAGCAGAGAAAAGTCAAAAGTTTATGTCACAGATTGAGGAAGTGCAAAATCATTATTTGAACTTACCCCATTTAATTGCACTGTGTTGTATAAAAATGTGCTGAATGTTTTAGTTTTAGGGATGTTTTTCTTGTAATGTATTTATGTTCAACAGAACTTTTCCCCGTCCAAAATGTGTCATTGTTCTACCTTGAAGGACTCTGAAAGATTTTCAAACCTCGCATTAAGTTTTTCTATTTAGATTCAAACATTTTTGTTTATGATTCCAGTCCAAAATGGAGAAAATGACAATGAATGTCAAAACTTTTTGTCCCATATTTTTAATTTCATTTCAGTTCCACTACACTCTTGTCCAAACTATGCATGGGAAATAAAAAAGTTCTGAGAGACACTGACGCTGAGGAGTGTGATTGTATTTCTTCGGTCTTTTCTATGTGAACATCTTTGTACAACTTTAGTCATTAACCTGAGTTGAAGTCTGTGACTTTCCTTTTGGAGGACTTGATTCACTGTTGCTAATGTGTGGTGACTCATAAATTTTCTTGTTTCAGAGAAAGTTTGAAGTGCACTGATTCTGTTACAAGCTTTTGAAGAAAGGCTGAATGAATCATCAGCTTTCCTTTTCAAATAATGTGCATCAGTATTAGTACTTGTAAAAGAAAAGCTTTCAGAGCCCAATCAGAGATTCAAGGCTGCTCCAATCAATGATAAAGTGCTCCACATGTCTTCTATAAAGGCAGACTCTCCTTATTATATTCAGAAAACCTCTGTCAAAGTCTGAAATTTAAAAGGCCATCAATACACTTCAAAGCAATGAGACCCTTGGTAGAGACGGCCTCCCAGGTGAGCCGTTCTGTTTACATACACCCACATCTATATGATATTTAAAGGTATAAAGAAGCAGAGAAGAGGAGGGCTCTTTTCTTTCTGTCTCCTTGTTAAATCAGGATGAAACGTTTTTTCAGCTAACAGCCAGAGCCTTCTCTCTGAGGTCAACTAATGCATTGAAACCAGAGTTCTCTACTAGACAGAAATCCTTCCTTTAGCCAAAGACAATTATCTCAAATACTTGTACAGTTGTAATTACCAGATGGAAGTTTTTCAGTTTCATTTTACAAAATGTTCCTTTTTAGGGGTTTTGATTTCAGCCGCTGTGCACATATCCACAATAAACAGCTAAAAACGGTGTGGTATACATACCAGGACAGTAGTTGGTGGTGTGAAACAGCACACACATAGGCACATACTCCTTCCACAGACCAGTGAGCTCGACCATCAACCTTGGTCCTGTACTGCTCAAGCCTTCTGATGGCCAAAGTCCAGGCCAGCCCCATTTCTCCAGGTAACCTCCCAGTTGACCCCTCCATGACCCACGTGGCTGTCCCCAATGCCTGGTACAGCCCACCAGTTCCTGGGCACCCAATATGCTGTGAGCTTGATCAGGCCTGTGAAGCATGCCAGGTACAGCTGCTGTTTCCATATCCAGCAGCTTTTGCTTTCCTTCGCACATCAGCATTAGACGCACGGTCCTGCCAAACAGTGTAGTAGGACTGGGAGGACCAAGGACTGAAAGATTTTTTTGTCTGCATGCTTAGGTACCAGGGGCACCATTCCTTCTTGTCCAGCGAACCCATCGCCCCATGCATGTGTCCAAGTCTGCAGTTGATCTCAGCCTCGAAGTTGGTGGCTCGATGGATTATGCAGCCATGTAGGTGAACTGCTCTACAACTTCCATGCTCTCACTATCCACAGACACAGATTTGATGGCAGCATCTAAGGCATCCCCAAAAACCTGGATCTTTGTTTTGGCCCAGGAGATGTGCATTCCCAACACTTCAGCATCCTCACTCAGCAAGTTATACGCCTCCACAATGACGCCTACTGTACTACTATCAGTGATCTGGACATCGATGACACTCTACAATTTGCTGCCACGCAAGCGGCCCCATTATCCAGTCCATACAGGTAATGAAGAGCGTATCTCTTAAACCAACACCTAAAACGCACCCCTACCCCACCCCAGAATCAACTGGGACGAAGTCAGAGATGGAGCCACAACACTTCACAGCACTCTCCGTTAACAGAGAATAAGGCAGACATCAGCTGGACGGACGTGGGATCCTGCAGAGCTCCAGAATCCTACAGAGGGCATCCCTGCCCACACAGTCGAACGCCTTCTGGAAGTCAACATCGCTTGCAAGGAAACATCTACTGGAATCCCAAAAATGCTCAGTGAGAACCTGAAGTGCCAGGATGCGATCTGCTGTAGACCTATATGTGTAAAGTCCGACTGTTCAGGCCACTGTTGTTTGGCGCAGCGTTTCACGGATCCTGTTCAGAAGTAGCAGTGCTGAGAGAAGTGTAATACCCCTATAGATGTTACACACATGCACATCACCCTTTCTCTTCCAGATTGGGACAGCAATCACCCTCTTCCAGTCAGTAGGGATGATGCCTGTTCTCCATATGAAGCAGTTAACATGTAACCACAGGAGGGAGGTTTCACTGCCCGCCTTGAACAGCTCAGCCTGGATCGCACATACACTCAGTGCTTTCCTAGCCTTCACTGCCTGTCAGGTCTCCTCGATGGTTGGTGGATCACAGCTTCCAGGTGGATCCACACTCACTGCATCTGTGCTATCTTTTTGGAGCCCACGACTGGTAAGATCTTTTCGATACAACTCCTCAAAGTAGCTAGACCATCCTTCCTGGCTAATGTTTGTTTTTACACATGTATGAAGAAATGCACTGAAATTCTACATTTTTGAGAAAATTTAGTTATACTAGTTTGCTGCTGTATGGTTAAGTGAGCAGTTTTAGTGAAAAGGACCATGAGGACTTAGATACTATAAAATAGTCTGAACTATGTACAATCCATGATGTAGGAAGGAGTCAGGAGTGTGGCAGAGAGATGGTACACAGCTCATGTTCACATCAGGGGAATCTGCAGGGTTGAGATTTTTCAGTCTCTGATGAACAGAGCCCCTGGTGGTTTCTGTATCTGAAAGAGAAGGAAGTGAAAAGCAAGAACCATAGAAGAAGAATAGAAGAAAAATAAGGGTTTTTGGGAGAAAAGGACTTGAAATCTGAATGGGGGGGGGGGGGTTAAAATGTGGTTAAACCTCCTAATGCTGCAGATTCAACAAATGACAGTTTTCAGTTCTTTACAACCTATATAATGTTTTGAAACTCTGTTGTGCTTAATAATGTGGAACAGTGCATTTAGAGGTTTTTATTTTGGAAAAAAAAGTTATCATTGGGAGGTTTGTTCAATCAAATTTAAATTATGCTCTTCTGGTTGATGACTTGAAAAATATAAAAATATACTGACTGTCATTTGCATCGACTATTTAGGAAAATCAAAGAAAAATATCATTTGCATAATAATTTGGAATGTGGTTTACATTTAATTCTGATGTAAGGGTGAACTAAAGAAAGTGGAAAACAAACTCAGAAATCCTGTCAGCCTTGACCTCACTGATCACAATTATATTATCAGCATATTTACACTGATTTGAGGGGTCACTTAGAGTTCGTGTCCTCATCTTCAGCTCTCAGGTCATTGCTCTCTTATTGCTGAATGACTGATACGACATTGAGCTGAGGATTGAAGCTGCCTCCTGAGTTTTGTTGAAGAGACCAGTGCAATCTCTTAAATCAACACATACACTCTCCAGCTCTTATGACTGTCTGGCCTTTAGCCCTGAGGGGATTCACAGCTAAATCTGAAGTATTCCCCACATTAGTCTGGATGGAGGGACTGTGCAGAGGAACACAGTCTTAGAGTAACGCTTCACAGCATTTTTATGGATGATTATATTTTATTTTAAACAGATGTAGTAAAGAACCTGAGCGCTGGTCATAACATTTTTGTATCTGCTCTGTGAGGTGGTGTCAGTGACACACTGAGCTCCAGAGTGTCTGCAGCAGGACTGAGGGAAGTAGGCCACAGAGACTGGAGTTTCTAAGTGATGGATGAGGATGCCACTTTGTTTAACTTCCTATATACTGTGTGCCTCCGTTGGAAAGTACACCTAATGCCTTTTTATGATAGTTCATTTATATTTATCATTTTTGGAGTTTTTGCTTTTCCTTTTCATAAATAGTGAGTAAATGCAGTTTTAGTTTTCAAGAATCTATTCTTGTTGAAATTTCTCACTAAAGTATGTTGTTGCAGAAGTAACTTCTGGGGGATCCAGAGGCATTCTCAGACTAGACAGGATGTAAAACCCCTCCAGAACATTCTGGGTCCTCCCTAAGGTCTCCTCCTAGCTGGTTGACCCAGAAGACCCCCAGAGGTAGCCTGATCAGATGGCCGGACCACCTCCAAAGGTTTTACTCAGCATCCCCACTAAAAAGCCTTGAAATGTTTCACTTCAATAAGAGGAATCTAAATTGTATGGAAAATAAACTTTCTGAAGTAAACCAGGGGAAAACTAAACTTTTACATGATATTCTGATTTTATCTGATGTACCTGTTGATTCTGGTTATTTTAGAGCGTCATTTAACAGCACCTTAACAACACTGCTATTCCATAACAGGTGACTGTTACAGGTAGAGTAGGTGGAGTTGATCATAATTCAACCAGAGGTTTAGGAGTTTGATCACGATGGCCTTCACATTTCAAATTGCTCCCACTGCTGCGTCATTTGGTGTAAATGCGTGTGGATTGGTTTAGCTAATACTGACGGCAACTCTTCATCAGCAGCCATCAGTGTAAATGGACATGAGCTTGTGACTTTTCCAGCTTGTCCTCCAAGTAGGCTTTCATGTGTTTTGCACTGAGGAGGGGCTTCCATCTAGCCACTCTACCTACCTCACAAGGTGCTGGCACATGCAGGGGGGGGGGGGGGGGCGGAGGGTGCTTTCTCAGCACCATCTATGTTAATTTTTCTTTCCATGTTTTCTTTCTTTAAGAGTGAAAGAAGACATGGATGCAAAATAAACCAAAAATTTCTAAATTGACCTGAACATGAAAACACAGTGTTTTAACCTGTAGAGTCCTGTCTGAAACAGCTACTGCATCATTTTGACCGTAGGCTCCTCAGCTAACAACTATTCATTCTACTTCATATTAGATACCAGACAGACAGACAGCCCTACTTCAAATGTGAAAGATTCTCTGAAACTGAGATCATTTCACGATCAGTTAGTAGCCAGTGTGCTTGTTTGGAGGGGGCATAATAATATCAATAGAAATAATAATAATAATGATAATAATAATAATAAATCATTAATATAAGGGTATTCTGTATTATGTTGCTTGGCTATAGAAGCTCAGATCATCTACATTTTAATCATGTCTGCAGCACAATGCCATTTCCATTTTGTCAATATTTTTCTGCAGTGATTTTCAGCATTTCTGCTGTTTTCTCCAGTTAAATTAACAGAGTGAGCAGTAGAGGAGTGCAGATGTACTAAGGCTTATTGTTGCAGCTAATCATTAGTCTAATACAGTTTGGAGGGTAGGTTGGCTTGCTTTTTTATGTATAGAACAGTCTTTTTCAGTTTAGTGTGGAACTAATATTTATTTTGAAGTATTTTTTATTTCAACTACGCCAAAAGATTTCAAAGAATTTATTATATTGTGCAAAATAAACAAATTATGAGTGCATTTTTTTCTTTTCTTGAAAAATCTTACTTCACCATGTCCCTCTCCAGAGAGCTACAGGCAGTTATTTTAAATAATTATTAGAGACTAGCAGCATAGAAAACATGCACATGATGTCATAGCTTATTGTGTTCTTGCTTACTCTTGTGATAAACCCAGTGAAAACTAAAGAAGATGTTGTCTTTGTGTGATCAGATTTATCTTGTAGAAATCTGTTGAGTATTCATAAACTAAATATGAGGTTTTTAAAATAAATTGGTAATTGGTTAATTCAGAATAGGGCTAACACATTTCACTTTTTTAAAATATTTTTTATGAAGAGAAGTGCCCTTTTTCTCACTTGAGCCCCTGCCCCCCAAAATGTCTCTGCTGATAAGGTGGGTGAATCTGTTAGTGTGTGGTGTCATCATGAGTGGGGTCCCTCACTTTTTTTTTAATTTGGTCAACATCTGTAAAATCTTTTCATGAACACCAGTCTTCACATGCTGCAGAGCTGCCTCCTGCTCCATGAATCTCTTCTTCAGTGCTTTGTTAGCAGCATAGAAACCTGTTCGATTGTTTACCTCTGCTTTAAAGACTGATCAGTGACGTGTGTTTGCCATCTACCTGCTGACTGCTAGAGCTCTGTAACATGTCAGAGGAACAGTGAAAGCGATCACTTTACCTTCCCAGAGAATCTGAGCCCTATGATCAAACTTGCACTCCAGGTCAGCGGGTTCTGTGACAAAATGTCAGGCTTGATCTTAAAATAACCAGCTTGGACTGAAATGCTTGGGAAACTGAAAGACGATGAAAACGCCACGGCGATCTATGTCTGTTATGTGACGGTTCCTTTTCACCTGGCGGATGTTCTAGACTCTAATGAGAGAAAACATGGCACCAGGTCAACATGTGTGTATTTGTCAGCCTGTCTGAACAACAGCAGACTGGTGGTCTTCAAAGAGCGGATCTTCAAGGCCTTTGTTGTGTTTTCATGCACACTGTGGCATTTTCAATCTCTATTTCATCTTTCCAACCAGCAAGCAGTTATCTGCTCTGACTGGCAGAACAGCCTGCTCTCTGCAGTACGCTGTGTCTCATGTGGAGGAATAAAAAGGTATTAGGGGAAGGAACACAAGGTCAGGAGAAGTCACAGACAGAGATTAATGCTCTAAAACTGTAACTACTGATCAGACAGGCGAGAAAACAACTAATACACACAGAGCAAACACTGTCAGAGAATTTGAACGATGGCTCTCCATGACAAAGTGGTCAAGTGTGACAGAAAGGACGAGGAGCCAAAACTAGCTGTCCACAGGAGCAGCGAGGTGTGACGGGCTGGTGGAGGGATCTGGTCAGCTAATGTGAGAGATGACAGCTCACTATGTGTGTGTGTGTGTGTGTGTGTGTGTGTGTGTGTGTGTGTTGCTGTAGTGTGAATGATGAATTAAAAGGTTGTGCATTTCACATTAATAGCTGTTTTAAGTAACGGATAGCATTACTAATCAGTCACTGCTGAAAGTGTTTAGTTGCACTACTAGTCACATCACTTTTGCATGACACCATAGCAGTGATGTTCTGACGAGTGGGTTTGCAGAATGTGGCTAAAGTTAGCAGTGCTAGCACCTCCAGCCTTTGATCCTCATTGCAGGTTAGTACTTCACACAGTACTTTGAGATATGAGAGTATAATCTGACAGCTTCTGGACAACTTTATCCTCATTTTATATATCTAAATAGGGCTCAACTTTGCTGTTCCTGAAGGCTGTGGGTGTTGTAGCAGTTAGAGGTTGTTTATGTATTTGCTTAAAGAGCATTGTGGGAAAGAGGAAGTAGCCATTAAGAACAACTACAGTGGCTACTAGTGGCAGGCAGCTGTGTTACGGTATAGACAGAGACTTTGACTGGGATTGTGTGCCTGAACAGATAAAGAAATGTTAATAATTAGTGAAACCAACTAAAAAAGACACAAATTTAACAGTTTAGCTGGCTAATCTCATGCATTCTCTTAAATTGTTAATAAAAAAAATAGTTTATTTCAACGCTGACCATCCAAGCATCAGAGCAGAGGGGTCTGGCTGCAGACCAAAGATCTCAGACGCCCTCTCTTGCAGACCACTACTGTAAGGCGCTTCCTATGTCAGAATGGGAGTGACTTTCCTGGTACAACATTTTAGAACATTTTCATTAAATTAAACTTTATTCATAAAACAAAGTCTGGCATTACATTCATCAAATAACCACATTGCAAACATTACAGACTATGCAACATTAAAAACATAAATTCAAAGGTCTAATCCAGCATTAAACCTGTTTTAGAAGTAGTTACACAAATGGTGGCACACTTTAGCTACATAAGCTTTTGCTAAAGTTAACATATCTACGTTAGCTACGTAGATAACATTACTACTTGAGCCACTGTAGCAACCTATGCTTCAGCATTTGGAAAACTTGATTAAAACAAAGTTAGCTACATTTGCTATTAAGGTAATTAGCGACAAAAGCTTTAGCAAATATAACATTAGCTAACCTAGCTAATGTAGCATAACTAGCTTCAGCTACATATGCTCAGTTAGCTATGTCACCTAGCTTTTGAGCTAATATAGCTAAAGTACTTAATATAGCTAATGTAGCTTTGTAAGCTTTAGCCCTAGCTACATTAGCTGGGTAAAAATGTTTTCATGGAGGGTGGGTTTGTTTCCTGTCGGCAGACTGTTCAGTCGGCTTTATCTATTTAACATTTTGTAATCAGGTTTTGCTGGTCAGGTTTTGACTTTCATCTTTTGGTGTCACAACTCTTTCTAAACTCTACATGGAAGTTTTATCTGATGCTAACGGGCTAACTTAGAGCTAATGGTGCTGAATTGAAGCCAAGTGCTGTTGTTGTTTGTGTGTTAAATGCAGGCTTGTATTGTACAAGTGACTGCATGTGTGTAAGGAAACTCTCACTGCTTTCATTATGTCTGTTTGAACAACTTACATGAAGCCAAATAAAATTTATTTCCACTTCCATTTCAAAGGTCTGGTCAAGTGTAATATAAACAGGCTGGATAACAGGATAACAATCATTTGATTCATTTGATTTCCGATCAAGACGCCAGTAAGAACCGCTTCACATTATCACTATGTGCTTAAACTTGTGGTTAAATGCAAATTAATTGAAATACAGCTTTAAAAAACCTGACAGTTGATACTCTTTGATTGATCACAATTTTTTCTAAAAAAACAAAAAACCTCCAACAGCTCTTGTTTTTTTCTTAACCTTCTTTACTGTTTACCTGGGCATCAAATAAAATATTGAGATTAAAATATACTGTACTGTATTCATCAATCTCTGAATCAATATAAAACCTTACTGACATGTCCGGAAACATGAATCTGTTCCTTTAAGTCAAAATAATTACAGACATGAGAAATTAATCTGGTTTTTATGTGAACACATAAACAAACTTAGCAGTAGCAGCAGCCAGTAATATTCTCTGATATTGGTGCGTTAATGGACTTGTGTCAATAAAGGTTTTCCCTGGAGTAAGATCCATTAGCAGCACTAATGCCCTAACTGTGAGTTTTTCCCTCAGTTATTATTTTATCCTTGATTTGGGTATTCATGCCAGAATCACTGTGCAAATTGCCTCTGCTAACACTTACGCCTGTTGTAAACAAACAGCGCAGTGACTGCACGCCCCCTTACTGCTCCCCCACTAACACGCTCGCTGTGAGCCAGGGATTTGCAGAGGAGTAACATGACATTTGCCTCACAGCGTTTTGTTGAATATCTGAATGAATGGAAAAGAGCCAGCAAGGTTCTTTCAGGAAACTTTAGACCTTACTTTACACAAAACTTTTAATGGAAGGTCATGGACATCCACACTGACATGTTGGATCTGTTCTGATTTATAACAACCTGCCTAAAGGAAGAACTGTTTATTTCAATTGGATGATGATACAAATCACAGCATTATTCTGTTTTCACTCTGTTCAGGTCAAAGAAGACACGTGTGAGGCTGACTACATAAAGAAAAATGATTGGCTGCACACGGCAGGGTAACATGAATGATGCGGTTGAGTATAAATTCTCTTGGGAAAATGTTTTCTCTGCTGGAGAGAGAGCTTTGTCTGAGTGCACTCAGGATTTTCTGTCTGGACTGCACCATTCAGGCTTCCTGATAAGTGTTCTCACACGGCTGAGAGGAACAATCACACATCACTTTTCTCCTTTGTCTCAGTCTGAGTGAACATTGTGAAGTCACGTTTAGAAGTTAAAGAGGAGTCATTCGGTAGAAATGTTGAACTTGTAGGGAGAAAATGTACACGTGTCATTGTAGACGCTCACTGAAAAACAAACATAAGGTGAGGGTTTTTATTTTTCTGGCATGTAAAATATTCTGTTTTGATTTGTGTGTCTTACAGTTTTACATTAAGTTTGATTATTTTTACATTTCATAAGCAGGGTTGCTTCCTCCCCTCTCACCTACTGGTCTACTTTCACATTATTAACATCATTCCATGCCTTACACATTCCTGTGCACAGTTCTCCACAGTAGGTGGCGGTATGCATGTATTTAGTTTGCAGATTGGGTGGATGGATGGATGGATGTTATGAGAGGATGAGATGACAGGATGTTTTGAAGGGTTAGATCGCAATGATAAAATGTTTTCATTATTAATGTGCAATTAAAATATCTTTAAAACATAAACCTGATTTTCTTTTCGTTCTTAGATGTTTTAATAAATAAAGCTGTGACTGTAATATTTTTGTATCTTAGAAAATGTACACAACATTTTTTAGAGTTATGTTCTCCTGAAAACCTGATTTAAAAGTATAGAAGATTAAAGTAAATGAAGCTTTAATAGTACATAAACTCTTGTGGTTTGAGTTAGTCAGAATATCCACTATCATTTTGAAATATATTTATAGGAACTGGAATCATTGCTTTAAATAACAGTTTAGTTTTTGTAGCCGTAATATTGACTGTGTTAAAATTGCTTTGCTTTTTCCTCATATAACAGCAACTTTCAAGTCCCTAAATCTTGACTGATTTCTGTCCTTCCTCGGTCTTAAACCTGTTACTGTGTAATTCTGAATGAGCAGATGATTCAGCAGCACTTTGAGAGTGTCGGAGGTTTGACATCATTGAGCCCTGATAGCACTGCTGCCTTCTTGTTTGCAGGATTGTGAGTCATCTCTGTTTGAGGACAAGTGCAACATGTTGGTGTAAACTGTTTTCCAAATCTACACAGTAAGATAAGTCATCTTTATGTTACAACATGTCTGTAACAGCTAAATCAACAAGAATTTAAAAGGATGGGTCTCTTCCTTTTATTAATCTGAAACAGATTCATCCAGAACAGGAAACTATAGTGTGAAAATGAAATAAAGAATTAAAAATGTACTGAATAATTGAACCAAAATATATCTATACAATCTCACTGCTTGTAGATGTTGGCAAAAAAATTTAAATCCTCCTACATGACAAGAAAAAAAAAAACTCTTAAGAGACTTTTAAAAGCAGCTCCAAGAATAATTCCACTTTTCCTGGCTGTATAGTACGCTGACT
Source organism: Cheilinus undulatus (assembly GCF_018320785.1). NCBI lineage: Eukaryota > Metazoa > Chordata > Actinopteri > Labriformes > Labridae > Cheilinus > Cheilinus undulatus. The sequence continues at coordinate 36,356,093 of NC_054873.1, forward strand.
TCATTTCAAATATTTGCAAGTAAAGTTCAATTATTTTGGTCAAAGTTCTTCTCTATTGCCTGTTAAACTGCTAAAACCAGGTTATTGGAGGCTGACTTTTCTCCTCTCTCTAGTCACCAATCATAATCCTTGGCTCACTTCTTGCTCTTATGTGTGCAAAACAGTGTTAAGTGTACTCTTGGTAAACTTTTTATCGTTTTTCTAGAAGAAAAAAAAAACATATGCAGTGCTTAACAAATTCATCAGACCACCTGTCATATTTGTCTCAGAGACCATCCAGCATCATGAAGTGCTTTAATGTGGACTCTTTCATTTTCAGTGAGCTCTCCACGTTTACCATTTTGAACAGGAATGAGGAATTTCAAACTGAATTCACCTTTTCATACCCAAATTTGAGCCGGCTCACTGGGCTTCTCTGATTAGTCAGAAATTAATCAAGCATAACATTCAACCACTAAAACTAATTTTTCTGTTCAGGAATACTATTACTAATAATACTACTATTTTTTCAGTGTTTTTGTAAATCAGTAAAAAATTCATGGATAACAATAATAATTATATTTTAGCATTAAAAATATCATTTGGGTTGAGGAGCTTCTACATATTGGTGTATTAACCATTGCAGAAACATAAAAAATGATTTTAGTAATTACTAATGCTGTCAATTTAGGGCAGCTGTGGCATAAACCTTACTTTGGGTGGTGGTCTAATAAATTTGTTAAGCACTGTATTTAGAAATAGTTACCCGAAAGGTGGCCCACTTTAGCTTTAGAAGCTTAAGCTAACATACCTATTAGTGGTGGGACTTGATTAAAAAAACTAGTCTACTTAATTTGAGGCTTTGTAATTAATTAATCTCAATTAATCGCATATCAATATTGGACACAAGAAGCAACATTTTTCAATTGAAATGGATTTTGTTATATGACTGAATCAGTGATTTTCATCACTGGGTGTTAACATGAAGTGCAATATGAATAAGGAATATTATGATTGCATTGTTTGAAATTTTCTTTCTGCATGGCAGTTCATAATTTGGGTCAGATGACGCTATCTGTAGCACCGCTTCTAGCCCATTATCTTCTACCATCAAGAGTGGTCGACAGTCCACTTCAATCCATTTTGCCAGTGAGTTTGTTAATTTGTCAGTTGTTGACTTACTCATTTTGGCTCTGAACCCAGTCATCTTGTCGAGTGTGGATTTGCGACTGCCTGCTTGAACTAGGAACGTTGTCTGTGCTAGCTGCAGCATGTTTGGCATTGAGGTGGCAGCGCAGGCTAGAAGAGCTCCAGTGATAGGCAAATTTTTTCTTGCACAATTTGCACACAACTGTGATTTTATCCAGGTGTCCATCCGGACAGTTTTTTAAAACTAAATTTTCTGCCCACCAAACCCAGCAACGACTTCTCATTGGTTTCCATGGTGTTTGTCGAGTTGTGTCCTGTGCATCAGTATTGTGGGTATACTGGGAACTCATGCAATGAGAAACGTTCCATGCTGTTTGTATTCATTAAACAGTAATCCCCTGCTTTTGTCACATGAATGCATTTCACACAATTAGGGTGAAAAGCTGTTGAAAGTGTCCTTCCTGGTTCATGCTGTAACAACGAAGCATCCTGGGATCGATTGCAACAATTGTGTGAATAGCGTTGTGCGTTATGGGGGGATGCTTGGGGGAAATATCCATCAGAAGCAAACAACACAAAACATAAATGAGATACAGCAACAGAACAGCAGCTACCAGCAGCAGTTTACACTTTTCTTTGACTTAACTTTCAGCATTTCCACAACAATAGCCATGTGTCTGTCAGGCACAGTCTTCTGTAACTAGAAATGAAGAATTCCTCTGGCTTTAAAACTGTTGTAAATATATGAAGTAATGTAAGAATTCAACTAAAAACTATATCTATAACAGAGGAGTAGTCTTTTTAATTCATGTTGACATTTCTGTGTTCAAATTCTCCATATTGTACCTTTAAAGGTAATCAGTTATTCCTTGATTTTCTTACCTGGTGAAAGTTCTTCACTGTGCTCATTTATCTGATTAAATTAAATTATGTCAACACCAAACCTCAGGAAGATGAGCAGGATGATGCTGCAGCTCTTTTTTGGCTACAGTGATACAGTAACCTTTCTGTAGACACGATTTCTCTGACTCCTTTCATATTTTTTAAAGACGTCTGCACAGTGAGAGCTATAAAAATGAGTGTGATGTAGCTGCAGTGGTGGGTTTAAGACAGCATGCAGTAATAATCCCTCATGGTCGAAGGCTATCAGAGGTCCTGATGACTCTAAATGAAAATGACTGAATGCTTCCCCACTATTCCCCCATATAGAACTTAATGAAAATGGATTTTTATCTGAGTGTCTCTCTTTCTCTGCTCTTTTCTCTCCTCTCCTGAGGCGCACTTAACAAGGCTGATTAGAGCTGCCGAGTGTGGACAGGTTTAGGATATGGCCTGCCTACTGCTCAGGAAGAAAACAGCAGATAGAAGATAGTGGACGGGATTGTTTCCTGATCAATTTATCGTCTGTGGAAGAATTCAGAATGATATGAAAAAAATGAATAAAGCCCTCTATCACTCTCAGATATGGTTTATGAATGAATAAAACATTTTAATAAGCTTCTATCGAACAAACTGCTCACAGAGACACTTCCATACTTGATTAGTGAGCTGGATTCTGACTCAGACTGAAGGTGTTGTTTTCGACTTCAGGGCAGAGATATGACTTCTGTTTCAAATGAAATAAAATCCTGAAATGTTCAGCAGTATTACCTGAAGGCGTTTGTGGAAGAAAAGAAATAAAGAAAATGAGGGGGTGGGTTATCTTAAAGGGAAAGTTAATAAAGAAAACTTTTCCACTTTTCATGACAAAAGTCCACCTCCATCAGCTTTCTTTGTGACTGTTCTCTGCCTTTATGCAAGACTTTCCAGAAATTAACCTTGGAGTCAGCACCTCTGCCCTGGCTCTGGTTTCTGCCTCCAGGTGCATCTCAAGTCTCTTAAAGCCAAGGTCAGACTGCACGTTTTCAGGATGACTGCTGGCCAACCCAGTTGTTGTAGGGATTCAGGACACATCAGCCCCAACAATCTCCTGTTTCAGCTCATGAAGAGCACCATATAGAACAACAACCAAGAACACGTTTGAGACAGCTCACAACCTCCCAACAAGCAGACTAGCATGTTTGATTTGTGCTGCCTTTTACAATTTGTTCTGTGATGTCAATGACGCTGACCAATAAGAGCACAGAGTGCAAATTCACTGCATTTATGATGAGTTGTGGAGGGAAACCATGGCAGACTGAAAAAGAGAAATGCTGGTTAGACACAGCAGTTAATCAGTAACTACCATTAGCATTAGCATCAAGCTAGTATATCAACTGTCATAATATTGGACAGAAACAAATGCAGCATTGTACACTCTCCTGCTCAACAGTTTTGGATCACTTGGAATTTTTATTGTTTTCCATGATAAAACTCATGAAATTAGTCTGAACAGGAAACACAGAAAATGAACTGGACATGCTGACATTGGCAGAGTTAGAAATAATGATTTTAATGAAAAATGTTCTTTAAACTTTGCCTTCATAGAAAAAAAAAACACATTTTGCAGCAATTACAGCCGTAGTGCAGACCTTAGGCATTCTAGCTGTCAGTTTTTCAAGGTAATTTGATGAGATTTCACCCCAAACTTGCTGGAGAATCTCCCCCTCAAGATAGATTGGCTTGATGGAGTCTTCCTTTGTACCATACGGTTAAGCTGCTCCCACAACAGTTCAATAAGGTTCAGATCCAATGACTGTGCGTGCAACTCCATTACAGTCAGAATTCTGGCTGACTGCTTATTATTTCAATATCATAGACATTTTGGGGGGTGTTTTTGGTGGGATGAAATTGGCCCTAAACAAGTGTTGTCCACAGGGTATGGCATGGCACTGCAAAATCTTGTGATAGTTGTCCTTCCCCAAGGTCTCTTCCACTCTTTACAAATCTCTGATTCTACCACCTCCAAAGTACCCCAGACCATCACGCTGCCTCCACCTTGCTTGACTGACGGTTTTAAGCACAGTTCTTGCATCTTTTCATTTGTTCTGCATCTCACAAATGTTTTTCTGTTTGATCCAAAGACCAGATGTCCAGGTAAATCGCCTTTTTCATGCTAAAACCACCTTGACTTTTTATGCATTGTAAGCCTCCTGAGTCAAGACCAGTCCTCTTGTTAACACGTTGGTTGTAGCCTATAAATATGAACTGTTAACACCTCATTTGTGAAGCTAATGCCCTGACGCACTAATAAAACCTTTGATGCACTCAAACCTTTGAACTGATATTTATGTAGCATTCACATTTATCATTTATATTCATGGAGAACCAGAGGTGTCAAAAGGATTCACATTCATTACTTAAGTAGAAGTATAGATGCTAGGGTTTAAAAAGATGTCTGTAGAAGTTGAAGTATCACCTCAAGCTTTTTACTCAAGTAAAAGTATAAAAGTACTGGTTTCAAAACTACTTAAAGTATAAAAGTAAAATTCATGTAAAGCGGAAAAATTCCATCAAGGACAAAAGCTTAGGCCACGCCACAGGGGCCAATTCCATTCTACCATTCCACCATTCTATTCAATTATACTTTCCATTCCATTCTATTCCATTCTATTCTACCATTCCATTCCATTATACTAGTCATTCCATTCTACCATTCCATTCCATTCTACCATTCCACCATTCTATTCAATTATACTTTCCATTCCATTCCATTCCATTCTATTCTACCATTCCATTCCATTATACTTTCCATTCTATTCTACCATTCCATTCCATTCTATTCTACCATTCCATTCCATTATACTTTCCATTCTATTCTACCATTCCACCATTCTATTCAATTATACTTTCCATTCCATTCCATTCTATTCTACCATTCCATTCCATTATACTTTCCATTCTATTCTACCATTCCATTCCATTATACTTTCCATTCTATTCTACCATTCCATTCCATTCCATGATACATTCCATTCCATTCTACCATTCCATTCCATTCTACCATTCCACCATTCTATTCAATTATACTTTCCATTCCATTCCATTCTATTCTACCATTCCATTCCATTATACTTTCCATTCTATTCTACCATTCCATTCCATTATACTTTCCATTCTATTCTACCATTCCATGGTAGAATAGAATGCCACTCCACCAGAATTCCACTCCACCATTCCATTATACATTCCATTCTATTCTACCATTCCATTCCATGATACATTCCATTCCATTCTACCATAGTGCACTACCACACCTCCCCAAAAAACCATTTGTCTAAAAGCTATAATGACTATAATGTTATATTAAAATGTTAATGTTGAAAAATTTGGGATGCACCTGTTTCAGCCACATTTATGCCCATTGAAAATGGACGCATTTCAGTACAATGCAAATACATTCAAGAACCATATACAGAATGTGTACTACCAACCTCCTCGCTGGTGCTTGGTTGGGATATTTCGCTCCAGTTCTCTTGAGTCTCTGCCACAGACATCTTCGTACTAGGCTACATACGTCTGCTATTTCGGAGTGTGACGTGATTTGTGTCATGTCCGAAGGTGCAATGGATTGCGTACAAACCAATAGGGTGTCAGAATGGTATTACGTTCATACTTCTCATCCAACCACAATCAAATTCACTCAGATGAAGTGCCATATTTGTGCCCTCTCATCCTGAAGCTTTAGTTACTGAGGTTCATAACGGTTTCGTCATCAATAATCAGTCAGACTTTAGGTCATGGCAGAACTGTACACTGTTTTACTACCTGAAGTGTCAACTCTCATGCAACAAGGGCTCTGTTTTCACTTACATAATATATCAGTCTAGTTATGCCAACAGATTTTTTGTTTTCTGGCCTTTTAGGAATACAGTGTGCTTCCAACAACAAACGGAACAATATCTACAGCACATGAAAAGCAAATTTACTGGAGCTTTGGCGCCAGTGTGAAAGAAACCATGCTATAAAAATTCTGCCAGCACTGAGACCTTCAAGATGTCCTGAGCATGAATTTTCAGACTCTGTACTATTCTACATATAGAGGACGTTTATTTTCAGCATTGCTTAGTGCAATTATATTACTCTAAAATTAGGAAGTTTTGTTTTTATATCACTGTTTCAGCCACATTGTAGCTAATCTAGGAACTCCTCAGCAATCATCACCTATTGTCGTCTGATAAAGGCTTTATACCTCAAGAACTGGAGGTGAATTTAGCTTTAGTTCTGGGGATATTTTGCTAGTTTGGTTGTATACGTTAATTTGAAAACGATGTTATACTCACAAGAGATTGAAGTCTGCATTTCCCCTTTAAGGAGATTGGCACCTGCTCTACATCTATATATAGAATCTACAATTAGAGATTACAATGACCAGCTAAGTAAACCTGCACAGCAAAAACTGGAGTCGATTTTACTCAACTCCATTCTGAGTTAAATGGTCCTCAGTGTTGTAATTGACTGTGCTGATCCATTCAGTGTTAGTCCAACTCTGTAGAGTCAATTGGTCTACTGTAATCTCACAGTGCCATTTCAAATCTGGAGGTAGAGGGTATGTGGGTGGACTTTTCCCATAATGCCCTTGGGCAGAGTGTTGAGATGTGTTTGAAATGTGTTTACATGTGTTTATATATTTTTGCATGTTGTACAGTGATCACTGCTGGGTTTTCTTTGTTCTTGTTTCTGGAGGACTGTTGTTCTCGATGTTTGATGCTTTTGCACCATGAGTGAAGTTGAGTTGTATGTCCTGTCCAAGCCACCTTGTAAAAGTTTAATTTGAAGTTAAGTATGAGAAGTGTGTTTTGATTAGTTAACCATAAACAGTGTTAGGTAGTGTTCATTTTAAATGTAACTCCTTAGATTACTGTTACATACTGAGAAAAGTAACCTGTTAGATTACAACATTACCTCCACATAAAACCAATGCATTACAGTAGTTATACATCACCCCATATTAAAACACTTTGACCTATTGTTTCATTTGTCAGTATTTAAAATGACATATACAACGACACATCTGCTTTTGAATGTGTGGACTCTGCTGTCATTGTTCAGCCTCAGTTACGGCCCATATTCTGTAACTCTGCAGCAGGGCTGTTCAATTAGTTTGGAGTGGGGGCCACTTCCTGAAAAAGCATCCATATGAAGGGCCATGGCTGTGAGAAGTATTTGCCCCCTTCTTGATTTCTTCCCTAATCCTAACCCTTTTGCATATTTGTCACACTTGAATGTTTCAGAACATCATCTTTTTTAACATTAGAAAAAGATAACCTGAGTAAATATGATAGTGAGTTTCTAAATGATAATTTCATCTATGAAAGGAAAAGAGCCACCCAAACCTACCTGGCTCTATATGAAAAAGTCATTATTGCCTAAACCTAACCACTGCTTGTGCCACCCTCTGCAGCAACAACTGCAAGCAAGAATTTGTGATAACTGGCAGAGAATCCTTTATATTGCTGTGGAGAAATTTTGGCCTACTCTTCTTTGCAGATTTGTTTTAGTTCAGCAACATTGTAGAGTTTTCAACATTGGAGGGTTTTCCAGCATGAACGGCCGGTTTAAGGTCATGCCACAGCAACTCAGTCAGATTTAAGTCCAGACTTTGTCAAGGCCACTCCAAAACCTTCTAGCATTGCCTTCAGCACAAACCTGGAAGTACCTTTTTTAGATCATTTCTCTTTCATTGAGAGAAATCATCAATGAAAACCAATGTTATTTTAGTTATTTATTTCATTTAATCTTTATTTAATCAGGATTTATTCTCATTGAGATACAAAAATCTCTTTTATGAGGGAGTCCTAGCCAAGACAGCAGCATGTTAAGTTGTTGATTTTTTGTTTAGTAACCAGCCTTATGAGGTGATGTTTTTATTCAAACTACAAGCAGGCTGTGGAAGGGGACAGCACTGAGCATAGCTGGTCTTAACTTCCTGTCCCTGTTTCAAAATGGTGAATTTTTAAGTGAATATAGATATTTCAGTGCAGAAATGATAAATAATGTGTTTTTAAGAGGCCACAAAAAAGGATCTAGGGGGCCTGATTTGTCCCAGGGCCTCCAATTGAATAGCCTGGCTCCACAATATCATCACACCTTTAACAGACGTAAAAATCTTTACAGCTCTTTAATACGCTCACGATCTGACAACAAACTGGACAGAGACTTACAGAATCACTTAAACACTGAGCATAACAGCTGCGCTTATTAGGACAGCCGCACAGCTGATTCAATAAAAACAAAACAAGCTTATGTTTTACCATGATGCTGATCGTGTCACTTTCATCCAAAAACCCCCAAAAATAACATAATGGAGATAAAGCCACAGTATAATGTTCTTTCTGCCATCTCACTAGCTCAGTGAACTAGAAATGTGGGCACACTGACCAAGCTGTCTTTACTCTCTGCTGGCACGCTGCTACATGCCAACATACCAACAGGAAAGAAAGAAGGCCAAACAGTGCTGTTGCCTCATGGAACATCTTTTCTCTCTCTCGCTCTCTTTTTTTGTGACCACAGAAAATAAAAGGAATTTTTCTTTCAGTAACAGATTAACTTTATGTAAAGTAACTAAAAAGGGATTATTTGGATTGTCAAACTTATGCATTATGTTACCTGTTGCAACACAAAAAGTAATCTGGGTGCCATTCTTATCCAGGAGATACTGTGCTGCATTCACAGTCCAATATGGAGGTGGGAAACATTTATTCTTCAAGTATGGGTGATCAACGTAACAATCTGACATATTTTAATGCTTTAATCGATGAAAAATTTCCAAGAGTCCACACCCTTCTCATGCGAGACCACGCCCCCCCACGCCAGAACAAGGCCAAAAGTTTTAACCTAAAAAAATACAATCTGAAAGTTAAAAAAATAATTCTGAACCCAAGAAAAGAAGATTTGAATGTGAAACAAAAAGATTTGAATCTGAAAACATTAAACCTGTGACTGAAAAAAATAACACCACCTTATTTTTAGTTTCAGTTCAGGAGTCTTACTTGTTTCAAGTTCCTTCATAGTTCATAGCAGCTGTTAAAGAAAAAGAGTCTGATTTACTGTAATGGACCAAAAGGTGTGCAACATATTTGATATAATGAAACCAAAGGGAGAAAGTCGCTGTGTACAGCTGAAAGGAGACAAATCATTATGAAGGAGAGTGAAGCAGACCCCAGACTCTCTGCACACCACCGCTGATACTCAGCACTGAAAGTGCTTCCCACGCAATCTCCACTCTATTCCAATATATCAGCCGAGTCTGCTCAGTCATTTATGGCCAGGAGTGGGAATAAAACTGGGCAAAACAATCAAATAAAAGTCATAAGTCATCTGGTGCTACACTGCTGCATTGTTCGCATTTGCTGCCTCCTCAAAGTGGCACAGTCAAAACCTGTTATATGTGCCGGCCCTCCAGCAATGAAAAATAAAGAGCCTGCTCGCTCAGCATCGCAGGGAATTTATTTACAGCTGTAACATTATAAATATGCAAAGTATAAGAACACATAGTCAAGAAGCTCATTTCACTACAGAATGACAGCATCAGATGGAGAGATGAATTGAATCTTCACTATAAACCATGTCATCTCAGCAGCTACAGTGACTGCTGTACTGTGGGTTTAATGTACATAAGAAGCAGACATCCTCGGTGATGTCAGTGTTTGTGTTTTAAGACAGATGCCTTTAGTTTAGTATTATGGCTCATCTTGGTTTCCTGCTGCCAGAAGCGAACATATTTGTATGCAGATGAGGCTCAAGGCTGTCTAAGGAACACTTAATGCTGTCATTACTATCAAGAGCGTGCTGTTTTATAATGTAGCGGTCAGTATAGAAGTAGATGTGTGGGAGTTGAAGTGAAGAGGGATGAGGCGGGTCATGTAGCTGGATAGTTGTTGGACATATCACATACACTATATTGCCAAAAGTATTCGCTCACCTGCCTTGAACTTAAGTGACATCCCATTCTTAATCCATAGGGTTAAATATGACATCAGTCCACCCTTTGCAGCTATAAGAGCTTCAACTCTTCTGGAAAGACTTTCCACAAAGTTTAAGAGTGTGTTTATGGGAATTTTGACCATTCTTCCAGAAGCGCATTTGTGAGGTCACACACTGATGTTGGACGAGAAGGCCTGGCTCTCAGTCTCCGCTCTAATTGATCCCAAAGGTGTTCTATCGGGTTGTGGTCAGGACTCTGTGCAGGCCAGTCAAGTTCATCCCCACCAGGGGTGGACTGGGACAAAAATTCAGCCCTGGCATTTTCTGTCCAGACCAGCCCACTAAATTATCAGCGAACACCACGTAGAAATCCACAAATCTTGCTGCTTCTTCTCTCATGAAAACTACAAAGGAGAGTCCTATTTCTTGATAGCAGTCAACAAATAAAGCACGTAACTATGAACTCAAGGACTAAAATTGACAGCTATAGCAATCATTCAATCAATCTTTATTCATTTTAGTGTCACATCACAACAGAAGTTATGTCATGACCAGGGGTGAGACGAGACTAACGGGAAGAACCCTTAGTTAATGACTTAAGCAACTAAATGGGGACTATTAGTTTTATAGGGAATGACTATTCAGCATTCATAAGTATAGTTCATTTTGACTGACATGACATAAGCAAATGATAATGTTACAAAACAGCAGAGAATTGTATTAAACAAAAGCAATTGATGCATGCCCAAAAGCATTTGCAATTTGTTAGAAGGAATGACAAACTGCTGCTATGATGTGCACAAATGACTCAATGTTGTGGAGGTTGAACTAACAATTACAAGACTTTTAATTCTGATCAGAGAAATGCACCAAAACAACTGAGAAAAAATATATTTGAGAGCTTTAAAATAGCCTGAGGACTTTTATTGAAGCCTCAAATTGGACAATTTCTGACAATAACCATCCTTTCCTGTCCTATCCCTCCTCATCTTGTACTCCAGATCAAAACATCTATACCTTTATAAACATTTTCTGAGCAGCCATTATACTTTTAAGGTGTTTGACCCCTTAATAATTCAAAATCATCAGGCAAAACTAATGCTCTAGTCTTTACATCCAAAACAGTTCATGCTTTTTTCCTGTTTTATGTAACTGGATACTTTACTGAATGGTCGTAAATGGTGTATTTTCTCCATTAACAAGAGTAAGAACGGACTAAATACTACACTGTTCTCAGAAAGCTTCATGGGCCACTTTGCAGGTAAAGCATTGCACAAAGAAATGACTGCTTGACTTTATCAATAAAGGTAACATCACATTCAATGTAAAAACGTTTTTTACTTTGTTTTGGAGATGTCTCAAAAATGAAGCCTAGTCAGCCCCAGGCTAACATTACTTACCATGTCTGCCTCCACTCGCTCATCATCGCCGATCATGGACTTTATCACCACGGCTTGTTTGACAATGACAAACAATGGACCAATAATATGTGTCGATGGCTGCTGGCAATACAGTGCTAGCCCTCTGTAGGCAATGATGAGTGGCTGGCAGGCCCAACTGGAGGGAATTTAGAAAATGAAGGAACTTGCACCTTCCCCTAAGCCGTCTGGTAGGCCATGTCAAAATAATAATAAAAAAAAAAAAAAAAAACATAGCGGACCGGCCCACACTGGGTCGACGGCCCAACGGGACAATGCCCGAAATGCCAGATGGCCAGTCCACCCCTGAGCCACACCAAACTCTCTCATCCATGTCTTTATGGACCTTGCTTTGTGCACTGGTGCACAGTCATGTTGGAACAGGAAGGGGCCATCCCCAAACTGTTCCCACAAAGTTGGGAGCATGGAATTGTCCAAAATCTCTTGGTATGCTGAAGCATTCAGATTTCCTTTCACTAGAACTAAGGAGCCAAGCCCAGCTCCTGAGAAACAACCCCACACCATAATCCCCTCTCCACCAAACTTTACACTTGGCACAATACAGTCAGACAAGTACTGTTCTCCTGGCAACCACCAAACCCAAACTCATCCATCAGATTGGCAGATGGAGAAGCACGATTCATCACTCCAGAGAACGCATCTCCACTGCTCTAGAGTCCAGTGGTGGCGTGCTTTACACCACTGCATCCGATGCTTTGCATTGCACTTGGTGATGTATGACTTGGATGCAGCTGCTCCGGCATGGAAACCCATTCCATGAAGCTCTCTAGACACTGTTCATGAGCTAATCTGAAGGCCACATGAAGTTTGGAGGTCTGTAGCGATTGACTCTGCAGAAAGTTGGTGACCTCTGCGCACTATACACCTCAGCATCTGCTGACCCCGCTCCGTCATTTTACGTAGCTTACCACTTCGTGGCTGAGTTGCTGTCATTCCCAATCGCTTCCACTTTGTTATAATACCACTGACAGTTGACTATGGAATATTTAGGAGCGAGGAAATTTCATGACTGGACTTGTTGCACAGGTGGCATCCTATCACAGTACCAAGCTGGAATTCACTGAGCTCCTGAGAGCGACCCATTCTTTCACAAATGCTTGTAGAAATAGTCTGCATGCCTAGTTGCTTGATTTTATACACCTGTGTCCATGGAAGTGATTGGAACACCTGATTTTAATTTTTTGGATGGGTGAGTGAATACTTTTGGCAGTATAATGTATGTGCACACTTTTAGTGAAACAGGTGAAAGAGATAATAGGACTAATTAGATTTGTAATTGGATTTGTGTAGGAAGCGGGGTCCTATTCCTGGACTTAGTCCATTTCAAATGTCTGGAGCTGGCTCTGTTTATTTGACTTTTAATAAAAGTTTTTAATCTGCTCCCTTACACACATCTTGAGTGGAAGAATAAGTATTAGGGTAACAAAGAAAGAGAAATAAATAGAGCCGCTCTTATTAACGTATAATCAAACTGTCTCCTCTGAGAGTACTGCTGACAACAAAGCTGACCCCTGTGACTGAGCATCTTCACATCGGTGTTTGTGAAACACTGAACCTCTACCTTTATAGGGTCGCTTGTATCTCGCTTTTTTGGTCATGACCCAGATCTCATGACCACAGGCGAGGGATCAAATGTGTAAATCAAAAGCTATGCCTTGTGGTTCAGCTCCCTCTTCACCACAGTGGTCCAGAACAACACTTGCAATACTGAAATACTGCTGATGTTGCACCAGTCCGCCTGTCAATCTCATGCTCCATTTTACCCTCACTGATGAAGCAAATCCTGAGATACTTGACCTCCTTGCAGAGAATTACTGTCCACCTGGAGAGGGTAATTTTCATCAAACTGCCACTTTGAAAATTTGATGAAAGGCAGCACTTAAGGACAGATGAGGTACACTATATGGATAACAATACATGGTTAACCTGCTAATTACTGAATTCAGGTATCTCAATCACAACTGTTGCCTCAAGTGTATAAATCAAGACATGCCATCTCCATTTGCAAACTTTTGTGATACAAAATGGGTTGTTCTGAAGAGCTCAGTGACTTTAAGTATGGTAGAGTGATGGATGACACCTTTGCAATAGCGCAGTTTGTATATTCCACAGTCAACTGAGAGTGATCTTATTAGAAAGTGAAAGTGTTCAGGAAAAACAGCAACTCAGCCATAAAGCATAAGACCACATCAAATCACAGAGCAGAATGTACGACTGCGTTGGCCATGGCGCCTAAAAGTCAGCCTTGCTCTGCTTATTCCAGCCTAATAATCAGAAAGTCTCCCAAAACAATATGAACTGATAAAAAATTAAAATTTTACATTTCTATGACTGCTGAGAGACTCATTTAGTAAAAGAATTAAAAAGATAACTTTTATGACAGTTCATATACCTATATTTTAAAAAAAGGTGACGTGACCTTAAAGACACACTTTTGGCACAACTTCCTACTTTGTGTAAGACTAAATATTTGCTGATCTTAATTTGATGTGATGTGATGATGTGAGGAAATGGGCATATGACCCAGTTTTTAATTATGCTGGGATACTTGATAATCAGCATATTCATGGTAATTCCTAACCTTGCAAAGCAGATGGATACACCTGTTTCCGTGTTTCTGACTGGTGAATCCATCTTGCAAAGCTCCTGTCTGAACCATTTGGGCCCGGTTAGAAAGTGACAGGACCAATCAGCGTCGAGGGGCAGCACTTTCCGGTGCAGCGGAACGTGACGTAAGCAAGCCACAACAAGAGGCCGGTACAATTATGGTGGAAGAGATTGGCGTAGATGCTGCTAAACTGCCAGTTTTGTCAGAACATGACATTTCTTTGTTAAAAGAAGAACAAAGAACAGCAGTGAGTTGTTTTCTTTTTAGAAACAACAAAAGTTGTGTACTGAAATGTCTTTAGTCACCATGGTTTGCGTTATGCAGTTCTCTATGAAGTTCACTCCTCGGTAGGGGTGCACATCGGTAGCAGCTACGTCACAAGGCTCTGCCCTTTCCCAAACACTGAATATGAGAGGTTTACTGGATGGATTTGTGAAACAAATCCAATCTGGCCTGTCAGGTTAGGTAATTCCTGGTTGATGACAATTCCAGAGGACACATGGCACCCTGGTTGAAAAAGTCTGGTGTGAAGTACACTGACCCTGGACTGTGAAGCAGTGGAAACTTGTTCTGTGGAGTGATGAATCATACTTCTATGTTTGGCAGTCAAGTGGACATTGTGCCAACTGTGAAGTTTGATGGAGGAGGGATAATGGTGTTTGGCTGTTTTTCAGGGTTTTGGCTGGCCCCCTTATCTCCAGTGAAGGGCGATCTTAATGCTTCAGTACACCAAACGTTTTGGACAATGCTATACTTCAAACTTTGTCTCAACAGTTTGTTGAATGCCCTTTTCTATTGCACCATGACTGTGCCCCAGTGCACATACCAAGGTCTATAAAGACATGGTTTCACAAGTTCAATATGGAAGAATTTGACTAGCCTGCACAGAGTCCTGATCCCAACCCCACAGAGCATTTTTGGGATGAACTGGAGCAGAGGTTTTGAGCCAGACCTTTTTGTCTAACATCAGCGCCTGCCCTCATAAATACTCTACAGAATGAATGGGCACAAATTCCTCTAGAAACAATCTAAATCTTGTGAAAAGCCTTCCAAGAGGAGGGGGTCAACTCCATATTATTTGAATACAATGTCATTACAGACCCTGTTGGTGTGATAGTCAGGGGGCAGAGTACTTTTGCCCATGGAGAAGTTTTGTTCTGGTCTGAGAGACTGATGCTAAAGTGCTTCATCTAACAGGGGGGAAAGTAACTCATTACATTTACTCAAATTACTGTAACTGAGAAGTGTTTTGGGGTACTTTTCTATGCACATTGGGCCCTTTAATGAGTACATTTTGAAATCAGTACTTTTAATTGTACTTAAGTACATTTTAACCAGAGTAACTACTTTTACTTGAGTACCATGGTTGTGTGCTTTTCCCCCTCTGACATCTAATAGACATCTACTCTGAAAGTCCCACATTATGTGCTTATGTCAAAGAGGTCAAGCTTCTTATGCACAACTAAAGTTTGTTTACAATGAGAACAAGTCTGTAGTTTAACGGTTTCATGAAGTGGGACAGAGGCTTTCAACATATCTAATTCTGCTTATAAGTGTTATAACATGAGGTTCTGTGGGATTGACCTCCCTGAGCCAGCCTCACGAGTCCTTTTGAGGGACTGTGGTTTTAAACATTTTCACTCTGGCTTCTTTTTCAGCCTTGGAGGATTCCCATCGGTCCAAATTTCTAAACGCATGAAGTCTGGAGCTTCATTTGACCAACAAGTGAAAAGTCTTTCAGGTTTGACTTTGTACTTTAAGAACTAAAGAACAAAAGGTTAATTGTCCAAAGGCAGGCTTTCTTATTTTCACTTGGAAGGCTTTGACTTTTTATTTCCAACAGCTTCATTATTTTGCTTTTCTCACTCTTCCCAAGGCATTCTCCCTTACTTTGTGCTCTTTACTTTCTGAACCAAACAAAAGGATGCCCATTATGCCAGGCGAACAATGACTTGCAGAAACACTAATGCATTTTAGACAAAAAGAGGGAAAAGGAACTTGAAGAAATGACTACAAACATTTTGTGTGGACGTGTGAAATTACTGTGTGGTGCTTTACTTAAATCCAGCAATCAAATATTTTCAGGGATTTTTATTATTTTGTCTTAACTTTTGCCTCCCTGCTGCCTGTCTTTCTCTCAACCTTGCACCCACACACAAACGCATCAAACGATCCTCGTCCCTTCAACTCTCTATGACTCAACGTCTGCTCAAAAAATGTAAAACAAGGTTCTCCTTGATGAACTGCATCTCGTTTAATTATTCAGCATTAATGACTTTTTTCTTCTCATAAACTCATCACCATATTTTATCAGATCGCGCTTCATGACGATTTTAAAGTAAACCATACGCAAGTCAATCAAAGCCCTAACAACACTCACACAGTCTGAGAGTTAGTCACTGCCACCCACCACGTCTGACTAATACAGACTCCTCAATTTTTCTCTTCAGATCCTTACACCAAACCAGCCGCTGAGCCAGAATTACATCTATCAGGACAGAGTTCATGCATCTGTCACTCAGACAAGTTTAGATAGCTGGTGTCAGAGATGAAGAGCAGGGTTTACTACCTCATGGAAAGTTCAAGAAAAAGGCAGCGAAACCCTAAAACCACCCCAGCTGTCTGAGTACTCGCTAGACAATGTGTGATATGTGATATACTTAACCTTGCAAAGCAAATGGATACGCCCGTTTCTGTGTTTCTCACTGGTGAATCCATCTTGCAAAGCTCCTGTCTGAACTGTTTGGGCCCGGTTAGAAAGTGACAGGACCAATCAGCAACGAGGGGCAGAAGAGCTTAGCGTGGATGCTGCTAAAGCACCAGTTTTATTAGAACTTAACGATATTTCTCCATTAAAAGAAGAACAAAGAACAGCACTGAGGTTTCTTTTCAGAAATGACAGAAGTCGTGTACTGACATGTCTTTAGTCGCCATCATTCATGTTATTCCTTGGAAGCTGCGTGTACACACCTCTGTCGTGACTACGTCAAGTTTTGTTGCTCTGATTGGCCGATAAAGATGTGACAGACAACATTAATCCAATCACACTTTGAGTTTTCTTCAAATCCTCTGCCCTTTCCCAAATGCTGAATGTTTTCCAGATGGATGTGTGAAACAACAGAGAGAGAGCTGCAGCATTGTGCAGTGGGTGTAACAGGAGACCTATAGAGGCATAATTGAGGTTTAAGTTCCAGGTCTTATGTTCTTTTCTGTGATCAAAATATCAGCTGAGAATTGATCTAAAATAGTCACATCTTTTACACACTGGTGGCTATGTATGCCCTTTGAAGCAGCTTGGGGTTGTGTGTGTGTGTGTGTTGGACTGAAGAAGAAGTGAAGGGATTAATTCTGAGAGACAACCAGAGCAGGCTCGTCTCGTCTAGTTTGCCAGCTTCTATAAGGTGTTATTCAACAGGAGCACAGAGCATTCATCCACCCACAGCTGTAAGCATGATGAAGTAAAAGATGAATGGTGTAAAAACTGTAAACTGCCAGCTGTGTTCATGCTTTTTTCCTTTTTTTTCATGCAAGGACCTGAGTTCTGCAATGTTTATGAAAAATGATGAACTATGCTTGCTATGCCCTCCAAAAAATATTGGGAAAGTGGCGCCAGTTCCTTTATTTTTGCTGTACCGGGCAGCACCCCTACGGAGGAATAAACTCCATAGAGAACTGCATAACGTGAACCATGGCGACTACAGACATGTCAGAACACGGCTTTTGTCTTTTTGAAAAGAAAACAACTCACTGCTGTTCTTTGTTCTTCTTTTAATAGAGAAATGTCATCAAGTTCTGATAAAACTGGCGCTTCAGCAGCATCCACACTAAGCTCTTCCACCATAATTGCACTGGTCTCTTGTTAGTGCTTGCTTATGTCACGACTCCGCTGTACCTGAAAGTACCGCCCCTCATCGCTGATTGGTCCTGTCACTTTCCAACCAGGCCCAAACGGTTCAGACGGGAGCTTTGCAGGATGGATTCACCAGTGAGAAACATGGAAATGGGTGAATCCATCTGCTTTGCAAGGTTAAAAAACATTTGGGTTTGACATCAAAAGACGAATGTGAGACAAGAGCAGGGTAGCTTGAAACTTTTTCAAAACAAATTTAAGACTTTTTAAGACCTTTACCTGAACTAAGAAAAATTAATACCATGTTTTGTGTGACAAAAATGAAAGGTGTGTGAGATTTCTCCATATACTGGACCAGAACTGAGTTTTCTGATTTATATTTTGTTTGTGAAATGTCATCTGGTATAGGTTTAAAGACTTGGACTAGCCTTTCTCAACCATTTAAAGTTTATGTAATCACAAAGGTTGATAGACAATAGTGGTGGGTCCTCCCCCCTGGAAATTTTGCATTTTGGTGCAAAATTTATGTAACAATTTGTGGAGGGAAATCCAGTTAGTAATAATAACAGAAGACTGATATTTCCTTTATAAAGCTCAGATTATAGTGAGCTTGTTGTCTTTCTCCTGTTCATTTTAAACAGAATTCAGTCATCTCTTGATTGTAAT
Source organism: Cheilinus undulatus (assembly GCF_018320785.1). Taxonomy (NCBI): domain Eukaryota; kingdom Metazoa; phylum Chordata; class Actinopteri; order Labriformes; family Labridae; genus Cheilinus; species Cheilinus undulatus. Next base: position 36,374,628 of record NC_054873.1, read on the forward strand.
TTGTTCAAGCATTGTTCAAGCTCTGACTTCATCACTGCTCACAGATTTATCTTACATGCAGAATTGAGGAGTGTTGACATAACATCTTAAACCCCCCAGTCGGAGCCAACAAGTGGATGCTGGGGTGGAGGTGGATTGAAGCGAGAGCACAGTACTGATCCGGGGCAGCAGGCAATTACAGAGCAGAGGAAGTGACTGGAAATCTTGTAGCGTAAATAGACCACTGAATTAGGAGGATGTGAGTCATGTGGTTTGATTAAGATGCATGTTTAATGTGAATCATTGGGCTCTTGATTACTGACCAAACTTATTTGTGGGCTTTGTTACATTAGTTTCATAGAAATCACAAATCACATTGTAGAAGCCTGTTAACTGCTTTAACACATAAGATAAATCATATCTAAAGCTAACCTTACATAAAGTTGAACTTTTAAAAGTATTATCTGCAGTTTTGACCAAAATAAAGGTGTTAACTTGTTAATGTTACATAGATGACTTTGATTTGCTGTAACGCTAAAATACTGATTTGTTAACATCAGACCGCTATTTTCTACAAAATTTTACTTATTTACTTAGTTGAAAAAACTGATCACCAGTACTCCCCTTAATCACCTGTCGTCAGTGTGTCACGCAATCACAGAGTGAATTTGGGCGAACAAAAATACTATCTAATTGGTATTTTAGCTGAACTAAAATACATGCTGTATATTTGGATTTTTCTCATCTCCAAAGAAATAAAAACAGTCACCTCTAAGTCAAATCCACTTGGATTAAATTTCACACTGACACTTTTATTAACAGCCAGCTGATAAGAGTCAACATGGACATGGAAAATTACATAAAAGTAAACTACATGTTTGAGGGGAAATATTTAATATTTAACAGCAAAGCTCCCTAAATAAAACAAGAAAAGTAAAATCCTGATTTCCCCATTAGACTCAAAATTTAAACAGATTACTTTCTAGCATTTAGTGATGATGAGTCTGTGTGGTTTAAGATGGTTGAAATTATTTTGCTCACAGGCTATTTCTCTAACACTGAAGACTTTCCTCTGACCCTGCTCTCACACTGAGGGGGTGAAGCTGACACAGGTTATGTACAGTCAGTGCTTGCTGTAAATACTGTTAACTCTATCATGGACGAATATCTCATACTATCTTCTGAGTTGTGTATCAGATCCAGATGTAAATACCTGGAAATGAATGCTGAAATGTTGATCTGTTGTCTCATAAATCATTTGACGTCAAACCCAGATCTTTTCAGTCTACAGCAAAGATAAAGGCATTGGTCTCACAGTTCCAATACTTTTAGAGGGGAGTGTTTGCTTGAACAGATCTTCAAACAGAGTCACTTTCACTTGATGGCCAGCTTGTTAAAACTGTGGAAAACTTTAAAAACCTTGGCACCATTCTGGACTGCCAACTTAGCTTCTCTGAAAATACAGAGTATATTTTCAAATATTGCTTACAGCGACTTTATCGCCTTAGAAAACTCAGCAGCCTTGGAGTCAGTCAGCAAATTTTAGAACTAGTGTATAAATGTATTGTTGAGTATTGCTGACTTTCTATTTTTCTGTGTTTGGGACCAACACAACAAAGACACAGGTAAGCACTGTATACCTTACTATAATAATGTATAGTCTTTATTCTCATGTTTCACACTGGTCTTTTATAATAGGCCACATCACAGACTATGGTTTTTAGTGTCTTGAGATAACTTGGTCATGAATTGGACTATACTGTACAAACAAATATTGATTGATTGATTGATTAAGATTGATTTTGTTAGGATGAGTCCTGCATTAGTCCTAAAGTTAATCCCTGACGTGCAAGACTTTTTACTGGCTGGAGAAACTGTGGAGGAGCATAAATGGGCAACCCTCTTCTCACTTCTGGACCTAGTTAGGCATCAGACTCTAATCCCAAGTGATCACCCGTAGGAGGCTTAGTTTGGGCTGTAGGAACAGCTTCACATGCATTTGTTGAACGCTGCTTTTGTTGTCTCATTTTCTCTGCCTGTGTGTTATTGATTAACTTTGCTGTGTCCATTTATATCCAGTGCATTGCCTTCACCTACATAAACACTAGTGGAACTGCAGTAGTATAAAAGTCCTAACACTGAGTTTCTGTGTGGTGAGGTTACCATACTGAATTTGTAGACTTAGAATCCACCATCTTCAGAGTTATATGTGAAGCAAAAATTTGATTAAACAATTATAAGACTGTCAGTCATTTTTTTGTCTCTCTCTCTCACTCACATTTAATCACACATTGCTTTATAAATAATTTGTTTGTCACAGTTGAGTTTCATAAAAAGTATTTGTTCAGTTTAAGTGTCATTGATTCTGGTTGATGCTGCTTTGTTAAGAGGGTCACTGCTCAATTTCCAAAATTCAGTTTATTTAAATACCAATATTTGTTCATCATTAACGATATAAGTATTTAACATTTAACTCAAGATATAAGTATTTAACATTTAACTCACAATATAAGTATTTAACATTTAACTCAAGATATAAGTATTTAACATTTAACTCACAATATAAGTATTTAACATTTAACTCACAATATAAGTATTTAACATTTAACTCAGGATATAAGTATTTCACATTTAACTCAGGATATAAGTATTTAACATTTAACTCAGGATATAAGTATTTCACATTTAACTCAGGATATAAGTATTTAACATTTAACTCAGGATATAAGTATTTCACATTTAACTCAGGATATAAGTATTTCACATTTAACTCAGGATATAAGTATTTCACATTTAACTCACGATATAAGTATTTCACATTTAACTCTGAGACTGAGACTCAATTCAGGTTGGTGCCTCGTCATTTACTAAACTTGACTAATTATTTAATTTATTTACATGAAAAATCATTAATACTTGAACAATATCCAAAATCTGGCAACACCTACCTAGTATTGGCTTTTGAAGTGTAGGTCTAACTCTCTAGGATTGTATCAGTGGCCGACACTATAGTGGGCAGACTACAGAAATCCCTGTCTCAACTATTTTCTGATATTACAAAGGAAGAAAACAAGGCGATAACTCCTATCCTGTCTTCTGTCAGTTTAAGCCTCTGACCTCAGGGAAGCATTGCAGTCTCCTTAGCAACTAAAAATGTAGTTAGGATGTCATTTACCCCGAGTGCAATAAACATCCTTAACATAGCAAATGACTGATGATATCCAATCCATGAAAAGAGCTGCTTTACTATGTTTACTTTGTGGATTTAGCTGTTCTGTTTGTCTGTCTTATTGACTGCTTGAATGATTTTCATGCTGCTAAATGTATCTGGAGAGCCTACGGCACATTTCCAGCATTGCTGGATATTCTATCTCTAAATGCCTAATTTACCTTTGTTTAACTGAATGAATAAGGTCCATGATTAATAAATCTTCACAAGGTGTTTCTTTCTCCAAAAAATTGCAATCTAGCTGGAAGTGAAGTACACAGTACTGTTTGAAGAGTTGTTAGAGCATGCATGCCCTACACATGAAACAAAAGAAAATTATGCAAAATAAAATACAACACAGGAACAAATAGCATCTAGCTAAAAGTTTAAATGTGAAACACTAAAATGTGTTTCCCTTTAGGAGCGCTGTATCATATTTATGGTTTATGCATTCTTCAAATGACTGCATGTATCGAGCTGTGACATCTGAACCGAGAATGTCTGTGATGAATACAAATGAAGTTCAGTGAAAGTTCAAACAGGCAGACTGCTTCATACTCATTCATCCATCCACTCATTAAGTCATCACTCATTCATGTCACACCCGCTCTCACACTCACGCTGTCTTCCTGCTCTGGTGATCGGCTGATTATTGGC